>NC_064924.1:484724426-485354426 GCF_023897955.1 Schistocerca gregaria
TTGTCTTTTTCGTCTCTCAGTCCTATCTGGTAAGTGTCTAAGACTGAGACGTAATACCCTATTATCGGTGGAACGAGCGTTTGGTAAGCTACATCCTTCGTGGGTGAACAATACACGGGAATTCTTCCAACGAAACTCGGGCTGGCATCTCCTACCATCAGTTTATTTGGCCATTCCACTTCCAATCGCTACATACGCATACTCGCAGACGTTTTATAGAGTGACTATTGCCAGTGCTTGATCAGCAATCGTGTACACACACAACAACGTGTCTTTCCACCCAATTATGTGGAATACGTTAAACTGTTTATGTTGAGTGTCACATGCCATTTTCTAGCATTACGACTGCTCTGCGTACAGTAGCAAAAACCGGCTCTGAGCACTATGGGACTTAACATCTGAGGTGTCTCTGAGCACTATGGGACTCAGTTCCCTATAACTTAGAACTACTTAAACCTAACTAACCTAAGGACATCACACACATCCATGCCCGAGGCAGGATTCGAACCTGCGACCGTAGAAATTGGAAGGAACACAGAAAATGTTGTGAGGAAGGCTAACCAAAGGTTGCGTTTTATTGGCAGGACACTTAGAAAATGTAACAGATTTACTGAGGAGACTGCCTACACTACGTTTGTCCGTCCTCTTTTAGAATACTGCTGCGCGGTGTGGGATCCTTGCCAGATAGGACTAACGGAGTACATCGAAAAAGTTCAAACAAAGGCAGCACGGTTTGTATTATCGCAAAATATGGGAGAGAGTGTAACAGAAATGATACAGGGTTTGGGCTGGACATCATTAAAAGAAAGGCGTTTTTCTTTGCGACGGAATCTTCTCACGAAATTCCAATCACCAACTTTCTCCTCCGAATGCGAAAATGTTTTGTTGACACCGACCTACATAACGACGAACCATCACCACGATACAATAAGGGAAATCACAGCTCGTACGGAAAGATTCTCTCCGCGCGCTATACGAGATTGGAATAACAGAATTGTGAAGGTACTAGAATTTGATGTGCAAAGTATCCATTTAGATGTAGATGTTTGTTGCCTCTGTTCGGCGACCTTTCTGGAAAAGAGGAATGACCGGCGGATTTTTTCGATTACTTGGATCGCTTCGTTTCTTCAATTGACCTACGGTAGACTGCTAGAAGTGGGGTGAGATCTTGCGAATACTAAATAAATTATAAGAGCGTACAGGAATCGCCAAGCCCAGTCTCCTCTCTTAGGTGGATCGATGTGAATAGATTATCTATTCCGAGATCACTTATTTCGATACGCTATTTTGTATCACCTATAGCGAATAGGATTTTAGCGTCAGATGAGAACTGATAGTGTTTTATACACCGGGTGATCACAAAGTCAGTGTAAATTTGAAAACTTAATAAACCACGGAATAATGTAGATAGAGGTAAAAATTGACACACATGCTTGGAGTGAGATGGGTTTTTATTAGAAAAAAAAAAACCTCTCCACATTGCTAGACGCGTGAAAGATCTCTTGCGCGCGTCGTTTATTGATGATCGTGTGCTCACCCTCCACTTTCGTCATGCTTGGCCTCCCAGGTCCCCAACCGAGCAAGGTGGAGCAGTAGTTAGACACTGGACTCGCATTCGGGAGGACAACGATTCAATCCCGCCTCCGGCCATCGTGATTTAGGTTTTCCGTGATTTCCCTAAATCGCTCCGGGCAAATGCCGGGGTGGTTCCTTTCAAAGGGCACGGCCAACTTCCTTCCCCAATCCGATGAGACCGATGACCTCGCTGTCTGGTCTCCTTCCCCAAAACAACCAACCAACCAACCAACCAACCAACCAACCAACCCAGGTCCCCAGACCTCAGTCCGTGCGATTATTGGCTTTGTGGTTTCCTGAAGTCGCAAGTGTATCCTGATCGACCGACATCTCTGAAAGACGACATCCGACGCCAATGCCTCACCATAACTCCGGACATGCTTTACAGTGCCGTTCACAACATTATTCCTCGACTACAGCTATTGTTGACAAATGATGGTGGACATATTGAGCATTTCCTGTAAAGAACATCATCTTTGCTTTGTCTTTCTTTGTTATGCTAATTATTGCTATTCTGATCAGATGAAGCGCTATCTGTCGGAACGTTTGTATTTTTTCGGTTCCAATAAAACCCCATGTCATTCCAAGCTTGTGTGTCAATTTGTACCTCTCTATCTACATTATTCCGTGATTTATTCAGTTTTCAAATTTATACTGACTTTTTGGTCACCCGGTAGATCATTGTATATGGATCATGTTACACCCACTGCCTGACGAGCGGTTTCTATAGCAGATTTTCCGAGCGCATCAGAACTTCAGGCACTCTCAAAAGAGAAAGCATTAACAAAACTAAATATTACGTGATCGAAACCGGTCGCGGAATGAAATTACGTCTTTAGACAGCCCGCGTATTGGCCTCCGGTAAGCAACACATAAAAATGTTTGATACTGGTCTGTCACTATAGAGAGAGACTGGGAGTATCGACGAGGCACGAGAGCGTTGCCGACGCCGGAGGCAGCCGGCAGAAGCACTTCGCCGGTATTGACTATGCTCGCGACTGAGGGGTGCGGGCACACTGCAGGCCTGGCTGGCTAGCCGCGGGCGGACGGCGCATGCGCAGTGCGCCCCGCCCCACCCCACTTCCCCGCCGACGCCCGCCCCCCTCCCCTCCTGCCGCCGCGCCGCCAGCTGGCTCAGCGAGCCAGACGCTTCAGTCGGCGGTCGACCCCCGCCTGCCCCGGGCCCTCGCGATGCCGCCGACGCCGACGCCGCCTCGCGTAATTAGCGACGCGCTGCGCGATGTGGCGCGGCCGCTTCCAAATTGCTTCCGGGGCGGCGTCAGCTGGCCAACCTATTACGGCCACGTGCCGCGCCGCCGGCGCATGTTTAATTGCTGCGCGCGTTACGTAAAATATTGATTCAGGCCGCGGCCGCCGTTTGAAAGTTGTCCCACTAGCCAAGCATGTTCGAGTCGGCTAGCGAGCAGGTCACGACAACACAATTGTCGGTGCAGTTTGAGCCCAACTTCCCTTGACACCATTTGATTTGAGTAGTTTTTTTTCCGCAATAGATAAAGGAGCACTCTGACTGTCTCGTATGTTAGTGACGAAGATTCCGCGTCAGCCAATGACTATTTACGTTCTCAAATTTATTTTATCACCCATAAGCGGTTTTGCGTTTTTTTCAAACGCATTTACGGAAGGTGCACAATTACATTATCATATAAAACAAATACATCTAAGTTAACATCTGCCCTCAACACCTGCGATTTCTTCTTCCCTTGTATAAGGAAGACTATTGGACAACAAGAGGTCTTTTGCGAACAGAAACCAGACTGTCGCCGTGTTTTTTTAATTGTCTGTCTATTATTTTACCTGTCTGCTTCGTATGTAGTTTATTAGCATCACTACCCCTTTGTTCTATGTTTTAAGTTCCACAATTTTTTGTCCCTGTTACTATTTAAGTCTCCGATTTTATCGCCTGTTTTTATTATTTATTCTCTTCATCTTATTCCAACAAAATCTGTAGGCTGAAGAGCGGCATGCTAAGCTGCTGTCAGCCCGCCCCCTTCGGGGGGAATCGAAATTCAATAAAGGAAAAAAAAAAAAAAAACAAGAAGAGAATACAAGCTTTAGAAATGTGGCGCTACAGAAGAATGCTGAAGATTAGATGGGTAGATCACATAACTAATGAGGGGGTATTGAATAGAATTAGGGAGAAGAGAAATTTGTGGCACACCTTGACTAGAAGAACGGATCGCCAATTTAGTATTGGAGGACAGCGCGGAGGGTAAAAATCGTAAAGGGAGAACAAGAGATGAAAACACTAAGCAGATATTCAGAAGGATGTAGGTTGCAGTAGGTACTGGGAGATGAAAAAGCTTGCACAGGATAGAGTAGCATGGAGAAGTGCATCAGACCAGTCTCAGGACTGAAGACCACAACAAAAGACCACATCTAAATATTAACACAACACACTGTAAATGCAGCTTGCATTGCGTTAATGTTTAGATAGCCACGCTTATGACCAGGGCGAAAGAAAAGCGAATATTGATAACAAATATTACACAGTGTGCATCTTTGCAGTTGTGAAAATAACCGAAACTAGTAAAGCGTAATAAACTAAATTCGATAACATAAATCGATGATCTATGTTCATTTCGTATGCGGATGCGCTATCCCTTCTGAACTTCATGCTTAATTTTCGAATTAATGCACTATAGCCTCTAGCGGACACAATTGTTTTATCTTTGATATGCGTTGACTGCTTGTAAGCATGTTAGGCGAATTAACTGTAGGTTCTTCAAATCTTTGCCACGAATGTTTCTTCTGTTCTTCTTGCCTCCGCCCGGTTGAAGCCTTTATTTAATGTCTGGAAATAAAAGTTAAATTTGAACATTTAGTGTACATGACAGACACAATTAAAAAATAGCGACACACATAAACAGCAGTGATCATTACAATAGTAAAAAAGGGCCATGGGTCTAATATTCAGTTTACAGTGTACCTCTTTATAAGTTTTTCTATTTTGAGACATTATGTAATTTGAAAAGCAGATGAGTTTGAAACCTGTTGTACGGGTAAACGTCTGTAGCAGAGATTACCTTTTAAAATAAAGTAAAATACTGAAGTGACTGACTCCACATATTCGTACAGGCACTTATTTCTTTTCGATTTTTCCCCATATTTCCATTTTATTCCGGAAATGTAATTCTGTAGGAAAGCTGCATAGATTACTCATAAACTCAGTCACCAACCATCAGTTACAAGAGCTGGCACACTTTACTGTAAAACAGAGCGAGGTGGCGCAGTGGTTAGCACACTGGACTCGCATTCGGGAGGACGACGGTTCAATCCCGTCTCCAGCCATCCTGATTTAGGGTTTCCGTGATTTCTCTAAATCGTTTCAGGCAAATGCCGGGATGGTTCCTTTGAAAGGGCACGGCCGATGTCCTTCCCCATCCTTCCCTAACCCGAGCTTGTGCTCCGTCTCTAATGACCTCGTTGTCGACGGGACGTTAAACAACACTAACCTAACCATTTACTGTAAAACTACTCGTGTATCATCATACAGTGGCATTACGATAACTCTTCAGTGCGAAATACTTCGCTTCCTTCCCAGACTTTGTTTTTACTGTCGTGCTGCATCTACCTAAAAGTCGCAAATCTGAAAATATACTAAGAAAAAAGTTAGAAAACTTATCTTCCACAATGAAACCGAAACTTAAGTTACTCCTGTGCTATTTAGACCTAGAAGCTGTAAATCCGTCTTTAACCACCTCGGAAGGAATAGCAGAATAAGTTATAAAGTAATGGAGATTCGCACATTTTTTTAATCAACATTTCCCGAACCGCTGAAATGATCGTTCGCTGGGCACCTAGATCTTCGGACTTTACACTTGTGGATTACTTTCTGAGGTCATCAAATAGACTTTTGCTTCACCCGCCAGGGTAGCCGAGCGCGCTAATGCGCTGCTTCCTGGACCCGGGTAGGCACGCCGGCACCGGATCGAATCCGCCCGGAGAATTAACGACGAGGGCCGGCGTGCCGGTCGGCCTGGATGTGGTTTTTAGGCGGCTTTCCACATGCCGATAGGTGAATACCGGGCTGGTGCGCACGTTCCGCCTCAGTTACACGCGTCGCCGACATTTGAAACACGTCCACACTACTTCACGATTTACACTAGACGCAGACGGTTGGGGTACACTGCTTCCGTCCTGGGGGACACAGGGTGGCGGCAGGAGGGGCATCTGGCCATCCCTAACACTAACATTGACAAATCCGTTGTAACCACGCCCACCCTGCGATCGCTGCGGGACTATAGCGTAAGCGAAAGAAAGAAATGGACTTTTGCGTACACGAACGTATCGGAACACCTACAGCGTACTTTACTGTGGTAGAAGGGGGGTGGGGCACCCTTTGCGTTTATGAGGGCTTGAACTCTGCTGGGGCCACTTGCAGGATACCACAGACATCCATGCCCAAGACAAGATTCGAACCTGCGGCCGTAGCGGTCGCGCGGTTCCAGACTGTAGCGCCTAGAACCGCTCGGTAAACCAGAGAAGATAGTGGCGTTGGAAGCTGGGGTCTGGAGCTGAAGTCAACGATCTAACTCATCCGAAGGCTTCACGTAGGGACTCTGGGGAGACTAGTCTATTCAGGAATGATATTGTCCACAATTCAGTGGCGACAAGTGAAAACTTGTGCTCGACCGGGACACGAACCCGGTTCAAATGGTCCAAATGGCTCTGAGCACTATGGGACTTAAGATCTGAGGTCATGAGTCCCCTAAAAATGGTTCAAATGGCTCGGAGCACTATGGGACTCAACTGCTGTGGTCAATAGTCCCCTAGAACTTAGAACTACTTTAACCTAAGGACATCACACACATCCATGCCCGAGTCAGGATTCGAACCTGCGACCGTAGCAGTCGCACCATGAGTCCCCTAGAACTTAAAACTACGTAAACCTAGCTAACATAAGAACATGACACACATCCATGCCCGAGGCAGGATTCGAACCTGCGACCGTAGCAGTTGCGTGGTTCCGGACTGCAACGCCTAGAACTTCTCGTCCACTGCGGCCGGCTCGTATCTTGTGCGGAAGGCTGCAGTAGTGTTTGGTCAGTGCTGTGTATGAAACGTGCGTCTTTCGTTAGCAGCGTTGCGCGCGCGCGTGTGTGTGTTTATGTTGTTATTGGTGTGGTTGTCATGTGTGATGTAATACGAAATAAAAGTGGCAGATCCAGGTTTCAGGATGGAAACACATCAAGGAAGAAACGCGGGCAAGAAATGGGAAGTGAGTTGAGTAATTGTTGGTGCAGTTTCGAAACGGCGAACGTTTAGGACGTGACGAATGAAGGAAACTAGCTCGAACGCGTGAAGTATCAAATATCGTGAAACTTTAATGGGACCACAGTGACCATCTGAGGATGGAGAACGTGGTGGTTACACGAATGCAAGCGAAGAGCTGGCGAAGTGGGAGTGGAAATGCAAGCGTGGCCGGTGGCGGCGCGGCGCTCGCCACAGTCAGGTGGGCTGGGCTGGCCTGGCTGGAGTGGTGTGGAGTGGAGCCACGTGTGAGCGCAGCGGGCGCAGCCCGGTCGATCCGCATCCGTGCGGCTCCCATGGCGGCGAGGGCGCTGCAGACAGCACGGCGTTGCGTGGCGTGGCCTTATCTGCGGGCTAGAGAAGGGCAAACTCGTTCACCCTTGGGAAATAGTTCACTGCTGACCGTTCTCCTTTGGGAACCGTTCATTTTTACTCGCTCACCGTTCATTTGTGCTTGGTACATGGTTCTTATGAAAAACTGAAAACTAGTAGTGTAGGTGACTGAAGGACGGAGGGCACCGAGAGGCGGCACTTGCCTCCCCCCCTGGGGTACAGAGTTTTTATTCCTTACAGGATTCTCACACACTTTTAGAAGTAATTTCTTTGATTCTGCAGAACCTCTCGTTTAGTCAGCTGTAGCGTTGTGTGGCTGATCGCAGGGAAATGATATAGGGTGGCGCACGGAAAACCGACCCCGAGCAAAACTGCTCGCCAATTACGGGCGATGTGTTGCCCGTTGCGAACAGATACAACAAACAGACAGACATGTAATTATTAGGCAGTGAATAAATAACAACCTAATGCAAGTAACAATTGCGAAACAATCGATCACGATGTGTAGAGAGCTCGAGAAGAGAACATGGAATTTTCACGCGACGCGCATGGGCTATTGCTCATGTAGTCTTGTAAACCTGTTGCTGGCTGTTTCCCAACTTAATAGACCACAAGTGTCCTGTACAAAATTTTTCGTTTCGACTTCCATTACATAGCTATGCTACGTTGTGAACAAAAATCGTTTACACCCTATATATACTTCATGTTGCCTCTGAGTTCGAAGGCGAAGTAGACTTTATGGAAGCATAAAATAAAATGTGAATTTTTTCTCATACTTGCGTCACACGCTTAGTAAAAATTAGGTTTTTATGTTGCATTATTAAAGTTAATGCAGCAGTAATAATAATAATAATTAAGTTCGCAGCAATAAAGTTTTGCCGGCCGCGGTGGTCTCGCAGTTCTAGGCGCGCAGTCCGGAACCGTGCGACTACTACGGTCGCAGGTTCGAATCCTGCCTCGGGCATTGATGTGTGTGATGTCCTTAGGTTAGTTAGGTTTAAGTAGTTCTAAGTTCTAGGGGACTAATGACCACAGCAGTTGAGTCCCATAGTGCTCAGAGCCATTTGAAGCATTTTTTTGAAGCGCCTAGAACCACTCGGACACCGCGGCCGGCTGAGTAAGAGAAAAGGACAAAAAAAAAAAAACACATACACACACGGCACTTACAATTAGCCTTGAATTATTCGTAGCTGTGGTTAAGATTGAATTAATCTTAATGCAACAGGACACAGTGGTGTCACAGTAGCCTTAAACCTTACTTGACTAGCGTGACAATTTGGGCGTCCCTTAAGTAACATAAGTTCAGTAACAAACAGAAATGCAATTTAAAGACACTCAAGTAAGGCTATTGTGAAACACTTCATCAACAATTTAAGCAAACACACCCACATAGGCACTCTAGTTCATACGTAAATCAACCGGGGCACAAGTCAGTATTTCGACACGCGACGTGGTAACACCCACTGCTCAGCAGCGCAAGCCAGAATACGACAGAAAGAAGTCTCTCTGTAACTCCACCAGATGAAGATACACCAAACTAACAGCTCACCTTTAACAATATTAATCCAAATGCCGCTAATAATGTAATGACCAGGATAACACCAGCCCATGCAACTGCCACGCTCACACCACTTGCCGACGCGACTTCCGCGATCTTCCGGCGTCTCTCCGCCCAGGCTCGCTCGTCTCTCTCCCTGCCCGAGACTCCCTTTCGACTTCCCGCACGGAATACCAGAGGGCGCACCGCAAAGCGAATCGAAAGACACCAACGCACTACACCGGAACAATCAAATCGCAGGAGCACACGGCACAGTACTGAAACAGCCTAATTTAGGCACCTAAGTTGCACTCTTTGTTGTTGTTGTTGTTGTGGTCTTCAGTCCTGAGACTGGTTTGATGCAGCTCTCCATGCTGCTCTATCCTGTGCAAGCCTTTTCGTCTCCCAGTACCTACTGCAGCCTACATCCTTCTGAATCTGCATAGTGTATTCATCTCTTGGTCTCCCTCTGCCATTTTTACCCTCCACGCTGCCCTCCAAAACTAAATTGGTGATCCCTTGATGCCTCAGAACATGTCCTACCAACCGACCCCTTCTCCTAGTCAAGTTGTGCCACAAGCTCCTCTTCTACACAATTCTATTCAATACCTCCTCATTAGTTATGTGATCTACCCATCTAATCTTCAGCATTCTTCTGTAGCACCACATTTCGAATGCTTCTATTCTCTTCTTGTCTAAACTCTTTATCGTCCCTGTTTCACTTCCATACATGGCTACACTCCATACAAATACTCTCAGAAACGACTTCCTGACACTTAAATCAATACTCTATGTTAACAAATTTCTCTTCTTCAGAAACTCCTTCCTTGCCATTGCCAGTCTACATTTTATATCCTCTATACTTCGACCACCATCAGTTATTTTGCTCCTCAAATAGCAAAACTCATTTACTACTTTAAGTGTCTCCTTTCCTAATCTAATTCCCTCAGCATCGCCCGACTTAATTTGACTACATGCCATTATCCTCGTTTTGCTTTTGTTGATGTTCATCTTATATCCTCCTTTCAAAACACCGTCCATTCCGTTCTACTGCTCTTCCACGTCCTTTGCTGTCGCTGACAAAATTACAATGTCATCGGCGAACCTCTAAGTTTTTATTTCTTCTCCATGGATTTTAATGCCTACTCCGAACTTGTCTTTTGTTTCCTTTACTGCTTGCTCAACATACAGATTTACGAGGATCGGGGAGAGGCTACAACCCTGTCTCACTCCCTTCCCAACCACTGCTTCCCTTTCATGTCCGTCGACTGTTATAACTGCCATCTGCTTTCTGCACACGACCTAAAAATCAGCGGTTTGTTTACGATTAAAACTTTGTGGCAAGCCGCGGCACGGCTCATGTTATTCCCAAAGTACCCGGCCCATTCCGTCCGGAGAACCCAGGTCCTGGCGGCCGGACGGGGATCAGAACCCCGGTCCTCTCAGTGCGCGTCCAGCGCGACGCCTCGGCAGGAAGACGCGCCCAGCCTCAACGACAAAGGCGCCGCCCTGCCTGTGACTTTGTCTCGACGACACGGCCCAGCACTGTTGGCAGAAGCGCGCCGTGGCCTCGGTTTGCGGTCGGCGTGTTTTTCCTCGCCGGGGCAGAAGGCGCAGTGAAGACAAAGAGGGCGGGCGACGGCCACGGGCTTGACAGCTGCGCAAACAGAACTTCAAGAGGGCACGAAAAGAAGGCGTCGATCCCACGCTTTCTATTTTCCGTGCCGACCACGTTTCTCGTTTACGGGCGGTGCTTACGCACCCCGCAAAGAAATAAAGCTTCGACGTTCGATTCTACGAATGCTGCGGATCGTGGACGATTTGCGCTTCTGCGGCGTCGTGTTTTACACATCAGCAGCCTCGTAAATACTACTGGCGCGACAGCTAGTCTCTGTAAACCTTGCTGTAGTCTATCCACTGATCGGCACTGATCATCCACGGCGGGGATTGAAGTTAATTTATTTATCTATCTATCAGGTTCCGTTTGACCGAGAGAGTCAGAGCTAGTTCGTCACAGAACGAGTCGGTACATAATCTACAAAACGATGATTAGACCTTTTTTTTTCTTCTCCTCCCTTCATGCATTATGTGATCTCATCTGTTAGAGTCAACAAGATCCAGCCCGCTGTTCCGTGTTCCTCCCCTCTGTCTAGTCTCTGCGTCTACTACATCTACACATATACTCCGCAATCCACCATACGGTGCGTGGCGGAGGGTACCTCGTATCACAACTAGCATCTTCTCTCCCTGTTCCTCTCCCAAAAGCCCGCATCTCGTGGTCGTGCGGTAGCGTTCTCGCTTCCCACGCCCGGGTTCCCGGGTTCGAGTCCCGGCGGGGTCAGGGATTTTCTATGCCTCGTGATGGCTGGGTGTTGTGTGATGCCCTTAGGTTAGTTAGGTTTAAGTAGTTCTAAGTTCTAGAGGACTGATGACCATAGATGTTAAGTCCCGTAGTGCTCAGAGCCATTTGAGCCATTTGAACCATTTGAACCACTCCCAAACAGAACGAGGGAAAAATGACTGCCTATATGCCTCTGTACGAGCCCTAATCTCTCTTATCTTTGTGGTCTTTCTGCGAAATATAAGTTGGCGGCAGTAAAATTGTACTGCAGTCACTCTCAAATGCTGGTTCTCTAAATTTCCTCAGTAGCGATTCACGAAAAGAACTCCCACCCGAGTTCCTGAAGCATTTCCGTAACACTCGCGTGATGATCAAACCTACCAGTAACAAATCTAGCAGCCCGGCTCTGAATTGCTTCTATGTCCTCCCTTAATCCGACCTGATAGGGATCCCAAACGCTCGAGCAGTACTCAAGAATAGGTTGTATTAGTGTTTTATAAGCGGTCTCCTTTCCAGATGAACCACATCTTCCCAAAATTCTACCAATGAACCGAAGACGACTAACCGCCTTCTCCACAACTGCCATTACATGCTTGTCCCACTTCACATCGCTCTGCAGTGTTACGCCCAAATATTTAATCGACGTGACTGTGTCAAGCGCTACACTGCTAATGGAGTATTCAAACATTACGGGATTCTTTTTCCTATTCAACTCTAGGTTTATAGTCAACAATTTGTTTTGGAAGTCCATTATTTACACACATTTTTCTGTATGTTCATAAAAATGGCTCTGGGCACTATGGGACTTAACATCGGAGGTCATCAGTCCCCTAGAATTTAAAACTACATAAACCTAACTAATCTAAAGACATCACACACACCCATGCCCGAGGCAGGATTCGAACCTGCGCCCGTAGCGGTCGCGCGGTTCCAGACTGAAGCGCCTAGAACCGATCGGTCACAGCGGCCGGCGCATTTTCTTACTACCTATTTCTGATTGGTTCTGTTTGCTTGTACATTGAATCAATTATTTCAGGAGCATCGTTTCAAAACGTATTAAAGGCAACCGAGGTCAAAATACGGTTCGTTGCGTTTACACTCAAATTACGCTATGTTCTTTAATGCTGTTGAGTCAGACCGGGTCATTTCCTATTCTTTCCCATTGCGATTTAGTGCTGCAAAACGTGAATCGCGTGAAACCGTAGTTCACCAAATCCGACGACTTATTTGGCGGCCTGAGTTATTATCCCGCTCTCTTATTGATTGCTCTCACTATTCAGCTTGCATTTCACTGTTTGGTGTTATTTGCCGGACTGTGCACTTTCGATCACCATGGAGGAATATTTAGCCGTGGGAGAGCGATCTGAAGGAAGTAGAATGAGAATTAGTGCTGCGAAAACTAAAAACAACGTAAAAAGGTAGCCCAGTAAGAAATAACAGCTACGTATGTTATGAATTATCATTTTCAATTACATTTGTAATGTCTTTGCAGTGATGTGTTACTCGTGTTGGAAACATTGCACAAATGCATGCTTTTTTACTTTGATTTAGCCTTACAATCTGTAGCTATGACGTGACGAGACGTACTGTGTTTTTTGGTACTTCAACCGGCGTCCACCTTTAAGTAATTTTGAACCACCTTGTAATCACAATGAAGGTCGATTTGGAAGTGTCGCAGTATTCCACCTGGCGAAAGCCAAAAATAGAGTTTACCGCATACCGAATATAGTGAAACGAGATGACAGACTCAGTTACACAAAAATATAAATAAAAAAATTCATACGAACATTTTCAAATCATGTTATGTGAAAACATGATTGGATAAAAACGTATTTTGTCCAGTGAATTGGTTCAGAACGTTTCAAGCTCAATTTAAAAATTTAAATGGCGCGTATGTGCACTGGGAAATCGTTCAGTAATGACTAAATCTGGAACACATCTAAATACCTTTGACCTGCCGGTGACAATTTTGACGTATTTCGTAAGTCAGGAAACGAAACGATGCTCTTATTACGATTTGAAACTGTGCTCCTCATTCTAATGTTTTCATTTCTGAACCCATCTTCTCCGGTGCAGCCTTTAGCACCACAGAGAAACGCATTTCCACAGTCTGGATCCTATTCATATCCTTACTTATGCCGTGCCGTAGATGACATATTATTTTCGAGCCCTGGTTACGTCGTCTACGTACGTGCTGAATTGAGTTAGAGACAGGCCACACCCCTGTATGACTCTCTCTGTTGTCAAATGTTTAGACAAGTTACAACCACCTTCGCAGAGTATATGAATGAATAACACATTCATTTAAAAAACAAATCACAGTTCTGCCCTTACCACTGTGGAAATGTCACACGATGTGAAGGTCGTCACAGCTCCTCATACGTTCTTTTTTTTTTTTTTACGCCTCTGCTGTAGACATTAGAAGCGCGACGTCCGGCACTGAAATCACGTGGTTTTTCTTATGAGAGACTGTAGAAATTATTCTTTTTACTATTGCAGTCTCAGCCTTTGGGCAATTTTCAAGCGGCACTGCAAAAGATTTTGCTTCATCACTTTAAAATTCTCAGACATTGCCATCGTCTGAAGTAGGTCTTATAATTGTAGAAATACAGTAACATCAGACGAGTGCGATGCCCTGTACGTAACTGTAACGATGCAAATTATGTGAAAAGTTACCTTTGTTAACATCATTCACGCAAATCGTTACAAATCTATGTTCTCGCAAACTGTTTGCATGTCACAGTGTGCGAGAACATCGATTTGTAACTATTTCCGTGAATGGTACGGTCCACGCGGCTTCCTCCGTCGGAGGTTCGAATCCTCCCTCGGGCGTGGCTTTGTGTGTCGTCCTTAGCTTAAACTGGTTTAAGTTAGATTAAGTAGTGTGTAAGCTTAGGGACCGATGACCTCAGCAGTTTAGTCCCATAAGACCTTACCACAAATTTCCAAAATCCAAAAAAATTACGTGAATGGTGTTAATAGCGGTAACATTCACCTACGACTGCCTTCACGTCTTCAAACTTGATTTCTTGTCCTTATTTTTTAATGTCCTTTAACTGCATCACACATTCTTTGAAAATTATTTCATTATT
The DNA here is from genome assembly GCF_023897955.1 of Schistocerca gregaria. Taxonomy (NCBI): domain Eukaryota; kingdom Metazoa; phylum Arthropoda; class Insecta; order Orthoptera; family Acrididae; genus Schistocerca; species Schistocerca gregaria. The sequence goes on from NC_064924.1 coordinate 484,738,576, forward strand.
AATCAGTTCTCTGGCCGCAAGACACGTTACACAATATGATGATAACATTCGAAACTTGTTCTATAATTTTTCCATTTGTAACAGTTTTGCTCCTGAAATCCCGTTTCCTTTAAAAGCCTATCTCGTCGTTTCTTGTTACATATGTCTTGAAATTAAATTCCTTTATTTTTTAGACCCTCAGCGTTCACTGTTATGTAAGAAAGGTGCAACGAATTTCATAAAACCCACGGAAGGATGTCCTTTCATGTTCATATTAAATTATTTGATTTAAAATTCCATTAGCGTTATCTGGCTCCATTTAAACCGCATCAAAGTAATTTAATTTTACGTCTGATGTACATATATTTGGCTAATGGCTTGGATGTAGAGGCGCTACTTTTTTCTATCGACATTCGAAATAAAAGGCACTCATTCTCATGGAGTGTTCGTAATTTATACACGTGACGGGAGCCTTAGGTCACTGGTGGAGAGCCGCAACCTACCTACAGGATTTCACAAAGAATCGTAAGCATTTCCAGCACAGTAAATTATTGAAAGGCAAACATTTTGAGATTATACGTGGTACGTATAATTACCAAACGTATAATTACCAAACGTATTATTACCAAACGCTGTAACTACTAACAGTTCAGTTCAGTAATCGACACGGTTCGATATTTAATACTTCATCTACAGGCACAGATCATCTGGATGAGCGTTGGTGTTCGTCTGAATGATGTTATGGCGTTTCACCAGAACACTCTTAAATTGAGAGTCGCGAATAAGTGAAACTATTACTAACGTAAGGACAAAACACTCCAGAGGGTATGCTTGCAGTGGTGATTTTGTTTGTCAGTATTCGAATAACGGCGGAAAAAAAAGTATTTTCCCAATTTCCTCTGACCTGACATTTTTCGTGTGCAGGTTTCGTAACTTCTATGTGCCCAATCGGAGCGCCAAAATATCTCTTACACGGACAGCGGTCCATATACAAAACGTAAACGATAACTGTTCACAATGTACCACAGCGGTATGATGTAAAGAAGAATGTTATGTATAGGACATTTGTGGTCTAAACTAGTGACTGCATTAAACTGGCTTACAAAATCCACCCTGGCTACAGCACTTGAGATGTTGCACTCCGTCACCGGCGTAGTAGGTCAGATTTTTTATTTTTTTTATTTCGTTAACAGAAATTTAAAGTTTCCCATGAGGGAATTGAAAGAGAAAAAATGGTTCATAAACGTTTTGAAAAAAGTTATTACGTTTACAATTCGACCTAAAGTTGTCTTGTAGTAAGAATACCAAAGAAACAATGTAATTGTTATTTTTACGCTCTTCAATCTCACAAAATTTTGCGGTACAGTTCACACAAACGACAAGTTTTCAATTTGTAAGGGCAAGAACAAGGTGTGTTTAATAACCAAGGACGATTTGAGAGAGAAAAAGAAGTGAGCTACAAAAAGTAAAGACTGACTAAAGCCGATGACGTAAAAGGGCGAGTGGTTATTTAGAAACCTCGTGCGGTGCGCATGCGCAACTTAGGCGGCTTTTGTAGGCCAATTAGAGGTTGTTGCCCGGCTTGATGGTCCACATTTGTCCAGTATAAAATTGTTCGTCTCTGCTTCCCCTACAGCAGTGTGGTGCCCTGTATTGCAGAGAGCACGTACCTGAAGATTAATACTTGAAACGTCTCGTGTCATGACAAGTTTGTTCTCACTCCGACGAGACAAACCGATAAAGAAATGCGTCGCTCTCTTTTGACATCCTTCCCCTCCACCCTCTCTCTCTCTCTCTCTCTCTCTCTCTCTCTCTCTCTCTCTCTCTCTCTCTCATTCTTATTCTTCTCCTTTCGCTGATTCAACTTTTTAAGGGTCCAAAACAGACGAAAAACATTAGAAGGTTGGTTGAATGAGGGTTTTGTAAGGGTTGTCTTTGGCGTGAGAATTAGAGTAGTTCATGATTTTTCCACTGAGTTTTGGTGTTGTACCTTCCTTCACACAACAAGGATTATTACTTCACTTCGATAAATATTCCTTGACACTGATTGACTGAATTCACAGTGTGATGGCCGAGCGCGCAATCAAAGGATACTGCATTATCTGTTTTGGTTATCGGCTATGCCTTAAATTCATATACTGTAAAAAGTGAAGTCGAATGGCACTGTTGGCTGAGATACCTCGAAGGGCTTACTCAGTCACTTAATTCGGAAGGTTTTCTGTCCTTCACGCACAATGACACCTTTTTGTTCAGGAAGTCAGGGAACTTATTAGTGTGCAAACCTATGTACAAACACAAACATGACACCACACTACACCCGGCTATATCTGTGTTGGGTGATGATGAGAGAAGGGAGACTAAAACTGGAAAATCTGGAATGGATTGCATACTTCGCATTTTAAGTGGACTTTTCAAACAGTAACACAACACAAGGTGAGAAAAATCCCGTTGCGGAAGAGACAGATTATGACAAACACAGTTCAATTTCCTAAGCTCACTGGCGTTAAAGAAGAAGAAGATTTGAAGAATTCGTTGTGGCGTTGAAAGAATTACAAAGATAGTTGCCTAAACCCTTTAAGGATTGCCATTTCAGTTAAAAGCACCCCTGTGCAGTTGCACGCGTACCTGACTGATCTGCAAGGTAATTCCCGTTTAAAGGCATATTCCTTTAAAACTATGCAGGACTTCGACATGGCATTTCTCAGGTGGAGTTTCCACGCTTCCATAATGAGGTTGCAAAAGTGCCACAATATTTCGATCAATATATGTGTGTAAGCGAAAGGCGTTTTTCAATTATGAAACTAAACAACTCTCTATTACGTGACAATCCGAAAGCGCAAATCTGTGAAACTGTATGCGTCTTTCCGTATACCAACTGTTGCTATCAGATAAAAATTATATGTCTTCAGGAAGGTTCGAATCCTGCCTCGGGCATGGATGCGTGTGATGTCCTTAGGTTAGTTATCTTTAAGTATTTCTAAGTGCTAGGGGACTGATGACCTCAGATGTTCAGTCCCATAGTGCTCAGAGCCAATTGAGCCATTTGAACAGACAAGTGTAATGTAGGCTGTCTCTTTAGTGGGTTTGTCGCATCTTCTAAGTGTTCTGCCAACAAAGCGCAGCCTTTTGTTTCGTTCCCCCATAATGTTATCTATGTGGTTAAGTTGCTCGTAATTGTAATTCCTAGGTATTTAGTCGGATTGACAGCCCTAAGATTGGTGCGGTTTATCGTATACCCAACATTAATCGGATTTCTTTTAGTACCCATGTGGGTGACCTCGCACTTTTCTTTCTTTAGTTTCCGCGCCTATATTAGGATTATTTGCTAGTTTCATTGTCCTTCACTCGGCACTTTCGTTTGTACTTGTGACAGCCAAACCCGCCAGCGAATAATTAGAAGGCAATAAATAGCGGCTTTTTGCTTTATCCTTTGTGTTTTGGTTTTTCCTAGGCGCCAAAAAACATCGAACATTATTCTTCTCGTTAAATAGGTCCAACTTTTTCACTGTTGAAACAATTTAAAGAAAAGTTTTTCATTTATTTATTGTGTTCTTATTTAGGCACAGTGTCACCCTTCTCTTTATCCAGTTATCGTAAAACATAAACACTTTTCGCTTTCAGATATTTACTCTCTCTTGCGGGAGACCACTGGTAAGAAAAATACCACGCTCTCGTGCGACATTTTCACGGTGTGACGAGAATAAACAAAACAACGAAAGCGGTTAAGAAGGCGCAAAAGCACAAAATCCATTATTATAACAGAAGTGATCTTGCCAAGAATAGCTTCTGACGTTGGCAGGCCGGCCGGTGTGGCCGAGCGGTTCTAGGCGCTTCAGTCTGGAACCGCGCGACCGCCACGGTCGCAGGTTCGAATCCTGCCTCGAGCATGGATGTGTGTGATGTCCATACGTTAGTTAGGTTTAAGTACTTCTAAGTTCTAGGGGACTGATGAACTCAGATGTTAAGTCCCATAGTGCTCAGAGCCATTTGAACCATTTTTTTTTTTTATGATGTTGGCAGACGATGCCACTTTCCCCTGTGCCTGCACGTGCGCAGTCTGAATTTACTCAAGGTTTGAGACCCGCAAACTCGGCACAGTCACTGATTACACGCCAGCACATGACCCGCAACCACAATGAGTAGCCGATTTTTAAGAGAAAGTCGGCCTTGTAAAACGTGCTTAAAGGTATGGGACACGGTTTGCGACGTAACCGGTTTCCCGTCAGGCTCGGTGGCCATTGTTTTGTCAAGCGGCTTCAGTTGTTTCCGAATTCCAGGATTGGATGGTTCTCAGGCTGTAGTAGGGACGGTAGTTGACGCTGAAACAATCGGTTTTCAGTTACATCGGTTTTCTTCGACGCCAGTTTAACTTGATTGTTAAAACCGCTCAAAATAACCAGTTTCTGAAATAATCGATTTTCCGTTATTTGTTCGTATAGAACAAAGATGGAACAATTTGACTGTCTTAGTTTCATGACACATAGAATCAAAATATTAAAAAGGCACATAATAGAAAACGTGGTCCGACCACCGTTCGCTGCTTTTCTCGAAAAGTGATAAACGCTGGGTTACTACAAAAAATCGCCAGTATTCTCCTACTGATCGTAATTTTCTGAAACTCTGTTCAAAAATCATGTTGTAATCGAGTATCATAGCACTATTTAGGCATTCCGTAGCCAGTGTTAAATGTTGAAAACTGAGAGTGAACTCTGTATCTTTCATATTAATTTGCCTGTTTTCATGGGCTGGAAGTCGATAAAGACATAGTACGTAGCCAAAGGTAAAAAATCAAGACATTTCTGTTTTTATCCTTAACTATGAATAAATTGCAAAGTGTTACGTTCTCCTCATACGACATCGCAGTCTTGTTGTCGCTCCTCCCGTTCTTATCTTTTAAAGCAAGTGGAGCATTGTACTTCAATAATACAGCAGCACTCCGTGAAATACTTCCGGGCTAAGGATGGTGCCATTCAGTAATACAACTGATTTCCGACGACGACAGAGACAAACTAACTTACAGGAAAGTGGGGTAAAACAGCCATACTAAGGGAAATTGAATTGTCGCCAAACCTTGCTTACTGATAGTACCTTTGTGTTTACGCATTTTGAATCTACACAGTGTAAGCATCACACTAAATATTTTTAAATGAAAAAGTAAATGACATAGAGGAAGTACATGCATTTTGGAAAGATTACGTAGTGGTCACTTCTCCATACTATGATAGCAATCTGCCACAATCGATCTGCCGTCGCAATGTACCCCACCTTTGCTGTTCAGGCTTTCGGCCACACGGGCATCCTAATATCTGAAACAATATCAGGTGCACAGAGCAGTTTTCAACTGCTTTTTTGTATAAGACCAAATATAAAAGATTGATGCAAATTAATGAATTCAAAACTGTCACTCCACAAACGCATGGAATGCTGGGTGATAGCTTTCTATATAAAAGGATTTAGAAATCAGTTTAGTGCGTAGTACTATGTGCGATGTATTGAAGCAACTAAATCTTACGGGGATGAACACATTCGGCCCCTCCCGCCGGAGGTTCGAGTCCTCCCTCGGGAATGGGTGTGTGTGTTGTTCTCAGCACAAGTTACTTTAAGTAGTGTGTAAGACTAGGGTTCGATGAACTTAGCAGTTTGGTCCCGTAGGAATTCACACACATTTGAACATTTAATAAACACCTTGGACACCTTCTCTGACACGTAGATAGGCCACTTTTACTGATTGGACACCATTTCGGCATTAGTGATTCAGAGAGGAAACTATCAAACCAAAAGAAGCAAGAAGAAATTCCATTTGTACGTCAGAAGATACTGTTTTAACATTGATGTGGTAAAAAAAGTATTATTCTATGTATAAGTGAGGTAATAAGAATAATATAAATGACTTACCTTCCATTAAACAACTCAAAATCAGAAATTTTTGTACTAAAACATACGAGTACAAGCTTTCTTTGTCAGTCTCACAGACAACAATGATGGTGTGCATTAGAATTAGTTTGACCACTTCTCGGCAAGCAGCAGTATTGTGCAGGACAAAAAATATGCAACGGTCATTTTTCCTGCCCTGATCACCTTATTCCACGTTCCCCTATAGACCGGATGGGACAAGTCTTGCACAATGCATGTAAGCGGGTACCCTCAAACAGGCCGCGCCACATGGTAACAAGTACACTATTGTATCAGCAACGCTACACTAGTTGTTACGTCATGTGTTTATTGCTCGTTTCTGTTAATATTGTTATTAAAACAGCATTTTTCCATTTTGTACTATAAAGCAATATTTCAAAACAATGAAAATTTTACCAATTAACACTACTCGTCTCTTTTAAAAAAAGATTTATTTCAAAAACAAAAATTTCAGCAGGCCAGTCGTGGCCAGTTGTTTTTCGATATTTTTGTCCCAATACCAAAGAAAGCAGGTGTTGATAGATGTGAAAATTACCGAACTATCAGTTTAATAAGTGACGGCTGCAAAATACTAACGCGAATTCTTTACAGACGAATGGAAAAAAATGGTAGAAACCGACCACGGGGAAGATCAGTTTGGATTCCGTAGAAATATTGGAACATGTGAGGCAATACTGACCCTACGACTTACCTTAGAAAAAGGATTAAGGAAAGGCAAACCTACATTTCTAGCATTTGTAGACTTTGAGAAAGCTTTTGACGATGTTGACACTCTTTCAAATTCTGAAAGTGGCAGGGGTAAAATACAGGGAGCGAAAGGCTATTTACAATTTGTACACAAACCAGATGGCAGTTATAAGAGTCGAGGGGCACGAAAGGGAAGCAGTGGTTGGGAAGGGAGTGAGACAGAGTTGTAGCCTATCCCCGATGTTATTCAATCTGTATATTGAGCAAGCAGCAAAGGAAACAAAAGAAAAAATTCGGAGTAGGAATTAAAATCCATGGAGAAGAAATAAAAACTTTGAGGTTCGCCGATGGCATTGTAATTCTGTCAGAGACAGCAAAGGACTTGGAAGAGCAGTTGAACGGAATGAATAGTGTCTTGAAAGGAGGATATAAGATGAACATCAACAAAAGCAAAACGAAGATAATGGAATGTAGTCGAATTAAGTCGGGTGATGCTGAGGGAATTAGATTAGGAAAGGAGACGCTTAAAGTAGTAAATGAGTTTTGCTATTCGGGGAGCAAAATAACTGATGATGGTCGAAGTAGAGAGGATATAAAATGTATACTGGCAATGGCAAGGGAAGCGTTTCTGAAGAAGAGAAATTTGTTAATATCAAGTATAGATTTAAGTGCCAAGAAGTTGTTTCTGAAAGTGTTTGTATGGAGTGTAGCCATGTATGGAAGTGAAACATGGACGATAAATTGTTTGGACAAGAACAGAATAGAAGCCTTTGAAATGTGGTGCTACAGAAGAATGCTGAAGATTAGATAGGTAGATATATAACTAATGAGGAGGTATTGAATAGAATTGTGTAGAAGAGGAGTTTGTGGCACAACTTGACATGAAGAAGGGATCGGCTGGTACGGCATGTTCTGAGGCATCAAGGGATCACCAATTTAGTACTGGAGGGCAGCGTGGAGGGTAAAAATCGTAGAGGGAGACCAAGAGATGAATACACTAAGCAGATTCAGAAGGATGCAGGTTGCAGTAGGTACTGGGAGATGAAAAAGCTTGCACAGGCTAGAGTAGCATGGAGAGGTGCATCAAACCAGTCTCAGGACTGAAGATCACAACAACAATCCGCTTATTAGTGAAAAATACCTGTTATAATCGAGACCAAATACCGAAAAATGCGGGTTTTTCAGAAGTAAAATACCGGTATCGGTTTTAGCCGGCCGACTTTGCCACGTCTACGCTGTTTTCGTAGGCGCAACCCGCTACGGCCGAGGCGAGGCGCTGTCGGAAGCTGGAGCCGCGGCGGTGTGGCCTCCAGAGGTGGCGGAGCGGCGAGGCGGGCGGCTGGCGCTATCGATTATGGCGGGACGCGCCGCTCAGGCACAGCTGCCACGCCGTCCTTCCGCTCTCTGCGTCTGCATCCACACCACGCAGGCCACCCTGCGGTGTGTGGCGGATGCTTCTTACTGTACCACCGCCGCTTCTCCCCGTTCCTGTTCCAGTCGCCGGTGATGGGCGAGAATCCTCAGTGTCAGCTCGAATCTCCCTAACTTGACCTTCATGCTCGTTTCCCGAGAAATACGTAAGAGGAATCAGTATGTTTGTTTACTGTTCTATGAATGCACAATCTCGTTATTTTATCAAAAATTCCTACACAGTGACGCACAAAGCCTCTGTTGTAGCGTGTGGAACTGGAGTTGGATGACCATTTCTGTCATTTTAGATTCACCATATCCACTGTGGATGGCGAATAACAACTTCGATTCAGATTGTTTATTTATTTAGGTATAATGTGTAACTTACAGCTTTTTTACATTTTTGATAATATCTATTTTCTGTGCAGCTAGCTACATTTGGAGACATTTCAGGCTCATCGTCAGTGGAGGTGTTACAGGAACGTAATATACCAGACCATCAGCTGTTAGACACTGTGGTCTTGGTGCTCGCGGAAGTAAGAAAAATTTAGTTACAAGTAGCGAAAAACCTTCTAAAGCCAAATCGCATAATTTTTTTTTATTTACAAACAATCTGTTCCCACAAACTTTACTATCATCTTCAAGTCTTCAAAACTTTTTGTTATAAAATGTGCCCTTTTTGAGTTCCATCTCACATGAGTTTGTCATACATATAGTGTGCTACATTGTGTCTAGATCACAACTTAGCGTGAGATCCAACTCAGGAAGAACACATTTTATAACACAAATTTTAGAAGACCTGAAGATGACAGCAAAGTCTGTCGAAACCGGTTCTTTGTAGATAAAGAAATTTTTTTGCGACCTTGCCTTTAGAAAGTTTCTACCAAGTAAAACAGATCGCTCCTTCCGATTTCTCGACATGAGAAAATTCATTGTGTATCGAAAAGTGAATCAAACGAAAAAGTTATGCTTCGTGGTAGCGATCGCAGTTGCGTTCCGATAGTTTCTTTGTGTGTCTATAAGCAGAAAAATACACATTATCAGAACGGATATGCAATGGATATCACGAGGCAAAAAAATAATTTTTTTGTTTCATACACTTTTAGTTGCTGGAAAGCAAATTTCCGTTATTTTCGACAGTACCATGACCAAAATGTGTGAATTCTTAAGGGACGAAACTGCTGAGGTCATCGGTCCCTAGACTTACACACACTACTTATGCTACGAACGACACAGACACCCATGCCGGAGGGATGACTCGAACCTCTGGCGGGACCGGCCGCGCAGTCCGTGACATGGCGCCTCAAACCGCGCAGCTACTCCGCCCGGCCTGCATCATGACCGTAGCATTTAGCTGCAGGTGGTCCCGAATAATGTTTCTGCAACACCTCCATCCGACGATGCGCCTGCAGTATCTTGAAAACCAGTAATCGTACAGAGAATAGATCGTATCAAGAAAGCAATTAAATGAAAAATGAGAACAGATCATTACTTTCCAGGTGGCTTATTTGCGATAAGTTGTTGCACACCGCAAAAATAAAGAAAAAAGAAAAAAAGGCATCTACGAGTAACAGTCCACAGTGACATGAAGTCGGCTATATTTATAATGGAAATCTTGTGAATAGAGCCTTCTAGATCACTTAATATAGTTCGTTATTTATAACGTCTATTAGGCTAATGTCATCACGAGGTCGGAAAGTGGAACTTGTAAAACGATGTTTAGAGTCAATATCAATTAAAGCTGTAACTCAGCTGGGTGTCCAAGTTAGAAACAGGTATTGTGATACTGACTGAATATTAAATGAAACAATAAGTTTACTGTTACCAGTCACTGTTTATTTGTTTCCACGACGCGTTTCAAAGGTTTAAACCTCCATCATCAGCTTTTGACCTGATGATGGTACTGGCCGAAAAGACGCTATAAATAAATATGACAAGCGATATAACGGCTTTATTCACAAAAATAAAGTGGAATAACAACACAAAAATAGTTGTAGGGAAATCAAAAAAATGGTCCAAATGGGTCTGAGACTTAATTGCTGAGGTCATCAGTCCCCTAGAACTTAGAACTACTTAAACCTAACTAACCTAAGGACATCACACACATCCATGCCCGAGGCAGGATTCGAACCTGCGACCTTAGCGGTCGCGCGGCTCCAGACTGTAGCGCCTAGAACCGCTCGGCCACTCCGGGCGCCTAGGGAAATCAGATCTTAGGGTAAGACTGAGTGGAACAGTATTGAGGAAATGTAATTCAATCCGCGAAAGAAGTGGCTTACAAAACGTCCTTTGGTCCAATCTCTACGAACTGACGAAAGAGATCTCTTCAACGAAGACGGCACATCGCCGGATTGTTTAATAAGCGCCACAGCTCTACGTCGATGTTCAGCACAGTGGCACACGCTGCAAGAGAGGCGTTGTGCATCACAAAGAGGTTTACTGTAGAGACTCGTGGAGTATACGTTCCAAGAAGTGTCGAGCAACATATTAATTCCTCAACGAACGTCAAGCTGAATGGTCACAACGAGAAAATCAGACGAATTAAGAGTTCATACGAGGTTTATCGACAATTGTTCTTACCACGACCGAATCGAGAAATGGCAGAGAGGCGATGGGGAAAAATAGTGATGCTCCGAACGCCGTAAGGTTGCTGAGAGCACGGATGTTGATATTGATGACGTCATAGCTGATGGACAGTTTGCGCTGAACGGTAAACGCACTTGAACGTATAACTTGGTCAACTGTGGCGTCGATTTCAGGTGTAGTTCTATTGTATGGGAGATGCGCTTTACATAAGCGTGAGTAGAGAACACGCGGCGCTAGCCTTGCTGGAAGCGAGGCTAAAGCGGGGGTTGTGCGCAGCCTTTACCAGGGGGACCGCTTCTGTGTATGTGTGTACGTGTGTGTGTGTCTAACGAGCGCTGCAAAAACTGCCTGCGCTTTGTCGCGAGCCGCCCAGGGCTGGCGATTTGAATAACAATCGCCGCCGCTCCTCGCTGGACACGCCCGATGGAGGCATGCCTCCCCCCCCCCCCCCCCCCTCCTACGCCCTTCCATCTCCACCATCCGCTTTCCTTTGCCGGAGAGGACATCCGCTGCCTAGTCGTATCTCACGAAAGCAGGTGCATCCAAACAGTGCGTGTGTGGAATTTAGAAATTTGTAGCAAGGACTCTCCTTAATTACTTAATTCCCAATGGCAATGACACTTGACATCAGCTGAACTTCATTTCTTTCTTCTCGTTCTTCTTTTATAGCTCTACAGTTCACAGTAAACCTTGGCTTGGTCAACGGTTCTCCGCCGCCAGTTATTACGATATGGCGATCGAGCTTTCTGTACCCTACAGCAAATTTTCTCCAAGTCTTCCCTGACTCCATCAATCCATTTGATTCTCGGCCGATCCAGTCCTCTTTGATCCCCTGATTTTGCGTCTAGTATCCTTCTAGCTACTTCCGTATCACTCATCCGTGACAAGCGCCCCGCCCATCTCAATCTGGTTGGTATGACAACTCTTGTAATAAATCACACTGCATTTATACCAGTGAAAAGATATGAAACGGAAGCAATAATTGAGAAGGGAATGATGCAGGAAAAGGGAATGAATCAGAGTTGTGGCCTAATCGTACTGAGGCTTTTTGCGGATGATGCTGTGGTATATCCAGAGGTTTTAACAATGGAAAATTGCACTGAAATGCCGGAGGATCTGCAACGAATTGACGCATGGTGCAGGGAATGGCAATTGAATCTCAATTTAGACAAGTGTAATGTGCTGCGAATACACAAAAAGAAAGATCCTTTATCATTTAGCTACAATATAGCAGGTCAGCAACTGGAAGCCGTTAATTCCATAAATTATCTGGGAGTACGCATTAGGAGTGATTTAAAATGGAATGACCATATAAAATTAATAGACGGTAAAGCAGATGCCAGACTGAGATTCATTGGAAAAATCCTGAGGAAATGCAATCCGAAAACAAAGGAAGTAGGTTACGGTACACTTCGCCCACTACTTGAATACTGCTCAGCAGTGTGGGATCCGTACCAGATAGGGTTGATAGAAGAGATAGAGAAGATCCAACAGAGAGCAGCGCGCTTCGTTACAGGATCATTTAGTAATCGCGAAAGCGTTACGGAGATGATAAACTCCAGTGGAAGACTCTGCAGGAGAGACGCTCAGTAGCTCGGTACGGGCTTTCGTTTAAGTTTCAAGAACACACCTTCACCGAGGAGTCAAGCAGTATTTTCCTCCCTCCTACGTATATCTCGCGAAGAAACCCTGAGGATAAAATCATAGAGATTAGAGCCCACACAGAGGCATACCGACAATCCTTTCCACGAACAATACGAGACTGGAATAGAAGGGAGAACCGATAGAGGTACTCAAGGTTCCCTCCACCACACACCGTCAGGTGGCTTGTAGAGTATGGATGTAGATGTAGATTAACTGTAATGCGAGCAAGCATGAAGAAAACTAAGAATAAAATTAGAAAGGAAATTAAAATAGATTTTAACAAGCATAGAGGCAATATCTGCTGTGGAAAACGTAGCTACTTCTGCGATTGAATATTAATTATCTCGTAAATTAATTAGTTTCACAGAATTTGCAGCTTATTTGAATGTTGAACTGCCAATCTGTACAAATGGTGATGTCACTATGCCCAGAAATACATATAAGCTCACAAGGTTTATCTTATAACATAAACAGTGGGAATTTTCAACTACGTATAACTTTTATAAGGGGCCAGTCAAACGAAAACGAGACAGATGAAAAAACACCAAGTAAACTCTTTTATTATTGCAAAAGTAATCTCTCAATTGTTAACTCATTTATCCCACTGTAAGACAAAATGGTGAATGCCTTAATGGAAAAATATGTGCGGTTGCCTACGGAAACATGATTCTGTCCTTCGTCCGAAGCAAGCCGAAACAACTTGCCAACAAATGCCGTCCCACATGTTGGCAAGGCTGTTTCAACGACACTGCAGACGTTTCGCTGGGAAGCCCGTACACAATCTCCGTACAGTCCCGATTTCTCTCCTTGCGGTTTCCATAGTTTTGAAGGTGTGAAGAAAGACATTCGTTACTGTCGATTTGCTTCGGACGAAGAGGTGCACGCCTCGGAACAACCATGATTCCGATGGCAAACGCAAACATTTTTCCATTACGGCATTGACCGCCTCGTGTCACAGTGAGGTAACGGTTGTGGAGATTACGTTTGAAATAACAAATAGTTTACTTACTTTTTCTCGATATGTCGCGTTTTCACTTGACAGCCCCTTATAGTTAACTGATTTCCCAGCAAAAGTATGAGCAGCATTAGTATCAGCAGATCAGAAATATCACAATCAATAATTAATGGGATTGAGAAACAGTGTAATTGACGATCTGGCATTTAGAACACGTCCGTCACGTGTGCTTCTATTCTTTTAAAAAAAATATTGACGGGTGTTAAAATCGTAACAGATGGAATAGTTGCTGTATCACATGGTAGATGGAATAGCTAATGAAAAGATAGTGAATAGAATCGGGGAGAAAAGACCTTTATGGCGCAACCCGAGTAAAAAAAAGGGCTGGGCTGATACGACACCTTGTAACACATTACTTCCTGGTCGCGCCTTTGTACTCGTACTGATCGCTGTTGTATCCGCCTCGGCCAATTTCCGGTAGCAGAGGAATGCGGGTTTGCGTTCGTCCTGAATATGATGGATCGGTGTCTCTCTAATCGGCCTAGGGGGGGAGGGGGTGACGAGGCTGACTTTAAAGGCGCGTAATTTCCCCATGACTGCCGGTGTTTTCCAATATCCGTGGCAGACAAACTTTGAAGAGTCCTGTCTGCAAGCAGAAACTTCCAGAAGCGGTATAAATGAGACCAGGAAATGGCCACTGGAAATGCCTGCAGTCTGCCCCTGATTTTGACTGGACTGAAAGCATAAACGATAAATACTCCTAACGTCGTGGAGCGGTTTGGGCTCTCGAAATCGAAGGGTGGGACAGCAGCCCTTGTGGAGTGTATACGGCGGTTGCTCTCTGCGGTGCGGGCGCTGCTTTTGTAGTGTACTTGAAACGCTGGCAGGCGGTGAGCCTTTCGTGCAATGAGGCAATTTGCGAGATTCCGCAAGTGCTTCCCCGTAAGCGTGCGTGGGTTTTAGGTTGAGTCATTCCGGGTTTCTATGCGAATGCTGCCATTTAACGAATGTACCGGCGTTCAGTTGACCGAGATCTGAAGTTGTGAAGCTATGTAGCTGGCTGGAAGATGGTGCTTATAGGCGAAAACGATTTGACGAAGTTTTCATTCAAACCCGTCAATTATATTCGTTTCCGTCGAAATATGAGTGAGGTGTTTTTGTGTGACCTTTTCTCTATTGACTTTAAATCGTATTCCTATTTTGTTCAAATGGTTCAAATGGCTCTGAGCACTATGCGAATTAACATCTGTGGTCGTCAGTTCCCTAGAACTTAGAACTACTTAAACCTAACTAACCTAAGGACATCACACACATCCATGCCCGAGGCAGGATTCGAACCTGCGACCGTAGCAGTCGCGCGGTTCCGGACTGAGCGCCTAGAACCGCTAGATCACCGCGGCCGGCGCTCCTGTTTTGTTGACGAGAGCTGTGGCCGAGCGGTTCTAGGTGCTTCAGTCCGGAACCGCGCAGCTGCTGCGGTCGCAGGTTCGAATACTGCCTCGGCCATAGATGTGTGTTATGTCCTTAGGTTAATTAGGTTTAAGTAGTTCTAAGTGTAGGGGACTGATGATCTCAGATGTTAAGTCCCATAGTGCTCAGAGCCACCTGAACCATTTTTTTGTTGACGAGGCTATCGGCGGGAATGTTAGGAGCTAATTGGAGGCGGAGTAAGAATTGTTCGCGGTATATATTTTCCAACCCAACGGTCGGCTCAGGGAATATTTTCTCTTATAGTATTTGGATTGCTAAAGGGCATTGCTTACTGACAACGAAATAGTGAGAAGTTTAACCCAGTATGGTATATCAAAGCGAGACTTCCTTTTTACTGATTTTACATGTGTAGCAGAGCAGAGAATTAATCCGGGATGGCCAGTAAACGCTCCTGGTTAAATCCGCGGAGCAGTACGTCGCGTAATTTCTGTCGCTCTGCGCACAGCGCCAGGGCTTCATGGCTGCTGGCTGTATCCATGAGCGCGGTTTAGCGCGACGCTGCGGAAGCTCCGAAGCACGGACGCAGGGGACGCTTCAGCATCCCGAAATACCAACGAATCGTCGCCACTAGAGGTGGGAGTTATGAGTGGGGTTAGGAATTATAGGAGGAGACACATACCTGACTACATTAAGCAGCTTCGAAGATGTGTGGGCTGTAGTAGCTACGGACTGGCACAGGATAGGTAACCGTAGAGAGCTGCATAAAACAAGTCTTTGGACTAACGGGATAGCAGCAGAAACACCAGCAACAACAACAATAACATAACAATCTAGTACAGTCGTTCACAACCTTTCCAAGACCATTACCCCCGAGTGCAATCAAATATTAGCTGGAATCCTCCCGTCCCCCATCCATCATCAACACTTTCATTTGTAAATTGATGAAAAGATAAATGATGTTCAGTGCTTATTTCTAAAATGCTGTGTTTTAGAGAATGATGAAGTAATACTCAGTGCACTGCGAATGCTACCTACAATCTCTGCTCAGAAAAGAAAGCTAAGTCCGCAGCTCGTGGTCGTGCGGTAGCGTTCTCGCTTCCCGCGCCCGGGTTCCCTGGTTCGATTCCCGGCGGGGTCAGGGCTTTTCCCTGCCTCGTGATGGCTGGGTGTTGTGTGATGTCCTTAGGTTAGTTAGGTTTAAGTAGTTCTAAGTCCTAGGGGACTGATGACCATAGATGTTAAGTCCCATAGTGCTCAGAGCCATTTGAACCAACCAAAGAAAGCTAAATATCGGGACAGAGTAGATGATGATGATGATGATACCTGCCAGGTTAGCCGAGCGCGCTAACGCGCTGCTTCCTCGACTCGGGTAGGCGTGTCGGCCCCGGATCAAATCCGCCGAGGGCCGGTGTGCTGGCCAGCCTGGATGTGGTTTTTAGGCGGTTTTCCACATCTCCCTAGGTGAATCCGGGCTGGTCCCCTCGTCCCGCCTCAGTTACACGGCTCGCAGGCATCTGAACACTTTCGCACTATTCCATGGATTACACTACTCGCAGACAGTTGGGGTACACTAATTCCTTCCTGGGGGGGGGGGGGGGGTGGCGGCAGCAGCAAGGGCATTCGGCCACCCCTTCAACTAACATTGCCACATCCGATTAACCATGCCGACCCTGCGTCTCCGCGGAATAAACGGCACAACCAAAAGAAAGAGGACAAAGAAGATGATTATGATGTTTGGATTGTGGGGCGCTCAACTGCGCGGTAATCAGCGCCCGTACAAATTCCCAACCTTTGCTCAGTCCGATCTCGCGACTCGCGTGAATGATGATGAAATGACGAGGACAACACAAACACCCAGTCATCTCGATTCAGTTGAAAGTCGGTGACCCCGCCGGGAGTCGAACCCGGGACCCCGTGTTCGGTAAGCGAGGACGCGACCGCGAGACCACGAACTACGGACCTGAGAGAAGGCACATATTACCCAAGAAGATTTCTCTCCATCACTCTTCTCCCTAACGACATTTACTTTACACACACGCTGCATCACCATTTAAACTCAACCAAATTAAAATGTGTGTACTATACTTAGGCGTAATGTTTGTACAACACTTGATTACTGTACTGTATACTTGTGAACTACCAGCAATTAGAAGACTTCAGGCTGCCCATACTTTGCGTCTCACCACTAATAATAATAATAATAATAATAATAATGACTTATTGTGGCTCAGAGGTCGTCAAACTGCGCCCGGAAGGGCCGTATGTGGCCTGAATAAAGTATTAGTACGAACCTCGGTCCTCACTCAACTGTATTTTACAATAATATGCATCTAGCAAGAAAGAGCCAAATCTAAAATCGTCTACCAACTTTGACAACATTGTACCAGTGTACTTTTCCTCCTCAGTAACTAACATAAATACTTACAGAGTCATTACTATAGTAAGATGTGCTTAATTTTAAGTGACGTCGCTGAACTCGGCCCTTAACTAAATAAAGGGGCAGAGGGATAAGTAATGTGGCTATTGCGGGATTAGGGGATGTGATAGGGGTGGGGGGATGTTTTCTTGTCTTCCAGTGCTGACAAGTCAAGGGCGTGTGTGCCTCGTACCGATCAGGTACTACAGTGTAAATTTCAAATGGAACTAACACGGATCCCTGAAAGAACACTGTACGGACGGTCGTCTTGAAATGCGGTAAATATTTGTAACAAGGAATCGTCCTTTTTCTTTTGCCTTTATGTCATGCCTACAAGCGGTCGGCATGTCTATTATGGGATTTGGAATTGTTAGTATTAGTTGATGGCCCAACTTCTAAGCCCCCCCCCCTCCCCTCCCCCCAGGCTGGAATTCGTGTATCCCCTACTGTCTGCGTGTAGTCTTATCTCACGTGAAAGTATGTGAACGTTTTCTAGATGTCTGGTAATAGTATAAATGAGAAGGGGTCTTGGGTGCCAGGCCGGTCTTCACCTGGCTGGATGTTGGAAACCGCCTAAAAAAGACAACCATGCTGGCCTGGCCAGCGCACAGGCCCGCGCCGTTCATCCCCCGGGCGCATTCGATGCGGCCCAGGCACGGAAGCAGCGCTCTTAACACACGCCGCTATCATGGCGGGTAGTTTTGTAACAACGAATATGAAATTCAGTTAAGGCTTTTTAATAAAACGCAATTAGTTGAAGAAAAAATGACACTAAATACTTTTAGTGCCGTTCGAAGCTCATCGGATGTAAGCCGATCTCTGTGATTCTTAATCGCATGTTGTGTCGAAGCATCCAGTAGTGTTTAGTAGTACTATGTATAAAACTACTGTATTTCATTAGCGCAGTTTTGTGTGCACGTTGTTTTTGGAGTGTCCTTGATTCGAGTTCCAGACACATCAAGGAAGAATGCCGGACAAGGAATTGGAAGTAAACTGGCCAATTGTTGTGGCAGTGCCGGCCGCTCTGGCCAAACGGTTCTAGGAGCTTCTGTCTAGAACCGCGCTGCTGCTACAGTTGCATGTTCGAATCCTGCCTCGGGCAGGGATATGTGTGATGTCCTTAGGTTAGTTGAGTTTAAGTAGTTTCTGAGTCTAGGGGCCTGATGACCTCACATGTTAAGTCGCATAGCGCTCAGAGCCATTTGAAGCATTTTGTTGTGGCAGTTGTGCACCGGCTAAGAGTTCGGGCGTGATGTTGAGCGTTCTGATTGTAGGAAACCAGCTCCAACGTGGTACATGTCAACTATCAAACAATTTTAATCGGACTATAGTAATAACCTTTTCAATGAATTTAGTTACGTGACCAAAACACAGCTGAACCCTTTTGATGTTACGCTCAGAAAACTACATTTTACCGCTATGGGGTAATTGCCCCCCCCCCCCCCCCCCCCTCTCGAGATTGAGAGCCACTCATCTAGTAGGTACTTCAGTCATAGGTTTGTCATGTATCACGAGAGCAAATGGTGATTCAGTCTTTCAAGATAGTAGGAAAGAGCTTCAGTCACAGTATTTGAGCTTCATTGCAAAGATGATTGTAAGATCCCCTCGCTTCTAAACTGATACTGTTATTACTCAGCTTAACCGTGAGTCTGCAGAGGGTGGTATGTGTGACGTACAGTACAACTGTCAGTATTTCCACCCGGAATTTGCGAGTGTAAGCTGGACTCCCTTGAACCGCCTTGGTGGGCCGTGTCGTCGGATTTCCTCCTACCTGTGAGCGGTGCAGCTCTCGTAAATGTCGTCCCGTGCACATTCTTCATTGGCTCATTCGATGTCTCTGTCGGTGGAAGCTAATTATCTGAAATTGCTGTCGATCATCTTTGGGGTATCTATTTACTCGAAATTAACATTCACAATGCCGTAATATCACTTTCATTCCTATTAGATCAATAATGAAACGCTCGTGTCACAAACTACTCGTAACCGAGAGCATGGCTACCATCGAACAAGACAGGAAGAGCCCTTAACGCCGACCGCCGACTTGGCGCGCAGGCCGTATCTCTCACTAGTTTCGTCACTGTTCGTGGATTTCCCTTCGAGTTCGTACTTAATAAGATATGCATTTGTTAATGAACGCGTGTGAATTTTAACGAGGCAAAATTATGATAAGTAGTTTTAAACATCCAGAGGCTCCTCTTAGTATTCATGTTGTCATATATGACTTTAATTATTAAATATAAATAAAAAAATCGGTGACTTTGGCGCCAAGATGGCGGTACTTCCCGTCATGAATATTCCCCATGCTGACGCTTGTCTGGAGTCCGCTGCGGTCGCAGGTTCAATCCTGCCTCGGGCATGGATGTGTGTGGTGTCCTTAGGTTAGTTAGGTTTAAGTAGTTCTAAGTTCTGGGGGACTGATGACCTCAGAAGTTTTGTCCCATAGTGCTCAGAGCCTTTTTTTGTTTTTTGTTTTTTGTTTTGACACTTGTTGCTACGGTCCAGCGCCAAGCCCCACCCCACTACGCGTAACATACGGTCGCTTCGACACCTAGCCAGCCAGCGTGGAAAATGCTCTCGGCTACGGAATAGAGCACTTCCTAATACCGCAATAAGAGACAATAATTTATTAAAACTGGTAATGATGTCTTACTCACGTAAGAGGCACCTTACATGGTGTAACACAGTGTACAGTGTGAGGATGTAGATGTGGGAGCCTTCCGCTGTTTACTTTGCTGCACGCACAGTGGGCGCTCGCTCTGCGACGCGGCTATTGTGGGCGGCGTGGAAGTCGGCCGAGGCGCAAGCGTCGCGTGCACAGAGAGGCGTCGCGGCCAGGGGGAGAGGAAACGGGGTCGCGGCGAGGGCGAGGGCGCAGCGCTGGCAGGGGTGCGCCGGAGAAAGCCAAGGGTGCGGGCGGGCTGTCAGGGGGTGGAGGGGGCGGCGGTAGGCCGTGGCGGCGAGGCGAGGCGCGCCGCGGCGCGTTCGATCGGAGCGGGCCGCCGCCATGTTCCGCGGCTCCATCTTGAGCGGCCGCACCTGCCCTCCTGCCCAAAAAGCACACCGCAGCCGCAGCGCCTCTGCTGGACGCTCGGCACAACTCGCCGTCGTCCTGCCCGTGCAAGCGATCGAGAGTAGAGATTGGCAAACTCGTTCATCCTTGCGAACTACACTACTGGCCATTACAATTGCTACGCCACGAAAATCACGTGCTACACACGCGAAATTTACCGACTGGAAGAAGATGCTGTGATATCCAAATGATTACCTTTCCAGAGCATTCACACAAGGTTGGCGCCTGTAGTGACACCTACAACATGCTGACATGAGGAAAGTTTCCAACCGATTTCTCATACACAAACAGCAGTTGACCGCGTTACTGACTTCCTCAATGTGTGAAGCTCTCTCTATTGAATAAGTCATCCAATTTTCCTGACATTGTGTTGTTGTTGTTCTTGTCTTCAGCCCTGAGACTGGTTTCATGCAGCTCTCCATGCCACTCTATCCTGTGCAAGCTTCTTCATCATCCAGTACCTACTGCAGCCTACATCCTTCTGAATCTGCTTAGTGTATTCATCTCTTGGTATCCCTCTACTATTTTTACCCTCCACGCTGCCCTCCAGTACTAAATTGGTGATCCCTTGATGCCTCAGAACATGTCCTACCTACCGATCCCTTCTTCATCTCAAGTTGTGCCACAAACTCCTCTTCTCCCCTATTCTATTCAATACCTCCTCATTAGTCATGTACTCTACCCATCTAATCTTCAGCATTTTTCTGTAACACCACATTTCTAAAGCTTCTATTCTCTTCTTGTCTAAACTATTTATCGCCCATGTTTCACTTCCATACATGGCTACACTCCATACAAATACTTTCAGAAACGACTTCCTGACAAATAAATAGCCGATGTTAACAAATTTCTCTTCTTCACAAACGCTTTCTTTGTAATTGCCAGTCTACATTATATACTCCCTACTTCGACCATCATCAGTTATTTTGCTCCCCAAATAGCAAAACTCCTTTACTACTTTAAGTGTCTCATTTCCTAATCTAATACCCTCAGCATCACCTGAGTTAACTCGACTACATTCCATTATCCTCGTTTTGCTTTAATTGATGTTCATCTAATACCCTCCTTTCAAGACACGGTCCAATCCGTTCAACTGCTCTTCCAAGTCCTTTGCTGTCTCCGACAGAATTACAATCTCATCGGCGAACCTCTTCTTCTCTGTGGATTTTAATACCTACTCCGAACTATTCTTTTGTTTCCTTTACTGCCTGCTCAATGTATAGATTGAATAACGTACGGAGAGGGTACAACCCTGTCTCACTCCCTTACCAACCACTGCTTCCCTTTCATGTCGCTCGACTCTTATAAATGCCATCTGCTTTTTGTACCAATTGTAAATAGGCTTTCACACTCTGTATTTTACCGCTGGCACCTCCAGAATTTGAAAGAGAGTACTGCAGTCAACATTGTCAAAAGCTTTCTCTAAGTCTACAAATGCTCACGTGTTGCAATATTTCTACGGAATCTAAACTGATCTTCCCCGAGGTCGGCTTCTACCAGTTTTTCCATTGGTCTACAAAGAATTCGCGTTAGTATTTTGCAGCTGTGACTTATTAAACTGATATTTCGGTAATTTTCACATCTGTCAACACCTGCTTTCTGTGGGATTGGAATTGTTATATTCTTCTTGAAGTCTGAAGGAATTTCGCCTGTCTTATGCATCTTGCTCACCAGATGGTAGAGTTTTGTCAGGACTGGCTCTCCCAAGGCTGTCAGCAGTTCTAATGGAATGATGTCTACTCCCGGGGCCTTGTTTCAACTCAGGTCTTTCAGTGCTCTGTCAAACTCTTCACGCAGTATCACACCTCCCATTTTATCTTCATGTACATCCTCTTCCATTTCCACAATATTGTCCTGAAGAACATTGCCCCTGTATAGACCCTCTATATACTACTACCACCTTTCTGCTTTCCCTCCTCTGCTTAGAACTGGGTTTCCATCTGAGCTCTTGATATTCATGCAAGTGGTTCTCTTTTTCCCCAAAGGCCTCTTTAATTTTCCTGTAGGCAGTAACTATCTTACCCCTCGTGAGATAAGCCTCGACATCCTTACATTTGTCCTCTAGCAATCCCTGCTTAGCCATTTTGCATTTCCCTTTCGATCTCATTTTTGAGACGTTTCTATTGCTTTTTGCCTTACTCGTAGAAACAGCAGAAGACGAGATATGACCTCTGTTACACACACTGATTGCTCGTCTGTTACTACGAATTGTGTCCTTTCTGACGGACACTGCCGAACGCAGTCGAACAACTGAGACGGTATTCTGTAGGCACGCGCCCTCAGAACGTTTCATCGTTCCAGCCTCGGTCCCGGTCCCGCCTCTCCGGACTCGTCCTTCTTCGCGTGGCCACTCGTGGCAGTTCCACTGCCCATACACTCCTGGAAATGGAAAAAAGAACACATTGACACCGGTGTGTCAGACCCACCATACTTGCTCCGGACACTGCGAGAGGGCTGTACAAGCAATGATCACACGCACGGCACAGCGGACACACCAGGAACCGCGGTGTTGGCCGTCGAATGGGGCTAGCTGCGCAGCATTTGTGCACCGCCGCCGTCATTGTCAGCCAGTTTGCCGTGGCATACGGAGCTCCATCGCAGTCTTTAACACTGGTAGCATGCCGCGACAGCGTGGACGTGAACCGTATGTGCAGTTGACGGACTTTGAGCGAGGGCGTATAGTGGGCATGCGGGAGGCCGGGTGGACGTACCGCCGAATTGCTCAACACGTGGGGCGTGAGGTCTCCACAGTACATCGATGTTGTCGCCAGTGGTCGGCGGAAGGTGCACGTGCCCGTCGACCTGGGACCGGACCGCAGCGACGCACGGATGCACGCCAAGACCGTAGGATCCTACGCAGTGCCGTAGGGGACCGCACCGCCACTTCCCAGCAAATTAGGGACACTGTTGCTCCTGGGGTATCGGCGAGGACCATTCGCAACCGTCTCCATGAAGCTGGGCTACGGTCCCGCACACCGTTAGGCCGTCTTCCGCTCACGCCCCAACATCGTGCAGCCCGCCTCCAGTGGTGTCGCGACAAGCGTGAATGGACGGACGAATGGAGACGTGTCGTCTTCAGCGATGAGAGTCGCTTCTGCCTTCGTGCCAATGATGGTGGTATGCGTGTTTGGCGCCGTGCAGGTGAGCGCCACAATCAGGACTTCATACGACCGAGGCACACAGGGCCAACACCCGGCATCATGGTGTGGGGAGCGATCTCCTACACTGGCCGTACACCTCTGGTGATCGTCGAGGGGACACTGAATAGTGCACGGTACATCCAAACCGTCATCGAACCTATCGTTCTACCATTCCTAGACCGGCAAGGGAACTTGCTGTTCCAACAGGACAATGCACGTCCGCCTGTCTCCCGTGCCACTCAACGTGCTCTAGAAGGTGTAAGTCAACTACCCTGGCCAGCAAGATCTCCGGATCTGTCCCCCATTGAGCATGTTTGGGACTGGATGAAGCGTCGTCTCACCCCGTCTGCACGTCCAGCGCGAACGCTGCTCCAACTGAGGCGCCAGGTGGAAATGGCATGGCAAGCCATTCCACAGGACTACATCCAGCATATCTACGATCGTCTCCATGGGAGAATAGCAGCCTGCATTGCTGCGAAAGGTAGATATACACTTTACTAGTGCCGACATTGTGCATGCTCTGTTGCCTGTGTCTATGTGCCTGTGGTTCTGTCAGTGTGATCATGTGATGTATCTGACCCCAGGAATGTGTCAATAAAGTTTCCCCTTCCTGGGACAATGAATTCACAGTGTTCTTATTTCAATTTCCAGGAGTGTAGTTCAGTATCGAGTTGTTGTTCGTTTCGTTAGCTTCGCATGTCCATTCTAGTAATCCTTCAAACCTTATTTGAACTCTGAACTTCTGGTTCTCTTCGTATTCTATTCAGCGTCCCCGACCGGTAATTAAAATTTTATAATTACGTTTAATTTTATAATAAGGTAAATTACATAAAAATTAGGTGGTACGTAATAAATACATCTTTTCAGGTAACAAAACGGCGCGTCAGCTTACTTCGCTATTTCGTTAAACAGGAGAAAAAATACTTATAAAAAGAAAAGATTTTTTATTATTGCAAGGCACACACGAGTGGCCATTTTCTGTCTTTTATTTGATCCAAGGTAAAACACCATGTTCATTGTTATGGAAGGCAGACCGATTTACAACCGAATGAAGCCCTCGCTTGCTAATCGACTGTATGGTGTCACATTTTGTAAAGAGAATACGATAACTCCCACAATATTATTCCACTGGTACAGGGTGGAGCACGAAAAATCGGCCCCTATTACTAGACTGCTCATTGTCGCTTGCTAATCGTCTATTGTTTCGAAGTTGTTAGCATTAGCTTATTTGTTATTTCCTCACTGCCAAATTATTACATGTTTACCTATTCTGCTCATAGCGGTCAACAAATCGTGCGTAATTGGCGACCAGTACTCGGGGCGGGTTTTCCGTGCGCCACCTTATATTACGTCAGTGCGATCAACCACATAACACTACAGTTGGCTAAACGAGCTGTTTTGCAGAATCGCGAAAATTATAAGTGAGTGAGAATTCTGTTATGAATAAATACTCTGTACTCCACGGGGGACGCAAATGCCCCATCTTCAAGGCTTCATCTTCAGTCAACTATGATACTAATTTTCAATTTTTCATAAGAACCGTAAACCAAGCACAATGAACGATGAACGAGTAAAAATGAACGGTTCCCAAAAAAAGGCGATCACCAGTGAACTACACTCCTGGCCACTAAAATTGCTACACCAAGAAGAAGTGCAGATGATAAACCGGTATTCATTAGACAAATAAATTATACTAGAACTGACATGGGATTACATTTTCACGCAATTTGGGAGCATAGATCGTGAGAAATCAGTACCCAGAGCAACCACCTCTGGCCGTAATAACGGCCTTGATACACCTGAGCATTGAGTCAAACAGAGCTTGGAAGGCGTGTACAGGTACAGCTGCCCATGCAGCTTCAACACGATACCACAGTTCATCAAGAGTAGTGACTGGCGTATTGTGACGAGCCAGTTGCTCGGCCACCATTGACCAGACGTTTTCAGTTGGTGAGAGATCTGGAGAATGTGCTGGCCAGGGCAGCAGTCGAACATTTTCTGTATCCAGAAAGGCCCGTAGAGGACCTGCTGAAATGTAGGGTTTCGCAGGGATCGAATGAAGGGTAGCGCCACGGATCGTAGCACATCTGAAATGTAACGTCCACTGTTCAAAGTGCCGTCAATGCGAACAAGAGGTGACCGAGACCTGTAACCAATGACACCCCATACCATCACTCCGGGTGATACGGCAGTATGGCGATGACGAATACACGCTTCGAATGTGCGTTCACCGCGATGTCGCCAAACACGGATGCGACGATCATGATGATGACACAGAGTCTAGATTCATCCGAAAAAAATGACGTTTTGCCATTCGTGCACCCAGGTTCGTCGTTGAGTACACCATCACAGGCGCTCCTGTCTGTGATGCAGCATCAAGGGTAACCGCAGCCATGGTCTCCGAGCTGATAGTCCATGCAGCTGCAGACGTCGTCGAACTGTTCGTGCAAACGTCTTGCAAACGTCCCCATCTGTTGACTCAGGGATCGAGACGTGGCTGCACGATCCGTTACGGCCATGCGGATAAGATTCCTGTCATCTCGACTGCTAGTGATACGAGGCCGCTGGGATCAAGCACGGCGTTCCGTATTACCCTCCTGAACCCACCGTCGCCACCAGCGCGAACCATCTTGAATGAATGCACTGAAAAGCTAATCATTTGCATATCACAGCATCTTCTTCCAGTCGGTTAAATTTCGCGTCTGTAGCACGTCATCTTCGTGGTGTAGCAATTTTAATGGCCAGTAGTGTGTGATAAAGGTACACGGGTTCATCCGACGCTGCAAGAGTATTAGTATGCATGATCACGTGCCGGTAGTTCCACAGACACTGCAGCAAGGCTGTAGAGATATTTTTGGATGTTTGCAAGTAGTAAAGTGAAGCCGATGGCGCTGGAATGCGCGTCGCCGTTGAATGGGGGGGGGGGGGGGGGGGGGGGGCAGAGGCTCACCTGGTGTGACCCGTGAGTGTGAGTGGGCGCAGGAATGCGGTGCGGCAGTGAGATAAGGGCGGCCGGTGTGCTCCCGCAGATACGCGAGGAATGGCTGGCGCTTATTTATGTGTCGAGGCCCGGCATTCCGTGTCTCTGCGACCACTGCGCGATACCTCACCGCCTCCTCCTCTTCGCCGAGATGCGTGTCTCACACACGCGTGCGAACAGCGCAACAGCCGCGGCCCACTACACTGTATTGGTCACACTGGCCATTTCAGAAAGCCGAACACCGCTCTGTAATGCGAAAATGTCCAAAGCCGTCATGAACGGCGCAACCGCCAGTATAAAAGCGGGGGGCGGGTGGAGAGAGTATTCTGTTATCAGCAGAAAAGATGATGATGATGATGATTGGATTGTGGGGCGCTCAATTGCGCGGTTATCAGCGCCCGTAGAGATTCCCAACCTTTTCTCAGTCCAATCTTGCCACGTGCTTGAATGATGATGAAGTGGTGAGGACAACTCAAACACCAAGTCATCTCGAGGCAGGTTAAAATCCCTTACCACGCCGGGGATCGAATCCGGGATCCCGTGCTCGGGAAGCGAGAACGCGATCTCGAGACCACGAGCTGCGGACAGCAGAAAAGAAGTAAAGAAGAACGGGTCGTTCAGAAATCCTCAGTGAGCTCGTACGTGGACTAGTCATCGGATGTCAACACAATAACAAATCCATAGCCTATGGATCATAGGCACATTGCAACCCTTCTGAAGTTGCCCAAGTCATCTACGGTGGTGCAATCGTGACTTGTAAAAGCGAAGGTACAACCACAGTTCGACCGAAACCGGGGAGACTATTTGTACTGACGGACCAGGACAGTCAAGCATTGAGCAGGGTGGTTGTAAAAAACGTATGAAATCAGAGAAAGGTATCACTACTGAATTTCAATGAGTTACTAGCTGTCCTGCTCCCTGTGCGATGGGAGTTACAAATGGCCAAGCAGCTCCTCATAAGCAAACATGCTAAGTGAATGTGGAAGTGGGGCTCAGAGCGACGACACTGGCCAGTGAACGACTGGAAATGAGTGATTTGTCGTGAAAAATCACATTTTATCTTGTCAAAATCGGATGGAAAGCTTTGGGTTTGGCGAATGCCAACGCGTGTAGTGTCAACAGTGAAATACAGAGGTGGTATGAGAATGTTTTTTGTGGTTTGGGTGTGGTCCCCTAACTACATTCAAGAAAACGCTAAATGCAGAAGGATAGGAACATATTCTTGAGCACTGTGTACGATTCTACTCCCTGTCATAAAGCAAAATTTGTGGGGCAGTGGTATGTGGACAATAAAATTCCGGAAATGAACTGCTCTGCCCAAATTCCCACCTTGAACCTAATGAAACATCTTTGGGGTGACTCAGCGTTCAGCATCATTACCTTATTTCGGCTGTTGAGGAAGAGTTGGCAGCCAACAAACATCTTGACATATAATTGAAAGTGCCACAGCAGAGAGCAGGCCATTACAAAGGCGAATCGTGAACGCACCCTGTATTAATGATCACCAACAATGTCCAGATGCTTCTGGTCACAGAGTGTACACTGCTGGTCATCAAAATTCCCAAATCATGAAGGCGGCGTGGAACAGATGAGACTATCGCTTCTAACTGAAGAGAAAATAATCGCTGGAAAATTTTACTATGGTGACTCCATCAGTGTTATTTCAAGTTAGCGCTCATTTCGATAAACGGTTCACTTAATTTTACTCACCATTAAAAACTCCTTTGCCATAAACTATGACGCCAACATGTGACCATCAGCTTCGTCTGATACGAATGTACAGACAGGATGAAAAGAAGGAAGAGCATGGTCTGGACGCATAAGGTAACATGGTCATTAGTGACTAGCTCGAGCTGGACGCAGTGGCCGAGCGGTTCTAGGCGCTTCAGTCCCGGACCGCGCGACTGCTACGGTCGCAGGTTCGAATCCTGCCTCGGGCATGGATGTGTGTGATGTCCTTGGGTTGGTTAGGTTTAAGTAGTTGTAAGTTCTAGGGGACTGGTCACCTCAGATGTCCCATAGTGCTCAGAGTCATTTGAACCGTTTTTGACTAGTTCGGTTGGAGAGGAACCCAAAAAGGAATTGATAAGTTACCTTGGAGAAGGAACCGATCTAGCATTCGGCAGCACTGTTTCAGGGAAATTACGGAAATTTTAAACAGGGAATCTTTACGGGTATTTATACCCTGCTGGTTATAAATGGAATACTAGAGATTTAACCATCAATGTGTTTTACCTTGCAACTGAAGTTTGAGGCGTATAGGAGGATGGGTTAGTAAATAAACACAGGATAGGAAAATACTGTGTCTGCATCTACATATGCCGCTTCTTTTTTTGACAAACGGAAAGGTGTTCCGATAAGTACTAGTTTCCTTCACAGATGTACGGAACCTTTTTTCCGCTTTTAACTGTACTGACACCCGTAAGAACATTGGACGCCCTTTTTCTAAAAACATCATGTATGTATGTTCCGCATCCTACTGCACAGCCCTACTCCATCAGTGTGTATAGGGAGGTAAAGTTCACAGTCGACATATGTCAATACACTCCCTTACCAATCTTTTCTTGGTTCTGGTGGTTGCTAAACGGGCGCGCCACAGAGCGCCAAGAATGCATCAACTCACGCCGCCGGTGCGATTGGCACTTACTGGAACGCCGAGAAAGCTCTGATGATTGGACGAAATGAACGTTTCACACTGACCTTGTATTTGTAGTATGACTGACGTAGTAAGCCACCGAGCGTCACAGATTTTCAGTCATGTATACTTTTTCCTTTCTAGTACGATTCTTGTGTTGAACAGTGCTCCAACTCGACTGATGGTACACAAGGTGCAGCAACTACCGCCAGGAGGCAACTATGGAAGTTAAGGACAATCTTTCCTTGATTTCCGGAAGGCGTTCGATACAGTTCCGCACTGTCGCCCGATAAACAAAGTAAGAGCCTACGGAATATCAGACCAGCTGTGTGGCTGGATTGAAGAGTTTTTAGCAAACAGAACACAGCATGTTGTTCTCAATGGAGAGACGTCTACAGACATTAAAGTAACCAATGGCGTGCCACAGGGTACCATTGCTTTTCACAATATATATAAATGACCTAGTAGATAGTGTCGGAAGTTCCATGCGGCTTTTCGCGGATGATGCTGTAGTATACAGAGAAGTTGCAGCATTAGAAAATTGCAGCGAAATGCAGGAAGATAGGCACTTGGTGCAGGGAGTGGCAATTGACCCTTAACATAGACAAATGTAATGTATTGCGAATATATAGAAAGAAGGATCCTTTATTGTATGATTATATGATAACGGAACAATCGCTGGTAGCAGTTACTTCTGTAAAATATCTGGGAGGATGCGTACGGAACGATTTGAAGTGGAATGATCATATAAAATTAATTGTTGGTAAGGCGGGTGCCAGGTTGAGATTCATTGGGAGAGTCCTTAGAAAATGTAGTCCATCAACAGAGGAGGTGGTTTACAAAACACTTGTTCGACCTATACTTGGGTATCGCTCATCAGTGTGGGATCCGTACCAGGTCGGGTTGACAGAGGAGGTAGAGAAGATCCAAAGAAC
Organism: Schistocerca gregaria; assembly: GCF_023897955.1. Lineage (NCBI taxonomy): Eukaryota > Metazoa > Arthropoda > Insecta > Orthoptera > Acrididae > Schistocerca > Schistocerca gregaria. The sequence continues at coordinate 484,768,357 of NC_064924.1, forward strand.
AGCGGCGCGTTTCGTCACAGGGTTATTTGGTAACCGTGATAGCGTTACGGAGATGTTTAGCAAACTCAAGTGCCAGACTCTGCAAGAGAGGCGCTCTGCATCGCGGTGCAGCTTGCTGTCCAGGTTTCGAGAGGGTGCGTTTCTGGATGAGGTATCGAATATATTGCTTCCCCCTACTTATACCTCCCGAGGAGATCACGAATGTAAAGTTAGAGAGATTCGAGCGCGCACGGAGGCGTTCCGGCAGTCGTTCTTCCCGCGAACCATATGCGACTGGAACAGGAAATGGCGGTAATGACACTGGCACGTTAAGTGCCCTCCACCACACACCGTAGAGTATAAATGTAGATGTAGATTCCCGATGTCACAATGAGCAGATTGCAGTCTTCCCTGTCCGAGTACAACGTAACTGCTGCAGGGCAGGGAGAGTCAGTGCTGCCCCACGGTGGTGGCCTTGTAAGTTAGTGTTCACGGCTCGCTGCCGTTGCCGCTCAGCTAGTGGACAGGGGGCGCTAGCTGAGTCAGGGCGCGCAGGAAGACGCCGCGCGCTGCGCTGGCTTATCGCGTTACAACAATGCCGCGGCGCGCCCTTTTCCGACGAGATTTACATGAAAAAGCAATTTGGCGTCTGGCGCGCGGGCGGCGCCATTACTCTGGCTTACACCGCCGTAAATTCATTACGGTGTAATCCGCGCACGCAGAGAGACAGAGCACTCGCGCGGCCGCCGGCTGAGTCACGGCGCAGAAGCAGGGCCCGCGGCTGCGCCGGGGTGGGCGCCTGCGGGCAGGCAACCCGCGGCGCGCAGGCCGCTTGCGCCACTGGCCTTCCGGGAACAAAGCAGCGGGCCAGGGTTTGCCTGCGTTACTTCCCTGTTACACGAATGACTCTCTTGTCTCAATCGACCGCCCGCGGCATGTGAGTCTGCTGTAACGCCCGAGGCATTTTATTCCTATCACGAGTGGTCGTTTTTATTTAAACGTCAGCGCCAAAACTGTGTGTGTAGTGAGAGCTGTCTGCTGTGCAGTTTGATGCTAGAACGGTGAATGTGAAGCTGCGAGGGACTATCCTTATCAAGAAAATATCTAAATGTAGTGACAGTATTTAAGAACAAGTAATGATAATACAGTTTATAGGTTGCTAAAGCACAGTTCACAGTGCATGCTTTTGACAAAGGTCATATCGTAAGTTCTACACACTCGTAACGAACGTGTCTTGCAAATATTAAAAAAAAAAAAAAGGTTCAAATGCCTCTGAGCATTATGCGACTTAACGTCTGAGGTCATCAGTCTCCTAGTACGTAGAACAACTTAAACCTAACTAACCTAAGGACATCACACACACCCATACCCGAGGCATGATTCGAACCTGCGATAGTAGCGGTCGCGCGGTTCCAGAGTGTAGCGCCTAGAACTGCTCGGCCACTCCGGCCGGCAGTCAGTCTTTATTCACTTATTCTGAAACGTAAATACCTTTTCGTTTTTAGCTATTTGGTCTCTCTTGTGAGACAACACTACTAGGAAAAACAAAGGAAACAACATACGAAGACAGAAGATCAATTTCTGTAACAGGAGCGACTCGGCGAGAACACATTAACTTCCGCCGTCAGCAGTCCTCAACGCCACCGGTCCCTACATCTGCGCATGCACAGTGTTCAGCTTCCTCAAGATTTAGAACTCCACAGTCGATACAGTCAATTGGTAATTGACGTCACTGACTCACTCGCTACGCGATTGGCGGCTGCTATACACGTAAGCATGTGACGCGCACCCACAAAGATTCTGACCAGATAGCCGCTTGTATAAAACGAACCTTATAGTGGTGTGCGTGTACGGAAACCGGCTATTTAATAAGCCCTGTGCTCTGGTAGAGACCGAACCTTTTGTATCTAACGAAATTTGTGCCTCATAACGTGTTCTGTCACCCCTAGACGTTTGATGCATGGACTTTGAAACACTCTGTGTATACATTCACCTTTCTCGTTTATAACTTATTAAAGAAATTTAACAGCACCATAACATTCGGTTCAGCGTATTGATAAGGATATGTTTATATTTACTTTTTTCTCGTCGACATGTAAACTAAAATTTCTATATCTTTTGTGTTTCAGGTAAGTGTGGACAGATGGCAGCAGCTGCTAGTACTGGTACGCAGACTCCAAGAATTGCAGCAACAACTACAGAAGAAAGTTGGCCAAAGTGCTGGAAAACTCAGGGCCCAGAGAACGTATGTACCTGAACATACCTACCCATTTGACAATGGTCCAGTGAACAGTTGTGCAGTATATCGGGGTTGAAACTTCCAGATGCATGAAATCTTGATCATTCGTGTCGGAGCTCGAGCGAGGAACCTTACCTTTCGTGGCCGATGTTCTTAGCGAGTGAACGAGCCAGGTACGACTGATGACACACCCTCACGGCTGCACTTCTGCCATTGCCTCTTCCCTACTTTGCTGAGTTGACACAAGGAGCTAGCCAGGAACGGCTTGTGTGACTGTCCGGGACGCAATGTTATCTCCCAAGAAGTTTCAAAACAGCGCACACAACCCGGCTCAAAGCGAAAGTTTCATTTGCATATCGAAATCACTTTTAATTAGAACCACGGTGTTGCCATATACAACGTCCGTCCACAAACTTCCATCACTGATTTTATTCTCACGTACCAGCAACGTCAGCACGGTAACTATGCTACAGCGTAACTAACAACTTTAAGCAACAGATGTGCTAAGGTACAAACAATTACAACAGGTGGAAGACCCGTGGAGAACCATGAAAATGGTGTCTACGGAAGACACGTCTTGTGACAATTTTCGGGCTACGAGAGTAGATGGTATCAATAAGAGTCTACCACAAATCGCCAAAGTGTAGACTGGGTCTCTTGACGGTTCGCGAAGGCCGAAGAAGGTGCGAAAATGCCGTGAACGTCAAAAAAAAAAAAAAAAAAAAAAAAAAAAAAAAAAAAAAAAAAAAAAAAAAAAGGCGATGAGCATTGTCTGCATTTTCGATTTGTTATTCTCATCTTCTTCGGTACTGGCGAACCATTAGAGACCTATTCTGCACTTTGTCGTTTTGTGGTAGGTTCGTGTTGATAACATGAAGCCTCATCCCCTGTGAATTCCATTACACACATTGCTTGTAACGAGTGCCTTCATAGAAGGCTTTGACATCTGTCGGAATTGTTTGAAACACCAACATCCCTTGTTTACAGTTCTTGCCACTGTAGTTACTTTGCTGACGCTTATATGGCAAGATTAAATTAGTTATGTAACTTTTGAACTGAAATGTGGTGATTAGAGGTTTTAGGGATAATGCGTTCGTCATATACAACCTCTCTCAAATTATGAAGGCAGCAGCGATATAAAGAAAAGAGAGCGAAAGGATATCTGCAACTTGTACAGAAACCACACTGCAATTGTACAGTCGAAGGACATGTAAGGAATGTAGTAACTGGGAAGAGAATAGACAGGATTATCCAGTAGATAGACATAGAGAAGGCGGTAAAATAAATCAAAGATAAGTTTCTAGAAGAAAATAGAAGTTAATGAAAATGAAATAAAACTTTGAGGTTTGCGGACGACATTGTAATTCTGCCACAGACGGCAAAAGGAATTGCAGGGTCAGGAACGAAATGAGGTTATATGATGAATATCAACAAAAGTGAAACAAGACTAATGGGGTACAGCCGACTTAAGCTATGCTGAAGGAATTAGATCATAAAATAAGAAACTGGAGGAAGTAGTAGGTCATTTTAATCATTTCGGCAGTAAAATTGACGGCAGCTGAAGTAGAGTGTATATAAAACGCAACTGGCAATACCAATCAACGCATTTCTCAGAAACAGAAATTTGTTAGCACTGGGCCGGCCGAAGTGGCCGAGCGGTTCTAAGCGCTGCAGTCTGGAATCACGCGACAGCTACGGTCGCAGGTTCGAATCCTGCCTCGGGCATAGATGTGTGTGATGTCCTTAGGTTACTTAGGTTTAAGTAGTTCTAAGTTCTAGGGGACTGATGACCTCCGCAGTTAAGTCCCATAGTGCTCAGACCCATTTGATCCATTTTTGTTAGCACTGGATATAAACTTACGTGTTAGGAATTAGTTTCTGAAGGTATTTGTCTGGAGTGTAGAGAAACATATACGATTAATAGTACAGAACAAGAAGAAAATAGAGGTTTTTGAAAAGTGGTGCTACAAAAGAGTGCTGAAGGTTAGGTGGGTAGTTCGAGAAACTAACGAAGAGGTACGGAATGGAACTGGCGACAGACCAAATTTATGGTTAAAAAATGGTTCAAATGGCTCTGAGCACTATGGGGCTTAAATTTTGAGGTCATCAGTCCCATAGAACGTAGAACTACTTAAACCTAACTAACCTAAGAACATCACACACCCCCATGCCCGAGGCAGGATTCGAACCTGCGACCGTAGCGGTCGTGCGGTTTGAGACTGTAGCGCCTAGAACCACTCGGCCACACCGGCCGGCCCCAAATTTATGCACAGCCTTACTAAAGTAACAGATAGTTTGCTAGTGTGTGTGTGTGTGTGTGTGTGTGTGTGTGTGTGTGTGTGTGTAAGGGGGGGGGGGGGGGGGGGGGAATTGTAGAGGGGAACCAAGATTTGAAAACATTTCGCAGTTTCAAATCGATGTATGTTGGAGTCGCTAAACCGTGTAAACGTGCTTTAAGTCAGTCTTCGGAATGAAGACGAACAATAACACGTTTATTGCACCAAACTTTCAAGTTTTTTCTATGACTTTGCTGTAAAATACACTTTCCCTGCCATAGATATCCTAGAGAATGAATATTACAGCGATCTACAAGATGGAGCAGATGTCCTTCATACAATCCATCGATATACTCTTGCGACTTCCGTGGAAGATTCATCGGTTGTTTCCTTGTAGATGGTAGATGCTACAGTGATACTTAACATAGGTATCTGGGTGTGGATAATGGAAGTTACAGGTTTATTGTTGCTTCTATATGACGAAATTCTGTCTCGTTCACACGTAACATAATGCAGCTTGCGCACTGGTATAGTTTTAATTATGTCCTGCCATACCATACTCCGCTGTTACTACTACGGATGTTTGTATTTACTCCGTTCTTTCGAGCTAACAGACTAGCTGTGGAGCACTGAATATTGGTAAGATTCTCTTTCTTTTCCCCCATCGTCCATGTTGGTGTAATGTGAAGAGGCGCCAGCTGCTTAGTACTGACGAGCAGTGAATATTGGTATGATTCTTCCTTCGTTGTTTTATCCCTTTCTTCCATGTTGTCGTAAGGTACATAGACGCTAGCTTCTGAATATTGACGGAAGATATATATCTGTTCTTTTTCTTCTTTCTACTAAAGTTGGCAGACTACATGCAGATCCGGATTCCATAAGCCAGTTTTCATGAATAGAACGGATTTATTTTGGTCCATGAGTTCTATCACGGCGCCTGAAGACAATTCTATCAAACTTCGAAGTCGGTAACATGTGAACTAGCGCCAGTAAACTCTGCTGAAGGGAAAGAGAATATATTCGTCTCACATGTCATTTAGTACTCGTCTATGGTGCGTTTTCAGCAGCACTCTACTGCCCTCAGATGTCGGTATCTCCATCATTTCTTTAAGAAATTGATTCTTCTGTTGCAGTTATGAAACTATACTAAATTTCCTCTCGGGATTTTCCTTGTGTTACTTGTATTTTGCCATTGGCAGTATTCAGTACTGTTTAATTAAGAGTCACTCATAACTTCGAACTCCAAACGTAGATGCTCCCCTCCCCCCCCCCCCCCCCCTCTCCCCCGCCCTCACCACACTGCAATGTTCCGACGTGTGAACTTCTATTATTATCACGGTGTGAACAGTTTTGTTTCCTTAGGGCAAAACAGAAGGCTCCTCCAGTTTGTGTGTGTGTGTGTGTGTGTGTGTGTGTGAGAGAGAGAGAGAGAGAGAGAGAGAGAGAGAGAGAGAGAGAGAGAGAGAGAGAGGGAGGGAGAGAGAAGAGAGAGAGGGAGTCCGTTTGCGTTGCGGGCGTATCCGTTGCTGTGTCTGTGAATGTTATTTGTTTATGACTGTGGCGCTGTTTACTTGCTGCAAGGGCACACTTCCTTGTTCCTCCGAGATCCGGAGAATTGTTCCCGCTTTTCAGGTTTCATATTTGTTCAGTCAGTGAGCACCTCTCTTTCGATTTGTTGGCAGTGAATATGTCGTGTTCTCTTCGTTCGCATAGTGATTTTTCCGTTCCTTGTGACATCATATCTGTTAGGTTACTAACTGAAAACTCACCACTTAGGGATACCTATTTACGTACTATAGGTGCATGGCGTGGAAAAATGAATTCTTGCATTTTTAATTCCTTCTACGAGGTGTTATGTTCGTTCTCTTCGACAAAACTGGACTTAAATATCGTAACCCTCTCAATTAACCAAGTGACCCAAACTGGTATAGATTACATCCGAGCGTTTTTATCATTTTAACTGACTTGGCTTTCGATTCTTAGTGTCACAAAAAATATACTTTTTGCCTAGATATCATATCATTTTATTTTATACGACCTAGGTGTCTGGTTGCGATCCTATAGAGTTAATTTAAATATTTTATTCGTGTCTTTTGGCGTATTATCACACAAAAAAATCTACACCTACTAAAGAAATGAAATGGTATTACGTTATAAGAAGATTTTATAACATAAGTAAAAGAAATCATTAGCGTATACATTGAATTTTTTGTAAAGAATTAGTACTGGTGGCGGGTTAAATAGATTATAGGTTCAGTGTAGAGATCCTCACAATATCTTACCATAGGATACTTAGGTATCCTAGCAGTATACAGAAACGAGGAGAAAGCAAAATCCGTATCGTCGTTCAAAATCAGTTGCACGGCTTCAATGATTAAAGCAGGAGGTTCGAGAAGTAATCCAAGTGCGGCAGAAATGCATTCAGCATGACATCTCAATTACTTTATAGGTTCCTTATTTCTGAATGGATGTCACTGGCATCTTTTCATGCGAGTGAATGTAATCCTGCTGACAGGTGGATTCAAAAATGGTTCAAATGGCTCTGAGCACTATGGGACTCAACATCTTAGGTCATAAGTCCCCTAGAACTTAGACCTACTTAAACCTAACTAACCTAAGGACATCTCACACACCCATGCCCGAAGCAGGATTCGAACCTGCGACCGTAGCAGCCCCGCGGTTCCGGACTGCAGCGACAGAACCGCACGGCCGCCGCGGCCGGTTGACAGGTGGAAAAATTCTTTTATTACAATGTATTCGATATAGATTTAACTAAATGCGCAGCACAGTGTAGTCTTGTCTAATTTCTCCTGGCACGTTAAATGCTTCTAGTGAGGTCTCCAGAGATCGCTTATTATGACAAACTAAAATAAATATGTCATCTGGTATGAACAACCAACCATCTATTTTTATCGTAATTTATATAAATATATACGGTATAACACAATATTGCTGTTACCGCCAAACACGGAGCCCCGTTGTGTAAAAGAGCAAATATAAATGCTGTAAAACCAGACCATGTAAAGATAAATGCCAGAATCCAGAATAAGGTGACTAATTTAAAATAAACTTATTTGTATCCGGAGGCCGAATTTAAAGGTACTGAGCCGGCTGTTGTAACCGAGCGGTTCTAGGCGCTTCAGTTCGGAACCACGCTGCTGTTACGGTCGCAGGTTCGAATCCTGCCTCGGGAATGGGTGTGTGTGATGTCCTTAGGTTAGTTAGGTTTAAGTAGTTCTAAGTTCTAGGGGACTGATGACCTCAGATGTTAAGTCTCATAGTGCTTAGAGCCATTTAAAGGTACTGAAAATCATTTTCCTTGTTACGGAACCGTGCTAATACGCTTCACATCTCCTGCCGACAGTTTTTTTTTTTTTATAAATTCCCGTGATTATCTACAGGATGGTTGTAACTAAATTTTGTCAACTTGAGCCAATTCAGACGGAAAGATATTTACTGTATGGGTACCAAACTTAATTAGGAATGATAGTCAGACTATGCCGTGCCCATTCAGCCACCTGAACAGTAATGTCAATTACGACGATACGAATGTAACGGAAGCACATCACTCAGTCCACGAGCAGAGAAAATCTCCGAACATGCCGGGTATCGATCCCAGGCCCCTTCGCAACCCGCGGCAACGACCGCGCAGCTATTGGGGCGGATCAGAACAAGGTAGGCAGCGCTTGGAGGAGGTGGGCAAGGTAGGTAGTAATTTACTCATAGAGTTGTTTTATCAAAACAACTCCAACAGTGCTCCTCCGCTTCGCAAGTATCGACACTTAAAAGGTATACGGAGATGTCCTCTTTCCACACCAGGGTTGAAGAAGAACTGGCGATTTGCGAATTGCTCCCGAGGAAGGCCAATGGCCAACTGCGCCACAGATTGTCGAAGAAGTTACTGTTGCCATGACTGGGGATGCTGGACGTAATGTACGATCTTCAAGTATTGCACGAGCCGTGTCACAACAGCCGTTGTTTCGGGCAGCAGTAGAGGAGTCTCTAGTGCGGTTCCAGGCTGTCGTAAATGGAGATGGTCGTCACACTGAGCAACGTTTGTAATCTGGAACACGGACATGGTATGCAATTAATGCTCGTAGAAGTTACCGTCTCGTGTGGAAATTAAAACGTGTTTATTTCAGTGGTTTATTCTTAGTTTCTCTTCCACATGTCCTTACAAATGTTTCCACGAAGTTTCACTGTCCAGCGACCGCTCGTTTGTCGTTAACCATCCCATTTATCCACACTGTGCAAACTCAAGTTAATGCATGCCAAGAATGTACACTCCTGGAAATGGAAAAAAGAACACATTGACACCAATGTGTCAGACCCACCATACTTGCTCCGGACACTGCGAGAGGGCTGTACAAGCAATGATCACACGCACGGCACAGCGGACACACCAGGAACCGCGATATTGGCCGTCGAATGGCGCTAGCTGCGCAGCATTTGTGCACCGCCGCCGTCAGTCTCAGCCAGTTTGCCGTGGCATACGGAGCTCCATCTCAGTCTTTAACACTGGTAGCATGCCGCGACAGCGTGGACGTGAACCGTATGTGCAGTTGACGGACTTTGAGCGAGGGCGTATAGTGGGCATGCGGGAGGCCGGGTGGACGTACCGCCGAATTGCTCAACACGTGGGGCGTGAGGTCTCCACAGTACATCGATGTCGTCGCCAGTGGTCGGCGGAAGGTGCACGTGCCCGTCGACCTGGGACCGGACCGCAGAGACGCACAGATGCACGCCAAGACCGTAGGATCCTACGCAGTGCCGTACGGGACCGCACCGCCACTTCCCAGCAAATTAGGGACACTGTTGTTCCTGGGGTATCGGCGAGGACCATTCGCAACCGTCTCCATGAAGCTGGGCTACGGTCCCGCACACAGTTAGGCCGTCTTCCGCTCACGCCCCAACGTCGTGCAGCCCGCCTCCAGTGGTGTCGCGACAGGCGTGAATGGAGGGACGAATGGAGACGTGTCGTCTTCAGCGATGAGAGTCGCTTCTGCCTTGGTGCCAATGATGGTCGTATGCGTGTTTGGCGCCGTGCAGGTGAGCGCCACAATCAGGACTGCATACGACCGAGGCACACAGGGCCAACACCCGGCATCATGGTGTGGGGAGCGATCTCCTACACTGGCCGTACACCTCTGGTGATCGTCGAGGGGACACTGAATAGTGCACGGTACATCCAAACTGTCATCGAACCCATCGTTCTACCATTCCTAGACCGGCAAGGGAACTTGCTGTTCCAACAGGACAAAGCACGTCCGCATGTATCCCGTGCCACCCAACGTGCTCTAGAAGGTGTAAGTCAACTACCCTGGCCAGCAAGATCTCCGGATCTGTCCCCCATTGAGCATGTTTGGGACTGGATGAAGCGTCGTCTCACGCGGTCTGCACGTCCAGCACGAACGCTGGTCCAACTGAGGCGCCAGGTGGAAATGGCATAGCAAGCCGTTCCACAGGACTACATCCAGCATCTCTACGATCGTCTCCATGGGAGAATAGCAGCCTGCATTGCTGCGAAAGGTGGATATACACTGTACTAGTGCCGACATTGTGCATGCTCTGTTGCCTGTGTCTATGTGCCTGTGGTTCTGTCAGTGTGATCATGTGATGTATCTGACCCCAGGAATGTGTCAATAAAGTTTCCCCTTCCTGGGACAATGAATTCACGGTGTTCTTATTTCAATTTCCAGGAGTGTATTTCGCAATGGTCCAGGTATCTGGGTTATTCCCTTTCCATTGGCGTATGGAGCACGAAGAGAATGATTGTCTAAATGTCTGTGCGCCCGCTGAATGTAGCCTAATATTGTCTTTGCGATTCCCATAAGAGCATTTAGCATGTAGGAAGCTTTAGTATGTTCCTAGAGGTCTTTCTTTCTTTGGCCCTTGTCCGACGCCATCGCGGGGTCGGCCTTGTTAATACGAATTTGGCAGTGTTAGTTGCAAAGGGTGGCCGGATGTCCTTCCTGCCGCTTCCGCGAAGCCCCCGGGACGTTTGTAGTGTACCCCAGGTGTCTGCATCTAGTGTAAGCCATTAAAGGGTGCAAAGATGTTCAGATGTCTGTGAGTCGTGTAACTGAGACGGGACGTGGGTACCAGCCCGGTATTCACCTAGCGGGATGTGGAAAACCGCCTAAAAGCCACATCCAGGCTGGGCAGCATACCGGCCCTCGTCTGTAATCGATCCGGGGCCGGTCCACTTACCCGAGTCCAGGAAGCAGCGCATTAGCGCTCCCGGCTACCCTGGCGGGTTTTTAGTAGACTGTGTTCCTAGAGTACTCGCTTAATACTGTCTCCTGAACTTCGTAAGGACACTTGAGCGGGATAGTTGGCGTCGAACGTTAGTGTTGCCTTTGTGTGTGCATGATCAGCATCCTTTGTTAGTCCTGTTTGGTACGGGTCCCACACTCTTGATCAACATTCCAAGGTGGCTGACTTATCACCCACTTTACAGCAAAAGGGTGCAAGTATCCGATCATTATGCAAAAGAAGCAAGGTATTTGTTCTCACACTTTGCTGAAGTTACTGCGAGCGGCAGTCTTGAATGTGTTCCGACAATCGGGCTGTGGCGACGACCTTACAGGAGATCGTATGGGGCCTCAGGCTGCTCTTCGCCTCCTCTCCCCTCCTAACCACTCCCCTCCCCCCCCCCCCCCTTCCCCCCCCTGCCCCGCCGACGGCGCCACCGCAAACCTCATGGCTGCGGGCGGCACCACAATCCATATTGCAAAACGCCGCCAGCGCCGCTCCAAGCCTGTTTCTTGGGCTCTACATTATTCCCGATGCCCGTGTTGCTGCAACACATTGTCTGCCAGTGCTAAATTAGTGACGAAATTAGAAAGTTCGCCTACGGTGCGTGAATGGTGCTGCTGTATATAATAGAGCCTTCCTGAATACAAGCTGTGTGATTAGGCCGATTTCTCTCCATACCTCGCTACGCGCGCCGATCCTCGCCTTGCGGCGACACGTGTGTGTATGTATGTATGTGTGTGTGTGTGTGTGTGTGTGTGACAGAGAGAGAGAAAGAGAGAGAGAGCTCGTAGGATTCTAAGTCGAAATACACTGCACTCAACTACAATGTTACATTGCACAAATGCAATTTTCTGACCAAGGAAGTTGTGAAACTGGTATGCAGTAACTTTTCAAAAGTATCCGGACTCGCAATAGGGGCATTACAATACAAGCCGTGTCCGTCTTTAGTCTTTACGACGGCTTGGCTTCTATTGGAGACACGGTGAGGTGTCTGAATGTCCGTGGAGGAATGACAACAGCCTCTAGAGCCGAGACGACGCAACGTAGTGATCTTAGGCGCTGCGGTCTCGATCGTAGTCAACGTTCTAGGTTATCCTAACTTTATTAGGTTCAGGTGGGGACCAAACGCAGGCCAGTCCATTACAGGTATGTTACCGTCCGCAAACCATTGCCCCACAGATGCTGCTTTACGACAAGGTATATTATCGTGCTGATAAAATCATCGTTTCCGAAGTTTTCCTCTACTCAGAATCAGATTTTCACTCAGCAGCGGAGTGTACGCTGATATGAAACTTCCTTGCAGATTGAAACTGTCCGGACCGAGACTCGAACTCGGGACCTTTGTCTTTCGCGGGCAAGTGCTTGCCCGCGAAAGGCAAAGGTCCGGAGTTCGAGTCTCGGGGCAAGTGCTTGCCCGCGAAAGGCAAAGGTACCGAGTTCGTGTCTCGGTCCGGCCACAGTTTTAATTTCCCTGTATTGTATGCAGCACACAATGCTCTAAAATGTGTTCATATCCTTCCACAATTTTCTGAAGTGCAATTAGGGAACCACACCCTAACACTCGATAACCATCCCCACACCTCCTCTGTGTTTCACTGTTATGTTCTCCAGACATTAACCAAGCCCAAACCCTTTATATCGAATCGCCACGGGGTATAGTGTGATTTATCACTCCAAAATCATTCGTTTAGAGTAATACACTGTCCATTGGCGTTGCTGTTACATCACCCCAAGAGCAAAGAATGCAGATCAGCAGGGATAAATAAAAGGTCGTAGATAGTGCAGTAAAATGGAAACTAATCGATAATTGATAATTGTTTCACTTGTAACACAGAAACAGCGCAATCAATACATTTTATTTAAAAAAAGTCGATCAGCAACTTTCAAACGATGGAAAAGGAAATCGATGGTCACCTGAACTTAGATTTGACTGTAATCAAACGGGAGGACGGATCATTGGGTCATAAGGTTTTTCAGAAAACACACACACACACACACACACACACACACACACACACACACACACACACACACACACACACACACACACACACACACTGATCTTTATCTGCAGAAAGATTATAACCAGCACCCAAGACATAAAAGAAGGGTGATTAAAACATTAATAGACAGGGCACACAAAATATGTGAACCAGCTCACTTAGATGATGAGATTGAACAACTTAGAGCGACCTTCAAGAAGAATGGGTATTCCAGCTGAGAGTTAGATCGTCCAGTACGCCCTAGACTGACAACCAGGACGGAAGAAGTTTGACACCAACCCAAGGGAAAGAGTTCTTACCATTTATCAGTAAGGTCACTGATCGCGTTGGAAAAATTTTAAGCAAGTACGATGTGGAAACTGTTTTCAGGCCCACCACGAAAATAAAAGAATGTTTAAAACCCGCAATAGATGAACGATATCCTCTAGCTACACCAGGTGTCTATAAAATTCCGTACAGTTGTGGAGAAGTCTATATAGGCACAACAAAAAGAAGCGGCAACACCTGTCTGGGTGAACATAAAAGGAACTGTCGCCTCCGACATATTGATAAATTGGCTGTAGCGGAACATGTGTTTCAGGAAGGTGATCATGAAATAAAGTTTAGTGAGGCGACCGTCATAGTAAAGACGTTGCATTACAGAGAGGCCATTGAGGTTGCCAAAGACTGCAACAATTTTAATAGAAAAGATGAAGGCATTAAGCTGGATAAGATATGGATGTCAACATTGCAGCAACAGCACGACAATCGATTAATTTCAGTTGAGAAAGTTGGCAGAATCAGAGATCATAGCACAGTCGATGTCACGTGATTGACAGCGGCGCCCTCTGGATGGCTTATATATACGGCGCTCACTCGCGCTCTCGTTGCAGTTCGCCCATTGTCTTCGGAGGATGCCTCCCGCAGTCGAATGCGAAACGTCAGGGGAGAGTTTTATGTATGGACCACGGCGTCTCAGCCCGGAATTGTTAAGTGATGACAACACTTGCCGTGAAAGCCTTCATTCTATGAGTTTCAAACGACGTTTTATCATGACCTGACTGAGGGCGGTGGCGCAGTGGTTAGCACACTGGACTCGCATCACGGAAGACGGCGGTTCTAACCCACGTCCGGTAACCCTGATTTAAGTTTTCTGTGATTTCGCTAGATCGCTTCAGGCAAATGCCGGGATGATTCCTGTGAAAGGGCAAGGACGACTTCCTTCCCCATAATTTCCTAATCCGATTACCGATGACCTCGCTGCCTGGTCCCTTCCACCGAATCAACCAACCAAGCACCATAGCCTCGCGAAGCAGTCGCACCTCACGTTCGTGATAATCTGGCACACTATAAGCTGACCGTGAAACTTTTCACAGACTAACGGTGAAGCAGACTGTCGCAACCCTCAGATTTCAGATACCAGGCCATGAAGAAAACTTTCAACTGAAACTTGAAAAACTGGAGATAAACCATTTGCTCTGAAAAATGTGTGGATAAATATAAAACCGAAATAAAGACTGCTGACGAACTTCTATTCATAAAATTTATTATGCCCTAATGGGTGAGGACTTCATTCTTCACGAGATAGTTTGGAAATTTGTGGTAAGGCCTTACGGCACCAAACTGCTGCGGTGATCGGTCCCTAAGCTTACATACTACTTAATCTCACTTACACTAAATTAAGCTCAGAATGACACACACACCCACGCCCGACGGAGGACTCGAACCTCCGCCGCGTGAGATAGTTCAGGAATTCAAAATATCGCCTTTAGTTACTAATTCTGGTTTCCGAAGTTCACGGATATGTCGTCGTTTCAAAGTGTACGTCACCGCTTTCACGTTAAGCTATCAACCATTCCAACAAATTGCTCCTTGCACCCATTGCACTGTGACGCATTTCAGTGACACACTAGTCTTCTGTTCTTCCCATCTCTTTACAACTCACATTATCATGCTGATCTAACACGTTACTATTTTCACGCCATAAATGCTGTTTCGAAGGCGTCCTCATTTTTACGCCAAAAAACGCATTTAAATCTTAATTTTATGGCCATTCGGCATCCTGAAGCAGTATCATTGGCCATGCCTCAGTTTAATGAATGAAAATCACACATTTTTAGTTGACGTAACCGCCATTTTCTTCAACGTTTGGTATCACAGTTTGCTCGGATGCAATACTCATCCATTTAGTTTTTTACCATTTATAATCCTGTGGTTGTGCTTAATCTGCTAAAATTGTTGCAAGACGTGCAACGTAAAATATGGGATAAAGCAGTGTCGGATCCGAAAGAAAATCAGAACGCTTTGCTAGGCATCGTTCTAATGTCTGTGCTTTCCTGAGGGGGGGGGGGGGGGGGGGGGCGGGGGGCAGTTCATCGAGGATACTAAGGAAGTACAGAATGACTTGGCTAAAATTTCCGCTTGGTGTAACTATTGATAGCTCTCTTTAAATGTAGATAAATGCAAGATAATAACTGTAGCGAAGAGAGTCTGTGTGGTAGTATCAGAGCACAACATTAGTTATTCATAACGTACAATTCTTTAGGAAGAATTGTCAAAAGCAGTATGAAATGTGATTGATCGGCATTAAGGAAGACAAATGGAAGACTTAGATTTGTTGGAAGGATTTTGGGAAAGTGCAGAAGACCTCTAAAGGAAATTGCGTACAAGTTTATTGTAGCAACGATGGAGGCCTTGGCCAGCCGGTGGGGCCGTGCGGTTCTAGGCGCTTCAGTTTGGAACCGCGTGACCGCTACGGCCGCAGGTTCGAATCCTGCCTCGGGCATGGATGTGTCGTATGTCCTTAGGTTAGTTAGGTTTAAGTAGTTCTAAGTTCTAGGGGACTGATGACCACATTGTTAAGTCGCATAGTGCTCAGAGCCATGTGAACCATTTTTGATGGAGGTCTTACCACATAGGAACGAGAACAAGGATGGAAAGAACTGAAACACGCGCAGTTACATCCTTATAGGGTTGATATAGCTGATACGAAAATGTAACAGAAATTCTCGTGGAACTTGGTATGTTTTATATATTCCTTAGTTTCTTATTAGTG
Organism: Schistocerca gregaria; assembly: GCF_023897955.1. Taxonomy (NCBI): domain Eukaryota; kingdom Metazoa; phylum Arthropoda; class Insecta; order Orthoptera; family Acrididae; genus Schistocerca; species Schistocerca gregaria. The sequence continues at coordinate 484,784,146 of NC_064924.1, forward strand.
ATATAAAATACACACATTCAATTGTAAGCTACAAATAAATTAATTGTTGTTTTGGGGAAGGAGAACAGACAGCGAGGTCACCGGGCTCATCGGATTAGGGAAGGATGGGGAAGGAAGTCGGCCGTGCCCTTTCAAAGGAACCATCCCGGCATTTGCCTGGAGCGATTTATGGAAATCACGGAAAACCTAAATCAGGATGGCCGGACGCCGGATTGAACCGTCGTCCTCCCGAAAGCGAGTCCAGTGTAATAAGATAATTCACATGTATGCAATTGCTGTGGTTGTACCCTTATGGATATTCTAAACCATCGTAAGGGTCACTGCGATATAAAGAAGTCTTGTTTCCCTCACTAAGAGAGAAGGCTACGCTAGTACAGCCTAGGCATTGCTAGTATAGCCTAGCCTCCTACAGTCCCGAGGCGGAGAACAGCGAGACCAGACAGAGAGGTCACCGGTCTCATCGGATTAGGGAAGGAGGGGGAAGGAAGTCGGCCGTGCCCTTTCAAAGGAACCATCCCGGCATTTGCCAGGAGCGATTTAGGGAAGTCACGGAAAACCTAAATGAGGATGGCCGGACGCCGGATTGAACCGTCGTCCTCCCGAATGCGAGTCCAGTGTAATAAGATAATTCACATGTATGCAGTTGCCGTGATTGTACCCTTATGGATATTCTAAACCATCGTAAGGGTCACTGCGGTATAAAGAAGTCTTGTTTCCCTTACTAAGAGGGAAGGCTACGCTAGTACGGCCTAGGTATTGCTAGTATAGCCTAGCCTCCTAGTCCCGAGGCGGAGAACAGCGAGACCTCTTGAAATGTCGGAAGTGCACGTGCGAGTCTCGCCGGGGAACCGATATCGACGAATATGATTCTTGATGTGAGTTGCACCGCGGAGGCAAATCGGGAAATCGACAGGCGCAACGAACGTAGCTAGCTAGCAAACGAGTCGTGGCGCCCGGCGGCGGAGAAAACAACTGAGCGTAACGGAGAGGTGAACGCGTGCCGAAGAGATTTCCGATGCACTACGCCAGTCGCAGCGGCGGCTCAGCGCGTGCCAGACTGTGGTCTGCTGGTAGGGGGCAGCCACGAGAGCGAGGGGGGGAAGGTGGGGGGGGGGGAGAGGGTACAGTGTGCGCATGCGCGGCGCGCTGCCGAGATCGAACCGGCGCTGGCCGGCTCTCTGTACACGGGGGGTGGCGTGGACCACTTGGCGGCTCTGCTGCGCTGCCAGCCGACGCTGGTCGCGTGGAGAACAGGAAAAAGGAGGCGAGCTGCGTTGCCAGGAGCGAGAGGCGTAAAAACACTGGCGGCGCCGTACAGGCTGAGTTTTTCGGGATACGACACCACGCCATTGCGGTTAAAATATTTTACAACGTTTTGGCGCCAGTGCTGGTACGCGGGGGGGGGGGGGGGGGGGGGCAGTTACCCCTAGTGAGAATTCATTCAGTTTACGAATATAAAAAAATACCTGTAATTTTAGGACTCGGTTATCTATGATTTAAAATACCTGTAAAATTACCACTAAAATAACCGGAAAATATGGATAAAATGACGTAAAAATGATATAACAAAACATATATAAACAGAATTACAGGATGAACTAGAGCAATGAAAAACTTTAAAGGAGAATCGAACTAAAATTTAAAAAATTATGATAAATTTAAAAATTGTGTGGTTTTCTTTAAGAAACATAACGGGAAAACATCTGGCTTACCATGAAACGATAAATTCCCTTTGGAGAACAATAGTAATTCAGTAAGCATATTAGAATGCTTAGGCCTATTCCAAAATAGAGCTGTATCACATGAAAGAATCGTTCTTAGTTAGTACACTACACACCTGCAGGACACTATTGCTAAGTGCATAAAAGAAGCTTTCACACTAACGTAAGTGAATTTGACCAGGTTTACACAGGTGAGTGTAGTGAACCGTTTTTTTCCGGACTGTTAATCTAAATCCAACTGCATTCACTGCATGACCAGTGTTTTAAGCGCTTAAACAATTATTAGTGGTAAGAAAACAATTTATTGACAGAATACGGTTCAGAAACATAAAATCTGGGATTATAATATATATATATATATATATATATATATATATATATATATATATATATATATGCCAACAGCAGGGGCGCCCGTGCTGTTGGCATCTACACACCTTGTCGGAATTCCTCTCGTGAACTAGTGTATAACTAAAAATAATAGGCTGGCCGAGCGGTTCTAGGCGCTTAAGTCCGGAACCGCGTGACCGCTACGGTCGCAGGTTCGAATCCTGCCTCGGGCATGGACGTGTGTGATGTCCTTAGGTTAGTTAGGTTTACGTAGTTCTAAGCTCTAGGGGACTGATGACCTCAGATGGTTAAGTCCCATAGAGCTCAGAGCTATTTAAACTATTTAAAAAGAATATTTACCCGAAGATACCCCCCCCCCTCCCAAAAAGTATTCTTTCATAGTCGAACATATAAACATATATTTCGAATCAGCTGCATATGGCAAACCGCAAATCGTCGAACCATTACGGGCGCCTCCAATAATCTTCTTTATTGTGCACCACCGATAATATTTTACGGTGGAAAATCTGTGTTAACAACCGCTTTGACAACAAGAGTAAGATATGGTCGTAAACACGAAGGAGGAGTGAGAAATTTTTGACACACACACACACACACACACACACACACACACACACACACACACACACACACAGAGAGAGAGAGAGAGAGAGAGAGAGAGAGAGAGAGAGAGAGAGAGAGAGAGATTCGAGGAATATGTGTCTAACAGAGCCCAGTAGGTTATATTGGAAGGTGAATGATCCACGGAAACGAAGGTAACATTGGATATCCCCCAAGGCAGCCTAAGTGGAATCTAGTGTTTTCAACATGCATCAGTAATTTGTCAGAGAGGACCAGCGCCAAAGCAAGAGAGTTCGCTGACGATAGAGTTGTGTACAGGGAAGCATCATCGTTGGTCTAAATGGTTCAAATGGCTCTGAGCACTATGGGACTTAACATCTGAGGTCATCAGTCCCCTAGAACTTAGAACTACTTAAACCTAGCTAACCTAAGGACATCACACACATCCATGCCCGGGGCAGGATTCAAACGTGCGACCGTAGCGGTCGCGTGGTTCCAGACTGAAGCGCCTAGAACCGCTCGGCCACAGCGGCCGGCCATCGGTGGTCTAACATAATGAATTGCAGAAAGACTTGGAAAAAAAAATCGTTTGTTGTAGTGAATGACAGATCTCAATAAATGTGGATAAATGTAAGATACTGTCCATAACAAATAGAGTCACATAATATCTGGTTACAAGATCAGTGGCCGGCCGCGGTGGTCTCGCGGTTCTAGGCGCGCATTCCGGAACCGTGTGAGTGCTACGGTCGCAGGTTCGAATCCTGCCTCGGGCATGGACGTGTGTGATGTCCTTAAGTTAGTTAGGTTTAAGTAGTTCTAAGTTCTAGGGGACTAATGACCACAGCAGTTGAGTCCCATAGTGCTCAGAGCCATTTGAACCATTTGAATACAAGATCAGTGATGGAGATCTTGTGCATATCACCTCGTTTAAACACACTAAAAAATGGGGGGGGGGGATGCATCACAAAGGAATTGTTTGAGTGGATCGGATATCGGTAAAGTACCTTTACAGGGAAACAAATGATTAAAATTTCAGAAAAAATTGATGATTCATTCATGAAGAGAAAGAACTTTACAAACTGAGCAAGTCAGTAATACTTCGATCCACCTCTGGCCCTTATGTAAGCAGTTATTTTCCTTGATATTCTTCACGGGTTTGCAGCCGGATCATGTCGTCTTCCAGACACAATATTTCGGTGGACCAGCTGGCCGCCATCTTCAGGTGAGTTAATGCTCCTGCACTGACTCGCCCGAAACTGAATTCCAGCCACAACGACGGAAACCTTTATACACCACAGACAGATACAATGAGTCCCCAGCCATACTCATCAGCACCTTTAGGTCCTGCAATACCGATCAATAAAAACTGGCCGATACCAATCCACAAACCTGTCATGCAGGGTAGGCTACATATCAGGGGCTCTAAAATCATTTATTTACCCCTGATGTGCCAGCCGCCATGCAAAGCAGATTGATACAGCTGGACAATACTACAGCACATATGTCATACAGGAGAGCCTATATGTCAGTGCCTGGAAACCTGTTTCTGGTGCTTCACAAGTAGCCTGCGTTGAAAAGCAGGTTGATTTTGCAGGCCAATACTGCACCCACACAATATGCCAGTCGTGCAGGGCAGCCTGGTCACGAGAGCCTTGAAAAACACATTTTTGCCCATATGTATGCTGCTACTGTAGCTAGGAGGCTTTAAACGCACAGTGATTATACTCATGAGGCCAGCCGTTTCTGTGCCAAATTTGAATGGACTCGATCCAGGGGTTGGGAGAAGATCCCACACATACACCCTACATTATATACACAACAGATTAAGCTTTTCGAAACGACATTATCATCTGATTCTCAGTGAAGTAGGAGGTGGAAGCGAGCTTTTATTGATTTTGATAGTTCTTTCGTTTGAGTTATCTAGAAGCACTTAATGAGATATTAAATAAAAATAATAGTTGGTGACCACGACAAATGTGTTACAACTCAGATTAGTATTAGCACTCAAAAGCACTCAGTCTTCAGGCCACAAGTGGCCTACCGGGACCATCCGACCGCCGTGTCATACTCAGTGGAGGATGCGGATAGGAGGGGCGTGGGGTAAGCACACCGCTCTCGCGGTCGTTATGATGGTTTTCTTTCGCCAGAGCCGCTACTATTCGGTCGAGTAGCTCCTCAATTGGCATCACGAGGCTGAGTGCACCCCGAAAAATGGCAACAGGGCATGGCGGCCTGGATGGTCACCCATACAAGTGCCGACCACGCCCGACTGCGCTTAACTTCGGTGATCTCACGGGAACCGGTGTATCCACTGCGGCAAGGCCGTTGCCCAGATTAGTATTAGAAAGCAGATACCTGCCTTTTGCAGGCAGTGCTCGTACAGACTGAGCTGTCATGGTGCAATTCAGCATACCCAATATACAATTCCAGTTTTGTCATAACCTCTGTCCCCCTTTCCAATTTTCACAGCATTATTGCTGGAAGAAGGATACAGTGGAAAAATAGCTTAGCCACTGCCTAGAACTAACCTTTCATGCTGCCTAGTTGATGAAATCATTGTTGGGAAAGGCAGAGTTTGTAATGTCCCCACAGCAAATACCCTCTAACACGCACCAATTAATCATTTTCAATCAAACCATCCACATTCATTCACTTTGGAAAAGTTATCTGATCTGATTTTCTCGTAGTATATGCGGCGACAGCTCGTCGACGCCAAAGTATTTTCTAGTGCGTTTATTCTTTGAAATATATGCATATATGCATTCTCCATGGTAGTTGGAATGGTAACTAGGACAGCTTCTGGAGTATCTGTTGAAGGATTGACGTGTTTCTGAGAGATACATATTCTGCTTTTCTTCTCGCTAAAGCGAGCCAATTAACATTTGTGCCGCTAGCGGTGTGTTTTGAAGAGAAAGAGATTGTAAAAGGAAGATAATTAAGGCGTGGAATCACCGGAGATCTGGACATGCAATGGAGATGGATTTAATACACGATTTCCTCCATAAATAAGGTTTGCGATTTTTTAAATTCTGGAGTGAATGAGCGAATGAGTTTTTTCTGAATCATTTGTTGATCACGTTGGCCTTGTAATTAGTGGGGAAGTTTCAACTGTGTCCTTCGTACACATCTGGAATTCGCAATCTGTCGGAAAAGGAACAAATTGTCCAAACGATTGATTCTCCCGACTGACTGCAGTGTTTAACAGTAACAATAAATGTAAAGATCTCTTACAGCAAGCCAGCCGCTGTTTACCAAGACGAAGGACTCCACCAAAGATTCTATTTGGCTGATTTCACGTAATGAAATATTATATTAAAAACTGTAAATAGATAATGGAGAGAAAGAGAGAGAGCGAATGAAAATAGAGATAATACTAATAATCCTCCATTAGTCTAATTTTTCGCCTGTCTTATCACGGATAAGCCAAGAACTGGGAGGGCCTTACTTTACTGTATAGATTTATGTGTGAAGGTGTAGGGATCTTAAAGGCAACAGATGCACGTCTATACAGACAAGACATTACACGGAGATAGCGGCTAGCTGCATCTATTGTTAGATAAAGAGAAGGCAACTTATTATGCGAACATTTAAAAATGTTAAAAGTTCTGGGTTCGAATCCCGATACGGCACACATTTTAACGTGCCAGTAGGTTTCGAAACAGCATATAATCGGCTGCAGAGTGAAAGATTCGGTATAGAAGTTTGAGAGATGTGTGGGACGTTAGCAGCGAGAGAAGTTATATAGGCCTGAGCTACTGTGCTACAAGGCGTCAAGCACAGGTAGGGCTACTGTGCTATGAGAGAGAGGTCTAAGCACAGGCAGGCACTGCTGTTACGGAGTTAGTGGCGTGCCGTGCTGCTGTCTGCAGGACCGGCTGCTGGCGGACGGGCGTTCCCTGGGAGCCAGCCAATTGGACGCTGCTTTCTAAACTGCGGCGCCCAAATGGACTTCCTGCGCCCGACGCGGCGCGCTCTGCTCTGCTCTGCTCTGATACGGCCTTCCCGCCGCTAGCTCCTCGTTTCACGCAACTTCTGTCTGTGCGTGCAGCTCACACTGAGCATTTACGAGCGACCCTGCGCGCATTCTGCACTAGTTTAAAATATACAAGTTGCTGCCAAATCGTCGTCTCCATGTGAATCTAATGCTTGCGTGATTATGAGTACACAGGAACACAACTCGACGAATCCCCACAATGTAAACAATAAAATAAATGTTAAGAAGACACAAAACTCATTACCATAGAAACAGTGAGAGATGCGAGTGTATTATCTAAGTAAAATATTATTTAAATAGAAAAGCGTTGTCAAACGAGTCGAACGCTGTAACAAAATTTCGAAAATTACTACGCGGTATTCCGCACAACAACTGAATGCCCGCATCTCGTGGTCGTGCGGTAGCGTTCTCGCTTCCCACGCCCGGGTTCCCGGGTTCGATTCCCGGCGGGGTCAGGGATTTTCTCTGCCTCGTGATGGCTGGGTGTTGTGTGATGTCCTTAGGTTAGTTAGGTTTAAGTAGTTCCAAGTTCTAGGGGACTGATGACCTCAGATGTTAAGTCCCATAGTGCTCAGAGCCATTTGAACCATTTCAACCCACAGTCCCTCCCTGAATAAGTACAGCGAAAGGGAGCTGATGTAAGGAGTGCAGCGTCGTTTGACGAAAGTTGTTCAGACCATCTACGTTGAAGCTGGGCGGATGCGGTTCTGCATACCTGTGACTAGCCAGCTGTCCTCATCATTAAAAAAATCCTGTTTTTCTCTTCATTCTATTGAAGGGAAAGAAAGAGTGGGCTGATAAGAAAGCATGTATATGCTCTTTTTTAGCAACAGATCTGGTTATTCTCTTTGGACCCAATTTAATTGTAAAAGGAGACGAAGGAGAATTTTTAATTAATTGACTGTGTTCTTTTCTGATTGACTTTTCGTTTTGATCCAGCTCCATACGTCGTCAGCTACCTATGTGAAATAATCATATTTAGGCCTGCCCGTGCAAATCTTTGCTTTCACCATTTCTTAAACTACAATTTTCAGCAACATCTCAAGGCAGTTAATATAGGAGATGGACAAAAATATGAAAACACCGCAAACACAGTAGATTACCATGCCTAACACGGTGCGGAATAGCTGTTGGAGCCGGCCGCTGTGGCCGAGCGGCTCTAGGCGCTTCAGCCCGGAACCGCGCGTGGCTGCTACGGTCGCAGGTTCGAATCCTGCCTCGGGCATGGATGCGTGTGATGTCCTTAGGTTAGTTAGGTTTAAGTAGTTCTAAGTTCTAGGCGACTAACGACCTCAGAAGTTAAGTGGTATAGTGCTCAGAGCCATTTGAACCATTTGAAAACGCGAATGTTACGGGGAAAAATGGAAATTTTAGGACGCAAACCACTGCCCCAACAATTGACTCACTAGAGCACAGTAACGCTACTCACTACGTTAAACCAAAAAACAGCCCATACAACGAACCATAGTATGTTACCCCTTGTTGAAAACCTTAATCGTAGGTATGTTACTAATTGAAATTTAATTATAACAAATTGTACCAAGAACAATGCGTTCTGGGTGTATCTTCAGTGTGTCGCTGCCTTCAAATAGCATACTCTCATAATAAGCAAGTTACAATAATTCTCTTGCCACGAATATGATGTTTCTCATTATTTTATTGGAACGAATCCACACTTAACAACGGGTTTTCCAGAGATTCTCAATTTTCCGGTGCTCAGAAACGACATATATACGTACAGGCTTGAAATTAATGCCAATATGGCGCCTCACAACTCTGTACAGAAGGGGAAAGGCCTGCGTGTGACGTAGGTGGTGGTGTGCCACCTCATTGGTCAACGTTCAGACGCACGCTCAGAATATCTGACATGCCAGATATTCCTCTGCACGTTCGGAAAGACTCCCGAACGTGCTATTCCACGCTATGACGTCAGAAACTCGGCGCACTCATCGCTCAAGGATCGGATGCACGCTGCATGTGCCGACGGCTTAACGGCTGGCAACGTTGTTTCTGGTGTCTGATGTTGCAGGTTCAATCTTTGGACCATCACCTTCGGCATAACGTTGGTTTCAAAACTGTAAGAGGCGGAGTCCGACGCGCCACTTCAGTCGGAAGTGGCGACCCTTAAGCCGTCGGCACACGGAACGTGCTGTTGAACGTTAACGTTGAGCGTGTCAAGTCCAAAGTGCTGTTGAACGCTCCGGAATGATGCGACTTGTGCATACGGTACGTGGGCCCCAACTTGGATACGCGATCGTAACCCACTCCAGCGGCAGTTGGGGGATGTTTCTAGTTCGTAAATCATACTGTTTACTCAACGGGCGCGAGTAAGATTCCCACCTAAAACGCACATTTCCTCCATCGTCCACGAAAAGAAAAGTACCATCTCCAATCAACAAGGAGACAGGCTTATAGAAGTTCCATCGCAAACAGTGCGGTACAAATTTGGAATACTTCTCCACATAAGATAAACATTATTTTATCATTCCCACATTTCAGTAAAACCCCAAAGTCAGTCTTAGTTAATCACTGTTCCTATCCAGTAAGAGAATCTTTGCATCATGTGAATTACTACGAAGGGTAAAAGATAAAGGAGCAAAATATCTTTATACAAGTCGCGGAAGCTGTCCTGTAGATTAAGCCAATCGAACAAAGTCACCCCTCAAAAAAAGGTGAACTTATATTTACAAAACATCAAATATTATAAAAATGGTTCAAATGGCTCTGAACACTATGCGACTTAACTTCTGGGGTCATCAATCGCCTAGAACTTAGAACTAATTAAAACCTAACTAACGTAAGGACATCAGACACATCCGGACCCGAGGCAGGATTCGAACCTGCGATCGTAGCGGTCGCTCAGTTCCAGACCGTAGTGCCTAGAACCGCACGGCCACTGCGGCCGGCTCAAATATTATAGTATATACTTATATTAAACTAATAATAAAGTATCAGAACCTAATAAAAACGCGAATGTTAGGAAAAAATTTGGGTGTGTCAAGAAGTGAACCACTGCCCTCGTAAGCAGTGATGCTACTCATTACGCTAAACCAACAACACAGGTCTAACATGTATTCATTTTATGTTGCGCCGTGCTGAAAACTTTAATCTTAGATGTGTTACTAATTGAAACTTAATTATAACAAACTGTACCAAGAACAATGCGTTTTGGGTGGATCTTCGGTGTGTCGCTGCCTTCAAATAGCCTAATCTTATAATACGGAAGTTGCAATAATTCTTTCGCCACGAATATGATGTTTCTCATTATTTTATTAGAACGAATCACACAGTTAACAACGGATTATCCAGTGATTCTCAGTTATGTGGTGCTCAGAAACGGCATATATAGATATAGGCATCAAATGAGTGCCAATATGGCGCCTCACAACTCTGTACTGAAGGGAGACGGCGTGCTTGTGACGTAGGTGACGTTGTGCCATCTCATTGGTCAACACTCAGACGCACGCTCAGAATATCTGACATGCAAGATATTGCTCCGCACGTTCGGAAGGACTCCCGGACGTGCTATTCCACGTTACGACGTCAGAAACTCGGCACGCTCAACGTTCGGGTGCGCGGTCCGTGTGCCGACGGCTTAGGAGTCTCAGGCGAGCGCAGCGTGCTCCCCGCATTGCCGGACGGCAGGTGCTGCGCCGCCTCCACCTGCCGGCGCGCCGCCCCTGCAGTGTACACAGCGCAGCGCCCCCTAAAAATAATTCCCCGCCCGCCTGGCCAGATAGCGACCGCGGCCAGCCGGCGTATCGAGCGCTGCCGCAGCAGCCCTCAGCGCAGCGCCGCGGCACGGCGCCTCACGAGGAGAACGCGGCACGTGCCGTAACACGATTTCCCAGCAACTTTGCTCAGTGCAACAGAGGTTAAAGTAAGCGGATATGTGTCTCGGCTTATCCGTGGAAACTCGACCGTTTCCCAGAAAACTGCGGTCAAAGTTTCCGACGTACTTCAGATATCTTTCAGCGAGTAAGTACTTCAACCGAAGCGGTGGCACAGTTCCGACGCGGCTTCCCAGCTATGCGCCCCGTATCCGAAACCCGATTATTATTTTTATTTTTGTTTTTCATTTATCTACCCATGCACCAGAAGATTACTACACGAATGTTTTCCAATAAATACCGAAATACCGTTGTCCATAATCGTTCATCACACGACTAGCCATTATAATTGCTACACCAAGAAGAAATGCAGACGATAAACATTCATTGGACAAATATATTATACTAGAACTGAAACGTGATTGCATTTTCACGCAGTTTGGGTGCATAGATCCTGAGAACTCAGTACCCAGAACAACCACCTCTGGCCTCATTATGGCCTTGATACGACTGGGCATTGAGTCAAACAGAGCTTGGATGGCGTGTACAGGTACGGCTGCCCATGCAGCTTCAACACGATACCACATTCATCAAGAGTAGTGACTTGCGTATTATGCCGAGCCAGCTGCTCGGCCACTATTAACCAGACGTTATCAGTTGGTGAGAGATCTGGAGAATCTGCTGGCCAGGGCAGCAGTGGAACATCTTCTCTATCCAGAAAGGCCCGTACAGGACCTGCAACATGCGGTCGTGCATTATCCTGCTGAAATGTAGGGTTTCGAAGGGATCGAATGAAGGTTAACACATCTGAAATGTAACGTCCACTATTCAAAGTGCCATCAATGCGAACAAGAGGTGACCGAGACGTGTAACCAATGGCACCCCATACCATCACGCCTGGTGATACGCCAGTATGGCGATGACGAATACACGTTTCCAATGTGCAGTCACCGCGATGTTGCCAAACACGGATGCGACCATAATGATGCTATAAACAGAATCTAGATTCATCCGATAAAATGACGTTTTGCCATTCGTGCACCCAGGTTCTTCGTTGAGTACACCATTGCAGGCGCTCCTGTCTGTGATGCAGCGTCAAGGGTAACCGCAGCCATGGTCTCCGAGCTGATAGTCCATGCTGCTGCAAACGTCGTAGAATTGTTCGTGCAGATGGTTGTTGTCTTGCAAACGTCCCCATCTGTTGACTCAGGGATCGAGACGTGGCTGCACGATCCGTTACAGCCATGCGGATAAGATGCCTGTCATCTCGCCTGCTAGTGATACGAGGCCATTGGGATCCAGCACGGCGTTCCGCATTTCCCTCCTGAACCCATCGATTCCATATTCTGCTAACAGTCGTTGGATCTCAACCAACGCGAGCAGCAATGTCGTGATACGATAAACCGCAATCGCGATAGGCTACAATCCGACCTTTATCGAAGTCGGAAACGTGATAGTACGCATTTCTCTTCCTTACACGAGGCATCACAACAACGTTTCACCAGGCAACTTCGGTCAACTGCTGTTTGTGTATGAGAAATCGGTTGGTAACTTTCCTCATGTCAGCACGTTGTAAGTGTAGCCACCGGCGCCAACCTTGTGTGAATGCTCTTATAAGCTTATCATTTACATAACACAGCATCTTCTTTTTGTCAGTTAAATTTCGCGTCTGTAGCAAGTCATCTTTGTGGTATAGCGGTTCTAATGGCCAGTAGTGTAGTTGTATGATGAACGAATCAAAATGAAAGAAAGACAATATTTAATGGAAAATCGTTGGATATTGTTTTCGGTGATTTTCATTTTTCCATTTGATTCATAATTAATTGCAGGCGTTGTCTTTCTGAAAAGTGATCACGTTAGCTTTCTGAAAAGTGATCTGTTGCTGGTAGTTTCCTGTGAAATTACTGGCAACGATTAAAATCTCCAGCAATGTTGTCGACGTTTTTTTATCCGAGTGAGATCCATCTGAAGAAATGTCGCTGTGGCAAACCTGCCTTCGCGCGATGCTCGTGGTGTTCGGAATTTCTACGCTTCGACTGTTTCTACGATGGGCATCGCCAAACGGAATACACCAAATCTTAATTAACTACAAGGCCGGCCGAGCGGTTGTAGGCGCTACAGTCTGCAACCGTGCGACCGCTACGGTCGCAGGTTCGAATCCTACTTAGGGCATGGATGTGTGTGATGTCCTTAGGTTAGTTAGGTTTAAGTAGATCTAAGTTCTAGCGGACTGATGACCACAGACGTCAAGTCCCATAGTGCTCAGAGCCATTTGAACCATTTTTGAAAGGTAAGCATAACTATGAAGTACAAGAATTAATCTCAGAGTTGATATGACAATGAAATATAGAAATATGAGACTTTGAAAAGATTGAGACCCCTGAAAATATGACATACACACATATGTTCAGATACTTTGACCATCGTTTTTTCAGAAACGCTCGAGTGTCTACGGATAAGCCGAGACCCATATTCGCTTATTTTGACTCTTCTTCCACCGAGTGAAGTTCGTAGGGGAATCGGGTTATGGCTCTTTTCGTGTTCGTGAGCGCCGCCTCATTGACCAACTTTCCGAGCGCGCGCGCGTATGTGTGTGTGTGTGTGTGTGTGTGTGTGTGTGTGTGTGTGTGTGTGTCCGACTGCTCCGTTACGTCAGACACGCAACTAGCCTCTAAGTAGGGTGCCGACTCTTGTGTCTTTCCTAAAACGCGATGAACTCATAACATTTTGAATAATAGCCGCTTGAATGCTCTTGTAAAAACTTTATTTGACTGCTGGTTTCGTCGCCTAGAATCCTTATCATCAGGTTACAAATGTTAAATCATATCCAACCTGATAATTTCACTTCTGGGCTACGAAAGCGCCCGTTAAATAAATTTTTTATAAGAGCAGCCAAGCAGTTATCATTCAAAACGTCTACTTATGGCTGCGGTTGTCTTTCTTACAAGATAGTGTGTAAAGTCATAATAGCCTTTCTATTACCCAGCGCGCTTCACCGTCGCAGTAACGAAACAGTGTTAATAGAGCTTAGCGATACTCGTCGTTAGACGTACTAGCCTCATCGAGATTTGATTTAAATTCTCAATAGACGAGTAACATTTCTATCTTCTCTTCGTACGGGAGGGTACGATGTGCTGAGAAATAATGAAACAAATGTGATACTTTGCGCCGTTTCCAATTTGATTAGTACCGATGTTAGCCTTTGAGATTGTTTCGCGCGCAAATTCAAGCACTTGGACGAGCAAAATGCGGTAATACACAGACGTCTCAGGGTCCATGAGTTGTCACTTGTTCAGATGCTGATCATCAGTTAAAACGCTCCTTTTTTTGGGAGTGATAATTTTAAGCTAGGTGAATAAAAGCCACATTTGTTCGTTCTGCTCGAGGAAACCAAACGAAGGACACGTTTGGCGACACTGTCTCTTTCAGGCTGCTGGAATTTGCGGGGGCAACGACCTGCGTGAATAACTTCGATGATAATTCAATCGGAAACTGCGCAACGTATCTAATTTTTTTCTTAACTATTTTTACTCAGCACACCCGACCCTGCAACACCGTTACAAGCTTTTCAGTCTGAGTACCATTTATAAATACATATATAACAAAGCCGACTGATGATGGTTTCTAAACAAAGATTTCTTGTGCGACCTCAGTTTCTCCCGATGTATGCAGTGTTCAAATAACTTATGGGAATGCAGCCAGGTGACGTCGTCGACAACCGCCGATATTCGACAGTAGCACACACCTTGCCATATTGAAGGAACAACTGAGAAAGTAAGCGCTGTGCAAGGAAATTTAAAATGTCTGCTTTCAGAGAACCTCCTGAACACACACACACACACACACACACACACACGAACTGTAAACTAGCGCCATCACAAACTAAAGACGATCGACGTCAGAAGTTAACGATAGTGAAATTAATAATCAACGGGTGAAGTACCATTAACTATTTCCGTCTGTTGTTTGACATGGGAGGGAGAAGGATTTCATGCAGAATTTAAACAAAACCACCATCTCTATCTACAAGGTTACGTGCTAATTCAATTTCAACACCTTCCTTAATAACACTATCCCAATAGCTGGAAGTGCATGCCAGAACCTCCATCTTGTTATATTTGATAGAATGACTGGTGCCAAGTCTGCAATGGTGGATATGCTGGGCTTTTGTGATCGTGCATGATGCTTATGCTCTGTACGTACGTCCTACACGGTCCTGATAGTCTGCCCAATACGTGACGTGCCACAACTGCAAGGAATACGGTAGACCCGCGGCCTACGCAAACCAGGATCATGCTTTACGGAACCTGAAAGCACGCTGATCTTAGATGGTGGCCGAAAGATAAACTTCACGTCATATATCGGTAAAATACGACCAATCGTGTTCCAAATGTTTCCTGCGTACGGCAAAAAGGCCGCAGACTTTGGTGCCACCCCGCTATTATTATCACTCAGCCGGTGCGCCATTGGTCGATAGCGCAACGCACGTCTGATCTCTTTCCGGAGTTTCTCTTCAAACCGAGGTTTTAAATTCTCTTGCACAGCGCTTAGATGCTGCAGTTATGTCTTCAAAATGACACGGTATGCTCCTGTAGAAATGTCGACTGTTGTAGACGACGTCACCCTCCTGCATTCCCATAAGCTTTTTGAACAAAGATTTCTTGTCCAGTAGGGTCCTAGAAGAGAATTAAGAAGCCCTGTAAGTTTACGTTTAGAGAGAACTAGGAACAGAACTCGGTAGTAGTTCAGTAACACCGTATCTACACTCCTGGAAATTGAAATAAGAAGACCGTGAATTCATTGTCCCAGGAAGGGGAAACTTTATTGACACATTCCTGGGGTCAGATACATCACATGATCACACTGACAGAACCACAGGCACATAGACACAGGCAACAGAGCATGCACAATGTCGGCACTAGTACAGTGTATATCCACCTTTCGGAGCAATGCAGGCTGCTATTCTCCCATGGAGACGATCGTAGAGATGCTGGATGTAGTCCTGTGGAACGGCTTGCCATGCCATTTCCACCTGGCGCCTCAGTTGGACCAGCGTTCGTGCTGGACGTGCAGACCGCGTGAGACGACGCTTCCTCCAGTCCTAAACATGCTCAATGGAGGACAGATCCGGAGATCTTGCTGGCCAGGGTAGTTGACTTACACCTTCTAGAGCACGTTGGGTGGCACGGGATACATGCGGACGTGCTTTGTCCTGTTGGAACAGCAAGTTCCCTTGCCGGTCTAGGAATGGTAGAACGATGGGTTCGAT
Source organism: Schistocerca gregaria (assembly GCF_023897955.1). NCBI lineage: Eukaryota > Metazoa > Arthropoda > Insecta > Orthoptera > Acrididae > Schistocerca > Schistocerca gregaria. Next base: position 484,799,872 of record NC_064924.1, read on the forward strand.
GACGGTTTGGATATACCGTGCACTATTCAGTGTCCCCTCGACTATCACCAGAGATGTACGGCTAGTGTAGGAGATCGCTCCCCACACCATGATGCCGGGTGTTGGCCCTGTGTGCCTCGGTCGTATGCAGTCCTGATTGTGGCGCTCACCTGCACGGCGCCAAACACGCATACGACCATCATTGGCACCAAGGCAGAAGCGACTCTCATCGCTGAAGACGACACGTCTCCATTCGTCCCTCCATTCACGCCTGTCGCGACACCACTGGAGGCGGGCTGCACGATGTTGGGGCGTGAGCGGAAGACGGCCTAACGGTGTGTGGGACCATAGCCCAGCTTCATGGAGACGGTTGCGAATGGTCCTCGCCGATACCCCAGGAGCAACAGTGTCCCTAATTTGCTGGGAAGTGGCGGTGCGGTCCCCTACGGCACTGCGTAGGATCCTACGGTCTTGGCGTGCATCCGTGCGTCGCTGCGGTCCGGTCCCAGGTCGACGGGAACGTGCACCTTCCGCCGACCACTGGCTACAACATCGATGTACTGTGGAGACCTCCCGCCCCACGTGTTGAGCAATTCGGCGGTACGTCCGCCCGGCCTCCCGCATGCCCACTATACGCCCTCGCTCAAAGTCCGTCAACTTCACATACGGTTCACGTCCACGCTGTCGCGGCATGCTACCAGTGTTAAAGACTGCGATGGAGCTCCGTATGCGACGGCAAACTGGCTGACACTGACGGTGGCGGTGCACAAATGCTGCGCAGCTAGCGCCATTCGACGGCCAACACCGCGGTTCCTGGTGTGTCCGCTGTGCCGTGCGTGTGATCATTGCTTGTACAGCCCTCTCGCAGTGTCCGGAGCAAGTATGGTGGGTCTGACACACCGGTGTCAATGTGTTCTTTTTTCCATTTCCAGGAGTGTATAAAGATTATTTACATAGGAAAGCAGACTTATTGGTTTTTAGTTAGCAGTAGGGTTGTGTATCACTCCGAATAATTTTTCTTCAGCAACGTTCACCGCAATATATCTGCCTCTGATTACACATGAATTTTTGAAGAATGTTTTCATTTTTGCGTGCTTCGTCAGCGACGTGTGCGTACATTTCAGTGTAAATTAATATTCCGTGCTCGACTGGGGATGAAACGTGACACCGCGAAAATGATGTTAGCGCTGAAATATCACGCTTGATGAGCAGTCCGCAGTCTCTGAGATAGCGCAGCGCGGCTAATTTTCCTGTCAGTTCTTTTTACCGAATAACATCTGCCTAATTCACGGACGTAAGCTTGTTTACGATTCGATGGCAGGCACGCTGACTGTGAAATTTTATAATTAGTACATCAGCACCGAGACGTGACGCGTTCAGCTTTTGACCCTCAGCGAGCGTCGTCGCCTGAACTAACTGCCGCTGCTGCAGCCGGAGGCTGTTTTGTGACGGGCAAAATGCGGAATTAAGGTTAGCATTTTAATTATTTTTAAGCTGAGTGCGTTTTCAAAAAGAGTAACGGAATGGATGTCCGACAGCGGGATGACGGGAGGAGAAGTTAAAGAAATTGGACGTTAACGTGGGGTATAAGCAGGATGTACGGCGAAAAAAAAAAATGTTCAGGTGGCTCTGATCATTATGGGATTTATCATCTGAGGTCATCAGTCCCCTAGACTTAGAACTACTTGAACCTAAATAACAGCCGGCCGGGGTGGCCGGGCGGCTCTAGGCCCTACAGTCTGGAATCGCGCGACCGCTATGGTCGCAGGTTCGAATCCTGCCTCGGTCATGGATGCGTGTGATGTCCTTAGGTTAGTTAGGTTTAAGTAGTTCTAAGTTCTAGAGAACTGATGACCACAGCAGTTAAGTACCATAGTGCTCAGAGCCTAACTAACCTAAGGACATAACACACATCCAGGCACGAGGCAGGATTCGAACCTGCGACCGTAGCAGCAGCGCGGTTCCGGACTGAAGCGCCTACGACCTCTCGGCCACAGCGGCCGGCTTGAAATTTGGTGCCACAGCTACATCATTAACCCTCCTTACAGCTCACGTGAGCTTCCGAGCTGTGACCCTGCTGTCTGAATCTTTGGTGAGCCCGACGGTGACGCCACAGGGTGCCACTCTTCGGCATCATTAGGGAGGAAGATCGTAGATTGTATCAAACGCATAGGTGTGATAGACCACATCATGGGAAACTACACACACATTGACGACATTATAAGGGGTAGAATACTACGGCGACAGGAGGCTAGCCAAACACAGCAGGTCGTAGCACGGGCCCTCCGTGTGCCACAAAGTGTGATCTCAAGACTATAGCAATTATTCCAGCAGACAGTTAACGTGTCCACGCACTACAGTAAGGGACGTCCACAGTGTACAACACCACAACAAGTCCGATATCTCACCATCAGTGCCCGCAGACGCCCATTTAGTCCCGCAGGTAGCTTTGCTCGGAACCTTACCGCAGCCACTGGAACAGTTGTCTCCAGACACACAGTCTACAGACGTCTGAGCAGACATGATTTATACGCAAGGAGACGTGCAAGGTGCATTCCACTGACCACTGGTCACAGGAGAGGCCGTAAAGCGTGGTGTCAAGAACACAGTACATGGTCATTGGAACATTGGTCCCAGGTTATGTTCACGGACGAATCCATGTTTAGTCTGAACAGTGATTCTCGCCGGGTTTTCACATGGCATGAACCAGGAACCCATTAATGCCCTTGAAAGGGACCTATATGAAGGTCGTGGTTTGATGGTGTGGGGTGGAATTATGATTGGTGCACGTACAGCTCTGCATGTCTTTGACAGAGGAACTGTAACAGGTAAGGTGTATCGGGACGTCATTTTGCACCAGTGTAGCCCCCTTTCCAGGAGTGCAGTGGATCCCACCTTCCTCCTGATGGATGATAAGTCACGGCCCCACCGAGCTGCCATCGTGGAGGAGTACCTTGAAACAGAAGATACCAGGCGAATGGGGTGGTCTGCCTGTTCTCCAGACCTAAACCCTGGGATGCTCTCGGTCGACATATCGCTACACGTCTTCAGACCTCTAGGACACTTCAGGAGCTCCAACAGGCACTGGTGCAAGAATGGGAGGCTATACCCCAGCAGCTGCTCGACCCAGAGTATGCCAACCCGTTGTGCGGCCTGTGCACGTGTGCATGGTGATCATATCCCATATTGATGTTGGGGTACATGCACATGAAACTTTGGCGTTTTGTAGCACATGTGTTTCGGGACGGTTTTCTCACCTTATCACCAATACCGTGGACTTACACATCCGTGTCGTGTGTGTTCCCTATGTGCCTATGCCATTAGGGCCAGTTTTGTGTACTGCCACGCTATGTGGCACCACATTCTGCATTTATCAAAATGGCTCTGAGCACTATGGGACTTAACATCTTAGGTCATCAGTCCCCTAGAACTGAGAACTACTGAAACCTAACCAACCTAAGGACATCACACACATCCATGCCCGAGGCAGGATTCGAACCTGCGACCGTAGCAGCCCCGCGGTTCCGGACTGCAGCGCCCGGAACCGCACGGCCACCGCGGCCGGCTGCATTTATCCTTAATTTATGAGCATGAGTGTACTTTTGAAGCTTTATTAGAGACAAAATGTTTGCTGAGGCATCTTTTTATTGCGTTCGCTGGTCCTGGGACGCTGAGATTTCAACGAAACAGTAGGGTCTACTAACCGGATGTGCTGCAGGCCACATACTACACTCCTCCCAACCACCACCCGCCCATCCCACAGTAAATTGACATAGTGACTTTCCACGAGGAAACTTTACGGATGTGTGTCTGTAAACGGAGAAAGACATGTCAGAAGCTCGGCCTGCCCTCCTTCACATGGAGCCCATGACACCAGTATAGGCAACAAACACTGCATATGAACTTTACAGAGTGCCAACCCTCTGCCATCTCTCCGGGACGGAACCTACCTGAAAACACATCTAACGTCACCGGGCACCATCATCAAACACATTGCCTCTAACAATTGTTGTCTCGCATGACATAATATTTCACCCCTAGATGTTTGATGCAAATATTTCGGAACATCCTTTGTATATCACTTGATATGACAGTGCTATATTTACGAAAGTTGGTTATTTCTTCTCAAGTGTATCAAAGTTATACAGTTTTTATAAGTCAGTCCATTCCATATATAAATACGCTCGCCAGTAGCAAAATTAACTTCGCTGCTGGTTGAAAACCACCTCCGGCGCGGGCCGCTAAGGCCGAGCGCTTCAATCAGGAACCGCGCTGCTGCTACGCTCGCAGGTTCGAATTCTGCCTCGGGCATGGATGTGTGTGATGTTAGGTTAGTTAGGTTTAAGTAGTTCTAAGTCTAGGGGATTGATAACCTCAGATGTTAAATCCCATAGTGCTCAGAATCATTTGAACCACCTTCGGCTTTTCTATGCATTAGTTTCCTGCACATGTCCCCCACTTATCAGTTACTCGATCTATCCATCCAATACTCAGCATTTCACAAGCATCTATTCCATGATTTTCTGAACTGCTTATCGTGCACGTTTCACTTTCACAGAAGACAACACTCCAGCCCGGAACGTACACAAAAAAATTATAGCCCTTAAAATTTGTATTCAGTGTTAACAGATGTATCACGTATATCAACTCTACTTTGGTCATTGCTGTGCAAATAATAAAGCTAATGTAGTACTTTCAGTGTCTCATTTCCTAATGTAATTGTCGCAAACAACGTATGATTTCATTCGAGTATTTTCCATTACCCTTCTTTGGCTTTTGTTCAAAATGGTTCAAGTGGCTCTGATCACTATGGGACTTAACTTCTGAAGTCATCAGTCCCCTAGAACTTAGAACTACTTAAACCTAACTAACCTAAGGACATCACACACATCCATGCCCGAGGCAGGATTCGAACCTGCGACCGTAGCGGTCGCGCGATTCCAAACTGTAGCGCCTAGAACCACTCGGCCACTCCGGCCGGCCAATCGCTTTTTTTATGTTCATCTTGTAACGTATTTTTCAAGACACCATCGACTGCGTTCCAACGATCTTCCGAGTCCTTTTCCATCTGTAACAAAAATACAGTGTCGCTGTACGTCTCAAAAATAAACTGGAAAATTCTTTTCGACATTTGTAACTGTCTGAAAATGAGCTCTTGATAATTTTTGAGCTGTTGCTGGATCTAGTGAAAGTATCTGCAAGTGCGGACGTTTTGCTTTCAAAGACAGCACCCAACCTCCTCTTTTTCCTCCTCGCCAATAACCGCATTTCTGGCGCGAAAGGATCACTGTTATTGCACTCGGATGATACAGAGTATATCGTCTTCGCTTCACACCACTGAAATTTATCCACACTGCTAGCAACGTGGTGAAAGTTAACCGAACGAACGAATGTGGCTTTTATTCACCTAGCTTAGAATTATCACTTCCAAGTGATTGCGCGCCCAAGTGTTTGAATTTGCGCGCTCAGCAATCTCATAGGCTAACATCTGTACTAATCAAATAGGAAACGGCGCAAGTATTCATTACTTCTCAGCACATCGTATCCTCCAACGCCCTTACAAGTGTTCCAGACTGTTTTTGACCACACTGTATTGTAACCCCATAAATGTCTCCATGGCAACGCATAAAAATGAAATTTGGCTCACAGGTCCCTACCACCTTCCTCTGTCATGGCGCCAAAGCGAGATGAATGCGCGAGAGGCGACGCATCATTTATGAGCGGTGATGACCCAGGCTGCAGCATTATTATGACTGGTTCTGGTTTACGTTCCGCGTGACGGAGGCTCTTCAGTGAGTAACACCAGACGCGGAGGGATGCGTACCGCAGTGCTTACTTTCACACTTAGTTTAATGAACAGAGAGAACAGTAAGGTGAATGAGCAGCGGGCGGTAAAGCGGAGCGGGAAGATGGCGGCTCCGGGTCCGACGCCGGCGTCGGCTCGGGCGGGGGTGCGGCGTGCGGCTGGCGACCCCAGCGCGGGGGCAGGCGGGGGCGGCCCGCGCCTCCGCCTCCACGGAGCCAGAATCGATATCGGCGGCGCCTCGCCACGCTGGCCTGTCCGCCGCACGGCTAGCCGCACCTGCGACACCCCGCCTCGGCTCACCTCACACCTCGCCCTCGCACCTAGCTGCTGCAGCCTCCGCTACAGCTGCGTCTACGTGCGCACTGCGGCTGAGGTGCCAACCTCTGATAGACATCGGAATACGCGGGCAGAGCCGTTCGCAGGTGTAAGGACTGAAAAATAATGCTCCCTCTTTTCTACTGCCGTCAGTCTCCCTGATATCCTTCCCCTCCACCAACATTCAACGCCACTATACTGGCCATTAAAATTGCACCACCAAGAAGAAATGCAGAAAATAAACGGGTATTCATTGGACAAATATATTATACTAGAACTGACACGTAATTATGTTTTCACGCAATTTGGGTGCATAGATCCTGAGAAATCAGTACCCAGAACAACCACTTTTGACCGTAATAACGGCCTTGATACGCCTGGGCATTGAGTCAAACAGAGCTTGGATGGCGTGTACAGGTACAGTTGCCCATGCAGCTTCAACACGACACCACAGTTCATGAAGAGTAGTGACTGGCGTATTGTGACGAGCCAGTTGCTCGGCCACCATTGACCAGACGCTTTCAGTTGGTCAGAGATCTGGAGAATGTGCTGGCCAGGGCAGCAGTCAAACATTTTCTGTATCCAGAAAGGCCCGTACAGGACCTGCAACATGCGGTCGTGCATTATCCTGCTGAAATGTAGGGTTTCGCATGGATCTAATGAAGGGTACAGCCACGAGTCGTAACACATCTGAAATTTAACGTCCACTGTTCAAAGCGCCGTCAATGCGAACAAGAGGTGACCGAGACGTGTAACCAATGGCACCCCATACCATCACGCCGGGTGATACGCCACTATGGCGATGACGAATACACCCTTCAAATGTGCGTTCACCGCGATGTCGCCAAACACGAATGCGACCATCATGATGCTATAAACAGAACTTTGATTCATCCGAAAAAATGACGTTTTGCCATTCGTGTACCCAGGTTCGTCGTTGAGTACACCATCGCAGGCGCTCCAGTCTGTGATGCAGCGTCAAGGGTAACCGCAGCCATGGTCTCCGAGCTGATAGTCCATGCTGCCGCAAACGTCGTCGAACTGCTCGTGCAGATCGTTGTTGTCTTGTAAACGTCTCCATCTGTTGACTGTCATCTCGACTGCTACTGATACGAGGCCGTTGGGATCCAGCACAGCGTTCCGTATTATCCTCCTGAACCTACCGATTCCGTATTCTGCCAACAGTCGTTGGATCTCGACCAAAGCGAGTAGCAATGTCACGATACGATAAACCGCAATCGCGATAGGCTACAATCCGACCTTTATCAAAGTCGGAGACGTGATGGTACGCATTTCTCCTCCTTACACGAGGAATCACAACAAAGTTTCACCAGGCAACGCAAGTCAACTGCTGTTTGTGTATGAGAAATCGGTTGGAAACTTTCCTCATGTCAGCACGTTGTAGGTGTCGCCACCGGCGCCAACCTTGTGTAAATGCTCTGAAAGTTAACCATTCGCATATCACAGCATCGTCTTCCTGTCGGTTAAATTTCGCGTCTGTAGCACATCTTCGTGGTGCTGCAATTTTAATGGCCAGTAGTGTACTTTTAACCACGAAACTAATGTGGCCAAGCATGCTCCCTTTCTGGTAACATCAGCTGTGATGTTTCATCTTCAATTCCTTTAAAATTGATTGAAGACAATATATGTCTTCAGATTCTAATTTTTGTCCCCGAATCTTTTAAATTTCCCATAATGCGAATCTGCCAGGAAGTTTCATATCAGCACACACTCCGCTGCAGAGTGAAAATTTGATTCTGGAAACATCCCCCAGGCTGTATCTAAGCCATGTCTCCGCAGTATCCTTTGTTGCAGGAGTGCTAGTTCTGCAACGTTCGCAAAAGAGCTTCTGTGAAGTTTTGAAGGTAGGAGACGAGGTACTGTCGGAATTGAAGCTGTGAGGACGGCTCTTGAGTCGTGCCTAGGTAGCTGAGATGGTATAACACTTGCCCACGAAATCCTGAGTTTGAGTCTCGGTCCGGCACACAGTTTTAATCTGCCAGGAGGTTTCATACCAGCACACACTCCGCTGCAGAGTGAAAATTTCATTCTGAACGCCCGCATCTCGTGGACGTGCGGTAGCGTTCTCGCTTCCCACGCCCGGGTTCCCGGGTTCGATTCCCGGCGGGGTCAGGGATTTTCTCTGCCTCGTGATGGCTGGGTGTTGTGTGCTGTCCTTAGGTTAGTTAGGATTAAGTAGTTCTAAGTTCTAGGGGACTGATGACCATAGATGTTAAGTCCCATAGTGCTCAGAGCCATTTTCATTCTGAACGCGAAAGGAGCTCCTTAAGATGGAATTGCAGGGCAAGTGTGATTCTAAAACTATTCATCAGGGATGCAAATGTCCGTAATTGGAAAACCTGGTGCCGAAGCCATAAAACAGGGTCTAGCTAGTTTCCAACTCCTGGCAGCGTTTACGTCCCAAGAGTGAAACTTCAGGGGAATTCAGTGATGATCTGGGCAGCCATATCGCGGTATTCCTTGGGCCACGTTGATACTCTGCGTGGTCACATTAGTGCCAACAATTATGTGACTATTTTGGCTAATCAGGTCTATTCCGAGACGACTGTTAGCTGTTTTGGATGTTAACGGTTTTTCTTTTTTTTTCTCTTTTTTTGCCTATATCTCGATATGCAGCAATAGTACATGTATTGCACGAACAGTGCACGTAGAATCCAAAAATGTGTATTAGACACGGTAAGGTGTTGCATTTTTGGTGTTTCCATACTTTTCTGCGACCCCTCTAGATTTCAGTAGGTCTGCAGAGGTGAAGATGCTCGTACCAAATAGAGTTTCGCGAGGAGCAGCATCAAACCAGCCTTCGGACTGAAAAACGTAACATTAATGAAAAAATAAAAGTCTGTGTGAGATGCAGGGCGAAACACGAGAAGCCAGGTCGCAGTGGTGGAGGCGTCGACTTTAGCGGAGAGGCGAGTGACTGCCTTCCCCTGGCGGAGGCGCAGCGGACGTTGTGGGCGCGTGAGGCATCGCGATGGCGGCGCAGCAGCGCGCAATTAGAGTATCGCGCCTCGAATAACTAATCAGGCAGGCGGGCGGCGTAGTCGGGCTGTCCAGGTAGCTGGGACAAAGCCGGCCGTGATCCGACGCTAACGAGTTGCCGCGCTAGACCTGTAGGCGCCCTGACTGTGGCGCCGGCTGCCGGCACCCTCTGCAATTACACTCTAACCCTGCCGCCACCCCCGCGGTCGCTCTCCCTCACTGACCACTCGCCGCCGACACCGCACTCTGCACCTACACTCCACCTGCACCTCGGGGCAGACCGGCATTTGGTACGCTGACTGGCTGACTATCATCATGTCATAAGAAAGGCCGCTTGGTCATTTAATACGAGGGTGAGTCACATTAAAAACATTAATTTTTTTTTAAATATTGTTTATTGTGCAGAAGTGGCAAAAAGCTGTGTCACTTTTCAACATAATCTCCCCCACGATCAATGCAAGTACTCCAGCGCTTACAAAGTGCATAAATTCGTTTAGAAAAAGATTCTTTTGGTAGTCCGCGCAACCACTCATGCACCGCATGGATACATGCGTCCACCCTCCGTCGCATGGAATCCCTGATGCGCTGATGCAGCCCTGGAGAATGGCGTATCACAGCCTTCCACAATACGAGCACAAAGAGTCTCTACATTTGGTACCGGGTTTGTGTAGACAAGAGCTTTCAAATGCCCCCATAAATGAAACTAAAATGAGCTCTAACATGGAAATTAAGCGTTTCCGGACACATGTCCATATAACATCTTTTCTTTATTTGTGTGTGAGGAATGTTTCCTGAAAGTTTGGCGGTACCTTTTTGTAACACCCTGTATAGACGTTGCCGACCGCAGCGCCGTATTGTGGCTGTTTACGTACAGGGTGTTACAAAAAGGTACTGCCAAACTTTCAGGAAACATTCCTCACACACAAATAAAGAAAAGATATTACGTGGACATGCGTCCGGAAACGCTTAATTTCCATGTTTTAGTTTCGTCAGTATGTACTGTACTTCCTCGATTCACCGCCATGATTTCATACGGGATACTCTACCTGTGCTGCTAGAACATGTGCCTTTCCAAGTACGACACAAAATGTGGTTCCTGCACGATGGAGCTCCTTGCACATTTGAGTCGAAGTGTTCGAACGCTTCTCAACAACAGATTCGATGACCGATGGATTGGTAGAGGCGAGCCAATTCCATGGCCTCCACGCTCTCCTAACCTCAACCCTCTTGACTTTCATTTGTGGGGGCATTTGAAAGCTGTGGTCTACGCAACCCCGGTACCAAATGTAGAGACTCTTCGTGCTCGTATTGTGGACGGCTGTGATACAATACGCCATTCTCCAGGGCTGCAACAGTGCATCAGGGATTCCATGCAAGGTAGGGTGGATGCATGTATCCTCACTAACGGAGGATATTTTGATGATTTCCTGTAACAAAGTGTTTGAAGTCACGCTGGTACGTTCTGTTGCTGCGTGTTTCCATTCCATGATTAATGTGATTTGAAGAGAAGTAATAAAATGAGCTCTTACATGGAAAGTAAGCGTTTCCTGACACGTGTCCACATAACATATTTTCTTTGTTTGTGTGTGTGAGGAATGTTTCCTGAAAGTTTGGCGTACCTTTTGTAACACCCTGTACTGGCGTTACCGACCGCAGCGCCGTATTCTGTCTGTTTACATATCTCTGTATTTGAATACGCGTGCCTATACCAGTTTCTTTGGCGCTTCAGCGTAATAGCGTGTTTGCACCTCCGAACTGTCGTCGCTTTAGGCTGGGAAACGATGCGTCACAACCTCGTTTTCGGCGGGACGTTAACCCCCGGTCTGCCTTTCCACTCTCGTCGGTGTCGGCAGCGCTACACGAAGTGGCGCCGGCAGCGGGTGGCCTGTGGGCAGAGTTTACCAGCGGCCCGCGAGCGACCGGCCGTGGGAGCGCGCGGCCCGTCGCCAGACGCCAATTCGGCAAGTGGGCTAATTGCGTTAGCGCTGGCTGGCGCGACCTCGCCGCCGCCGCCGCCCCCGCCTCCACCCCCACACTCCGCGCTGCAGGCTGCCGGCGCTATTAAAGTGGATGACCGCTCCCGGCAGCCACTATAAACACTGCCGCCGGGCTGGCCGAATTAAATATTTGTTGTCACACCGAATCTGAGCGGCGCGTGCCGCAGCTGCCGGGCGCTGCTGGTGGGCTATGTTAACGCACGCACGGAGGTGACAAAAGTGATGAGGAGTTGCAGGACGAGAAGATTTACGACTCGCTAAATTGCTTGGCTTTTATGACAGCTGTCTGGTTCCTGTACAGTTTGTAGCTAACCGTTCGCTCCCTATATTTTGTTCAACAATTTCAAAAGTTTTCACCAAATCCCTAAATGCTACAGTCATAGATTTTGCTTTGTCCTCTCTTCTAAGTCAGGTCGTAGGTTCATTGTTCCTTCACACGTTCCTATATTTCTGCGGAAGCCGTACTGATCTTCCCCACGTCTGCTTCTACTAGTCGCTACAACTATCTATAGTTAATTATTTCGTACAAGGTGTAACCTCCCCCTAACTTATCGACCTTAATGACAGTGAAAAATTAAACCGATTGCACCTAATGGAAATTTGGGAAATTCAATCGTCACTGAGGTTAATTTGTCGGTAAAGAGGGAGGAAAGGGTTACATCTAAATGAAAGGAAAAATGCAAATGAAATTGGTGGAAATTAATTTTGAGAAAAGGGTAAAATTAATAAAGAAAGTAAATGTGCGGTCGTTACGTTAACAATTAACTGGCGTTAATTAGATATTTGAGATTTGGGGAAAATTACGGTCGCCAGTCCTATGGACAACTACTATAATAACTGAAAATAAAAGATTAATGCAAATATAATTAGCACGAAAAGCGTGGCAACTGAAGATTGTCACGTGTTGTGTGAAAATTGAATGTTTGTCAGAAGTAATAAATTTCGCTACACTCTGACTTAATTTAGCAAAAGAATTAATAAAACCGGAAAATTGAAAGTTAATTTAGTGCCTGAAATTAATAATGAACTTTGTTTCTGAAGCACTGCGAAATTCAATAAAATAAGGTTAGTCTTGGGCTACCTCAACAATCATTTCAAAAGCACTCGAATCTACGCAATTTAGAAATAAGAGATTTAACTTTGAACTTGAATTAAATGATTCGGAATAGTTAGCAATAGTAAAATTTAGTACGTACCAAGCTGAGCTGCAGTCACTGGTAGGCTAAAATATGGTAACAAAACTCGCACTCTTAATTTCTGACACTGGACTCGCATTCGGGAGGACGACGGTTCAATCCCGCGTCCGGCCATCCTGATGTAGGTTTTCCGTGATTTCCCTAAATCGCTCCAGGAAAATTCCGGGATGGTTCCTTTGAAAGGGCACGGCCGACTTCCTTCCCTAATCCGATGAGACCGATGACCTCGCTGTCTGGTCTCCTTCCCCAAAATAACCCTAACCTCTTAATTTCTGCTTGTGTAATCCAAATATTGTAGCCAGCTATGAATACTTTAACCGAACTTTGAAATTAAAGCAGTGAAAAGGAATGATATTACTTTAATGCTGGCGTATGAATTTCAACGACACTCGGGTTCATTCCAGAAAAGGAAGGGACCCTGCTTGGTAATGCAATTGGGACAATGAGCAACAAAGGTTCATCCTAAGTTGCTGTATTTTTGTGATGCAACAGTTTGAAAAGCTGAGGTCTGCCATACAGTTCTAAAACTTCACGTGCTTTTAGTGTTCCTTGTTGGTACATTGAAGGTTTGCAGTCGCCCATCGGAGGTGGCGACAGTCACTCATTGTCGGCCGCCGCTGTTGCAGAAGCTGGATGTTGGCGCGCCTTCTTATCGACACGGTCACCAACCGAAACGGGCTCTTGATGTGCGCCAGCTAATGCTTCCCGTCCGCGACACCGTGTCAGAAACTATCATAGCAAGTCGAGCGCAGTTACATGCTGCCAAACCCCGAAAGCGCGGCAACTCGCGGGAGTGTCCCACAACACACCTGCTCCACCGCCCTACGCCAGCCAGACTCTCCTCTGCCCGCGCTCCATGCGGCCGAGATAACACTACCAAAGACCCTAAATACTTTGGTTCTCCACACGACATATCGATGTAATCGTCCGATAGCATAGTTTTCCCTAGGCCAGACTCAGCGTAAAAATACCAATAATATTTACAAAACAAACCAATTATACATAGACATAAATGCATAACAATTACAATATATAAAGACACGGAAATGTCATATCTTCAGGTAACAAAATAAGGAAAAAAATAGTACAATAGATGGAAATAGGAGGATATACATTTCCGGCGTTACAAAGGGATGTGTCGCTTTTTTTTAAAAAAAAAAATAAATAGAGATGGGGACCCCTCCACGCCCGCACCAACGTGGTGACCAAACCAAAAGTTCTAATGTCACCTCCGTCAACATGTTAGTTGCCTAATAGGTGGATCACAGGTCTGTGATGTTATCCGACCGTCCGGGTAAGACTGTGCATTAACACGGTCCATCAGGTCATAGATAGAGAACGAAACGCCAATGAGGGTAGCAATTTGAAGGACAGAGGGGATAAAAGCCTCTGCGACAGTGGCATGGGTATTAAGAGCAAAATGGTGCAAATGGCTCTGAGCACTATGGGACTTAACTTCTCAGGTCATCAGTCTCCTAGAACTTAGAACTACTTAAACCTAACTAACCTAAGGACATCACACACATCCATGCCCGAGGCAGGATTCGAACCTGCGACCGCAGCGGTCGCTCGGTTCCAGACTGTAGCGCCTAGAACCACACTGCCACTTCTTCTCTGCCTCGTGATGACTGGGTGTTGTGTGATGTCTTTAGGTTAGTTAGGTTTAAGTAGTTCTAAGTTGTAGGGGACTTGATGACCTTAGAAGTTAAGTCCCATAGTGCTTAGAGACATTTTTGAAGTAGCAATCTGTAAAGATAAATATGTGCTACAAAAGTAAAACAGGGTAACGGAGAGTAGTTGAATTAAATCAGGCAAGGCTGAGGGGCTCAGGTTAGGAAATGAGACACCAAAACTTGTGTTTTGTTTCTTTTGGGTAGAGAAAGAAAAAATGTTCCAATGTGTGCGATATCTTATGGGACATAACTGCTAAGGTCATCGGTCCCTAAGCTTACACACTACTTAACGTAAATTATCCTAAACACACACACCCATGCCCGAGGGAGGACTCGAACCTCCGCTGGGACCAGCCGTACAGACCATGACTGCAGCGCCTCAGACCGATCGGCTACCCCGCGCGTCTGGGTAGAGAAAGGGCTCACGGTGGCTGAAGTAAATAAGGTATAAACTGACCACCCAGTTGAGACCCTGGATGCGTGCTTGCCGACAGAAAACTCGAGTGTCGCAAATCGAGAAATCGTAAAATTCAAGTGTGCGGATAAAGTGTGACTGTCAGGAGAATATAAGCACATTGTCTAGCGAAGAAAAAAAGCAGTAGATGTGCTTAATTCAAGTGTTCTGTGGAAGATTTACAGAAAGTTCGCTCTGCGTCCGCACTGGTTGTACAGTAGTTGGCTGTTTTTGCAGGCGCGGCGTTGCTGCTGCGAGCGATACGTCACGCAGACCTCTGCAGATAGCTGAAAGTGGTTGCCACACGCTGGGCGTGCGGGCATCGGCTTCCGCGTTGCAGCGTTTGGCATACATTTGTCACGCCAGCAGAATGCAGAGCATGTCATCCGGCGCGACTTTTCGCGCTGGCAGGCGGACAGAGACTCGAGCTGAAACATTCCACACCGCTTTGCAACATATTGCACCTAATCCCCTTGCGGTAATTCCATTAGCGACCTACCAGATAGCGGCAGAGCGACTCGTGCGGATACGAGGAATTTTCAATAAAATCCTTCTGGATGCGTTACGGCTTCATATTTGCAAAAACAACCAACCATGATGAAAGTTGCATGCAATGGCAGCCGAAACTTCGGTAGTTTTACCAAGTAATTACACACACCCAGAAGGATGTTATGGAAATGTGTAATGCGGGTACGAAACCGTACGAGGTTGAAGGGAATTTTCTTCAACAAACATTTGACTATCAAAGAGATATCGTTTGACTGTGTCATCGGCGATCGATCGCTGGATTCACATGTCTAGGGGTTTATGTCGGGAGCGACTTAAGCTGGAATGACAATATAAAGGCAGTGGGGAAAGCAGTTACCAGATTCAGATTTACTGAAAAAATTCTAAGGAATTGTAATTCGTGCACTAAAAAGGTCGCTTGCAAAACTTTGTTCGACCAATTCTTCCGTATTGTTCACTACTGTTCATCGGGCAGGGGTCCGTTTGCGAGTTATATTAACGGAAGTGTTAGAAAAACCTCATAGAAAAGCAGCGCGATCCATCATGCGTTTGTTAATCAGAGCGAGAGTCTCACAGAAACCTCAGCGAGACCTGAGGAGACGTTATGCGAAAAACGTTGTGCATTGCGAACAGGCTTACAACATTCAAAGAGCCCAGGGTCCAAAATAAGTTAAGAAACATACTATTTCGACCAAAATATATCTCGCATGGCGTCCGCAACTCTACAGTTAAATAAATTCAGACGCATACGGAAAGATACCGACTGTTTTTACCCTGTATACCTCTTCTTCTTCATTATCAATCTTTCGGTTGGTTCGCAGCTGTACACCTGGATCTGTTACAAACTAACCCTCTCATTTATGCATAAGTAAACTCCTGCGTTATTATGGCTTACTCGTGTCGTCTTCGCTGTCTTGTTCTTTGTTTTCTTCGCCAATTCTTCGCAGGATTTCCTAGTTGTTGTTTTATCCGTCCACTTTATCTTTAACAGGAACCTCCAGCACAATCTGTTAAATGTTTCTACATATTTCCCATTGTTTTTGCCTATTGTCCATATTTCACAGCCATACAGCGCTGCACCTCAGTTACAGCCCATAACCACCATTTTCCTCTCTTCAATATTTATGTTCAACATTTTTCTTTAATTCATCAACAGTGCTTGTTTTACGTTGTCTTTGCTTAATTCCCTGAAGCTTTTCCATTTTGTGCTCATTCCTCAATATTGTATCCATAACTTCCGCCTCCACTTATCTTACTTTCTTAACATTTGTATGATCTTGCGTGTTTTACTTTTTCTATTTTATTATACATTTTTTACGATTCCTAACCCGTCGGGATAGCCGTTACCACGCCATATCCGGGATTGGGCAAAGCTCGCAAGCGCCCAATCTAATCCACATAGCGATTAACGGCGGGAGCCGTTGCGCCGGCCAGCCTGAATGTGTTTTTAGGCGGTTTCCACATCCGACTAGGCGAATACCGGGCTGGTACCTACATCCTGCCATAACTACAGGATCCGAAAACATTTGGAAAACGTTTGCAGTTTCACATGGGATAACATTAGATGCAGTCACATGGGCTATACAAATCACGCTGCGAGGGGAGGGAGCTGGGGGATGCCGGCACAGGAAGAGAATCCGACCATCCTCTACCACCAGCACTGCCAAATCAAGATTACTATGCCGACCCTGTGAAGACACGGGATAAGACCAGGAAAACGAAAGATCCATTTTAATTCCCTGAAGCTTTTCCATTTTGTGCTCATTCCTCAATATTGTATCCATAACTTCTACGATTCTTTGGAGATATCTTTCATCTGGAGCTGTCACACCTACAGGTATATCATCCGCAAACCTAATCACTTGTATTCTTTCTCCATTTATTCTGATACACGAATAATAAATACTCTTTGCACTCTTCTAGTACATAGTCTATGCAGATTTTTTATAGGGATGGGTACAGATTTCAGGTGGCCGGAGTAGCCGAGCGGTTCTAGGCGCTTCAGTCCGGAACCGCGCTCCTGCTACAGTCGCAGGTTCGAATCCTGCCTCAGGCATTGATGTATGTGATGTCCTTAGGTTAGTTAGGTTTAAGTAGTTCTAAGTTCTAGGGGACTGATGACCTCAGATGTTAAGACCCATGGTGCTTAGAGCCATTTGAATTTGACACCGTTCGCTTCGGTCGGAGTGCTCTTTTGTTTTCAATATTCCGAGTCAGTATTACTGGGAAAATCGTATTAGAACAGCGTTGCTACAACGTTTCGAATGTCAGAAACTATGAAGCAGGAAAAGTCATTTATGGCACCCACGGGCGGATACGCGAAAGATGTCGACAGCCAGCCGATTAACCAATATTCGTATTGATCACATCACTAAACACAGATTATCCCAGAGGCTGGGTTGATTTGTTAACGGTGGAACGTCTTTAAACTAAAAGTCTTTTTAGACATATGTTTACACTAAGACACGTAGAGTACCTCAGCAAACCATCCCTCCGAACAGACATTCTTCAGACTCGTGTATACTGACGTGAAGATCCTTAATCTGAATCTACTGCCAACAGCAAAGCAAAATTCATGCTTCCTCAGGGCGTCCATAATTAGCAGTCTGTAATCTTCTTGGCTCAGTGATTCGTCCCTTTAACTCCGAAGCCGAAATATCTAGAGGTCCAGATTCTTATACCCACCAGTAGAAGTGAAATTCCGTTGTCGCGTTTTGTTGCTTTCCCTGGGGTACTCATGTCGCCTTAGAAAAGTTTGCTCTATCAGGTCTCATTCAGATTCAGCATTTACGCTCGACAACAGATATTGGTTTGCCCGATGAATCGGAAGAATTTAAATGATTTGCCGTATTAACATTTGGAATAATGACAGCACTAATATGAAATTCACTCAGTCGTGACACAATAACTGTGATTTCTATATATATACTGTTAAGCCTTCATCACGCACGTTGCTTCTAATTATTGCGTTTCCAATGTGAATTGTAAATAAAAGCTCAGGCTTCATTCTGTAACAGTTATTGCACATAAATATGTAAGTTCCTCTCTTGGCGAATCATCATGCGTTTCGCGTGCACAACTACCAATCTGAAATGTGTTTACCTGGGGTAACTAAAACTTCTTGCTATCTGTGACAGCTTTGCCGGCCGCGGTGGTCTAGCGAATCTCGGCCCTCAGTCCGGAACCGCGCGGCTGCTACGGTCACAGGTTCGAATCCTGCCTCGGGCATGGATGTGTGTGATGTCCTTAGGTTAGTTAGGTTTAAGTAGTTCTAAGTTCTAGGGGACTGATGACCACAGATGTTAAGTCCCATAGTGCACAGAGCCTTTTTTTGTGACAGCTTTGTTGATGTCTGAGCAAGATAATAACGGTTTTATCTGCAACGAAGTGCCTTTATAATACGGATGATGTTTTCACTTCTCGGTGAGCACATTCTTGAATATACAATGTAGTGCGGTTAAAGAGCTAAGGAAAAAGTTTTTCTTGCTTTGATTTCTGTTGTTTACATTGTGTAATTAACGTACAGTGGAAGCACGGTTGGGGAACTGTTCGCAGAGGCATCTATTATGTGGCTGTTCCGCGGATGTTAGCTAGCGCATTTTCTGTATCGGCGCTGAGAGAGAGAGAGAGAGAGAGAGAGAGCGAGGGCGGGGGGGGGGGGGGGGGGGGGAAGGGAGGAGAACGCTAGCGGCTGGGGTGAAGTAGGGGGCGAGGGAGAGGGGAAAGGAAGACGGCACGCTGGGATTGAAGAGACAGACTTTCCAGTTGTTGCCGGTATTTCCCGCTCCCAGAAGAGCGACCGAACATCCCCTTTAAGTCTGGCAGCTTTCTCCGTATCACCACACCGTGATCCAATTGCAACAGCGGTGTTGCTTTTCGGCTTTGTTCCTTCAGCACGCCACAGCCGACCACTTAATGTCCATCGTCCGGCCAATAAATTTTCTTAAACTAAAGTTAATGTAATCTGTTTCCGTATGCTGTAAGAAGTAGTGTCAACATTAAATTATCCACGAAAGCGGTTGCTGAGCTCTGTGTTCATGCATTAAATTATTTGAAAAAAATGCAACAACCAGCCACTGATTCACATCAGTGTGATATGCATATAAATGCGAAACAAGGGGCTACGGAAGGAAAGGCGACTGCAGCGTACAAACTGGCAAAAATGTTGTATTGGTGAATATATAGACAACAAAAAAAGTTTTGCATCACTTCGATTCCGAGAGTGCGGGAACCTGTACAGAAAATTGGAACATAGATCAACATAAACATTATTTCCGCCCTTTATCTTCCTCATGAAAAACACACATTGCATGTTGTATCACCACACAGCGGGACCTTCAGAGGTGGTGGTCCAGATTGCTATACACACCGGTACCTCTAATACCCAGTAGCACGTCGTCTTGCATTGATGCATGCCTGTACTCGTCGTGGCATACTATCCACAATTTCATCAAGGCACTGTTGCTCCAGATTGTCTCACTCCTCAACGGCGATTCGGCGTAGATCCCTCAGTGAGGTTGGTGGGTTACGTCGTCCATAAACAGTTCTTTTTAATCTATCCCAGGCATGTTCGATAGGGTTCACGTCTGGGGAATATGCTGGCCACTCTAGTCGAGCGACGTCATTGTTCTGAAGGAAGTCATTCACAAGATGTGCACGATTGGGGCGCGAATTGTCGTCCATGAAGACGAATGCCTCGCCAATATGCTACCGATATGGTTGCACTGTCGGTCGGAGGATGGCATTCACGTAACGTACAGCCATTACGGCGCCTTCTATGACCACCAGCGGCGTACGTCAGCCCCAAATAGTGCTACCCCAAAACAGCAGGCAACCTCAACGCTGGACAGTGTGTCTAAGGCATTCAGCCTGACCGAGTTGCCTCCAAATACGCCTCCGACGATTCTCTGGTTGAAGGCAAATGCGACACTCATCGGTGAAGAGAACGTGATGCCTATCCAGAGCCGTCCGTTCGGCATGTTGCTGGGCCCTTCTGTACCGCGCTGCATGGTGTCGTGGTTGCAAAGATGGACCTCGCCATGGGCGTCGGGAGTGAAGTTGCGCATCATGCACCCTATTGAGCACAGTTTCAGTCCTTACACGACATTCCTTGTCTGCACGAAAAGCATTATTCAACATGGTTACGTTGCTGTCAAGGTACCTCCGAGCCATAATCCGTAGGTAGCGGTCATCCACTGCGGTAGTAGCCCTTTGGCGGTCTGAGCAAGGCATGTCGTCGACAGTTCCTGTCTCTCTGTATTTCCTCCAGGTCCGAACAACCTCGCTTTGGTTCACTCCGAGGAGCCTCGACACTTCCCTTGTTGAGAGCCCTTCTTGGCACAAAGTCGCAATGCGGACGCGATCGAACAGCGGTACTGACCGTCTGGGCATGGTTGAACTACAGACAACAAGAGCCGTGTACCTCCTTCAAGAGCCATTCATAATTCAATAATTAAAGCTGTGATCGAACTACAGTATAACTGCCCTTAGTCACTAGAAAATTGTAAATTCGTAAAGATCTTACAGTTTTCATTGTAATGTTACAACGCCCAAAGCTAGGTCCGTATTTTCGTGCTGAGACACACGTTGTTCTAGATGCACGATCGGAGCTAGAAGTCGCTTGCGTGGGAAAGACGTGTGCTTGCGCTCTCACTTGCGACACGGCGAATATTGGTCGGGTTGGAAGCAGTGCTCATGGCGCGCGGTCGGAATTCCTGACCTGCGAAAGAAAGAGGCGGGCTGCGCATTGCGAAGCACGTTCCGACGCAGGTGTTCGATTGCAGCGCGAGAGGCGGCGATGGTTCAGCAAGAAGCCGCGTAGCGTAAAGGGCGCACACACAAGTGCCGACACCTGCAGCCGCGCGTTACAGGCTTAACCCATACCTCTAGAAGATGCAGCAGTAGCGGCCTGGTGTCTCCCAGGCACGTAAAATGGAAACACCAGTGTCCTATTACGTGGAGCACCACTCTCAGGTAATTCACTAAGTGTGTGGGTTATTCATCTGGTGGTCTGTGCGTGATGCAGTTCCTCAACCTGTCCTGTGCTACACTACTGGCCATTAAAATTGCTACACCAAGAAGAAATGCAGATGATAAACGGGTATCCATTGGACAAATATAATATACTAGAACTAACATGTGATTACATTTTCACGCAATTTGCGTGCATAGGTCTGAGAAATGAGTACCGACAACAACCATCTCTGGCCGTAATAGCGGCCTTGATACGCCTGGGCATTGAGTGAAACAGAGCTTGGATGCCGCGTACAGGTACAGCTGCGCATGCAGCTTCAACACGATACCACAGTCCATCATGAGTGGTGACTGGCGTGTCGCCAAACACGGATTCGACCATCATGATGCTGTTAACAGAACCTGGATTCATCCGAAAACATGAAGTTTTGCCATTCGTGCACCCAGATTCGTCGTTGAGTAGACCATCGCAGGCGCTCCTGTCTGTGATGCAGCGTCAAGGGTAACCGCAGTCCTGATCTCCGAGCTGAAGGTCCATGCTGCTGCAAACGTCGTCGAATTGCTCGTGCAGATGGTCGTTGTCTTGCAAACGTCCCCATCTGTTGACTCAGGGATCGAAACGTGGCTGCACGATCCGTTACAGCTATGCGGATAAGATGCCAGTTACCTCGACTGCTAGTGATACGAGGCCGTTGGGATCCAGCACGGGGTTCCGTGTTACCCTCCCGAACCCACCGATTCCATATTCTGCTAACAGTCATTGGATCTCGACCAACGCGAGCAGCATTGTCGCGCCACGATAAACCGCAACCGCAATAGGCTACAATCCGACCCCGACCGTCGTGGCCGAGCGGTTTTTGGCGTTCAGTCCGGAACCGCGCGGCTGCTACGGTCGCAGGTTCGAATCCTGCCTCGGGCACGGATGTGTGTGATGGCCTTAGGTTGGTTAGGTTTAAGTAGTTCTAAGTTGTAGGGGACTGGTGGCCTCAGATGTTAAGTCCAATAGAGCTCAGAGCTATTTGAACCATTTTGAACCTCTCGGTGATACACAACGCCTCTCTTGTAGCGTCTGCCACTGGAGTTAATTGAGACATGTTGTTCAGTGAACTGCGCACTAAGGTGCAAGGACTAGAGCAACACGTTGTATCGAAGGTAGCTGAACTGGGAGCGCAGCTGCTCCATTGCACCAACCGCTTCCACCCCTGCTGCCTGAGAGACGTGTTCCGACAGAGCGGCGTTGAGTTGCCGGCCGCAGTCGCTTGCGTACTCCTGTTCGGAGCTGCATGTCAGCTATATACATGTGTGTGCGCGCGCGGTCGCTTGACGCAACCTAGCGAGTCAGCTGTGCCTCGTTCTCACATCAGCTGGCATCCGGCGCGACTGCATTCGCATCCGTCAGGCAAGGGCACGTCGGTCTACGTCATCCGTGCTAGCTACGCATTCCACAGACAGCTGCCTCAGTACAATGACTGTCCGCACTGATTCGGTGCGCGCAGACGCCCCAGAAGCTACAGTCACATGAACTATACGAAACATATTGTGCCACAAATGTTTCGTAGGTATTCACCATGCACTGCTTCAGGCAGATTACTTTGATACTAGATAGTACGCATATTTCATTATATATGGTAAGTACATGTTTCCATATTATCAATGTACACTGAAGAGCCAAAGAAGCTGCTACAGGCGTTGCGGTCGGCAAAGAATATCTAAGACAGCAAGTGTCTGGCGTAGTTGTTAGATCGATTACTGCTGCTACAATGGCAGGTTGTCAAGATTTGAGTTTGAACGTGGTGTTACAGTCGGCGCGCGATAGTTCGGACACATCATCTCCGAGGTAGCGATGAAGTTGGGAATTTCCCGTACGACCATTTGAAGAGTGTACTGTCAATGTCAGAAATCCGGTGAAACGTCAAACCTCCGACATCGCTGCGGCCGGAAAAAGATTCTGCAAGAACGGCACAAACGACAACTGAAGAGAATCGTTCTACATCTACATCTACATTTATACTCCGCAAGCCACCCAACGGTGTGTGGCGGAGGGCACTTTACGTGCCACTGTCATTACCTCCCTTTTCTGTTCCAGTCGAGTATGGTTCGCGGGAAGAACGACTGTCTGAAAGCCTCCGTGCGCGCTCGAATCTCTCTAATTTTACATTCGTGATCTCCTCGGGAGGTATAAGTAGGGGGAAGCAATATATTCGATACCTCATCCAGAAACGCACCCTCTCGAAACCTGGACAGCAAGCTACACCGCGATGCAGAGCGCCTCTCTTGCAGAGTCTGCCACTTGAGTTTGCTAAACATCTCCGTAACGTTATCACTGTTACTAAATAACCTTGTGACGAAACGTGCCGCTCTTCTTTGGATCTTCTCTATCTCCTCCGTCAACCCGATCTGGTACGGATCCCACACTGATGAGCAATACTCAAGTATAGGTCGAACGAGTGTTTTGTAAGCCACCTCCTTTGTTGATTGACTACATTTTCTAAGGACTCTCCCACTGAATCTCGACCTGGTACCGGCCTTACCAACAATTAATTTTATGTGATCGTTCCACTTGAAATCGTTCCGCACGCATACTCCCAGATATTTTACAGAAGTAACTGCTACCAGTGTTTGTTCCGCTATCATATAATCATACAATGAAGGATCATTCTTTCTATGTATTCTATATATGATGACGTGACAAAGGGCAACCATTTCGTAAATTTCTGCAGATTTCAGTGATGGGCCATCAACAGGTGTCAGCGTGCGAACCATTCAACGATATGGGCTTTCGGAACCGAAGGCTCATTTTTGTACATTTGATGACTGCACGACACTAAGCTTTACGCCTCGCCTGGGCCCGTCAACACCGACATTGGACGACTAGAAACGTGTTGCCTGGTCGGACTAGTCATGTTTCAAATTGTATCGCGCGGATGGACGTGTACGGGAATGGAGACAAGTTCATGAATCCATGGGCCCTGCATGTCAGCAGGGGACTGTTCAAGCTGGTGGAGGCCCTCTGATGGGGTGGAGCGTGTGCAGCTGGAGTGATATGGGAGCCCTGATACGTCTAGATACGACTTTGACAGGTAATGGAAATGAGCGTTTGGCCGGGAGGCCCCTTTCAGGGCAGACTCTGGTGACCGTGCGAAAGCATCCTGTCTGGTCACCTGCATCCGTTCATGTCCACTGTGCATTCCGACGGACTAGGCCAATTCCAGCAGGACAATGCAACCTCCCACACGTCCAGAATTGCTACATAGTGGCTCCAGGGACACTCTTCTGAGTTTAAACACTTCCGCTGACCATCAGACTCCCTAGCCTTGGACGTCCTGTTCAGAAGATATCTCACCCGCTCGTAATCTTATGGATTTATGGACATCCCCTCAGGATTCATGGTAGCAATTCCCTCCAGCAAGACTACAGGTGTAAGCCGAGTCGATGCCACGTCGTGTTGTGGCACTTTTGCGTGCTTGCGAATGCCCTATTCGATATTAGGCGGGTATACCAGTTTCTTTGGCTCTTTAGTATATGCAGTACATGCCACCACTTTGATTCGAAGATCTGACTTAACGTTTCCTTATAATTAAACGCAGTGTATTGAATACGTTATTCAGAGTACATATTTTGTTCGTGCACTAACAATATCAGGTTGCCACTGAAAATGGAAAATTTGAACTGAACGAAATCAGATTGATCGAGAAAATATAGTAGAATAGACACGAAAATATTCAGAAATTGGTAAAATTAAAGCTTCTCAAAACGGATACGCATAAATATTTTTTTTTAATGTTGTTATAAAACTGAAGTTTATTAGTTTCGCAGATATACACTGGCACAATTGCCAGAGAATTTCACAATAAATATGAAATCTATAGAAAAATGCTGACTATTAGATGCGTAGATCGCGTTAACTGTTGAGAGGTACTGAATCGAATTGGAGGGAAGAAAAATTCACGCCGCAGCTCGACTAAATGAGAGGACCAGTTGATATGACACATTCTGAGGCATTAAGGAATTGTCAGTTTCGTGCTGGAGGGAAGTGTGTGTGCGTGGGGTGGAGGGTGGGGGAGGAGTAGGAGAGGGGGATTCATAGGGAGATAAAAAATACAGTAAGAGATTCGGAAGAAAGTGGTGATAGTAGTTACTCGGAGATGAAGGGGCTAGATTATCGTACGAGACCAGTCTTCTGACTGAAGACGACGACATCAACGTCTATGCCCTCTTTTCGAACATCTATGCGCACTGCTAACTAAGTGGAGTCGTATTCGGCAGCAAGGCGATTGAAGTATACGCCCAGCCATCCACATTTAGTTTTCCGCGGTTTCCCAAAATCAGTGGGGTGAATCCCGAGATACTTCCGGCTGCTTTTCTTGCCCGCGCTTCCCCAATCCGAGATTGTGTTCTGTTTGCATACGCCTGTTTAAAAGTCCCTGACATTTGACTGCGGTCCGGCCGGACTGCTCCCACCAGCAATACACCAGTGAGAGTTCCGACTCCTATTTTTGGCTGTTGCCACTTCCGCTGCTGAAGGCATTGTTCGCACCGTTTCTCAAATAGGAAACTTTTCCGGGAGGGAAAATATCGCCTACTTTAAGACAAAGCATAGCTTCAACCTTAGTAAAAGTTAATAGGTTTTTGGCATGTTTAGAGACATTGTAGACATCCGTATCGCTGGTGAATCTGATTTTTATGTAATTTTTGACGATTCTGTGCAGCCCGCATCTCGTGGTCGTGCGGTAGCGTTCTCGCTTCCCACGCCCGGGTTCCCGGGTTCGATTCCCGCCGGGGTCAGGGGTTTTCTCTGCCTCGTGATGGCTGGGTGTTGTGTGATGTCCTTAGCTTAGTTAGGTTTAAGTAGTTCTAAGTTCTAGGGGACCGATGACCATAGATGTTAAGTCCCATAGTGCTGAGAGCCATTTGAACCATTTGATTTTGTGCAATTCTCTATCGCCGCGAAGAGCAGGGTGCTGTTGCGGTTGGCTGCAGACATTACTTGTTCCGACAACGTCACAACTCCGGACCTTAAACGTCAGATGCCAAGTAATTTAAATTAGGCTATTATACCGCCGCCATATTCTCGACGTTGAACCCCAATTGTCCTTTCATTCTGTTTTAA
The DNA here is from genome assembly GCF_023897955.1 of Schistocerca gregaria. Classification (NCBI taxonomy): domain Eukaryota; kingdom Metazoa; phylum Arthropoda; class Insecta; order Orthoptera; family Acrididae; genus Schistocerca; species Schistocerca gregaria. Next base: position 484,825,882 of record NC_064924.1, read on the forward strand.
CCCATTCATTGTTACCTGCTACTTCTTTCAGTGGTGCCTGTCAGCCTAGAAAGCTTCCCTTATTGGTAACCGGCCACGTAATATCATATTAGTCTTGCGTACAGATTCTACATCGATACTCCACAAGTCACCTTAGGACCGTTTCATACGCTACAATTTCTGCCGTACAGCGAACTGCTTTGCGTCGTGACAGCCCTTGACTTTTCACACGTTTCTGTTATAGGTTAGAACTATAGCTAGACCTTGGCTTGTCTGGTTTCACAGCTCTAGGATAACTTCTATGTAACTGAGAGTATGCCAAATCTGTTTCCAGAATTAGATTTTTAATAAATACATTACCATTCTTATAAATAAAAGATTCTGTTTTTTTATTTCCCGCGCTTTTTCACTTCGCAATATTTTGTAAGAAGTACTCAGTAAAAAAATTACTATTTTTTAAATGTGATAGGTGCACTTCTGTTTGATATGTAATAGCTTGTAACTTACTGCTCGGTTCGTTTTAAATAATAAGTACATTACGTTGCAGCTTAGGAAATGGAGCTGGAAGTCGGAAAAGATTCTGACTTCTATCTCCGTTTATGAGTTGAGGGGATGTGTTGTAAAGGCGTTAGTATCGCTCACTATCGCGGGTCGGCGGCGGACGACACCCGCTGAGGAACAACTGTTCACTGCTGCTCTCCACAGTAATTTGGCCGCTGCGTGAGTCATACATGGATAATACGCAGTTACCTGCTTAGTGCCTTCTTTGTCGGCGATATCAATAACAACAGCGTCAAAAAATCGATTGGGTTCATCCAATTAATTAAAAATAAGAAACGTTGTGTATTTTACAGCTCCTGTTTGAAGACCTAAGGAGAAACAAAGCCATTTTTTAAATTTCTATCGAATGTGTTACAAGCTTCAACGAGCTGCAGTGTCGGTGTAAGAAACATACAAGGTTTATGATAAAAAATAATATACATCGCAATTCCATTTACACTGCCACCCCCCCTCCCAAGTGCAACCGGACTTCTTCGTGTGCTACCTATACATGCTTCACACAGGCAAAAAGAAAGACTGGACGTGATGAAGACTCAAAAAGTAGTAAGATTCTTCAGGATGTGAAAATAAAATGATTTTCTACTACAATTTCAAGTATTTAGTGAAAACTGCGAAAAAAACAGACCATAAAATAAAAATATCGGCATTCGATATTACTATATCGATATATTGATATTTTATCAACAGCTCTAGGCCACTTGCCTTAGTACCCCATTTAAGGCCGCGAGCTATCGAAAGCCGGCGATTTGCCGTATGCCGGAAGCCATAGCGTGTGAGACAGGCCTTACCGAGTATGGCGGAGGGTACTTATTGTGCATTCTTTTTCCTTGTTCTGTTCGATTCACAATTGCCTCGCCATAAAAAAATTGTCGATATATCTCTGTACGAGCTTGAATTTCTCCCATTTCACATTGTACATTAATTTTTTTCTATGCCTGTTATATTAGACTTGGTTTCACTGTGTATGTCTACCGTCCACATTACTACTAATTCACAAACATAAACAACTACAGTAAACACGCTTAAAGAAATGAAGTGTATATAGCAAAATGCGCACCCAAATGACACTTAAAGGACGCCTTTACTGTGCAGGATAACCAAAACAACTCGATAGTGGCCCAGACGTGAAGAAACGACACACATACTCGCCATTGAGAAAAGTTCAAAATAAAAGATAAAAAGTGCTTATGTCTATCAAAAAAATAGACCTAAATTTATTTGCAGAAATGACCTCATACAGTAAGAAGATACACACGACCAATGTTTAAACAGAAGCAGCTGCGGCAGTATACAACACAGCCACTTGTGTTCATTCCTTTCTTTCTTTCTTTTTCCTTTCTCTGCCTTCGATGACTCAGAAGGCGTGTAGGCTATGCTACCATCCAAAGAAATACAATCACTCTGCTTAATGTTTCCCCAACGTACACGTCTCACGTTAAAGCCTATAGATCATTTTCAGCGCTTCCCTCTGTCGAATTTGTAATTAAACATAATGTGGCTGAAATCGAGGAATATACGGAATTCTAGGCGCTCAGTCTGAAACCGCGCGACTGCTACGGTCGCAGGTTCGCAGGTTCGCAGGTTCGAATCCTGCCTCGGGCATGGATGTGTGTGATGTCCTTAGGTTAGTTAGGTTGAAGTACTTCTAAGTTGTAGGGGACTGATGACCACAGATGTTAAGTCCCATAGTGCTCAGAGCCATTTGAACCATATACGGAACTGTCGTTGGAAATTTCAATAAGTTTCTCCATGTATCATACTTGATGACAGTGGTATACTGTTCAGCTTTAAGCAACCACTTTAAAAGGTATGTATTTCATTCCTTCCCCCATTAACGGTTATGAATTCAATGGAGAGTGATGGAGTCTGCTGTTTACTTCCAAAAAGCTTCGCAGCTAGTGTCTTAATCATATTTTTGAAAAAGCAGTAAGTCGATTGAGAACTCTGTAGTGTGGAGAAATAGGACGTCACGTAAATAGCGAACTGTTTGCATTTACTTCCGTAGTCAACATTTTGCAAACTGAGCTTTGGCTGCTTCCTAATTTGTAATTAGAATGTCTTTGAACACGAGTATCACAACCTTTACAGCCCTCTAATTTTCTTAATTAGTGGCAGAGATGGCCACGCAAATCTACGAGTTCCAGCATTTCAGTGCTGCATTTGTAGTACGCTTTGGCGAGACGGCCTTGAGCGTCGGCGAAATCTATTCGCCAGGCAGATATAATAACGGAATGATACCTCCGGCTCGTTCCTGTGTAGTCGTCGGCTCGTTACTGGGAAGCTCCCATGTCTGTTTCCGCACGAGGACAGGGTCACACACCTGTTGTGATGAGCACAGGAAGCCCGATAAGTCTTCGCCTGTTTAGCGTTAATTGCTGTGCGGCGGAAACCCGCACTAATTAGGGAGCGGGCGCAGGAGAGGAGGGGAGGGGAGGGGTGGGAGCTGCCGGTGGAAGGGCGGGGGGGGGGGGGGGGCGACGAACGGAACGGAGAGGGGGGCGGGAGGGGAGAGCTGGAGAAAGCCGGTAACACCGTGCTGCCGCTGTATGCTGTTCGGTCACCAACGGCGTAATCCTACGACAGAACTCATCCTACAGCCTCAACGGACGAACCGACTGCAGCAAGTCGGCAAGACTGTTTTGACGCCTTTATTCTCCGTAAAAGCGCAGAACTTTGTTGTCGCCTTCAACTGCTAACTCTTATATTCATCATTGTGAACACTGTTTTGTTGTTATTATCTTCAGGTCCGAAAGAAAGGATACCATCTTAGTAAATATACAGCTAAGGCTCACCGGCCACTTTACCATCTTCTTCTTCAGTGCGAATGCACAAACAGTGCCTGAACTGTTACGGTAATCGGCAACGCGCCGCGAGTAATGAGTATAATGGGCGTGGGCACTACGAATGTAGTGCGGGACAATACGTTGAGAATGTGAGTTTTCGCGGGAGGCGTGCCAGAGATCAATCCCTGCAGTCGCGCTATCCTGTGTGTCCTCTGTGGCTCAGATGGATAGACGGCACGGTAGCACAGCGTGTCCGGTCAGAGGGCCAGCTGCCCTCTGTAATAAAAAAAAAAAAAAACTGAGTTAATGGATCAACAACGAACTGAAACGGGTGTCTTTCGACGTCCGCCTAGAGCAGATACAACGAACAAAATGAGATCAATTAAAAAAAAAAAAAAACGATGGATAGAGCGTCTGCCATGTAAGCAGATCTAGGATTCGAGTCGCAGTCGGGGAACACATTTTCATCTGTCCCCGTTGACGTATGTCAACGCCAGTAAGCAGCTAAGGGTGTTCATTTCATTGCAATTTCATTCAACATTGTTTATGCTGTGCAGTTCTCTTCATCTCTTAAGCACTGCGGTTACCTACATCCATTTGACCCTGCTTACTGTAGTCAAGTCTTATTATTCTTCTACAGTCTTTACCGCCGCGCCGGCCGGGGTGGCCGAGCGGTTCTAGGCGCTTCTGTCTGGAATCCTGCCGCGGGCATGGATGTGTGTGGTGTCCTTAGGTTAGTTAGGTTTAAGCACTTCTAAGTTCTAGGGGACTGATGACCTCAGAAGTTAAGTCCCATAATGCTCAGAGCCGTTTGAACCATTTGCCATTATTACCGCCGCAACCCTCTCCCTCTCCGCTTACATTAACAAACTGACAATCCCTTAAGACAACCTACTTATCATCTTTAGATTACTTCCATCTCCTCCATAAATCGTAACTGTTAGGTGCCCCGCTTAACGAGCTATCAACCAGAATCGGTCGGACGAGGGTTCTCTTCGCTAATTCATTCATACATATAGTACATTTCTCTAGGTTTCTTTCAGTGAATCTTATTGTGGTTACTGCTGTTCCTAGAAACAATTTTCGTGGTCGTTCCAACTAAATAGTGAAGCATTGTATTGTATTGAACTGGGGACCTAGAAACGGCGGAGAGGCTTCGTCTCAGTGGTACACAACCCCACAACATGCTACAGTAGTCCACTCACCCCTCCGCCGCCCCACACTGAACCCAGGGTAATTGTGCCGTTCGGCCCCCAGTGGGAACCTCCCCCCACCACAGAAACGCCTCAAACGGCTCTGAGCATTATGGGACTCAACTTCTGAGGTCATCAGTCCCCCAGAACTCAGAACTACTTTAAAAAAATGGTTCAAATGGCTCTGAGCACTATGGGACTTAACGTCTGTGGTCATCAGTCCCCTACAACTTAGAACTACTTAAATCTAACTAACGTAAGGACATCACACACATCCATGCTCGAGGCAGGATTCGAACCTGCGACCGTAGCAGTCGCGCGGTTGCGGGCTGAGCGCCTAGAACCGGTAGACCACCGCGGCCGGCCAGAACTACTTAAACCTAACTAACCTAAGGACATCACACACATCCATGCCCGAGGCAGGATTCGAACCTGCGACCGTAGCGGTCGCGCGGATCCAGACTGAAGCGCCTACAACGGCCACTCCGGCCGGCGGTAACGCCTCACACCACAGTGTACCCACAATGTTTGTGTGGTAGAGTAATTATGGTGTACGCGTACGTGGTGAAAGTGTTTGCGTACCTATCGCCGACGTAGTGTCACTGAGGCGGAATAAGGGGAACCAGCCCGCATTCCCCGAGGTAGATGGAAAACCGCCTTAAAAACCATCCACAGACTGGCCGGCACACCAGACCTCTACACTAATACGCCGGGCGGATTCGTGCCGGGACCGACACGCCTTCCCGCCCGAAAAGCAGTGCGTTACACCGAACGGCTAACCGAGCGGGCATACAGTCAAGCATACTCTCACATATTTCACGGTTCTGTCAGTTGCGAGTGACTGATCACCAACAGTGTAATCAGACAGTAATACTTGTTTACCAATTTCGCTTCAATTTAAGTGATCAAATAAGTGGGATGGTAAAGTGAAAAGGTATCCCTTTTATTTATTGCAGATGGCTTACGCTAAAACCAACTTCGCAAATACCGACATTGGTCCACAAAGGCGGTAGCTAACAGAAACATCATTCGACAGATTCTAAAGTACTGCTCATCATTTTGGGGCCCTCATCACCTATGATTAACGGAGGAGATGGAAAAGACACGAACAAATGCGCCGTGTTTCGTCACTGGTTCGTTCAGTAATTGCGGGAGCTTCTCCAGTTCCAATGATAGCCGCTACGGGAGAGGTGTCTAGTATCAAAGGAAGGGTTGCTATGAAAATTCGGGAAGCGTACTTTCAAGAATAGTCAGGAACCATATTTGCTCCTTCTGCATCCACCTCACGAAATGAACATTAGAGAAATTCCAGCTCTTACGTGGGCCTGCTGACACTTGTTCTTACCGCCCACCTTTCGCGAATGGGAAATGAATTGAGAGGTGGAAGGGGACGCTGATATTCCAAGTAGCCGCCGTCACACACCGTAGCTTGCTGAGTACAGATATAGATCACCGAGGAGGAACGCATTGACAGAAGTGAAACCCGGGGTGATATTGTGCAGCGGTCTGCAACATTCGCCCTGCCATGGTAATCCAGTGTACCTCCGGAAGCCCCGCGCCGTGCGAGTGATATCTCGGCGACGAACGCCCGGTGGCGGGTCCTCGCGGCCGTGGGACGGCCTTCCGGGTCAGCGACCCCTCATCTGCATACCTCGCCTGTGTGGCCCTCGACCGATGCCCTCACTCGCTTGTTTGGCCTACGGCACGCCGCAAACTGGTTCCACCTATCTACGTGACGTACGTCACCAGAATCGTGGACTTCCGGGAAACTGTATACTCCTTACCCCGGCCTTCCAACGTGACGTAGCATACGTTAGATCGATATTCATGACGAGAACTACGCACGCCTCACTCCCCCTCCCTTAAAAAAAACGACAATAACACGCCACTGACAGCGAGGTTAACGCAACATTACTTCCAGTGCCCAACGAAAAACGAGGATAGGGTGATAAGGATTTAACGCCGCGTCGACAGCGAAGTCATTACACAAAGAGTTTGTGCTTGGCTTCAGGATTTGAGCTGTTACCCTCTCGAATGCCAGTCTATTGTCTTGCCACTGTTCAATTTCGCTCGATACTAGACATCGATGATGTACGCAATCGCAAGTACTGATTTCACTGGTTTCTGTTGCTTCATTATAAAACATCCAGCGAATCAGATGTTGTGACAAACTCCAATTCTCTCTCTTTGATGTGGTCATTATCCAGCATTAAGAAAACTAAACCAAACACCGTGATCAGGCCACGGGAACCACGCGACGCTGACCGACCGCCGTGTCATCCTCTGCCCTGCCGTATAGCATCATTCGGTTGCGGTATGTAGATGAATGTGGTAAACACAGCCGATGCCGGTTTTGCAGCCTCATGCAGCTACTTCTCATTCAAATTGTATCACGAGGCTGAATGCATCCCGTTCCACTCCTCCCAGCAGGAAGACATCCGTGGCAGTATTATGAACTGAACCCGGAGACTCCACATGACGATCAGACTAGCTGACTGTGGAGGCGGACATTATCTTCCATACAGCCACGTTTTAAGACGACTGCCATCCAGCAGAGAAAGTGGAAATTCTGCCCCAGTCGTTCTGCATTTCTTCGTGGTATTCCAACTTCGGCCGGCCGGTGTGACCGACCGGTTCTAGGCGCTTCATCTGGAACCGCGAGACCGCTACGGTCGCATGTTCGAATCCTGCCTCGGGCATGGGTGTGTGTGATGTCCTTAGGTTAGTAGGTTTAAGTAGTTCTAAGTTCTAGGGGACTGATGACCTCAGATGTTTAGGCCCATAGTGCTTAGAGCCATTTTGAACCATCCAACATCGCCAACGTCGATAACAGCATCGCCTGCAAACTGAGAGTGCTGCTGCTCACCCTGCGTGATTTACATTCCTGTTACGCTTGTCTGCAATTGAAAGGATTTCACGAGGCAATAAACTGCACTAGAAATAGGTACCTGTAAAGCAGTGCAGAGAAAAAGAAATTATCTGCGAATGCTTCCAGAAAGATAGATGAGGGTAATGATGATAGTTCCTATTTCCAAAGTCGTCCCGCAACGTACTTGCTCCTGCGTGTGTGCTTCTGTTATATCGGGACTTTATTCCTAAACTAAGCTTGTATTGAAGCAGATACATGTATAGCAAAAATCCGACAGGTATAATTTTTTGGAAAAACACTCTGGCACGGCGACAGTGGTTGACTGTTATACACTTCGGTTTAGTCTAACAGTCACTGAACGTGATTATAATTACAACAACGCATGTAGACCAATTGTTCGCCATATACTGCCTATGACGTATGAATTCTGAAGAAGGCAGATGTAGCTGTGATGGTTGTTACAGGTGTAATCATGTTTGCCGGCCGCGGTGGCCGAGCGGTTCTAGGCGCTTCAGTCCGGAACCGCGCGGCTGCTACGGTCGCAGGTTCGAATCCTGCGTCAGGCATGGATGTGTGTCATGTCCTTAGGTTACTTAGGTTTAAGTAGTTCTACGTTCCAGAGTCCCATAGTGCTCAGAGCCATTTTTAAAATCATGTTTTGTGATTATGTCTAAGATGAAAATAAGTTTTTTCCAATTTTACTGTAGTTGATAGTACAAAACACATAAGGAGTTCCAACGTACGCTATAGATTCTCTTATCGTTGCGTTGAAATACGCTTGGAATGCCATCTCTGTATTTTTTTTGTCTATTCCGGATTTGTTCCATTGCGATCAAAATCGCTTTAATTTATTGACACTTACGGTGAAATATTTTTAAAATAGAAAGAGAGGAAAACATTAATAGTGGTGATGCAAAGCGATGTAACTGATGACCATTACAATAAAGGTTACAGTTTAAAATTATCTGTTCTAATACACAAAGTATGCCAATATTACTGAATTACGGGGAGGGGGGGGGGGGGGGGGGCGTGCTGGACAGTAATGCCTCCGAATATTTTCTGTGAACACTCGTAAAGCTTTTTAATCAAACAAACGTTATTAATATTCTACATATTTATTCTTCGAATCTAGCTATTGGCAGGCTTCAGCCGATAGAGTGCTCCGAATTGTAACATGGTGGCGGCGTGTAAAGTAACTATGCCGGTTCGTGCTGTAATCGAGTTTCAAATTCTAAGAGTTAGCTCATACATGGGGCATCTTCTGTTGCAGCATGACAATCCCAGATCACACACGAACACTACATCTGCAACAATGCTGCCTCTGATCATCCTCCATACAGTCCCGACTTGGCCCCATCCGATTTTCATCTGTTTCTGAAATTTAGAGAACATCTCCGAGGACTACATTTTAATATTGATGAAGCGGTGAAAGCAGAGGTGAGGCTGTGGATCCGTCAACGAAGTCAAACAATCGACAGTGACATCAACAAACTCGTCTCTCGATGGGAGAAATAATATTCGTCGAAAGCGTGACTATGTTCAGAAATTTATGTGTAGACATGAAGAATAACAATGTAGAATCTTAAAAACTTTTGTCTTTAAGAGCTTTTGCATAAAAATTTGGAGGCATTGCTTTTCAGCACGCGCTCGTACATTCAGTTAGTTTGTTGTTCTGCAACAGTATATAGCAAAAAAGAGCATACACTAATGATCTTAATAAGGTATTTGTTGGGTACTTTCACCTAAAAGCGAACAAATAAAAAGGTACGGAAACCTTGCTTGCTGCAAATCCTTGTTTTTTTTTTTTTGTCATTTGCGATGTATGGAGTCCTTCGTCAACAAATTCATTAATCTCTCTTTTATGTGTACTGCCATTCTTCTATCTGTGTGGAATTCGAAACTAAAATTATGTTTCTCTTGTTTTCAGGTAAGTCGGGTCGATTGGCATTTCCAGTAACACTACATAATCTTCCATCAGATACAGTCGAACGCGAACGGAAGAAATTTTTGGAGGTAACCGCTGCGCACCGCTTACAGCTCCTCATGCAATGAGGTCCATTGTCTCCATCTCTACTCTTCTGCCGCTCTTAAAGCTATTAAGAACTTCATCGACAACTCTGTTAAGACTCGCCTTTTCATCAGATCTCCACGAGCACCTAAATAGATAACTGCCCATATTTAAAAGAATCCAAATGTTATACCATGTTTTACAAATTAATTTGCGGAAACACATCATCCTAATCATCACTGCGTTACAGTCGTGTGTTTCCTTATCATCTACCCTTTATACTGGAAAGCAAAGTGCTGCAGCGGGTAGACTATACGCCTAGTGCCATTGACCAGAAATTCAGACTTACTGAGCGCATCCAAAAATTTCGATCTGTGTGATGGACTACTACTCTAAGGCATTCGAGTCTTAATTGTGCTTTCTTAAAGAAGAAAACATTTCCTATGGAAATCAACGTGGGCTATACAGTAGTTGGTTCAAATGGCACTGAGCACTATGGGACTTAACATCTATGGTCATCAGTCCCCTAGAACTTAGAACTACTTAAACCTAACTAACCTAAGGACAACACACAACACCCAGCCATCACGAGGCAGAGAAAATCACTGACACCGCCTGGTATCGAACCCGGGAACCCGGGCGCCGGAAGCGAGAATGCTACTGCACGACCACGAGATGCGGGCATTCAGTTGTTGTGCGGAATACCGCGTAGTAATTTTCGAAATTTTGTTACAGCGTTCGACTCGTTTGACAACGCTTTTCTATTTAAATAATATTTTACTTAGATAATACACTCGCATCTCTCACTGTTTCTATGGTAATGAGTTTTGTGTCTTCTTAACATTTATTTTATTGTTTACATTGTTCTCGTGACACTTTTCGAAGGCAGCATGTGGATTTGATGTTTTTCCTGTGACTGTCCTCCCATGATTACCGGTATCTGAAAACAAAAAAATTATTTAGATTTTACAGCACCTAGACAACGAAACCTCCTGCACTGTACTTGGATAAGAACGTAAATGATAAAAAAAAATCAATGAAAATTGTTACAACAGTGGAAGAGTTAGCTCTTTTGAAAGAGAGAACTATGCAGAGGATGAACTAAAAAGGCAATATATAAGGCCTTCTAAAAGTTGTTCGACTTGCTTGTATATATTTATTTTCTCGACGACACTATTCATATTCTTCCAGTTTTCAGCAGTATGAAGGATTCATTATACACGTTTAGTCAAGAACATTGACTATGAATTTGACTCTGGTTATTAATAAACTTAATTACCATTGCTACATAGATCTTAAATAATTTCAGTATGTTTCAGCTTGTGGTAAGAAGGATGTTCCCTCATAAATTCACTTTCACAGCAGAAAGCACTCACAAAACGCACAATTTGGGCTCTGTGTAAACAAAAATGTTCACTCGTGACTAGATAGTCACAATACAAGAACATGAGCTTTGCTAGTGACTGAAGATAAAATTCAAAGGGCGTGCAATCTTAAATATATGTAGGAATTAGTACAAGGGTAATGAAAGAAAACTGAAAGATGCATGATCATGTATTATGCCCATTAGTCGGGTACATCAATGAAAGTTCAGCGTTCTCCCACCTACCGGCTTTCAAAAAAATGTTCAAATGTGTGTGCAATCTTATGGGACTTAACAGCTAAGGTCATCAGTCCCTAAGCTTACTCACTACTTAACCTAAATTATCCTAAGGACAATCACACACACTCATGCCCGAGGGAAGACTCGAAACTCCGCCGGGATCAGCCGCACAGTCCCTGACTGCAGCGCCTGAGACCGCTCGGCTAATCCCGCGCGGCTACCGACTTTCCGCCATCTTTGTCGTAGCACCGTATAATGAATTTCCTTGATGTCAATTAATGGTATATTTTTCTTCATCTGGTCCTCTCCCCATTCACAATTCGCTGTAGTGAATCCTTCATTATGCAATCCCGCTTCATCCAATTGTCTCCTCCTCCTTCACTGTTTCCAGTACTTTTCTTTCCTTGTTCACCCTTTGTTCCGTATTTCACACTTTCCATTTTTCTTCACATGAATATCTTGAGCGCCTCTAACATTTCTCCGCCGCATTGTCTATGTATGTGTACCGCACAGGGCAACGCCCCATACAAAACAGTTAATCCCTTGCTCTTTTCAGGTTGCGAATACGATACTACATCAGCTGTATTGTTTTCTAGAAACACGCGAAAATTTGCGCCGGACCAGACTCGAGCTCGGATTTCTCGCTCTTCGCGAGCAGTCGCCTTAACCACTTTGGATAATGATTTTGGTTTGTGGGGCGCTCAACGGCGTTGTTATCAGTCCCCGCACAAATTCCCAATTGTTGCGCAATACAGTTCCGCCATTTTCCTGAATGGTGATCAAATGATGAGGACAACGCAAATACGGAGGCCCCAGGTGGAGAAAATCCCCGACTCCGGTGGGAATCGAACCCGGGACCTGGTGGTCCAGAAGGAGCGACGTTTACCGCTAGAGAACGAGCTGCGAAATTAACCGCTCGCTTCGGCTATCCGAGTACGCCTGCAGGACCACTCCAAACTTACGTTGTCCTATGTGTCGTCCTATACCGCTCGTACATCATGTGATCCTGCACTAGGATGATGATGATGATGATGATAATGATGATGATGATGATGATTGGTTTGTGGGGCGCTCATCTGCGCGGTCATGAGCGCCTGCACAAAGTTGCAATTTTTACTCAGTCCAAATTTTTTACACAGTCCAATCTAAACACTGTCACGAATGATAATAATAATAATGATGATGATATTATGAGGACAACACAAACACCCCGTCCCCGGGCAGTAAAAGTCTCGAAACCGAACGAGGCGGCGCAGTGGTTAGTACACTGGACTCGCATTCGGGAGGAGGACGGTTCAAACCCGCGTCCGGCCATCCTGATTTAGGTTTTCCGTGATTTCCCTAAATCGCTTCAGGCATATGCCGGGATGGTACCTTTGAAACGGCACGGCCGACTTCCTCCCCCAACCATTCCTAATCCGCTGGGACCAATGACCACGCTCTTTGGTCCCCTTCTCCAAACCAACCAACCAACCAACCAAAAGCCCCAACCCTGCAGGGAATCGAACCCAGGACCCCTTGATCCAGAGGCAGCCCGCACACAGAGAGAAAATGTTTTGTTCCTCAGTTTGTCTTTGTTTTGCCATGAAGTACAGTTATTATAGTAAATAGTAAAGCAGATGTACAATCATATTCGCAATTTTCTTTTACATTTCAGGTATTTACGAGGGTAATCCCAAAAGTAAGGCCTATTTTTGTATGAGTACGTAGACCTGTTTATTTCTACAATGGTTTACGTCAGTTTACAGCTTGAATATGTAGCTAATTTTCGACAGAATCACCATTTCTGTCGCTGCATTTTTTAGACGCTGTGACAGTTTTTGTACGCCCATGCCATACCAGCTCGCCGCCATGCTGTTCAGCAAGCTATGAACCTCTTCTTTCTCGTCGTCGGAGCTCAATCGCTGGGACCACAATTAACGCTGACAGGTACTGTGAGACTGAAAAAACTCAAACGGGCAATTCAGAACCGGAGAAGAGGAATGTTGAGCAAGGGCGTACACATTCTCCATGACAACGCTCGCCCACACATCGCTCGGCAAACCGTTGCTCTCCTGCAACAGTTTCAGTGGAACATAATCAGCCACCCACCCACCCAATCGTCCTGACTTGGCGCCCAGTGACTATCACCTGTTCCGTAGGTTAAAAGGACATTCGGCCGGATAGCGATTCAGCTCCGACGACGAGGTGAAAGAAGAGGTTCGTAACTTTCTGAACAGCATGGCGGCGAGCTGGTATGACATAGCCACAGCGTCTTCAAAAATGCATCGACAGAAATGGTGACTATGTCGAAAAATAGCTAAATGTTCAAGCTGTAAAATGATGTAAACCATTGTAGAAATAAACAGGTCTACGGACTTATAAAAAAATAGGAGACCTTACTTTTGAGACTACCCTCGTAATGTGGCTGTAGATCGTCATGCATGCATGTCTGAAGGACATTCATATCAAGCTACAAAGATACCCCAAAATACAGACGCCGCAATATCTGTCTTCCTTAATTGTTTGTTCAGTGGACCACTGAAAATTCTGCTATTTGCGTAAAACATTTATTTTGCAGTGGCTATTCTTCTTTTCATTGCTTAGTAACATACAAGTTTAGTAAGTGGTTATTTTGCGTATTAACAAAAAGGCAGAAGTAAATACACAAAAGGTAGGGCTAAATACGAAGTTAAGGCACGTGACCTTGCCTGGGTGGGGATTTGAAGCGGCAGGAACTCAACGCTTAATGTTTTCTGCGCAGCGCCGTTTGAGGCAAATAGAGCCGGTGTGGGAGTTCCCACGCGCTGCGCCAAGTTCAGGTTCCCAAGAACAAAGGCCGGCGAGGAATGTCCGCGGCCAGATGTCGGCGGCGCGGGTAGTAGTTTAAAATCCGGCCCGGCGGCTCCGCCGCTACCCCCAAGGCCCCTCGGCCGGCTATTACGTATCCTTGTTATGGATTCAATGACCCTTGACATAACAACCAGTTTCCCGGGCAGTCCCCGCGTTCCGGCGCCGCCGTCGCCGCCGCCGCTCTGCGCCGTGCCTCGCCTTGCCTTGCTGCACGCCGTGCTGTACCGGACGCAGCCAGTTACCACACACACCACCGGCTACGTCACGGCCGCGTCTGCGGGATTCTGCGCAGTGTCCCGAACCTCCACGCTTACAACTGTACACGCTGTCGAGCATTTCAACAGGTGCGGATCCAGGGTTCGGTTCTTTGGTGAGGAGGTCACCTAGTGTTACTCTTGCCTCCCCTCCCCCTCCACCCCCCCCCCCCCCCACACACACACACACACACTCACAGTACTTGCTGCCACACTCATTTCTAGCATGTCACAGATACGTAAGACTTTTAAGTAATAACAACAAAACACGAGGGTCACTCGAAAAGAAATGCACACTATTTTTTTTAAAATCTATCTTTTACTCTACATGTTTGAAAGCTTTACAGTGTGTAGATACATCCTTTAGGAACAATCTTTTCATTTCCACACACAATTTCCATCCTTCTCAACAGCCTTACGCCATCTTGGAACCAGCGCCTATATACCCGCACAGTAAAAGTATGGACCAACCAGTTGGAGCCACTGTTTGGCAGCGTGCACAAGGGAGTCATCATCTTCAAACCTTGTTCCATGAAGAGAGTCTTTCAGTTTCCCAAAGAGATGATAGCCACATGGAGCCAGGTCAGTACTGTAAGGCGGGTGTTTCAGTGTTGTCCATCCGAGTTTTGTGATCGCTTCCATGGTTTTTTGACTGACATGTGGCCGTACATTGTCGTGCAACAGCAAAACATCCTGCTTTTACCGATGTGGTCGAACACGACTCAGTCGAGCTTGAAGCTTCTTCATTGACGTCACATATGTATCAGAATTTATGGTGGTTCCACTTGGCATGATGTCCACAAGCAAGAGTCCTTCGGAATCGAAAAACACCGTAGCCATAACTTTTCTAGCAGAAGATGTGGTTTTAAAATTTTTTGTTGGGTGAATTTTCATGATGCCACTCCACTGATTGCCTCTTCGTCTCTGGTGAAAAATGATGGAGCTATGTTTCATCACCTGTCACAATTCTTTCAAGAAATTTATCTCCACCATTCTCGTACTGTTCCAAAAGATCGCTGCATACCGATTTTCTTGTTTCTTTGTGAGCCACTGTCAACATCCTGGGAACCCACCTGGCACAAACCTTTTTTAACGCCAACACTTTCGGTATTGTGCAAACACTTCCTTCCCCTATCCCAACGTAGCGTGACAATTCGTTCATTGTGATGCGTCTGTCAGCAGTCACCAATTCGTTAACTCTCTGAACATTGTCTGCCGCTGCGAGGACAATCCTCAATATTGCCGCGCCCGCTGTCATCACGTAACCTGCTTGCCCACCGACTAACTGTACTGCGATCGACAGCAGCATCTCCATACACCTTTTTCAACCACTTGTGGATGTTTCCCACTGCCTCGTTTTCACAGCACAGGAATTCTTTGACAGCACGTTGCTTCTGACGAACGTCAAGTGTAGCAGCCATCTTGAAGACATGCTGTGACGGCGCCACTCACGGGAACAGGTTGAACTAAATTTGAAAACAAACTGGAACGATGTATCTACACACTGTAAAACTTTCACACATGCAGAATGAAAACTGTATTTTTACAAAAATAGTGTGCACTTCTTTTGGAGTGACCGTCGTGTAAGGGCTGAAGCGAGAATATTCCACAGTGTTTCCTACGAAAATTCCGAATTTTTTCATTCGAAATTGGCCGCGAAACAAATTTGTCACATTACTTATTGAATCCCCTTCGTACTTTTCGTGATTACCATTGTTGTATATCTGTCTGATGATACCGTGTGTTCTGTCACGCGCCAAATAATTATATCAACATTGGTGAGAAATCGAGGGAGCAGCTCAGAATTGAACATTAGGCTGTGCCTTTAAAAAATAAATATGATGTGCAAACAAGAGTTATTTGCGAGAAGCGAAGTTAAATGGAGGGCGGGAAGGGGTGGGGGGCAGAAGCGCGGTATATCCCCAACGCGTGTGCAGTAGCTGGCCAGGGCGGCGTCGCATATGGAGTGGTGTATGCGATGGGAGACGGGAGGCTGGCTAGGAGCTATTTGCGGCACGCGTGTAATTGGCGCCACAGCGCGCCAGAATCTGAAACACGCCCAACTTTGCGCCGCTCTGGATTACGGCGTGCGCCGCCTCTGTCGCCATTATGGCGCTCGGGTGGCACAGGGCGGCAGTGTTTGAGCACGGCAGCTCTTTATGTAACACTACCTGCCGCCGCACCGCCCTGGAGGCCCTACGCCCGATCGCAGCCTCTGCAGCCGGGAGCTTCAAAGTCCGCCGGGTCACAGCTGCCTTCTACCCACGGACGAACGAAAACTGCCTGCTACCGAAACTGCTCCGTCCTACTCGACGAGGGAGCACGCCGCCATTCCCTCCTTGCCATTGTCGTCTTTCCATTCTCATCCTCACCTTCTACTTTCCAATTCTCTACGTAAGACACATACCCTTCCGTTTCTTCCTCTGTTCTCTTCGTCGCTACAACCTCATCCCCTTCCACCATGGCTTTCGTCATCACCACATCTTACTCCTTACCTATTCCACCACGGCCTTCGTCATCTGCACGTCCTCCTCCTACATTTTCATCATATTCCTCTCCTTCTTTACCCCCATTCTCTTTCATCACCTTCACCAACGCCTCTGCTATTGCATTGTCTTCGTCACCAACTTCTCCTCTGCCTCCTTTCCCTTCGTCAGCTACTAGCGCGGATCCAACGACGAATGGGGGTGCAAATTCACCGAAGAAAAAAAAAATTAAGACCACATCGTCTGCTGGAAAAGTTATGGCTACGGTGCCTGTCGATTCCGAAGGACTCTTGCTTGTGGACATCATGCTAAGTACAACCATCATAAATTCTGATGCATATGTGACGACACTGAAGAAACTTCAAGCTCGACTGAGTCGTGTTCGACCACATCGCAAAAGCAGGATGTTTTGCTGTTGCACGACAATGTACGTCCACGTTTCAGTCAAAAAACCACGGAAGTGATCACAAAACTCGGATGGACAACACTGAAATACCCTCCTTACAGTCCTGACCTGGTTCCATGTGACTCTCATCTCTTTGGGAAACTGAAAGACTGTCTTCATGGAACAAGTTTTGAAGATGATGATCCTTTGTGCACGTTGCCAAACAGTGGCTCCAACAGGTTGGTCCAGAATTTTACCGTGCGGGTATACAGGCGCTGGTTCGAAGATGGCGTAAGCCAGTTGAGAGGGATGGAAATTGTGTAGAAATGAAAATATTGTTCCCAAAGGATGTATCTACACACTGTAAAACTTTCAAACATGTACAAGAAAATATGGATTTTAAAAATAATAGTGTGGCTTTGTTTTGGAGTGACCCCTCGTAGTTTCATGAAGTGCCGATAGGTGGCGCCGCCATACGTAGCCTTCAAATTGGCGTGTGCAACGGTGGTGGGTTCCAAGCAGAAAGTTGTCACTGAAATTTCTTCTGCCGGAAAACCAGAGCACCGCAGATATTCATAGGCTCCTGCAGAAATGTTTACGGCGACCTGTTAGTGAACAAAAAGACCGTGATTATTTGAGCGAGATGTCTGTTACCATCGCAACAAGGTCTCGCAAACCTGTCACACCTCCAGTGGCGGACGACCGCACGCAGCGATGACTCCTGCCAATGCTGAAACATGCGGACGCACTTATTCGAGATTATCGACGGATCAAAATTACACACCTTGCTTCTCAAATGGACTTCTCCGTTTTGTAGTGCTGATACTCTCGTCGAACAGGAGGGGTTCAAAATGGTTCAAATGGCTGTAAGCACTATGGGAGTTAACATTTGAGGTCATCAGTTCGCTAGACTTAGTACTACTTAAACCTAACAAACCTAAGGACATCACACACATCCATGCCCGAGGCAGGATTCGAACCTGCGACCGTAGCAGCAGCGCGGTTCCGGACTGACCAGTAGAGGTGTTCCAATGTGTGTGCCCATTGGGTTTCTAGCCGCATAACCAAAGACCATAAAGAGCAACGGCGGAGTTGCTAGCGCGTTACGAGGCTGATCTTGACAATTTTTTGTCCCAACGTCGTCACAGGCGATGGTTCATCACTTCGAACCAGGAACAAAACAGCAGTCCATGGAGAGGCACCACATACCCTCTCCTCTGAAGAAAAAATTCAAACCCGCACCTGCAGCCGGTAAAATCACGCCGACGGTCTTCTGCGGCTCTGAAGGGGTCATTCTGTTTCATGTCCTCCCTCATTGTGCCACGATCAACTCTGCACTGTACTGTGCTACACTCAGGAAATTAGAGAAACAGCTACCCCTGTGTTCGTCGACAGAAAAATGAAAACGAACTTCTACGTCCCCATGACAACGCAAGACCTCACATAAATCTGCACACCCGAGAGGAGGTCACGAAACTTGATTGCACTGTTCTCCCTCATCCAACCTCCAGCCCCGATCTCTCACCTTCCTTCTTCCATCTGTTTGGCCCAATGAAGGGTGCACTGCGCGGGAAGCAGTACGAGGATGATGGGGAGGTTGTTAGTCAAGAGCTGGTTTGATCTGAAAACTTAATCTATAACTCTGTTTAAATATAAGTCGTTGTTAAGGCTGTTGCCAACAATCGAAAAGTTCTTGACCGATCTACTTCAGATTTGTACACTCTAATAAACATTGACTACATGTTTTTTTTTAATGATATATGGTATATAAATGCATAGGTACAATACTAAAGGGAAACTTTGTTACCAAAAATCTCGAGAAGTTCTTAACCGATTTACTTCAAATATTTACATAATACCCCAACAAATGACAAACTATCTTTCGGCTTCTGTCTCGAGTTCATCGGCCGACGTTTTTTTGATGAGTTTTTCTGAGGTTTCGACAGCACGAGTGGCTGGCATTGTCAAAGCTTTACCCTCCATTGCTGGTGGTGGATGTCAGAAAATCATCAAACGATCGTCGGCCGAAGAACCCCAGACAGAAGCCAACAGGCAGTTTGTCAACAAGTGGCCACGAAAGCCTTAACAATTTTGTACTCGAACAAACACTCGGAAGGACATAAGATACATGCTTCTCTGATGTGTGTGTGTGTGTGTGTGTGTGTGTGTGTGTGTGTGTGTGTGTGTGTGTTGAACATTGTTAGCAAAAATCTCGGAAAGTTCTTGACCGATTTGCTTCACATTTTTACACGATATTTTAATAAACATTCGTATAAGATAGGCTACATATATTTCTACACAAAAATCAATGCCTTCGTGTTAAAACTCACTGAGAGAAAGAAAATGCTGTACTGTGCAGTGCTGTGCTTTTAAAACGTGTGGTTTAGTTTTCTTTCTCGCATTCAGTTTTAACGACTGTACCAGAATATTTAAACCACTAGACAAATAGTTTATTTCACATATACTGTTTCAGCTTGCATCATCATTTGAGACTGATTATGCCTTTCAGCGTTCAGTCTGGAGCCTAGCCCCCTTATAAACTTCCTCCATGATCCCCTATTCAGTGCTAACATTGGTGTCTCTTCTGATGTTAAACCTATTACTTCAAAATCATTCTTAACCGAATCCAGGTACCTTCTCCTTGGTCTACCCCGACTTCTTCTACCCTCTACTGCTGAACCCATGAGTCTCTTGGGTAACCTTACTTCTCCCATGCGTGTGACATGACCCCACCATCTAAGCCTGTTCGCCCTGACTGCTACATCTATAGAGTTCATTCCCAGTTTTTCTTTGATTTCCTCATTGCGGACACCCTTCTGCCATTGTTCCCATCTACTAGTACCTGCAATCATCCTAGCTACTTCCATACCCGCAACCTCAATCTTGTTGATAAGGTACCCTGAATCCACCCAGCTTTCGCTCCCATACAACAAAGTTGGTCGAAAGATTGAACGGTGCATAGGTATCTTAGCCTTGGTACTGATTTCCTTCTTGCAGAAGAGAGTAGATCGTAGCTGAGCGCTCACTGCATTAGCTTTCATACACCTCGCTTCCAGTTCTTTCACTATGTTGCCATCCTGTGAGAATATGCATATTAAGTACTTGAAACCGTCCACCTGTTCTAACTTTGTTCCTCCTATTTGGCACTCAATCCGTTTATATTTCATTCCCACCGACATTACTTTCGTTTTGGAGATGCTAATCTTCATACCATGGTCCTTACATTACTGATCTAGCTCCGAAATATTACTTTGCAAACTTTCAATCCAATCTGCCATCACAACTAAGTCATCCGCATATGCAAGACTGCTTATTTTGTGTTCACATATCTTAATCTCACCTAGCCAGTCTATTGTTTTCAACATATGATCCATAAATAATATGAACAACAGTGGAGACAGGTTGCAACCTTGTCCTACCCCTGAAACTACTTTGAACCATGAACTCTATTTACCGTCAACTCTAACTGCTGCCTGACTATCCATGTAAAGGCCTTTAATTGTTTGCAAAAGTTTGTCTCCTATTCCATAATCTCGTAAAACAGAACTTCCTCGTAGGAACCCGGTCATATGCCTTTTCTAGATCTATAAAGCGTAGATACAATTCCCTGTTCCACTCGTGACACTTCTCCATTATTTGCCGTAAGCTAAAGATCTGGTCCTGACAACCTCTAAGAGGCCTAAACCCACACTGATTTTCATCCAATTGGTCCTCAACTAATACTCGCCCTTTCCTTTCACCCACAACGCTGATTAAAGAGATACCTCTGTAGTTGTTACAATCTTTTCTGTTTCCAAGTTTAAAGATTGGTGTGATTATTGCTTTTGTCCAGTCTGATGGAATCTGTCCCGACTCCCAGGCCATTTCAATTATCCTGTGTAGCCATTTAAGACCTGACATTCTACTGTAATTGATGAGTTCCGACTTAATTTCATCCAACCCAGCTGCTTTATTGCACTGCAATCTACTGACCATTTTCTCCACTTCCTTAAATGTGATCCTATTTCCATCATCATTCCTATCCCATTCTACCTCGAAATCTGAAACATTACTGATCGTATTTTCACATACATTGAGCAACTCTTCAAATTATATGCAAGCTGAAGGCATTTTGCTGGCAAAAATCAGAGCAGAATGCCTTCTGCTTGCATATAATTTGAAATAAAAATTGTCTACACAACAGTGTGGTGTTTTGCTCTCTTCCTCGCAAACGGTTTTAAGAGAAAAACGGAAAGTTGCGTTTGACGATTACCGGCTTTGATTAGAACATTTCTGCGGAATTTGAATCGTCCGAAACTTTGTACGCCTACCCATTCGCAGATTAAAACTATGTGAAACACTGTCACTGAAGCTACTATCCTCACATATCCAGCAACCGGAATGGTCACTCTCATACCCCGTGTATCAATGATCCCAACAGATCTAGCCATTCATTTCAAGCGACTTCAGTTCCCAATCAAGCTTCTGTTCGCAATGACAATAAACAAGATTCATTGTCAGAGAGTGGGGGCAAGAGATGATGGGCAAGGGGGGAGGGGGGAGGGAAACAAACATAAAGATGGGGAAGTAGGAGATCCACAGAGAGGGGGAGGGGCAGAAGGAGATAGAGGGAGAGAGAGAGAGAGAGAGAGAGAGAGAGAGAGAGGGGGGGGGTTATGAAGAGGACACGGACAAAGGGAGGGAGAACAAGGAGATGGTCAGAGAGTGGAGGACAAGGAGATTAAGACGTATATCCTATTCGAATACATAAAAGCAATTGCAGATCATTGCCGGGTTCGCTACTTGATAATAGATAAATGTTTGTTTGATGGCGGGGGCTCGATGACTGTTAAGATCAGTTGCCGTTTCTGAATTCCCTTAGAGCGACGAAAGATGTGGGCGGCGAGGGTCGATGTCTGGTGCCCCGACACAGCTGTTAAGCCGGCCGCAGCGTGCGTGGAAAGGCGGCCCCGGCTGTCCGCTGCTTTTGGAGGGGGGAGCGGCTGCCCTGGGCTGGGCCGGGCTGGGGTGTCTGGTATTGAACCAGCCGGCAGCGGCGCGGCATAGGCGCCGCCGCGTTCTGCCCCCCACAGCTGACTTGGGCAGTCCGCGGCCCTGCAGACGCGAGGAGGCTTGCTGTCCGTTTGTACACAAGCGGTTTGTGGCCAAATTTTGTGCTGCTTCACGAGTTTCAGGGGTTGCAACCGAACTGTCAGTTTATCTTTCCACAGTCATTTAGTATTTAAAAAAAAATTAAAGTAAAAAAATTACGGCACTATCGAGTATCGAACAGGATTTGTGACTAGATTCAGGAGTGCCTTGCACGTAGAACTCTACATGCCGCTCTTAACGAAATCGACATATGCACAGGTTATTTCAGGAATATCCCAAGGAAGTGTGTAGGGCCACCACGACACAAGAAGAAGAAAAAAAAAAAAAGAATTAGTACACACTTTCCGAGATTTCCAATTCACTAAAGATTTATTGTTGCAGCAGTGCGTGTGGAGCATATGAAATGATTAAATTTATAGATCAATACCACAAGCGGTTCTGAGGTATCGACGCATGCTGGAACACCCATATCAGTGCGTGGTGTAACCCCCACAGGCGGCTATGCAGGCTCTGACTCTAGTATCCAGTCGGTCGTACAAGTGGCTAATATCGTCACGTGATACGTTATGTTACGCCTGCTCGACCTGTTCACGTAGTTCTGTAAGAGTTGTAAGTAATCTCTTTAGGTTTTTATGTTGGTAACGCCATGTAGCGCTCTATATGAAAATCACCGACTGTGCTGTGTGCAGTGTGTGGCTGGTTTGCATTGTTGGAATTTGCTATTGTAGTGTTGGGCAGGTGGCTGTTAACAGCGCTTAGCGTTGCGCAGTGGTGGATGTCGGGAGAGAGATGGCGGAATTTTGAAAGCGGATGATCTGGACGTGTGTCCATCAGAGACAGTAAATTTGTAAGACTGGATGTCATGAACTGTTATATACATTATGACTTTTGAACACTATTAAGGTAAATGCATTGTTTGTCCTCTATCAAAATCTTTCATTTGCTAACTATGCCTATCAGTAGTTAGTGCCTTCAGTAGTCAGAATCTTTTATTCAGCTGGCAGCATTGGCGCTCGCTGTATTGCAGTAGTTTGAGTAAAGAAGATTTTTGTGCGGTAAGTGTTCCATGAAAGGTATAGGTTAATGTCAGTCAGGGCCATTCTCTTGTAGGGATTATTGAAAGTCAGATTGTGTTGCGCTAAAAATGTTGTCTGTCAGTTTAGTGTTGATCAGAATAGGTAAAGATCGAAATGTCTGAGTACGTTCAGTTCTGCTCAGCTGTTTGAAAATCAAATAATGTAAGAGGTTTATCAGCACAGTAATTCATTAATTTTTCTAAGGGGAGGTTTCAGAATTCTTGGCTGACGAGTATTACAAAAAATAAAAGTAAAACAATTACGACACTATTCAGTATCGAACAGGATTTGTGACTAGATTCAGGAGTGCCTTGCACGTAGAACACAACACGCCGCTCTTAACGAAACGAAATCGATAGATGCAGAGGTAATTTCAGTAGTATCACACACGTTCTCGAATGGAGACAACTGCGGAGATCGTGATAGCTGGGGAAGCTGCTGCAGGTCTTATAGAGCACGTTGAGTTTCACAGGCACTGTGTAGGCGAGCATTACCCTATTCGAACAACATATCACGTTCCTGTTGCAAGCACGGCAAAACAATGGGTGTACTAACATTCTGCACTTATCGAGCGCTGGTTTGCAAACCTTCCAGAAACGCCAAAGATGAACGACAATTGTAGCTTATCGTACTCCATACCATAAGGGCTGGGGTGAGGGCAGTTTGTCACGGACGAATGCACTCAGCGAGATAGCGCACACCAAGTCTATGTCGTACGCGCAAACGACCACACTTGCGTGCAGGCAGAATATGCTTTCATCGTTGAAGACCACAGCGCGTGTAAGGTGCCTCTTACGTGAGGAAGACATTTTTACCAGTTCTAATAAAATATTGTCTCTTATTGATGTATCCACGATAGGAAGTGCTGTAGTCCGTAGCCGGAGAGCATTTCCCAAGCTGACTGGCTAGGTGACGAAGCGACCATATATCATCGCCATCTTGGCGCCAAAGTCACTGATTTTGTTTATTTACATGTAATAATTAAAGTCATTTATGACAACATTAATACTAGGAGGAGCCTCTGGATGTCTGAAACTACTTATAATTTTGCCTCGTTAAAATTCACACCCGTTCATTAACATATGTGTATCTTAGGAAGTACGAACTTGATCGGAAATCCACGAACTGTGACGAAACTAGCAAGAGATACAGGCTGCGCGCCAATGTCGGCTGTCGGCGTTAAGAGCTCTTCCTGTCTTGTTCGATGGTAGCCATGCTCTCGGTTACAAGTAGTTTGTGAGGTGAGCGTTTCATAATTGATCTAATAGGAATAAAAGTTATATTACGGCATTCTGAATGTTAGTTTCGAGTAAATAGATACCCCAAAGTTGATCGACAGCAATTTCAGATAATTAGCTTCTACCGACAAGAGTCATCGAATGCGCCAATGAAGAATTTGCACGGGACGACATTTACGAGAGCTGTACCGCGAACAGGTAGGAGGAAATCCGACGACACGACCCACCTAGGCGGATCAAATGGTTCAAATGGCTCTGAGCACTATGGGACTCAACTGCTGTGGTCATCAGTCCCCTAGAACTTAGAACTACTCAAACCTAACTAACCTAAGGACATCACACACATCCATGCCCGAGGCAGGATTCGAACCTGCGACCGCAGCAGTCGCACGGTTCCGGACTGCGCGCCTAGAACCGCGAGACCACCGCGGCCGGCTAGGCGGATCAAGGACGGTCCGACTTACACTCGCAAATTCCGGGTGGGAATGCTGGCAGTTATACTGTACGTCACATATACCACCCTCCAGGGACTCGCGGCGAAGCTGAGTACTAACAGTATCAGTTTAGAAGCGAGGGGGTCATGCACGCGCCGCTGCATCTTCTAAGTGATCCTCTGGAGACAGCAGTAGAGTAGTGCACGTCATGTTGTGACGTGAGTGAAAGACGGGCTAGAGGTGTGCTAATAACCGCATTGCAACAGTTCGTCGTGACACGTTTGGGCTCATGTGCCCTCTTATCCGAGCTGTGGAAGCTGTACGATCTGCCTCTGCTGCCCTTATCAATACTACCATCTTGGCGGGCGTCTGTGCTGCGTGGACGTCCAGAATCTCGTCTACGGGTGGGAGAACGTTTACGTGACCACTGATAACCAGCATCGCTGTACAACTGACGCAGCCGTCCAACTTGCGTGGCAATTCTCGGAAAGAACAATCCCGTCATTCGTAAGACCACTATTTGACTCCGTTCAACTCGCTCAGTTGGCTGTAGACAACACAAATACCTCTCCGTGGCTTGGTTTCCTCCTTGCTTAACATGATTGCATCACACTGAGCCTTCTGGCTGTGATGATGACGATGATGATGATGATGTCTGGTTTGTGGGGCGCTCAAGTGCACAGTCATCAGCGCCCGTTCAAAGTCCCAAGTCTTTCCACAGTCCAATTTTTTACGCAGTCCAAAAAATGGCACTGAGCACTATGGGACTTAACATCTGTGGTCATCAGTCCCCTAGAACTTAGAACTACTTAAACCTAAGTAACCTGAGGACACACACATCCAAGCCCGAGGCAGGATTCGAACCTGCGACCGTAGCGGTCTCGCGGTTCCAGACTGAAGCGCCTAGAACCGCACGGTCACACAGGCCGGCTTTTACGCAGTCCAATCTAGCCACTGTCACGAATGATGATGACGTAATCATGAGGACAACACAAGCATCCAATCTCCTGGCTGCGAACATTCCCTACGTTCCCCATGGAAGGGTAGACACGGGAGAGCGCTCTGGTAGTTGTGTCAATACGGCGGACGACGTTGAAGCAATTACCATCAGATCTAATATCTCCCAGGTGGCATCTGCTGTCACCGGATCAAAATCGACTACTCTTTCCGGGTGTACTAATTTTTTTTCGGCAGTATATACGTAAATGACCTATGTAAATAATCCAACGGATCCGTCTTCAAGTCACGAGTGGCCTACCGGGTCTATCCGACCGCCGTGTCGTCCTCAGTGCAGGATGCGGATAGGAGGGGCGTGGGGTCAGCACACCGCTCTCCCAGTCGTTATGATGGTATTCTTGACCGAAGCCACTACTTTTCGATCGAATAGCTCCTCAGTTGGCATCACGAGGCTGAGTACACCCCGAAAAATGGCAACAGCGCATGGCTGCCTGGATGGTCACCTATCCAAGTGCCGACCACGCCGGACAGCGCTTAACTTCGGTCATCTCACGGGAATCGGTGTAGCAACTGCGGCAAGGCCGTTGCCAATGTTATATGCAAATGATGTAATACGAAGTGTCGGAAACTCCAGGAGGCTATTGGCAAGTGATGCGGTCTAAAAGAAGGTAACAATGTCCGAAAACTGTAACGATTACAAAAATGGTTCAAATGGCTCTGAGCACTATGGGACTCAACTGCTGTGGTCATTAGTCCCCTAGAACTTAGAACTACTTAAACCTAACTAACCTAAGGACATCACACACATCCATGCCCCAGGCAGGATTCGAACCTGCGACCGTAGCAGTCGCACGGTTCCGGACTGCGCGCCTAGAACCGCGAGACCACCGCGGCCGGCTAACGATTACAGAAAGACCTGCAGAGAATTGATGTCTGATATTGGTTCAAATGGCTCTAAGCACTATGGGACTTAACATCTGAAGTCATTAGTCCCCTAGAGTTAGAAGTACTTGAACCTAACTAACCTAAGGACATCACACACATCCATGCCCCAGGCAGGATTCGAACCTGCGACCGTAGCTGCAGAGCCGTTCCGGACTGAAGCGCTCAGAACCGCTCGGCCACTCCGGCGGCAGTTCACCTTGGACCTAAATAAGTGTGAAATACTGTGAATAAGCAGGCGAAGAAATCCACTACCGTGTCACTAGATTATTAGTGACAATTCACTCGGTCCGCGGCTCGTGATCGTGCGGTAGCGTTCTCGCTTCCCACGCCCGGGTTCCCGGGTTCGATTCCCGGCGGGGTCAGTGATTTTCTCTGCCTCGCGGTGAGTGGGTGTTGTGTGATGTCCTTAGGTTAGTTAGGTTTAAGTAGTTATAAGTTCTAGGGGACTGATGACGATAGATGTTAAGTCCCATAGTGCTCAGAGCCATTTGAACCATTTTTGAACAAATCACTAATCACTAATCAATCAGTAACTATCGTAAAACGCCTAGGAGTAACCTTTTGGAGCTACTTTCCATGGAATGCCCACATAAAACAAATAGTAGGCAAAGTAGATGCCACATTGAGAGAGCCATGCGAGGAATGTTAAGTAAATGTTTGCATTCTCTGATTTAGTCAAAGCACCATGCATTCACTTAGGCTACGACACAACGCCTCATTACGCCTTGCTTCACCTGACGACGTCTACCAGGTTAGTTTTAAAAATATTGCGTACGAAAGTGGCGTTGTCAATCTACTCACAGTTAACCTAGTACTGTACAGGCTATAGAAACTTCTCTACATATTACGTTGTAGTGTAACAAACTTAATCACCTTTTTCCAGTTCCATGCGCGTTTCCAGCAAGGGGAAATGTTTGTTATATCTCAGTACGCACTCTAATCTGCTTTCGTCTTGCCCTGATAGTGTTTGCGTGTAGTTTACGGCTGACCAGTAGGCTCTGGTGTCACGTTGACAACGTCTGTTAACTCTGAAAACTAGTTCCTCCACAATACTATCACTGATTATCTGTAGGGGCCCGTATCTCAGTCGGAAAAACAGAATCCTTATAGGATCACTTCGTTGTCCGTCTGTTAAAAACCTTTTTTCTCTGGAACGGATAGATGTATCCAGTGAAGATTTATGATACATACTAAAGTCTACGGTCCCTTAACGATGTAAAAATTAAAAATTAAAGCTTCTACGTCAATGCAGTAAAAAGATACTGTCAGATATTTTGTGACTCGCAATCCCGGTCATCAAAACCTACATGATAAATTTCCTTTAATTTACATCTATGGTCGCAAACTTTTCGTTCACAGATTACCGGTTATAATGACAATCTTCAGATCTGTGCTTTATAAAAACAGTGTCCTAATGTATTGCGGCCATAGCAGTTGACGATGACACTATTGCTGCAGTACATTAGGACACTGTTTTTACAAAACACAGATCTGAAGATGGTCATTATAGACCAAAACCGGTAATCTGTGAACAAAAAATTTGTGACCAAAGACGTAAATTAAAGGAAATTTATTCTATATACGGGTCACTGTTTTATTCGCACTTGTGGAAAACCTATATGGTTCTTAATCATAATTTTTGGCAAGGACCAAGGTTTCACATTACAAGCAAAGGAAAAAGTACGAACGTTTTAAATGTGTAATCATATTACAAGAAAAAATTTCTTTTTTGTTATTTGTTATGTGACTGTCTCGGGAATGGCTCTTGCCTGTAACGATATCGGTAACAGGCAAGAATCGTCAAGATTCTCGATTCCCGGAATGCAATTTGTAGGGAAATTATGGTGCGCGAGGCCTTCTCGCACTTACCCGGATTTGATTTTATTTTATTTTTTTAACAGAGATCTTCCGTGTTGGGTCAGTTTTTGTTCAGTTGTGTTAACACTTTAGCGAACACCATAAAAATTTTAAAAAACTGCCATTTCGCATCACTATCAGATAACGTAAGCTCCAATCACGCCACATCCTCATCCTGGAAGTTCTTCAATTGACTGCACATCTTTACAACAGGAATTCGCTTAGATTGTGTTCAGCAATAAAGAATCACCTATTTTTTTTCTGAGAAACCCCCTCTTCATTTCCGGTTTTGGACGAGTCTGTCAGTCGTCTTCATGCGACCTACGAAACAAAGTGGACAGAGTGCGCTTGTAGAAAGTTAGCAGGCGACTTATACATAAATCATGATTAGTGCCATTGTCTTGACAACTGCGCCTTATCAGTTCTCACACGTGTCCGTGGCAGTCTACAACAATGTCTGACGGTTATCTCCGTTACAGCGCGGTGACTGACGGACTCCTTTCCTGATTAAAGTTTGTTCCACTTTCAGCGTCACATCGTCGGATTCGACGCCTGAGCCTCGCGTAATGATTCGTTCGTGTAATCTTTCTTGTCTGCACTTGATGTATAACTGCTCCTGGCTGCTTTTCTGCTCGCCGTCAGGGTTAAACTAGTAAAGTTGGCGTTGCAGTGTAGGAGCAGTAGAAGTAGTTCCTAGTTTCTTGTTTCAAAAGTAAACTGAATACAAAATCGTCACTCGTAGTAATGAATGGTGACGATTAATGGTTGTGAAACAAAACTGATTGTTTTATATTTCCAACCTCAGCAAAGAGCAAATTTTTTTCTTCTAGTGTCATTAAATACAAACATTGAGTTTTGATGGCTTCTTCTTCACCTTTCATCAGCCTCTCTTAACCGAGAAACATTTAACGCTAAATGTTATGGGTTTAGTAGTAATTTCTTTATATACTTCAAAGCTTCTATATTTATTCTGTGTTTTTAAAATAAGTAGTCTTTTGTTTCAATTCTTGCTACTGTCTCAAACTCAATATCGCTCTTGCAAGTTATATAATAGTACAAGGTACACACTTTGGCTTTAGTTACATTTTGTAACAATTGCCCAAATTCCCTTGTAGCAATCATCTTTTACATAAACATCGTCTTCTCATTACCAGTGGCTTGGGTGGCCCTCTTACCCAGACCTGTTTCGTGCTCGCAACAAGTTATTCTATTGCTGACTCGTCTAAGAGTACATTAACCCTGTCATATCCGTTTCTAGATGTGGTGTCGTACGAACATGTCCCATGTAAAGGGGGCGAATGTCATCGGCGAACGTCAAAGTTTTATCGCTTCCCTCTGAACTCTATTTCTCTTTTGCAATTTTTTTCTAAATTTCCTTTAGTGCTTGCTTAGTGCTCAGAATGGACATTTACCATGATGCTGTTACAGGTAATGAAAATCGATAGTTATTTCTGTAATGTTACGTGTAGTGAACATTAATTGCTATCGAGCCGGCCGCTGTGGACGAGCGGTTCTAGGCGTTTCAGTCTGGAACCGCGGTACCGTTCGGGTCGCAGGTTCGAATGCTGCTTCGGGCATGGATGTGTGTGATGTCCTGAGGTTAGCTATGTTTAAGTAGTTCCAAGTTCTAGGGAACTGATGACCTCAGATGTTGAGTCCGATAGTGCTCAGAACCATTTGGACCATTTGTTTTGCTATCGATGCGGAGCACTTCAGAAGCCACTCGGTGTAAGTAGGCTGTTCAGGTTTTTATATTGGTAACGCCACGTAGCGCACTGGATGAAAATCACTGGCTGTGCTGTGTGCAGTCTGTGGCTGGGTGGCATTGTTGTAATATTCGCTATTGTAATGTTGGGCTGTTGGCTGTTAACAGCGCGTAGCGTTGCGCAGTTGGAGGTGAGCCGCCAGCAGTGGCGGATGTTGGGAGAGAGATGGCGGAATTTTGAGAGCGGGTGATCTGGACGTGTGTCCATCAGAAAGAGTAAATTTGTAATATTGAATTTCATGGACAGCTATATATATTATGATTTTTGAACACTATTGAGGTAAATACATTGTTTGTTCTCTATCAAAATCTTTCATTTGCTGACTATGCCCATCAGTAGTTAGTGACTTCAGTAGCTTGAATCTTCTATTTAGCTGGCAATAGTGGCGCTCGCTGTATTGCAGTAGTTCGATTAACGAAGATTTTTGTGAGGTAAATGATTTGTGAAACGTATAGGTTAATATTAGTCAGGGCCATTCTTTTGTAGGGATTTTTGAAAGTCAGGTTGCGTTGCGCTAAAAATATTGTGTGTCATTTTAGTGTTGATCAGAATAAGTAAAGAGAGTAATGTCTGAGTACGTTTAGTTTTGCTCAGCTGTTTGAAAATCAAATAATGTAAGAGGTTTACCAGCACAGTAATTCATTAATTTTTCTAAGGGGACGCTACAACGGCAGTACTAGAGTTACATCAAATCACCTTGGTTCTCATTGTAGGGAACTGGTTGGACCCACTCCGATCGTGCACCAGGGGAATTTTTAACATTCGCGACTCTGTAGTGAATTTCACTTGTAATGCCTCGCCTGAAGGGACAAGATGTTTCACTGAACAGCCCTCCAATACCTGAAATTTTTCAACCGCTCAGAAACGATTCAGAGCAGTACAATGCAGAAACACTCAGATGCCAAGCCGAGTGTATCCTTCCGCGCCGGCAGTACTTTTCTCCGCGCACTTGGGAGTGAAGCCAGCGTGCCGCTCTAAACTGAGCAAGCCTGTGTGTGTAACGACTGCTTCAGTTCCCACGCGGAACCTGTAGTGTCTCTCGGCGACGAGTGCGGGCCGCCACAGCGTAACCACTCTGGAGGGTCCTCGACTTCAAGATCCCCAGCAGCGCCGCTGTTCAGCCGACTGGCGGAATACCGCCTTATTGGAGAACAATGCAGATCTGCTACACGGCGCAGCCGTTAGCGGCCAAGCTGCGTTCGAATTTCAAACATAAAACCGTAGCGGTTACCGTGTTGTCAGAAGTCTGAATTCGGCAACGAGTGTTGTGGTCGTTTCTGCGCAGAAGTCTTCGACGGAAAACCCAACTTCAGGACTACCTAAAGCTACTGTAATAGGATCAATATTTTTCGCAATATATGTAAACAACCTAGCAGAAGTCGGAAGTTCCATGGACCTTAACCAACAACAAACACTGCTACTTATACGAGGGGCGTTTGAAAACAAAACTACTTACGTGTCTGGGGTAAACCTTTTTTATTTTTTGACAAAAACAAAAATTCGGAGTAGGTATTAAAATCCATGGAGAAGAAATAAAAACTTTGAGGTACGCCGATGACGTTATAAATCTGTCAGAGGCAGCAAAGGACTTGGAAGAGCAATTGAACGGAATGGATAGTGTCTTGAAAGGAGGATATAAAATGAAGATCAACAAAAGAAAAACTAGGATAATGGAATGCAGTCGAATTAAGTCGCGTGATGCTGAGGGAATTAGATTAGGAAATGAGACACTTAAAGTAGTAAAGGAGTTTTGCTATTTGGGGAGCAAAATGACTGATGATGGTCGAAGTAGAGAGGATATAAAATGTAGACTGGCAATGGCAAAAAATGGTTCAAATGGCTCTGAGCACTATGCGACTTAACGTCTGAGGTCATCAGTCGCCTAGAACTTAGAACTAATTAAACCTAACTAACCTAAGGACATCACACACGTCGATGCCCGAGGCAGGATTCGAACCTGCGACCGTACCGGCCGCTCGGCTTCAGACTGCAGCGTCTAGAACCACACGGCCACTCCGACCGGCTGGCAATAGCAAGGAAGGCGTTTCTGGAGAGAAATTTGTTAACCTCGAGCATAGATGTAAGTGTCAGGAAGTCGTTTCTGAAAGTATTTGTATGGAGCGTAGCGATGTGTGGAAGTGAAACATGGACGATAACTAGTTTGGACAAGAAGAGAATAGAAGCTTTCGAAATGGGGTGCTACGGAAGAATGCTGAAGGTTAGATGGGTAGATCATATAACTAATGAGGAGGTATTGAACAGAATTGGTGGAGAAGAGAAGTTTGTGGCACAACTTGACCAGAAGAAGGAATCGGCTGGTAGGACATGTTCTGAGGCATCAAGGGATGACCAATTTAGTATTGGAGGGAAGCGTAGGGGGTAAAAATCGTAGAGGGAGACCAAGAGTTGAATACACTAAACAGATTCAGAAGGATGTAGGTTGCAGTAGGTACTGGGAGATGAAGAAGTTTGCACAGGATAGAGTAGCGTGGAGAGCTACATCAAACCAGTCTCAGGACTGAAGACCACAACAACAACACTCTCCTTTTAGACTTATACACATCTTCCAACGCTGTTCTAATTTGTTGATCCTTTCCGAATAATAGTAATTGTCCAAGTCTGCAAAATAGCTATTAGTTGCTGCAGTCACGTCCCCGTTTGAATAAAATCTTTGTCCCGCCAGCCATTTCTCCAAATTGGGGAACAAATAGAAGTCACTGGGAGGCAAGTCTAGAGAACAGGGGGGATGTGAAATGAGTTGGAATCCTATTTCCATTAATTTTGCTACCACAACTGCTGAGGTGTATGCTGGTGCATTGTCGTGATGGAAAAGGACTTTTTTGCGGTCCAATCGCAGGCGTTTTTCTTGCAGCTCTGTTCTCAGACGGTCTAATATCGATGAATAATATGCACCTGTAATAGTTTTACCCTTCTCCAGATAGTCAATGAGGATTATCCCTTGCGAATCCCAAAAGACAGTCGCTATAACCTTTCCGGCCGAAGGAATGGTCTTCGCCTTTTTCGGTGCAGATTCTCCCTTGGTAACCCATTGTTTAGATTGTTGTTTGATCTCAGGAGTATAGTAATGTATCCATATTTCATTCACAGTGACTAAACGACGCTTAAAGTCCTGCTGATTCTTCCTGAACAGCTGCAAACCGTCCTTGTAACACTTCACACGATTCCGTTTCTGGTCAAGCGTGAGCAATCGCGGAACCAATCTTGCCGATAGCTTTCTCATTTTCTTAGAAAAAAATAGCCATAAGCATTAAATTTTAAGCAGCTAAAAACAGATAATTAAACATCGGCGGCACTCAGAAGCCTCCAGGGAGATAGGTCTGCCCTCGTTCACTTAGGCAAGACTGGTGGTGAATCCTTGATCCGTCGGAACACCACCAGGGGAGAGCCAAGGACCGACCGACGCGACGTCTTGCTTCGCCCCCCCCCCCCCCCTCCCGCAAAATCAGTACATGAGGACTTACACAGAAAAGGTTATAAACATGAAAATCCACAATGAAGTAGTATTAGCTGCCAAAATTGCACATCGTGTTGGACAGCGACAACAGGTGAGGAAAGCACGCTGCCAGGAATTAGCTTAGCGTCCAGGAGAGGTAACCAGAACACTAATGGCTACAAGGCAGAAAATTCCACTGGTGCACTCGAATTGTAGTCAACCAAAATAGTTAACTGCACCGCATCGCGGCTGAAGTTCAGCTCGATGTTGTTTACAGGAAAACCTCCCCAACAGCAAACCACTGAAACGAACCACCACAACATGAATGGGCGTGGTTTGGGTAGTTGAAACCACTACTCAACTTTGACGTCCTGGGTCGGTGAACCACGAAGCTCATAGCTATCGGACAGCTCCACACACGCCCCGACACTGCGCAGGGGCTACCAGAGGACCCAGCCGACTGGTTCGCAACAACCGACCGACTCGCCTCAGAATGCCGACAACATCTAAAATCGTCGTCAGGAGAAATAACAGCAAATACACGCACAACCTGACAGACACTTCCACGAAGACCTGAATAATACACAACTGTAACTAAATACGCACGAAGACAAATCGGGAGACGATGCGCGCGCACACACACACACACAGACACACACACACACACACACAAGCGCGCGCGCAGCCGACTCATTAACGATCGGTGAGTCAAAACGCGTCGTCGAGTAAGACGAGCTGGCCCGGGTGGCCGAGCGGTTCTAGGCGCTACGGTCTGGAGCCGCGCGACCGCTTCGGTCGCAAGTTCGACCCTGCCTCGGGCATGGGTGTGTGTGATGTCCTTAGGTTAGTTAGGTTGAAGTAGTTCTAAGTTCTAGGGGACTCATAACCTCCGCAGTTAAGTCCCATTGTGCTCAGAGCTATTTTAACCATTTTCTTTTGACTTTGTTGACATGACAGCTGGCTTGTTTATATCATCCCTGCATACATCTATGGGAAGTTTCTTGCAAACTTGAACATTTAAAATTTACATTTGACTCAAAAATTCAACAAATACAAATCGGTGGCTCTAAACTATCAATCATTGCTTTTGGAGTTCTGGTTTTATCAATTGTCGACAGAAACACAATGAAAGTGAATAGAAATGGATTACGGAAGCAGGTTTTCATAACACATACTTCTCTTCACGGTTATTCGAAGTGTATAAAGAAAAAGGAATTACAGTACTGAGGCCAGAAGCGTCATATTTTAGTGTCTTATTACTGTATCGAATACACGTTTAAGACCAGAAAAACGTTTGAAATTGCGTTCCTTATGCTGTGTTGTTCACTAAAACAGTGTAACATTTACTGTATAAAATAAATATCGCGTGCACAAGAGACAAATAACGAACAAGAAGCAATTATAAACACTCGTCTGCTAATTTGTGGGGGATCCAAGATGGCGGCAGCCCCCCCACCGGCTTCAAAACAACTTACAGCGTAAGTCTGTAGCGGCATCTCCCCTTATTCTACCTCCATGGGCAAAGCAGCAACTCAGTGACAGTAGCAATTTAAATTAACGTAGTGAGGCGGAAGTACGTTAAATACAGAGTGTAAAATACACGATGACGAGAACACGAGCCACGCACGGCTCACCCATACTGTCCACCAAGACTAGGCTGTACACACGGAATCCGATAGAGAATACGCACCTGGCCTCCCTTCCTGTGAGGCTATTTATTTGGCTAGACTGCTTGCGTTTGTTTTGGATCGCCAGACACGATCAGCCAGCCCGCCCGCGCGGGTCACCTCTGCGCCCGGCTCTCCGGAGCGAGGACAGCGGCGGCCTCGGGAATAATGGGCGGAAACACGGCGCCCAAGCCGCCGCCGCCTACGCCCGTTCCTTCGCCGCTGCCTTTCCGCCAGAGGCGCTGCTCGGGTCCGTAGGAGCCTCTGCCGTGCCCACATGCGATAGCGCTTTCCGGTTCTGCTTTGCGCATGCGCTTTGCACGTGGACGACGCTCGTCATCACACACATCTTATCGTCCTTACGCCGGCGTCACACGGATCATGCTGTCGTACATCACTTTTGACCGTGGCCAGTTCAGCATGCTGCTGAACGCTCAGAACCGATGCGACTTGTACACTATTGGCCATTAAAATTGCTACACAACGAAGATGACGTGCTACTGACGCGAAATTTAACCGACAGAAAGAGGATGCTGTGATATACAAATGATTAGCATTTCAGAGCATTCACACAAGGTTGGCGCCGGTGGCGACACCTACAACGTGCTGACACGAGGAAAGTTTCCAACCTGATTCTCATACACAAACCGCAGTTGACCGGCGATACCTAGTGAAACGTTGTGGTGATGCCTCGTGTAAGGAGTAGAAATGCGTACCATCACCTTTCCTACTTTGATAAAGGTCAGATTGTAGCCTATTGCGATTGCGGTTTATCGTATCGCGACATTGTTGCTCGCGTTAGTCGAGATCCAATGACTGTTACCAGAATATGGAATCCGTGGGTTCAGGAGGGTAATACGGAACGCCGTGCTGGATCCCAACGGCCTCGTATCACTAGCAGTCGAGATGATACGCATCTTATCCGCGTGGCTGTAACGCATCGTGCAGCCATGTCTCGATCCCTGAGTCAACAGATGGGGACGTTTGCAAGACAACAATCATCTACACGAACAGTTCGACAACGTTTTTGCAGCAGCATGCACTATCAGCTCGGAGACCGTGGCTGCGGTTACCCTTGACGCTGCCTCACAGACAGGAGCGCCTGTGACGGTGTACTCGACGACGAACCTGGGTGCACGAAAGGCAAAACGTCATTTTTTCGGATGAATCCATGTTCTGTTTACAGCATCATGACTGTCGCTTCCGTGTTTGGCGACACCGAGGTGAACGCACATTGGAAGCCTGTATTCGTCATCGCCATACTGGCGTATCACCCGGCGTGATGGTATGGCGTGCCATTTGTTACACGTCTCGGTCACCACTTGTAAGCACTGACAGCACTTTGAACAGTGGACATTACATTTCATATGTGTTACGACTCGTGGCTCTACCCTTCATTCGATCCCTGCGAAACCCTACATTTCAGCAGGATAATGCACGACCGCATCTTGCAGGTACTGTATGGGCCTTTCTGGATACAGAAAATGTTCGACTGCTGCCCTGGCCAGCACTTTCTCTAGGTCTCTCACAAATTGAAAATGTCTGGTGAATGGTGGCCGAGCAACTGCATCGTCTCAATACGCCAGTCACTACTCTTGACGAACTGTGGTATCGTGTTGTAGCTGCATGTGCAGCTGTAGCTGTACACGCCATCCTAGCTCTGTTTGACTCAATGCCCAGGTGTATCAAGGTTGTTATTACGGCCAGAGGTGGTTGTTCTGAGTGCTGATTTCTCAGGATCTACGCACCCAAATTGCGTGAAAATGTGATCACATGTCAGTTCTAGCATAATGCATTTGTCCAATGAATACCCGTTTATTATCTGCATTTCTTCTTGGTATAGCAATTTCAATGGCCAGTAGTATACATGCAGCACCTGTTGTCAACGTGCTGCACGCGATCGCAGCACGCTCCAGCGGCTGTTGTCGGCAGCATGTGACTCGCTCATCACACTGTTAATGTAATCGACGGACGTAAAATTGCTACGTTAGCGCTGTTAAAAAGCTCATTTGTCCATATGCAAGCCATAGCCCATCTGCTAGTCATGCTGTAGTATGCTGCCGTATACATAAATAAAAACTTCAGTATCCACGGACATGTTACACGGCAAACAGGAAAGGACAATTAGCAGTCAATAAGCAAAACGGATTCTAAAAGTTCCATTACAAATAGCTTGATACAAATTTATAGCAGTTCTCCACATAAGATAAAAAATTTTACATCATTGTCAATTTTTACTAAAATCCTAAGGTCATTCTTACTCCATCACTGTTCCTTTTCAGCAGCAGAACGTTTCAACATGTGAAATAAATCCTTAAAACAAGGAAGTGCAGCTACGGTCGCAGGTTGGAATCCTGTCTCGGGCATGGATGTGTGTGATGTCCTTAGGTTAGTTAGGTTTAAGTAGTTCTAAGTTCTAGGGGACTGATGACCACAGCAGTTGAGTCCCATGGTGCTCAGAGCCATTTTACACCATTTTTTTGAACACACACACACACACACACACACACACACACACACACACACACACACACACACACACACCTCCCTCTCCCCATTCTCTGTTCCTTCCAACCAGGCTGTGTGCCTGTTCACACGTACCTTGAAGAGCCAGAGTACAGCAATAGTCCATGGAGATAGGCAGACTGCCTAACTTACTATCCCCGTCTTGCTTAACGTATGTCGGACGGAACCGCAGCAAAAACGTGATACAACAATAAACGAAGTACGCTTTATGTTAAATGTACGTAAATAGCAGACAACAGTGAAGAAAATTAAAAAGAAAGTGAGGCTCGGCGTTGTGTTGCCGAGATAGACGTCTTATTAAGACACGGAAGAGAAGTAGCGCTAACAGTGTGGGCGTTTACGTACGAAAAGTATAGACAGCTCTTTGACAGACCACGATTAACCAGGAACATAGACGCTTAAGAGTAGCCGATCCTTTACAGGAAAAGTAATTGATTTTATCATCACTGTGTTCTGTTTCGTTGATACCTGTTACACAGTGTCCAGCAGCAATCGATTAGTCTCGCTCATCTTCAACTAATTTCAAAACGAGTATTCGTCCTCTAATAGAAGTATTTCCGGAGAAATTTCAAGCTTACACTCCACACCCGTCTGCTCACACATCTTTTCACCCATAATGACCGTTTTCTTGTATCCGATCGTTCACTGCTACAGCATACAATGCAGCGGCCGCACACAACTCAAGAACTGCTGATTTACTATCAGTTAGCAGTCGCCATCATAGCTTGCTCTCTCTGCGTACAGTACTCATGAACCTTCGTGGAGCGTCTGACCGCTTGACTTTTTCCGCCGGCCGTGGTGGCCGAGCGGTTTTAGGCGCTACAGTCTGGAACCGCGCAACCGCTAAGGTCGCAGGTTCGAATCCTGCCTCGGGCATGGATGTGTGTGATGTGCTTAGGTTAGTTAGGTTTAACTAGTTCTAAGTGCTAGGGGACTGATGACCTCAGAAGTTAAGTACCATAGTGCTCAGAGCCATTTGAATCATTTGTTTTTTTTCCGTTCGCTTTAGCGCACCACTCTGATGCACACATTAAGCGACACGGAAACGGGCACTTTCGAGCCGTGGATTCCGTGTCCGGACGATCGCGAGACTTCGCGCAGCGCCACGGCATCCACGAGGACACAGGAATGTTAGCAACGTGCACCGCATTCCATAGCCCTTTCGTCCCTCCCCCCCCTCCCCCCCTATCACTTTACACAGCCCCGTCGGCATTCATTATTTAGCAACGTTAGTTGCCCAAATGGCAATCATTTTGCCGTGCAGCGTATCCGATAAAATCGATGACAGAGTTAATTTTAATTTGTCCGCGTTTTCGCAATTTGCGAAGCACGAGAAATGGAATTAGGCCTGTCCATATTGAATGAGGCGCCGCTGCGAACTAATGTTGTTTGATAGACTCTGCTATTTTCAGTGGCGCTAGTTGAGCATTCACGATTTCGAGGATTCGGCTCTGTCTGTCGTTAGTGGGCAGATTTCGAGATGCTCGTCACGTTTGCGTCCAGCTGTGACTCATTTGTGTTGTACTGAAAAGCTGCAGCGTTGTGTAATGTGCCCATATATCGTCCCGCGTGATGTGGCGTTGCGCGTATTCTCAAACGTGTTGCGGCTGGAATCTCATTCTCAAATACTGGATAAGTACCTAGTAAACATTAATGAAACTGACAAACTGCAGGAACGGATTCCTGACTGGAAATGAAGGGAAAGGGGTCCTATAAATATTGTGGTGTCACTGGCAGACACCACACTTCCTAGGTGGTAGCCTTTAAATCGGCCGCGGTGCGTTAGTATACGTCGGACCCGCGGGTCGCCACTATCAGTGATTGCAGACCGAGCGCCGCCACACGGCAGGTCTAGTCTAGAGACCTTCCGCCGACCACTGGCGACAACATCGATGTACTGTGGAGACCTCACGCCCCACGTGTTGAGCAATTCGGCGGTACGTCCACCCGGCCTCCCGCATGCCCACTATACGCCCTCGCTCAAAGTCCGTCAACTGCGCATACGGTTCACGTCCACGCTGTCGCGGCATGCTACCAGTGTTAAAGACTGCGATGGAGCTCCGTATGCTACGGCAAACTGGCTGACACTGACGGCGGCGGTGCACAAATGCTGCGCAGCTAGCGCCATTCGACGGCCAACACCGCAGTTCCTGGTGTGTCCGCTGTGCCGTGCGTGTGATCATTGCTTGTACAGCCCTCTCGCAGTGTCCGGAGCAAGTATGGTTGATCTGACACACCGGTGTCAATGTGTTCTTTTTTCCATTTCCAGGAGTGTATTTATGTACGGCCAAGCAGATGGAAACGGTCGAGAGGCAGCACGGCTGTACCAAAACAAGTACACTCACAGACTCCAACCACAGCACACAACATTTCAAACCCTTTTTGGGCGTGAGTGTGGCCATAGTTTCTTCAGACAGATGAAAGTGCAGGAAGGCGGCGGAAAGTATGTACGCCGGGTTCTACGGGATATTGAGACGAACCGTAAAACAAGTTCCAGGCAACTGGTCCGCCAACATGGTGTAAGCCGACGTACGATTAGATGTGTCCTGCATGGTAACCCCTACTATCTCTATCACCTGCAACCCCATGGTGGCCCCTTGAACATTTGTCGTGGCGTGGATACCATGCAGTTCTAGACTATGTTTCGGGGCGATTTGTTGCCGTTGCACACACACCGTCCATTTCTTGACACCTGTTTAAAAAATGGTTCATATGGCTCTGATCATTATGGGACTTAACATCGGAGGTCATCAGTGCCCTAGAACTTAGAACTAGTTAAACCTAACTAACCTAAGGATATCACACACATCCATGCTGGAGGCAGGATTCGAACTTGCGACCGTAGCAGAAGCGCGGTTCCAGACTGAAGCGTCTAGAACCGCATGGCCACCTCGGCCGG
The DNA here is from genome assembly GCF_023897955.1 of Schistocerca gregaria. Taxonomy (NCBI): domain Eukaryota; kingdom Metazoa; phylum Arthropoda; class Insecta; order Orthoptera; family Acrididae; genus Schistocerca; species Schistocerca gregaria. The sequence continues at coordinate 484,866,745 of NC_064924.1, forward strand.
CGGACACCTATTTATATGACATCCTTTCTCCATTTCCATTCAGGAATCGGTCCTTGCTGTTCGTCGGTTTTGTTAATGTTCACTGTGTATTTATCCAGTATTTGAGAATGAGATTCCAGCCGCAACACGTTTGAGACAACGCGCGAAGCCACATCGTACAGGACGATATCTGGGCACATTACAGAATGATGCAGCTTTTCAGCACAACACAAATGAGTCAGAGTTGGACAAAAACGTGACGAGCATCTCGCAATCTGCACGCTAACGACAGACAGAGCCGAATCCTTGAAATCGTGAATGCTCAACTAGCGCCACTGAAAGTAGCAGAGTCTATCAAACAGCATTAGTTCGCAGCGGCGCCTCATTCAATATGGACAGGACTAATTAATTCCATTTCTCGTGCTTCGCAAATTGTGAAAATGCGGACAAATTAAAATTAAATCTGTCGTCCGATAAAAAAAAAAAAAAAAGTTGGTCAAGTCCGAATAGAACTCGCGGATTGAGAGGTTCTGTAAAAACGTTATTATGTGTACACGTGTTTCATCCACCCTGCGAATCGATAATTTCAATGATTTTTGCCTGTTATCGATATCGATACTGTCAAGTTATTGTCCCGGTAGTTCCGCGACCGTATCAAAATTTCTACTGTAGTTCTTGACATACAAAAAGAGAGAAGATTTATTAAAACATTTCTTATTTACGTACTAAAACATGACAACTTACATTTTCTGTTTGCATGCAGTAATGTTCGTGTATCATACTTTTGACAGATGATGAAATGCAATGTGTGTTCAAATGGCAAAAGATATTTTTTGCGTAACGTAATTACAATTTAACAAGTTTCATGTTTTTTTTTAAAACTGTGAAACCTCACTTATTATAGAATTTCATCGTTCTAAAGCTACTTCGTCTAAAACTGACATGGTGAAACCATGGCTGTGTACAATTAATGTACGTTGATTCTTACAAAGAAGAAGACAGCAAACCAGCCACTACTAATACAGCTATTTATTTGAGTAAATAGCGCCGCAACCGGTTTCGAACTGACAAGTTCATCATCAGACGGCTGTTCACAAGATTTGCAAGATGCACTTTAAATAATCGTCAATTTTTGATTTTTATTCTTGCACCGTAGCGAAATATTCTTGGTGTGTTTGTGCCCTACGGTAGAAAACAGTGTCAGAGGCGCCCTACGTGATCATAACTAACCTCCAAACAATGAAATACAGAGTAAACAAAATTTCGCGGAATTTTCGGTGTAAGTACCATAACCGCTTAACCTCACATATTTGTTTACTCTGTATTTCATCGTTTGGATGTTACGTATACTCACGAAGGGCGCTTCTAACACTATTTTCTACCGTAGGGCACCAACACACCAAGAATATTTCGTTACAGTGGAAGAATAAAAATCGAAAATTGACGATTATGTAAAGTGAATCTTGTAAATCTTGTTAACAGCCGTCTGATGATGAACTTGTCAGTTCGAAACCGGTTGCGGCGCTATGTACTTAAATAAATAGCAGTATTAATAGTGGCTGGTTTGCTGTCTTCTTCTTTGTAAGAATCAAACTACATTCATCGTTCTAGATCAACGGGAAACCCCTGCAGGTTTTGATGAGTGAGTTTTCGAGTATCAAAATATGCGACATAAATGACCGTGTCTTTTGATTGCACTAGCTCAGAAGCTTACAATTTTAAAAGACCCAAATATTTGACATAAATTTGAACCTGATACGTCTGCCCATTCCAGGAAACGAGAGTTCTTAACAGCTGGTCAGACAGATAGCCAGCCAGGCAGAGGGACACCAACGCAATTCTCTACGGGTTCCGTTTTTACAGACTGAGGCACAAAACCCTAAAAATAAATAAAAAATTAAGATTCTATTTACAGGGTTCAATGAATTCCTCAATGGTACTGTTCATTTTACAATTTCATACGATGGAAAACAAACACAATCTCTCGAAACTAAAGGACATTACTGAATGCACTATAAATTAGCACGGCGCGATTTGCAATAGACCACATCAGAAATTCTCCCTTGCAGACTAATACACACGTGTTCTGATAGCGATATACTTGACGCATGCGCAGATGACACGTCACACATTCCTGTCTACGCTGCTGCAAAGGTAGAAAGCATCGATTTCCAATTCTTTCCGGTTGGTTGTACAGTCGTGTTCGCTCACACAGTTTTTTTGGCACACGCAATCCGTTTCACCTCTGCGGATTGTTGTTGTTGTTGTGGTCTTCAGTCCTGACGCTGGTTTGATGGAGCTCTCCATGCTACTCTGTCTTGTGTAAGCTGCTTCATCTCCCAGTACGTACTACAGCGTTCATCATTATGAATCTGCTTAGTGTATTCATCTCTTGGTCTCCTTCTACGATTTTTACCCTCCACGCTGCCCTCAAATACTAAATTGGTGATCCCTTGATGCCTCAGAACATGTCCTACCAACCGGTCCCTTCTTCTAGTCAAGTTGTGCCACGAACTCCTCCCCAATTCTATTCAATACCTCCTCATTAGTTATGTGACCTACCCATCTAATCTTAAGCATTCTTCTGTAGCACCACATTTCGAAAGCTTCTATTCTCTTGTCATCCACGTTTCACTTCCATACATGGCTACACTCCATACAAATACTCTCAGAAACGACTTCCTGACACATCTATACTCGATATTAACAAATTTCTCTTCTTCAGAAACGCGTTCCTTGCCATTGCCAGTCTACATTTTATATCCTCTCTACTTCGACCATTATCAGTTATTTTGCTCCCCAAATAGCAATACTCACTTACTACATTACGCGTCTCATTCCCTAATCTAATTCCCTCAGCATCACCCGAGTTAACTCGACTACATTCCATTATCCTCGTTTTGCTTTTGTTGATGTTCATCTTATATCCTCCTTTCAAGACACTGTCCATTCCGTTCAACTGCTCTTCCAAGTCCTTTGCTGTCTCTGATAGAATTACAATGTCATCGGCGTACCTCAAAGTTTTTATTTCTTCTCCATGGATTTTAATACCTACTCCGAATTTTTCTTTTGTTTCCTTTGCTGCTTGCTCAATATACAGATTGAATAACATCGTTGAGAGGCTACAACCCTGTGTCACTCCCTTCCCAACCACTGCTTCCCTTCCATGTCCCTCGACTCTTATAACTGCCATCTGGTTTCTGTACAAATTGTAAATAGCCTCTCGCTCCCTGTATTTTACCCGTGCCACCTTCAGAATTTGAAAGAGAGTATTCCAGTCAACATTGTCAAAAGCTCTCTCTTAGTCTACAAATGCTAGAAACGTAGGTTTGCCTTTTCTTAATCTAGCTTCTAACAAGGGAACCTCCCCATGGTAATCCCCTCAGATTTAGTTATAAGTTGACACAGTGGATAGGCCTTGAAAAACTGGACACAGATCAATCGCAAAAACAGGAAGAAGTTGTGTGGATCTATGAAAAAAAAATAATCAAAATATTAAAACTGAGTAGTCCATGTGCAAGATAGGCAACATCAAGGACATTATGAACTCAGGAGCGCCGTGGTCCCGTGGTTAGCGTGAGCAGCTGCGGAACGAGAGGTACTTGGTTCAAGTCTTCCCTCGAGTGAAAAGTTTGCTTCCTTTATTTTCGCAAAGTTATGATCTGTCCGTTCGTTCATTGACGTCTCTGCTCACTGTAACAAGTTTAGTGTCTGTTTATTGAAGTCGCGAGCTATATCTGTTGGATTCATATTGGCCACGGAAAAAATCTCACGTATTTAATGCACTCTCGTCCAAAGTAGCGAACAGTCACATGCCAGCCAGGGAGCCTCGTTAGCAGGAATACTCTATTCTGTGCGCTGTAGTCGACTGACGTCGTGTGTTTCCGTGTTTGTTTAGGTGTAGCGTCGCCATACTACGCCGCAGTTGCCTCGCATCGGAGGGACGGCCGGACAGATAATAATTGTGTGAAAATTTTCTCTCCAGGGAAGACTTGATCCAAGGACCTCTCGTTCCGCAGCTGCTCACGCTAACCACGGCACCACGACGCTCCTGAGGTCACATTATCCTTGATGTTGCGTATCTTGCGCATGGAGTACTCAGTCTGTATATTTTGCTTATGTTTTTCCTAGTTCCACACAACTTCTTCCTGTTTTGTCGATTGATCTGTGTTCAGTTTTTCAAGGCCTATCCACTGTGCTATCTTATAACTAAATGTCAGGGGTCGGGGGGGAGGGGGGGGGGGGGGCGGGGCGGTGCGATGGGAAGGTTCCCTTGTAAGATAAGACGTAGGATTAGTATCGCCTCACGTGTTCGAGTATTGCTAAGGAATCCAAACTGATCTACCCCCGAGGTCGGCTTCTACCGTTTTTCCATTCGTCTGTAAAGAATTCGAGTTAGTATTTTGCAGCCGTCACTTATTAAACTGTTACCGTTCAAGTATACTGATACGTATATGTTTGGTGGGGGAGGGGAGGGAGGGACGGGCGAGGAGTGAACGTGTGACGCGTCAAATGCGCCGTGTGCCGTGTGTGTGTACGACTGGCTGCGCAGCTGTCGGTAGCGCAGCTCAGGGCGCCCCGAATTAATAAGGAAGCAGCGCGGAGAGCGGCCAGGGGCGGGAGTTTATCTATTTAGCGGCGTAGCCGGCGGTTGCTAGGATACCGGTTTGAAGGGGAGCTGCCGGCGTGGCGGCGAGCGCGCCGCCCCGGAGCTATTAACTGCCGGCTTAAAGCCGAAGCTCCAGTATTAGCCGGCGGGCCCTCATTAAAACCAAGGCTGGCGCGGCGCACAAAAGGCGCGGCGCGGCGGCGCTCTTAAAGAGGACGACGCACGCCGCCGCCCTTCCTGCTCCCCCTCTGCCCGAGCCGCTGTCCTGACAAACAAGTGCCGACCCGCCGCTGCAACCCGATCCGCGCCAAAGGGAAAGCCGATGCGTGCGCCATTCATGTTGTTGTTTGTTTGTAATTGTGTGAATTGTGTGTGGGCGTGTGTGTGTGTGAGAGAGAGAGCGAGCGAGAGAGAGAGAGAGAGAGAGAGAGAGAGAGAGAGGAGTGGGTGTAAGAGGGGTTAGGGCGGCAGCTGTTACTTGAAGGGAATGGCGGACACAGCAGATGACATATATCTAAAAGTTTTCCCTGGGGACCAGTTCTGAAGTCCATATGAAGATGGTGACCTGGTTATCAACTGAAATATCGTGGCAAGAAGTCGACAGCCCGAAATTTATGGAATGTATTAGGTTGGTTCAAAATGGCTCTGAGCACTATGGGACTTAACATCTGAGGTCATCAGTCCCCTAGAGCTTAGAACTACTTAAACCTAACTAGCTTAAGGGCATCACACACACCCATGCCCGAGGCAGGATTCGAACCTGCCTCCGTAGCGGTCGCGCGGTTCCATACTGTAGCGCCTAGAACCGCTCGGCCACGAGAAAGAAATACGAGAATATGAGAATTTAAAAATGGCATACTACACACACACACATTAAATGTATGGCACTTATCATAAAATGTAGTTGTAGTTTTACAATTAACATAACGTCCTTGTACCCATGTCTTCTACAAACATGGGTAGATAAGTGAAAAAAAAATGGAAACAATAAACGTGTTACGAACATGGGGCGCGAAATTAAGAAGCTGCGGCACTGATCACTGAGCCACCATTTCGAATGAGGATATAGCGCTATAAGGTACAGAAAGAACTTCGAAAATACGTCGAAAACTGTGATCGTCATTTCTTCAGAAACGGTCGAATACCTACGGATAAGCCGAGACATGCGTTCGCTTGTCTCCGCTTCCACTGTGTGACGTTCCTGGGAAATCGGGTTATGGTACTTGCCCTGTTCTCGTGAGCAAGTGCGTGTTGCGTGCTCGCGCCGGCGCGTCGCCCAGCTACCTAGCAAAGGCGCTGTCAAGCCACTGACGTATGCATCCGGAGCAACCCCCGTCTGTGACGACAAACAGTATCCCGGAAACGGAGAGCGAGAATGTCTCACAGAGTGGAAACAGAAAGGACGCTGAGTCACGAGTCGGCAGCTCGTGGTCTTGCGGTAGCGTTCTCGCTTCCCGCGCACGGGGTCCCGGGTTCGATTACCGGCGGGGTCACGGATTTTCTCTGCTTAAGAGATGACTGGGTGTTGTGTGTCTTTCATAATCATTTCATCATCATTGACTCGCAAGTCGCCGGAGCGGCCAATCACCCCGTGTGGGGTGCCGTACGATCATTTCATTTCATACTGGGTCACGACATGACGACTCTGCTGATAGAAAACGAGACCTGCCGAAAACTGCGAACTTCTCCTACCGAAATCCACACTAGATACATAGGCACGGGTTGTAATGCACCTAAAGATAGTGTTACAACACCCTGTATGGCTAAGAATGGCTTATCCAGCAGCAGAAACTGAGCCCATCAAAACGAGAGCAGATCACGTCAATTCAGTTCGAAGGGCAAATAACAAACTCGTATGTCATATGAGAAAAAAAAAGACATCGTCAATAACGCCAACAGCAGTCAGGAACAGAATGGCAAGGTGAATAACCCTTCTCTCAACCAAAAGTAAAAGAACAAACAGCGTAGAAGACCCAGCCACCAGCGGTCTCACACCTCACCATGGAGGCATTGCAGTTAAACAGTGGAAGTCCGTGCTATTGCTGGAGAAAATGATTCCGTTGTTTAGATGTCAGGCTTTAAAAAAAATTAATGTGGCCCTCGGTAACTTTGTCAAACACGTGGTCAATAAAATATATTCCGTCTCAATTGAGGAATAAAAGTATTGTACTCGATTTAAATTCTATGAAGAGCATAAGACAAATTTTGTTAATAAGTAATAAATAATAATTCACAGTCAAAGACTGGATAGACATTGTTGTACAACTGAAGCAGGACATAACTTCTGCTGTTGCAGCTCTGTATAAAATACATTATGTAGCACATTTAACACTTAATTAATTTACGTCACTTCACAGCACGTATTACTGACTTCAGAAGACTAAGCAGTTTATTTATACACGTTTTCTTTATTCTTTCTGTGAAGGAGATGACAATATAAAGAAGAATCATATATATTTTATTATTTATTTTTTCTTTTTAAAGAACGCACACGAAAAAAGGGTTCCTTTTTATGATGATCCATTTACTTGGCCGGCCGGAGTGGCCGAGCGGTTCTAGGCGCTTCAGTCTGGAACCGCGCGACCGCTACGGTCGCAGGTTCGAATCCTGCCTCGGGCATGGATGTGTGTGATGTCCTTAGGTTAGTTAGGTTTAAGTAGTTCTAAGTTCTAGGTGACTAATGACCACAGCAGTTGAGTCCCATAGTGCTCAGAGCCATTTGAACCATTTGAACCTTAGTGCTCAGAGCCATTTGAACCAATTACTTGAAGGAGTAGAATTTATTACAATTGTGGCATTTATTTAACTGAAAAAGCAGTCATGGAACGTATGAAAAGGACGGTAAGAATGCTCACAGGCTTCTTTATCTGGCAGAGAGTGTGCAACTAAAATTCTGAAAAATCGGCATTTGTTTACACACTGAGAAATACGCCTTACATCTAGAGAAAACCTCTTGGAATACTTCTAGAACAGTCATTAAGGGCAGAAAATAGGAATATTCTTCGGCATCACAACGAATCTGTCCCATAGATATCGCGCGGATAAAATCCGTGCAATGACATCTCGCACAGAGAAGGGGGTGTACAAGAAGACGTTTTTCCCAGGCTCCTTTCGTAAATACATCGGAAAGCAACACTCCGTTTCCGTCGTTCCTTATTTGGTTGAAATTGATGGAGACGTATTCCGTATTTGCAATTAAATTAAAGGCGGTTTGTTTTTTACCATTAGCATCTTCAGTGGTCTGTAATATATTTTTGAGTCAAGTACATAATAAATGCGTTCTACAGTAATTACAAATATGGTAATACATTAAATGTTCTCTTGATTTTTTATACAACGGGGAGTTTAATTATTTATTTTGCAAGTTGGATTGTATCTTTTGTTGGATGGTCTTGTGGTGTCTGAGACGAATATTCTTCAATGAAGATACTTAAAAAATAAAAGAAGCGAAATATATTAAAATATGTTAAAATATATTAATATATAATATTAAAATATATTAAATATATTAAAAAATAAAAGAAGCGGAACGTGTACCACAAAACACACGCTGCCTTTCATTTCCTTGCAAAGATGAAATACGCCTCTATGAACCTACACATAATTCAATAAAAGGAACTGTCTACCGCACCCTTCACAATGATTCACAAAGTACAGATGTACTCATAGATGTAAATAGCCATTCTCCTTATTTGATGCGAGCCTTTATCTCAAACTGTTCTGGTGCCGTTCTCCTGTGTATGCGTGTCTGTTACATCAGTCGTGTATGCTGTCTAGTTCGCTGTCATAATTGAAATGAGATGTAATTCCAACTTTGGGGAATTATAAAAGATCACTCCGTGCCAGAAGTGTACCAATATCAGACATGGCCCTTAAATTGAGCAAGAATTTTCTGAGAATGCACGTCTGGAGCACAGTATTGTACGCAAGTCAATCGTACGGTTTTGGGAAACCGGAACAGAAGAGGAATGATACGGTGTTCCAGAACGCTATTAAGTATACTTATAAGATAGGAAATAAGAAGATAGTCACTAAAATAGGCGAGAAAAGCAATAAGTCGAAAACTTGTAGCACAAGAAGTGGTAGGCTGGTTGGACATATGCTAAACCATTAAGGAAATAAGAAAAGGAAACCTCGTTAGCTTCTTTTCTTTGCCATCCAGCTCCGGTGAGTTCCTGTGTGACACTGCCGAGCGGAACCCCACTGTAAGCTCAAAATTAGCCCCATTTTCACAGAAGAACTGCCTCTGTAATCAGACAATATCCGTTTAGTGGCACATGGAAAACGCTGATTTATGTATGACAGGAGATTGCGTTCGAAATGGCTTCCAATTAAATTTTAACCGGGGTTTCGATCAGTTCAGGAAATGCGAGTCCACAACTTGGGTCATTTTACGGTCCGAATCTTCATTGTTTCCTGTATAGAGATCAATGCTTAATGAACAGCGAGAAAAATTATACTGAGTCCTGTTTCGTTTTTTTTTTTCAAATAGTATTCGCTCAAATTCTTAGGATTCTGTACTTATTATCACGCAGACGCCGCAGGAAAGAAAACTGTAGTGGCAAATTAAGTTTGGCGCTGTCGTAGAGAATATTTTGCATAGCAAACTTAGGGCCTATATCCTTGGTATTCGGTGGTGGAATTATTGGAATAATGGTTCCCTTAATTTTGACCAACAGGGTTTCTCGAGAACATCATCTCCTTCGTTACACCGTCCCCTATTTCAGGTCCCTGGGCAACTGTGTTACACTTTGATATGTTCTAATGCGATCGGCCGGCCGCGTTGGCCGAGCGGTTCTAGGCGCTTCAGTCCGGAACCACACGGCTGCTCCGGTCGCAGGTTCGAATCCTGCCTGGGGCATGGATAAGTGTGATGTTCTTAGTTTAGTTAGGTTTACTTAGTTCTAAGTCTAGGGGACTGATGACCTCAGATGTTAAGTGCTTAGAGCTATTTTTTACTGCGATCGTAGCAGCACGCCTGTGAATTCTCTCTCGGTGTCAGCTGTCCTTCCTACTTCATGAAGACGCCAAACGGAGGAGCATCAACAACTTCCTTTACAGATACATTGCACATTCCCAGAAGTCTTTCTTCACTACTAATGTGACATGTTCCTTTATTGTATTTTTCATAAAAGGCATAACAAGGAGAGGCAAAGGAAAATTTGAGACTACAAATAAATTTCCTGGCAACGGCCTTGCCCCAGTGGCACAGTCGGCCTTTGGCTGTGGAGCGGTGCGGTACGTCCCGGCCGCTCCGTGTCGCGTTTCCGGGTGTGTTGTTGTTTACCGCGCCGGCGCGCCAGTGTTACGTATTGCCGTCACGTTCCTGACACACGATGGCTCTTTCGTATCGGAAAGCCACGATCAAGCTGCAGTTCGACACTACGTACTCTAGACCCAAGGCCCACGAAGTAGAGCGTTTTTTACGCGATGTGGTACATGTTGATCCTACCGAGCTGATCGGTATCCACTTATCTATTGTCTCCAGCGTCGTATATCTTAAGTTCACTGACGACGAAGCATGTGACAAACTTCTCAGACGCTCGACGGCAGGTTATCGGTTCTGCCACTCAGACGGAAACGTGGGTGTGGTGACGCTTGAACGTGCTGGATTGGGAATCCAAAATGTGCGCGTGTTTGAGCTCCCTTTTGAAGTTCCAGCGGATTTGGTCACCCTTGCTCTTCGACCCTATGGAACAATTCTCGGCCACACGGCCGAAAAATGGAAGACCTTCGACACCTACCCTGTCCTTAACGGGGTGCGACAAGTCCGTATTGACCTGCATCGCCATATTCCTTCGTATCTCACGATCGCTGGTTGCAGGGCAATAATTATTTACGACGGTCAGCCGAGAACCTGCTCCGGTTGTGGCCAGACGGGACACATGCGTACCGAATGCCTGCAACGCCGTCTCGCGCAGACACCCTCGACCGACCAGATTCGTCCGTCGACACCGACCTCTCTGCCGATTACGTATGTTGCGGCGGCGAGACGGGAGACGCCAGCTGTATATCACGACCCCACTGTATTGGTGCGAGCTTTGGAGGACCCTGCAGTAGCTTCCACGGAGCCCCAAGCGTCTTTCAGTGCTGATGCTACTGATGTCCTTTTGTCGGACCCCGGCGCACCGTCACAACGGCTCGCCGACGGTGCGATGGAAGTTGAAGCACAGGATGCAGCGTCCTCCCCTTGCCCTACGTCGGAAACAGAGGCGCGGCAGCGTAAGCAGAAATCACCCAAGCGTCATAAGAAGCGGCGCAAGACAACCGACGACGTAGAACAGCCCGAGGCGACACCGCTGGATGACGAGGTGCCTCAACCGCTCCACCGCGCCGACACAGGCGACCCTACCGTCTCACACGGTTCGACGTCTTCTCCCACTACCGCTGGGTCTGGACCACATGGCGATGCGGGAGATCACCGCAGCTCCGACACCGGGCATGCACCCTTGCCTCCGTCTGCCTCTCGAGATCCAGTGGTGTCAACGTCCCTGGGCGACTGGGCGCAGGAGATGGAGTTGCAGGATGCGTTTCAGAACCAAGACGATGCACCGATGCCGATGGCAGCGTCTACGCGGCCGGCGACAGACGCCTAGGACGGCATGAGCACCTCTTGTCGCTGCCTAGCACTTCGCAAGACCGGCGCTCCACGTCACGACTACTGCCCTCCTGTCATACCATGGTCACCTTCTGAGACTTGATGGACCAGGCATACCGCCTCGCCACGATCAACGTCAATGGCATTACATCTGATGTCAAGACCCGTATGCTGAAGGATACGTTACGCGCTGCGGATCTGGACGTTGTTTTCCTTCAAGAAGTCCGATCAGGACTCTGTCTCGATGCCTACGGATATGACGCCTACACTATGCCTGCAGATGTGGGCGGCGGAGGTACGGCGATTCTACTGCGGGAAGGGATAATGGCCACTGATGTCTCCTATTTACCGTCGGCCCGGGGGGTCGCACTCACGATTGGTACAGTACGTCTGGTGAACTTATATGCTCCTTCAGGCACCGGCAAAAGGAGAGAACGGCGCACCTTTTTTGCCGAAGATATAGCCCCGCTCTTCCAGGGCAATACCGACCACTTGGTAGTAGGCGGCGATTTTAATTGTGTGCTCCGCCCATCCGACCAGGAGCCACACTATACCACCTGCCCGGCACTCCAGGCACTTGTACAGGACTTGGCCTTGTTGGACACCTGGATCATCCAACACGGCGACCGTCGAGCACACACCTACTTTACTAGTCACTCCGCGAGCCGTTTGGATCGAGTCTACGTCACCCGCGGCCTACGATCGGCCGTTGTCGACGCTGAGATGTGGCCGGCAGCGTTCACGGATCACCTCGCATATGTGTGTACTCTCACCCTTCCCCGTCAGCGCGTCCGACGAAGTAGGGGTCCGTGGCGCCTCAATGTGGCCCTTCTTGATGAGATAAATTGCAGACGCGCAGTCGAGTCCACATGGAGCACTTGCCACCGGCGTTTACCCGCCTACCGTTTTGTACTTCAATGGTGGTTACGGTGTGCAAAACCCGCACTGTGCCGAACATTAGTCAGCTATGGACGCGACCGAGCGCGCTGGTATACTGCGACTACTGATTTTTACTATACTGCGCTCCGCGAACTGGCTGTACAACCGCCGTCGCCAGAGCGACAATCAGCAGTACAACGCGTCAAGGCACAATTGCTTCGTATCAACGCCGTACGTCTTGCGGGTGTGCGGGTGCGAGCGAGGACGACTGATGATGTTCGTGGTGAACGACCTTCCCTCCACCATATCATTCAAGAACGCCGAAGACGCAAGAGGCAGCTCATTACCGAGGTTGAGACGGAGGACGGGCGACGCGTTGATGCACAAATGGATATCGTCCGAGCGTTCACACAGTCATATAAACTTCTTTACGAGAGGGAGTCCCACATGAATGTAGGGGTCAGGGAAGTCCTATCTGACCTACCAGTCTCTCGGAACCTACAAGATGATGCTACGCTCTTGTCGGCGGTGACTTTGGAAGAACTGCGAGAGGCTCTGTTGCGTGGCTCTCCCAACAAAACGCCTGGCCCTGACGGCCTCCCTCTTGAATTTTACAAGCGGTTCTTTGATCTCATGGGCCCAATGTGGGTCAGGATGTACAGTGAACTCCTGGACGCCGATTTTCAGGTACCATCTGACTTTACTGAGGGTCTCTTGATCCCTGTGCCCAAACCCGGCGGAGGCCGTCGCCCTCTTGATTTTCGCCCCTTGACAATGCTAAACACTGACTATAAGCTGTTGACACGCATGCTCCGTGAGAGGCTCAAACCTACGGTAATGGCGGCCATTCACACTGATCAAACCTGCCTCGGGGGCGACACTAATGTGTTTACGACTTTAAGCACCTATAGAGACGTGGTGGCGCTCATGCAAACTTGCCGCCTCCAAGGCGCTCTTGTTGCGCTGGACTTCGACCATGCTTTCGACCGCGTTAACCATGGTTTCCTGCGTGCTGTTATGGAACACATCGGTGTCCCGCGTCTGACGACGTCTGTTGTGCTTCGATTGATCCATGGGGCTGTCACGAGGATTATGATCAACGGCTGTCGGTCCGCCCCCGTCCGTGTCAACAGGTCCGTCCGGCAGGGTTGTCCTCTTTCTGCCATGCTCTTCGCCGTTGCCCTCGAACCAGCTCTTCACGGACTACGGCGACGCTTAGAAGGACTTACCCTCCGTTCCGTAACCTTTCGATGTGGTGCATACGCCGACGATGTGATGTTCTTAGCACGGTCTGGTGACGAAATACACACGGCGTTTTCCTGGCTCCACCAGTATGGGGCGGTGGCAGGCAGTGTGCTCAACCTTCGGAAATCACGCTACATGGATTTAGGACGAGGAATGCCTGCAGGTCTGGCCGTACCTCTGACAAAGGTCTCGATGCTCAAGTGTTTTAGGGATATCACTCCATCGACAAATACAACGCACGGCGGCCTTTACGTATCGTATGGTCTTACGAAGACTCCGTTTAGAGGCTCGTCTCAATAAATTCAGATCATTGAACATTTTGCAACGCGCCCAATACGTTAATGTGTACATGGCTTCTCACCTTAACCATTACGCCCATGTACTGCCGATAACGGACAAGATGGCTTCCAGGATACAGGCAGTGTTTGGACACGTGGTGAACGATGGTGCTGTTTTCAAGATCCGTTTTGTTACGCTTACTTTACCCTTCGACAAAGGCGGTGTTGGACTCACTTACGTCAAGCACAGAGCGCTGGCACTGTATCTCCGTTCCATGAGGCGACTCTGGCTTTCACCAACAGCCAGTCTCCCAGGCCTACTGATTGAAGAAGTGGCCCCACGTACGCTGTACCCACCGGTACCAGTTGGACATTTATCGCCCTCGCTGTCACACATTAGAACGTTTTTCGTAGAGCATAGCTATGTGTTGCGGGTTATATCGGAGGCACGGAATCCGACAGCGAAGACTTATTATAGTGCTCTCCAGCACTGGACTCCGGATAACGACATTGTACGGCGCCACCCTACGGTCGACTGGCCACGAGTATGGCGAGCCATCCACGCGCCTTTCCTGTCTACTTTCGTGCGGTCGACGTGGTATGTGGTCGTTAACGAGAAACTTCCAACCCGACAACGGCTGCATGCCATTCACCTAATTGACGACCCTGTGTGCCCCCGTTGCACGACGTTAGACACGGACGAACATAGACTGAACTGTGGCCCCGCGCGTGAGTGCTGGAAACTGATCCGCCAGATCCTGGCTTTCCTGCTCCGCCGCCCCTACGTTTCGATTTTACCCCAAGAACTCTTTCATCCCGACGCTGTCTATTTCCCTATGACCCGGATGAATGCGGTTAATTGGGTACGAGGAATGGCGATACACTACATATACCGCGATGGAGACAAAGACGTCCTCGATTTATGGTACTATATGATCGACGAGTTTCTGGTCTTAACGAACAGACAGGATTACCGGAACCTTTTTGCGAACTATTTGGGTTCGTCATTCATGGACCCACCACCCAGCTGGGGTGTGCCGGGTGTGAGAAGACATTAACTTGTAGATGTGATCTTTCCACGATTCCCCTATGGTAACAGAAACAGTCTCTGACTGTGTGCAGCGGCCCCGGGCGCTCCAACGATTGGTGGCTGGTGATGTCCAATGCAATGACGACCGCCCGTTCCTGGCCGCCAGCCTAGCAATGTGACCGCGGCGAGCAAGATGGCCCTTTTTAGTTCACTTTATTGGCAACCTTTTGCGCATGGCTGCCTTGTTTTTTTTTATGCATTCTCAAAAAAAAAAAAATGTAGTTAGTAGTTTGTGAAATAAACATTGTAGGCTGTGATTATATTTTTGTTGAGCTTAATAATTAGTGTGTGTAGAAACACCATTTTCTTTAAGTATTCATTGACATATTTCTGTACATGTTATTTGCATAAGTGCCTTAGTACAACTTCAGTTTTGTGGTTTTGTCATCGCATTTCCATGAAAGTAACCAAAAAGATGGGAGGTTATTTTATGCAAAGACTGATTTTTTTCTTTTCTTTTTTTGTAATATTTTTATTTTCCATTTGAAGTGTAAAATTTGAGCTTAATTGTTATGTTCTGCACCACAAAGGTGAAGCTTTGTAAGACTTTTCCCAATAAGCTGTTTTCTTGTGTACTATTTTGTAATTGAATCTCATTTGTATTAAAAAATAAATTTTGTACTATGAAGAAAAAAAAAAGGGTAGCGTAATAAAAAAAGGGGGGTAGCGTCTTCCATTCAGAATCAAAACGTCTTCGGTCAAAAAAAAAAAAAAATAAAAAAAAAATAAATAAATAAAAAAGTGGCTAGCATACTTGCTTAGTAAGCAGGAGACCAGGGTTCGATTCCCGGCCTTGGTAAACATTTTCGACGTTTAGTAGCTTGGTGTACCTTTTGTGTTAGAGCAATCCACGTAGGCAAGATTATTTTTCTTTTAAAACCTTCAAAGTGGTATTTTATTGACGAAAAAACCACTAAACTAAAATTTAAAAAAAAAAAAAAAAAGTTCTAGGGGACTAATGAAAAAAAAAAAAAAAAAAGTGGATATCCCGGTTCCCGTGAGATCACCGAAGTTAAGCGCTGTCGGGCGTGGTCGGCACTTGTATGGGTGACCATACAGGCGGCCATGCCCTGTTGCCATTTTTCGGGGTGCACTCAGCCTCGTGATGCCAATTGAGGAGTTACTCGACCGAATAGTAGCGGCTTCGGTCAAGAATACCATCATAACGAGTGGAAGAGCGGTGTGCTGACCCCACGCCCCTCCTATCCGCATCCTCCACTGAGGATGACACGGCGGTCGGATGGTCGCGATAGGCCACTCGTGGCCTGAAGACGGAGTGCTAAATAAATGTCCAGGAAGTACTCAAAAACATGAGAGATCAAGATCAACTCATTTACCTCATACGGAATTTATATTCTGACCAAGAATCCACGGCGATAACCCTATGTGCGGCAACAAAATGGGCCAAGATTCAGAAAGGAGTACTGCAAGGCTACACATTGTCACCTTATTTGTTCAGTCTGTATGCAGAGCAGAGCAGGGTTAGATGAAGAAGAAAGGTAGATGAAGAAGAAACGGGAATTCAAATAGCTGGGATAAATATAAGTAACCTTTGATATGCAGATTATTCCACCCTGATGACAGGAAGAAGAGTTAAAGATCTCTAACTGAAGATGAAAGAGAAAAGTGCAAATGCTGCTTTAATGCTGAATGCCAAGAAAACTAAAATTACGGCAACTACATCTATCACTTGATGGCACGTAGGAGGAGAAACAATGGCGGTAATTTTTATGTGCAGTTATCTCGGCTCCCACATTCTGTTGGTGCTAACTGCAGCCACGAAATCAAAACACTCTTTACCCCTAAGAAAGGCAATGTCCAACATTGACAAAGTTTTAAGAAGCAGAGACATAACTTTAACAACATAGATCCGATCCATTTGTGATTTATGGACCATAAAAAGACTGAACGGGGCAGAATGCATTCCTTTGAATTGTGGTGTAGTAGACAACTCCTTGGAATTCCATGAACCACAAAGAGAACGAATAGGTCAGTATTACAGCAAACGCCGGCCGCGGTGGTCTAGCGGTTCTAGGCGCTCAGTCCGGAACCGCGCGACTGCTACGGTCACGGGTTCGAATCCTGCCTCGGGCATGGATGTGTGTGATGTCCTTAGGTTAGTTAGGTTTAAGTAGTTCTAAGTTCTAGGGGACTGATGACCTCAGCAGTTAAGTCCCATAGTGCTCAGAGCCATTTGAACCATTACAGCAAATAAAACCAGATTGCCCCTTGGTAGGTCTGATACAAGTGCCAATTATATTAAGTGCCACTCTTTGGGTTCTCTCTCTCACACACACATGACAGCAAAAAAGAAACCTATTGGGTCACGGACAGTGTCCCATCCCAAGTCATCCAGCAACTGATTCACCAGCAAAACACGGAGATCATCAATTGGGGGGGGGGGGGTTACTCCGCCTGTGCTTTATATATATTGTGTTGAGCACATTAATTCAAGTGTGATTTATAGCTTCGATATGTTCCACATAACCTAACTGTCGTTAAAGTTGCGGCACCCTGAGGCGCGGGGCTCCTAGATTTTACTAGAGCCCCGCCGCTCTAAAATCAAGTAGGGCCTTTAGTTATATGTTTTTCAGTTTTCTTATATTTTAGTGCTTTATTTATTTATTTAAAGTATATTGTTATAGGTATCTATATGATCGTCTTTTTATTGTCTTTAAGATGGTGTTCTTATCTCATTTTGCGATTTTGGAGACTTCAACGCATGTTAAGAAAGCCCTTTATATAATTTTTACTGATCACGAGAAAACGTGATTCCCTGGGAAAAAAATATATTAATGCTGAGGAATATCGGAGGCACAAGGAAAAGAGGGCGGCAAAGGATCTATGGCATGACAAAAGTAATGAATTCCAGCTTGGAAAGTATGCGGACAGAATAAATTGATGTGCTATACAGTTCGTGGGGTTATGGAGAGCCATAATTGAATACACGAGGAGAGAGAGAGAGAGAGAGAGAGAGAGAGAGAGAGAGAGAGAGAGAGAGTGAGAAAGAGAGAGTGTGTGTGTGTGTGTGTGAGAGAGAGAGAGAGAGAGAGAGAGAGAGAGACGGAGATAGTGAGTGACTGTGTGTGTGTGTGTGTGTGTGTGTGTGTGTGTGTGTGTGTGGCCGCCTTGTGCCGGCGCACTTGGTGAGCTTCGCCGCCGGCTTCCGGGCTGCCGCTCGCTACCTGTATGGCAGAGCACGCTGTACTGGCTGCATCCGGCACGGGCGCGACTCGCGTTACCACTGGCCACGTCTAGCTGTCACCGCTGCTGTTGTCCTCTCAGGTGGCGCTGCCGCGGGCTTCACGTCCGCAACTTCCTCACTGTCAAGATAAACCGCCGCTGAACGTCCCGCCCGCAACGAGCGCACTCCAAATGGGTCTTGGAACTGCTGATTGACGGAAAAGAAAAAAAAAAGTAACCTGCGCTAGTCGAAAGGTTTTTACACTACTGGCCGTTGAAATTGCTACACCGCGAAGATGAAGCGAAATTTAACCGCGACAGGAAGAAGATGCTGTGATATGCAAATGATTAACTTTTCAGAGCATTCACACAAGGTTGGCGCCGGTGGCTACACCTACAACGTCCCAACATAAGGAAAGTTTCTAACCGATTTCTCATACACAGACAGCAGTTGCCCGGCGTTGCCTGGTGAAATGTTGTGGTGATGCCTCGTGTAACGAGCAGAAATGCGTACCATCACGTTTCCGAATTTGATAAAGGTCGGATTGTAGCCTAAGGCGATTGCGGCTTATCGTATCGCGACATTGCTGCTCGCGTTGGTCGAGATCCAATGACTGTTAGCAGAATATGGAGTCCGTGCGTTCAGGAGGGTAATACGGAACGCCGTCCTGGATCCCAACGGCCTCGTATCACTGGCAGGCGAGATGACAGGCATCTTATCCGCATGGCTGTAACGGATCGTGCAGCCACGTCTCGATCCCTGAGTCAACAGATGGGGAAGTTTGCAAGACAACAACCATCTGCACGAACAAATCGACGACATTTGCAGCAGCATGGACTATCAGCTCGGAGACCGTGGCTGCGGTTACCGTTGACGCTGCATCACAGACAGGAGCGCCTGCGATGGTGTACTCAACGACGAACCTGGGTGCACGAATGACAAAACGTCAATATTTCGGATGAATCCAGATTCTGTTTACAACATGAAGATGGTCGCATCCGTGTTTGGCGACATCGCGGTGAACGCACATTGGAAGCGTGTATTAGTAATCGCCATACTGGCGTATCACCCGGCGTGTTGGTATGGGGTGCCATTGTTTACACGTCTCGGTCACCTCTTGTTCGCACTGACGGCACTTTGAACAGTGGATGTTACATTTCAGATGTGTTACGACCCGTGGCTCTACCCTTCATTCGATCCCAACGAAACCCTACATTTCAGCAGGACAATGCACTACCGCATGTTGCATGTCCTGTACGGGCCTTTCACGATGCAGGAAATGTTTGACTGCTGCCCTGGCCAGCACATTCTCCAAATCTCTCACCTATTGAAAACGTCTGTTCAATGGTAGCAGAGCAACTGTCTCGTCACAATACGCCAGTCACTACTCTTGATGAAGAGTGTTGAAGCTGCATGGGCAGCCATACCTGTTCGCGCCATCCAAGCTTTGTTTGGCTCAATGCCCAGGCGTATCAAGGCCGTTATTACGGCCAGAGATGGTTGTTCTCGGTACTCATTTCTCAGGACCTATGCACCCAAATTGCGTGAAAATGTAACCACATGTCAGTTCTAGTATAAAATATTTGTCCACTGAATACCCGTTCATCATCTGCATTTGTTCTGGGTGTAGCAATTTTAATGGCCAGTAGTGTATTTAGCACAAAACGGGTTCCGACTGTAAAACCATCAGGAGCAGCTGGCGAAGGTTTCGTAACTGTTTCTTGCAGCGGCATGAGTGAGGGCCGTGGTACCAACGTTCGATACCACACTTGTTAGAGGTTGCAGTTATCGACCGCGGCATTAGTGTCGTTGGACCCGCGAAATGCGACCAGCGCCGCTCCTCGGCTTGTATCAAAGTTTGTAGCGAGCTCTCGTCCACTCTTGCTCGGGACATCAAGTAGTAAAGTAGTGTAGCTTTCAGCTGATAGGAAACAACCTCTAACAAGACGCTTAGTAACGGATGGCCTAAGTGAAGCCTCAGTAGGTATCTATTTATAGTTATATGCATGCAGCCAAGAAGAATCCTGTACAACCATTTAAGTACGAGAGTCACTCCAAAAGAAATGCACACTATTTCTTTTAAAATCCATCTTTTATCTTACATGTCTGAAAGTTTTACAGTGTGTCGATACATCCTTTAGGAACAACATTTTCATTTCTCCACATAATTTCGATCCCTCTCAACTGCCTTACGCCGTCTTGGAACCAGCACCTGTATACCCGCACAAAGTTTCTACGTTCAGTGTAACCAAAAGAGACGGCCATTTATGTCACATATTTTAATATCCTGCAGTATCGATAGCGATAAGAAGCAAATTCTCTTTTCACGGTATAGACAAACTGTCTACTTATACAATTAAGACCGGATCCCTCGGTGCGATTTTTTTAAAACTCCTTTCAAGACACTATACATTCTGTTGAACTTACGAGTATATTCCAAGACCTTAGCTGGTCTTCTGTTTGAATTTCTGAATTACAATGTCGTCGCGACTACTCAGTTTTTATTTATTCCTCCTTTCCTTTAATTCCTTCCATAAATTTCTGGTTGCTTTCCTCCATAGTGTGCCCAATGTACAGGCTAAGTAGCAACTGAGGCAGCCTACAATACTTCGCAGCTGTTGCTTATTTACATGTCCTTTCATTCGTGTAACTCCAGGCTGGTTTTTGTGCAAGATGTATGCGTTGCGCTCACTGTATTTGATCTCTGTTAACATCAGGATCCCACATGGTGACAATTTTGTCGATTGCCTTTCTTTCAAAATCTACAGATATTTTAAATGTCGGATTAGTTTTCTTTACTTTTCTCCTATGATATGTTTGAAGGCCAGTATCGCTTCGCGTGTTCCTATATTCCTCTGGAACTCAGTCCGCCACCGTTAGCTCAGCGGTCAGCGCGGCGGAATGCCACGCCAAGGAGTCCGGTTTCGATTCCCGGCTGGGGCAGGAGAGTTTCTCCTCTCGGGGACTGGCTGTTGTGTTGTCATCATCATTTCATTCCCATCTCCAGCCGGCCGCTGTGGCCGAGCGGTTCTAGGCGCTTCAGTCCATAACCGCTACGGTCGCAGGTTCGAATCCTGCCTCGGGAATGGATGTGTGTGATATCCTTAGGTTAGTTAGGTTTGAGTAGTTCTAAGTCTAGGGGATTGATGACCTCAGATGTTAAGTCCCATAGTGCTTAGAGCCGTTTGAACCATCTCGAACGCGCAAGTCGCCCAATGTGGCGTCGAATGCAGCAAGTACTTCCCCTCGGCGCCCGAACTTCCCCGAATGGGGGAATTCCGGCCCACAATGCCGTACGCTCATTTCCGTTTCTTCTGGAACTCAAACCGCTCTGCAACCAGGTCTGCTTCTACCAGACGCTGCGGCGTTCTATAGATAATTCGTGCTACTATTTCACACCCATCTCTTATCAAACAGATAGTTCGGTAATACACCCTTCAACGCACGCCATATTTCCGTACATCTCGACAGCGGCCGCAGTTTGCCCTCTTGTCGTGCGCTGTGTCGCTTGCAGCGCAGTCGTGGCCGTCGGGAGAATTAGTGCCTCGAAGAAGCCATAAATTCACGCCCGGGACCGGTCCGGAGCTGTAGTTTTATTCTGGAAAATCAGCGCCTGTCGGAGCCCGGCTGCGGTGTAACTCTCTCGCGCCCGGTACTAGATTAAGCACCGCATGCTAACCGCCTGTGCTGCGCCGTGTTACAAAACGTTTTAAAAATAATGATTATATTACACCCGCGCTCGGCCCATTTAGCTTTCTGCGGGACGCAGAGACCATGTGAAGCCGTCCGTGTTCCTCTCCGTCGCCTTTGAATTTAAATCGACCCTGCAGCTCTGCGGGAGCATTCAACATGGATGCCGAGGAAATGAAGCAGTAATTTAACACGAGCTTATTATCACCAAACACTCCGCTGTGCGGTGTTAGTCGAAGTGTCCGGGGGTAGAAAAAACACACTTTCAAGGCAAAAGCACTTCATTACCTGCCTCCAGGTAGCGAAGTGTGCGCGTAGCTCTGAAGCAGGTACTGCACTGGGTTGTCTTTCCGCGCGAAGCAGAGGAATACTTCGAGAAGGCATGGAAGAGAGGAAAGGGTTAACGTCCAGTCGCGGACGAGGTCATTAGATACGGAGCACAAGCTTGTACCGTGCAAGAGATTTCGATAAAATTGCCATTGGCTGTAATGAAGGCAGCTTTATTTGAAGGTAAGTAAGTGTTGGGTAATTCACATAACAAAGACATAACCCGATAGTAACCGGTTACAAGATTAGTGATGAATATCTCGATCAAGTCACGTGGTATGCGAAGGTTAGTCGTATTTGACCCCACTTTGTCTTATAATGACATTATAAATATGAATCCAAGTCCGCTGCTTCAATTTCTTTTCTTAATTGCGATAGGTCTATTTTGGCTACAATTGCCACTGTCAAGCTATCTGCGAATAATGTATAGAATTTTATCATTATTTGCCTAATTTTGTTTTTTGTATTTACATGTTATGGCTGTTACGGTGTGTGTATACATGGGTACTTGCGTCTAGTTATTCTTCATTTTCATTTCACATCGGAGGGTACCTCATCGCTAGTTCCTAGTTCTTGAAGAATTGGAAATATATACCCACACAACATACTAAACGAATAGACTTTAAACATAAACTACATAGAAAATTTAATAAAAGCTTAAACTGCGATGTCGGATGAATATAGACATAACAAAAACACTTCCTAGTCAAAGGTTAAATTAGCATCAAAGTTTAAACGGTGACTCAAATTACTTTATAGACTATATAAAGCGACTTTGTAACTATATACTCGTATATCATTGGCTCAAAAATGGCTCTTAGCACTATGCGACTTAACTTCTGAGGCCATCAGTCGCCTAGAACTTAGAACTAATTAAACCTAAGGGAAGTTAATATGATAAATGATCCACACCACCCAGCAAATTAAGTGAAGAAACATTTTTCAAGTATTGCATAGAAATTATAACCAAAATTCCCAACGTTATGCACTAAGTACAAGGATATTGCTACCAACCACAGACCATGAAGTCATTGAAACTGTATAAAACATAAATAAAAATAAGTCAGTAGGTTTGCATGAAGTTCCAATACATGTGCTGAATCAGTGTGTACAGAGCATACAAGCTCCCTTAACAACGTAATAAATAAATCATTCACACCAGGCAACTTTTCAGAGCACTTAAGACCGACAAGAGCTGTGTCTATGCTTAAAAAAAGGATTATGCAGAATACATAAAAAACTAATGGCTCACTTCCAAGAATAAGAGAAGCAGTTATGAAAGACAGATTAATGAATTACTTGAATAAATACAAACTCCCAAGTGATCACAGTTTAGTTTCTGATGTGGTAGAAGTACAGTATCAAGCGAAGTGGTATGTGATACACTTGACAAAGATAAGTGCGTCACTGGCAAGGATTTTCATACTGTTGTCTAAGCTAGAATCATTAGAAATGAGAGATGTAGCTAATGACCTTTCTGCTCATACCTGACAGATAACTTACAAAGAGCAGGACGACACATACCCCAAATAAGTCTAAAATGTTTAGTAAAACACTTAATCAAGAGTCAAATACGTTAATACAGTAGTTCCTTAATACTCTTTGCTGATGTCAGCAATATTACATTCACTGAGAAAACAGTAGAAATCCTTGCACAGAAAGCAAACGAAATCCACAAGAAAGTTTACAATTAGTAAATGTACAATAAAGTAACACTGAACACAATAAAACAGTCCCCATGAATTTCCGTCTGAAGTGTCATCAGCAGCATTATGCCCCTAAGAGTCCTGTCATCAGTGTACAACAGCCAGTGTCTTTTAGTTACAAACTGTTCATATAAACACCCAATTCTTCGCTATGTAAATCTTTTCTCGGGAACAAATGCACAAAATATGAACACAGTTTTCAAACTATAGAAAAGGGCCATAACAATAATAACCAAGTATAGTGTATTAATATTCAGTAAGCTACTAACTGTATTATGCATAGAGTAATAAATGTGCACAGTTAAAGTTCAGTCGTCTTCTCCTAATTGATTTGCACTCTACTATACGCCTATAATTACACGGTCTCTGATTGATGGGTTAACAAAGGGAACGCGAATATGCAGCTCGGGAGCCGGCTGGAGACGCAAAGCCCGTCCCTCCTGCCGCCAAATACATCTCGAGTAGCGGACGTAACTACACATGTGGAGGTACTTGTCATGTTTCTGTCTTGCACTGTTCGTGAGTGTGGTAATAAGAGCCATCTGTAACACTGCCAGCCAACAGAGGTTGATGCGGTAGCTGCTAGCCCAGCGGTTTTACTACTGTCACCTCCGTAAACATGTTAGTTATCTGATAGGCGGATCACAGGATGCTGGGCTGTGATGTTATCCGTGCGTCTGGGCAAGACTACGCATTAACACGATCCATCAGGTGATAGATAGTGGACGCAACGCGATTTGTAGAGCAGAGGGAAAAAAGTGCCAAGGCTCGGGCCGTGGGAAAAAAACCTCTGCGTCAGTGGGATGGGTAGGAAGAGCAGTAGTGGCTTATTAGCTGCGACAGTTCATGCAAGGCTGGATTTGTTAGTATGGGTATCATGCATCATTATCGTGGGAAGCGATGGCGATGTATCCCAGTTGCTGCAGCCACTACATTCCTGGAACAATCGAGATCGTTATATAGTAGTGGGAGATCGGCCATAGATTATCTCACTGTGTGGGGGATGTGTGGAGCTTGTCTGCATGCAGTGTACGCTACGGTTTCCCTGCGTGGTGCCAGTTATTCGGCAGTGTATTCCAGCTGGATATCCAGTGATGGCGTCTGATTAACAGGGGCTCACCTGTACCGTTGTATTTGCGTGTGCTTGGCCATAGATGTTAGGTCCTTACAAGTATGTCTTTTGGTCTTTTATGTTTCCATCTATGGTTGTGGTCGTAGTTCCCCAGATTCAGAATAAACGGGTTCTGCGAATGTCTGGAGTTTCTGTGTAGTCTTGTGGTGAGTTTGTGGATTATCTCCGTGAGAGTCTCAAGTCGGTATTCCCGGTGAACGTCCGCGATGCGTGTGTATCGTGGAGCATTGCTTATGATTTTGAGTACATTGTTTTGTATGAGCTGCAGACGGCGCAGGCGTTTGGGCGCAGCGTATCTCAGACGGGAGCTGGGTACGTCATCAGGGGTCTAATAAGTGTCACGTACATGGACCTCGACACCCTTCTGTTCAGTGTGCTACGCCTGTTGAGCATAGGGTAGAGCTGTTTGAGCCTCACGCTTGCTCGTTTGGTCATGTGTTGTACGTGGTCCCCCTCAGAGTAATTTCCGGTCCAGCCAGACACCGAGGTATTTGACTTTCTCACGGAAACGTATTGGGCGTGCATGTAGAGTTATTGGTCTGCAGCATCGGTGTTTGCGCAGTTGCTTCGGTCTTCTAGTGAACAGAACGTGTACGCACTGTGACGGATGGCAGGCAGCCAAGCGCGCCCATTGTGGAGGCGAATATGCGGGCGGTCGGCCCACAGCGGGCGAGCACACGTGGCCCGCATTAGGTCGCCTCCCGAGCCCCGGGACTGGAGCATCAGTTAGCAGACGCCATTGTGGTCCGTTCCTCTCCACAGTTTATCCTCCCTTTCCCACGCTGCGGCTGTCCTGCTGATTGAAACCCTTTCACTTTGATACCTTAATGTGAGGCGCGGAAGCCAAAGGCTGCCGGAGACGTCAGAGGGCTACAACCTCTGCGATCTCGTAGCAGATCCAAATCTCACTTCAACAAAGGCGAATGCCACCTGCTCCCGGGGCAATACGCTCCGTATGGGACGCAGCTAAAGCCCGTCTCACACGGAGCAAGTTTCCTTGCTGGCTCGCGCGACGACCACCTTGCGGCCTCCGTCGTCTGCTAGCGGGCTACCTTGCTGGGAACGTTGTAATATTTCCAGGATAGGTCCGGTGCTATTTTTCTTGTAAGGTTCGCTGCTTGCTACCTGCGTTGGCCAATCATGAGACGTTTCGTTTGTAACGTCAGACGCGGAAAGCTTGGGCGGGAGGCCTTTGTTGATAGTCGCTTTCTGCTGTTGTGAGGTGCGGCAGGAAGTTCTTATAATGATTAAATAATGGCACCGCAGCGGTCCAAGGAAGAGATTGAAGTATTGATGTGTACTTATAGGGAAGAACAGTGTCTGTACGTCGTGAAAAGCGCAAACTGTTATAATAAACACTTGCGTGCAGAAGCACTCAAAAGAGTTGCAAGTGCCGTGTGTCTTGTTCGACCATATACGACGAGCAAAGAGTGCTATAGCAAAATGCCCAATTTACGTACTCAATTTAAAGTGGAGTACGCCGGAATTGCCTGACGCATCACCGTGTCTTTCTTCTGAATCAGAGGCGCAACCATACAAAGCAGTTCTTCAAATACCAATACATCCATTCGTATAAAATTTGCAAAAGATGTACGATCTTCTATCCTATAAAATAAATTCGTGTATAACACTCATTATTGGTATATTTATAAAGTCAAACAGTAATGAAATGGTGATACTTTTCAAACAAAAGTAGGTGTTGTGTGAACTAACTTCAATCATGGAGAGCACAACTTTTCCAGCGTTTCTCCTCTTAATCCAGTTTTTCGTCCATTCTTCTTCTCTCATTAGCATGCATTTTTGCATCGTTCAGCACCAAAAACAGCTAATAACACCAGTTTGCTCCGAACATCTGTACCTGAAGCAGCCATCTTCGTTTGATACAACATGCAGCCGATCACAACACAACTAGCTGCCGATCTTGCACCGTGGGAGAACTTCGGCATGGAAGATACGCGGCTCCTTTCCCTGCAAGCCGTGTGAGACGGGCTTAACGGGCGGGCGTGAAAGGCGAGTTCCTAGCGCCTTAAAACGGACAAAGAACAGGCAGGTCTGGAGGCCGAAAGACGGCAGCCCCACAATCATCGGATTCACACGGCACGGCGCCAATGACGCAGTCAGGGGAGTTTTCTACAGGCAGTGCCGACCAGGGCTCTGAATTCGTCTTGACGAACGTAGGACGAACACAAGCGAAAAAAGATCGCAAAATTTTGCACATGGCTGCACGTTCAGAGACCGTGAATAGTTACAACTGAAAGAAACCAGCCCTCGGTCACTATTTTTAACGAATTAACCGGGTTACAACACTGCTAGGAGTGTCTTCCTCAGAATTTAAATCAAGGAATGGTCTATAACATGGTCTCAGAATTATGACTGAAAGCTAGCAGCCCTTATTGGCTCGTCATCACAATTTTTTATCTTAAATATCTTTTTGACTAATGCCCTTTCGGCATGTTTATTATTTTATAAGTGGCATATAAGTACTGCCAGTCTTTCACGATGATTCTGTACTTATACTCTGTATCATACGTTTTTAGTCATAATTCTGTGACCATGTTATAGACCATTCTTTGATTTAAATTCTGAGGAAGACACTCCTAGCAGTGTTGAACCCCGGTTGATTCGTTAAAAATAGTGACCGAGGGCTGTTTTCTTTCAATTGCGAAAATAGATCGCAAAATTGTCGAAAGCGGCCACACGGAACATTAGCGAAGTAGCAAACAAAGGGGAAGAACTTGCACATTTCTTGAAAAATATTAGAATTTGCATCACTGATATAACTGAACCAGAAACTAAAACAGTGTTAAACACACAGTAGTAGAACAGGTTAGCCATTTTAACTACTGGGAACTGGTGTCACATACGAGTTGTCAATGGCTCTAAGCACTGTGAGGCTTAACAGCTGAGGTCATCAGTCCCTTAGACTTAGAACTACTTAAACCTAACTAACCTATGGACATTACACACATTCATGCCTGAGGCAGGATTCGAACCTGCGATCGTAGGCAGCAGCGCGGTTCCGGACTGAAGCGCCTAGAAGCGCTCGGCCACAGCGGGAGTATGTTAAACGGGACAGGGAAGTAGCATACTCTAGAAGCAAGTGTTGAACAATAAACAGGGAACGTTTACACATGAATCATCTGCGTACGAATGACAACTTCGCCAAAGTATTGCCCTTTTATAACTCGTGCACGCGGTACTATCGCCATATGTATTTGTGCATATCGCTATCCCTTGACATTTGTCACCTCAATGTAATGCTTAGTTAAGCTTCTCTACTTGACATTCATTACTTACTTTCCGTCCTGTAGCGTGTGTAATGTGTTACAAAAATTGCCCCAGGAGATGCGCCAGAGGTTTGACTGACAGAGATGCGACCCTAGGTTACACGGTACGGAGAACTCCGTACGCTGGACGATGCTTTGGCGGCCAGCCCCAAAGCCCCTGCACCCGGCACACGTGTGAACAAAGAGAGGCTCCTCTCTGCGCCTGCGAGCATTCCACAACCAAGGAAAGCGCCCTGCTGCCTCTCCCTCGTCTTATTTTTCCAGCGCAAATTACCATACGTCTGTTGACTATACAAACTTCAAAAGGAATAGCTGGCACGCGAGAAAATATTTGTTCTGTGGCTTTATATTGGAAGGCCGCTCTCCGGAATATTTTAACATTTCAATGCTTCCCAATCTCCCGGCCATGATAATAAGTTGTCCAAGTAATTTCGGCCTCCCCTCTTGTTGAATCTGGTTGTTGAAATTTAGATGAGCCGAGACTTTCGCAGGAATTTCCTGTTGTAAGAGGAGAAGAACCTCCGAAATTGCGAGAATGGAACAACAACAAATACGTTGCTGAAGTTTGCTCGAACGTTCACGCCGCCACGTACACGATGCAGTTCTTTTTCATATATTTTTTTATTTCCCATAGACGCATCTAAATTCACACATCCTGTAAAATGTATATGTAATTTGTTAATATTTCCAGCCATTCTGCCTCACTTACACATTCACTGCTGCTTGTCTCGCAGACAGGAATAACTATAACTCTTATTTTCACTGAAATTTATTTTTCATTTTAACAAAAGTTTGCGAAAGACGAGTGACCTTTAGTCCTAATTGAGGAATTAACCCGCACAGAGGTTTACAACCAGTAATTCACTTTTTGTTTCAACCGTGTATGGAACGAGAAGAAATCTTAATGGATGACACCACAAAAAAATACCTTGTTCACCGGTATAGCGCCACAGATTTTTCCTTTTATCGGTAGGAAGTCTTGTGGCCTACCGAGGTATCATCTTGGGACAGTCTTCTGTGAAGTTTCTGATAATTTGTGGTTTTCCATATCCGTAGCACCAAAGTGAGGAAAACTGCTTACCCCATTGTGTTGAAAACGCGCACATTTTCCACGTTGGGTTCTAATTCTGTTTAGCATGGACCATGTTTTGCGTGGTGGGTTAAAACCCGCTTTGTTATCGGGTGCATTCTTGAGTCCACGCGTTGGTAAGGGTGAACTCTTCTTCCACAGCGATCCTTGCTGTTTTTGTTCGTGATATTCTAAAGCGGAGTCGGTTGTGATTGGTATCATCGATATCTTGTTGGATTGGTAGATTTGCAGTATCCACGATCCTGTACTGCTTGTTCATGAGAGCTGTTGTGTGTCGCAGTCGGAAGGGTAGAATGTGATTAGTACTGGTATCCATCGTGTATCCGCAGCTCGTGGTCTTGCGGTAGCGTTCTCGCTTCCTGCGCACGGAGTCCCGGGTTCGATTCCCGGTGGGGTCAGGGATTTTTCCATGCTTCGAGATTACTGGCTGTTGTTGTGTTGTCTTCATAATCATCATTCATCCCCATTACGGTCGTCGGAAGGCAATGGCAAACCACTTCTGCTACGACCTTGCCTAGTCGGCGGTGCGAGTCTCCCGCATCGTTCCCTACGCTCCTCGGAGTATGGGACCTCATCATCATCATACAACGTGTAGTATTGGTAGCCAATGTGTAAGGGTTGATTTGATAACACTAATATTAATTATCGTGATGTTTTTTAGCCGACACTTCTATTTTTTGTGCGTGTGGGCTGTTCAGACAAGCTCGGGCAAAATAGTCAGCAGCTGAGAAAACAAGATCCACTGATGGAGAACGCATAGAGGATACCGACGCTCGCCAAGTTGCACCACCTAGCTTTTGATTTTCGCGGGCAAGTGCTCAACCATCTGCCAGGAAGTTTCATATCAGCGCACACTCTGCTGCACAGTGAAAATCTCATTCTGGAGACATCCCCCAGGCTGTGGCTAAGACACGTCTCCGCAATATCCTTTCTTTCAGACGTGCTAGTTCTGCAAGGTTCGCAGGAGAGCTTCTGGAAACTAGGAGACGAGGTACTGGTGGAATTAAAGCTGTGAGGACGGGGCGTGAGTCGTCCTTGGGTAGCTCAGATGGTAGAGCACTTGCCCGCGAAAGGCGAAGGTCCCGAGTTCCGAGTCTCTGTCTGGCACACAGTTTTAATCTGCCAGGAAGTTTCGATCTATTATTAATTTACATCTGGAGGAATGTTACCCATTGTTCCAGACAATACTATCTATCTATCTATATCCGAATCCCGCTCCAGCTACTGCCGGGTCTGGGTGTTGATGAGTCCTCTCCATTTGGCTCGGTCCTCCCACCACTTTTCTTTCTCCACTTGCTGCCAGGTCACACCTCTCCTTTCTACAGATATTCTAACTCCCATTTTCCACCGTGTTCTTGGACGCCCTCTAGGTCTTTTTCCATCCATCTTTAGTTCTTCCATAATTTTGGGGAGTCTCTGGCCATGCATCCTCTTAACATGCCCATACCATCTTAATCTCTTTCTTTCAATTTCTTCTCTCATACTTTCTTATTTAAGGTCCTTTCTAATCTCTACATTCCTTACCCTGTCCATTCTTGTTTTTCCCTTAACTGCTCTGAGAAATTTCATTTCCTCTGCTTGCAGTCTGCTCCAGGCCCTTTCTGTCATTGTCCATGTTTCTCCAGCGTAGGTGACAATAGGGATGTAATATTTCTTATACATAAGGAGTTTTGCTCCTTCTGAAACTTCATTATTCCGAATCAGGTATTTTTATGGTTCGGTAGAATTTGCCCCCCCTTCTGCAACCTCACATTAATTTCGTTGGTTATTCTTCCATCCTTAGATATTTCACTCCCTAAATAAGTGAAACTTTCTACCACTTTGAGTGGTTCTCCATTCAAGGTAATATTTCTGTTGATCCCTTTCTCTCTTCGAAATACCATTACTTCACTCTTATCTTTATTTATTTTGAATTCATAGCTTTTCATTATTTCCTTCCACACATCAAGCAGTAACTGTACATCTACTGTATATCTACCTCTTTATCGCCCCATACTACCATATCATCTGCAAAAATCATCTTTTTCTCTTTTTCTTTTACTATATCTGTAACTGCCATATTCATTCCCTCCATCACAACATTAACAAGTGCAGGAGATAGAATACTTCCTTGCTTAAGTCCTTAGATTATTTCGAAGTATTCAGACAATACTATAGCATGTAAATAAGTTTTATAGAACTGCAACCAGTCACTTTTTTTAAAATAATAATGCTTTATTCCATGACCCAGTTTTCGAACCTTTTCGGGTTCATATTCAGATGTTTTCGGGAGGATGTAACTTCCCGGATCCTCCTGAAACCATCTGAAGATGAACCCGAAAAGGTTCGAAAACAGGTTCCTGGAATAAAGCATTATTATTAAAAAAAAGTGACTGGTTGCAGTTCTATATAACTTATTTACATTTAATGTACAGTCACGGTTCTAAAATATCCATAATGGATAAGCATAATACTATAGCACTTGTTGTTGTTAGATCATAGTTTGTACTAACAACAACAATTTCGCTTGGCTCAATGACCACTTGCTAATCTTTCAAATGGACGCCACTGTGTTGTCTTGGGTGCCCCCATTCCTACCCGAGTTAACGAACCAGGGAAATGGCACCTGCAGTTTAAGGTGAAATGCGAGCCACGTGTCGATCCTGCCAACTCCTCACGTCGTTGAGAGGTGACGGCCATATTAAAGCCAGAACGAAAATTTCAAAAGCATGACCCCCGGTTTCCAGACGCGCACTTTACCACTAGACCACCAGGCCCAGTGTAGCGTGTAGAACGAAGGTGAGCAAGATCGGTGACAGTTGGAAGTACGCACTGTCGCCGGGGCCGGAACCCCGGCTTTTAAGTGCAGAGTGTAGCGCACAAGTAACGAGCCACTCCTGTCGCGGCGACTGCCTGTGGCGGGTAGAGCCGGCTGCTGGTCGCCGGCGCGAGGGCAGCGCCCCGGAAGCAGCGCGTCGCTGTCTTCCGCCCGCATGGTAAGACTTCCCGCCGCGGACCGCGTCAACGGCCGGCGCGCCAGCAGGCGTGGCCCGGGTCCCAGCACGGCCCGAGGCACGGCTCACGCACGTGCAGCCTTCACGTAAACCCTTACTGCTGCTGGGAGAGAGTGGGAGAAACAGGCCGGTTAAAGCCGATACCGGTATTGTAGTCCTCAATAACCGATATTTTTTGGTACTTGCCTGGTCTCGGTCTACAGATCGCGAGAAGTGCAGATACGAGACATAACAGACTAGTACGCTTAAGCCGACCTCGGGGAAGATCACTTTGGATTCCGTAGAAATGTTGGAACACGAGAGGCAATACTGACCTTACGACTTATCTTAGAAGAAAGATTAAGAAAAGGCAAACATACGTTTCTAGCATTTGTAGACTCACAGAAAGCTTTTGACAATGTTGACTGGAATATTCTCTTTCAAATTCTGAAGGTGGTAGGGGTAAAATACACGGAGAGAAAGGCTACTTACAATTTGTACAGAAACCAGATGGCAGTTATAAGAGAGGGACATGAAAGGGAAGCAGTGATTGAGAAGGGAGTGACAGGGTTGTAGCCTCTCCCCGATGTTATTCAATCTGTATATTGAGCAAGCAGTAAAGGAAACAAAAGAAAAATTTGGAGTAGGTATTAAAATTCATGGAGACGAAGTAAAAACTTTGAGGTTCGCCGATGACATTGTAATTCTGTCAGAGACGGCAAAGGACTTGGAAGAGCAGTTGAACGGAATGGACAGTGTCTTGAAAGGAGGATATAAGATGAACATCAACAATAGCAAAACGAGGATAATGGAATGTAGTCAAATTAAATCGGGTGATGCTGAGGGAATTAGATTAGGAAATGAGACACTTAAAGTAGTAAAGGAGTTTTGCTATTTAGGAAGTAAAATAACTGATGATGGTCGAAGTAGAGAGGATATAAAATGTAGACTGGCAATGGCAAGGAAAGCGTTTCTGAAGAAGAGAAATTTGTTAACATCGACTATAGATTTAAGTGTCAGGAAGTCGTTTCTGAAAGTATTTGTATGGAGTGTAGCCATGTATGGAAGTGAAACATGGACGATAAATAGTTTGGAAAAGAAGAGAATAGTGACTTTCGAAATGTGGTGCTACAGAAGAATGTTGAAGATTAGGTGGGTGGATCACGTAACAAATGAGGAGGTATTGAATAGGATTGGGGAGAAGAGAAGTTTGTGGCACAATTTGACTAGAAGAAGGGATCGGTTGGTAGGATATGTTCTGAGGCATCAAGGGATCACAAATTTAGTATTGGAGGGCAGCGTGGAGGGTAAAAATCGTAGAGGGAGACCAAGAGATGAATACACTACGCAGATTCAGAAGGATGTAGGTTGCAGTAGGTACTGGGAGGTCAAGAAGCTTGAACAGGATAGAGTAGCATGGAGAGCTGCATCAAACCAGTCTCACGACTGAAGACCACAACAGCCGTTCGGTAGCACACACACACACACACACACACACACACACACACACACACACACCATTCCTATACAGGGTGATTCACGAAGATATGCAAATATTTTAAAATGTTATTCTACAAGTAAAACTAAAGAAAAAAAGTCCATACAAACATAGGTCCGCTAATGTTTAGTTTCGGAGTTACGGCTACTAAAAGATTTTACCAGCAATTTAGCAACTTCGCCAATATGAACCCATCGCAAAACTGTACGAGGTTAAAGCAAAGCGCCTGGTGAATCTAATAAAGCATGTCCCAGGCGTGTATCTGCAGTAGGTTTCCAGAACATCCAGAGAAGCAAAGACGTAATTTCGCAAAATTTTTAATTTATTAACTACTTGCTCTAATTTTTTATATTCCAGCCTGTTGCTCAAAGTTTTCAACAGAACTTGTAGAGAATTTAATTTTGGAAAAAATGATGGTAATAATGTTAACTGAAACTGTATGAATGTGTCACATAATCTGCTGAATGATATACTTGTATAATAATCTATGCATCTTTGGATGTTCTGGAAAAATATTGTTGCTTTAAATACCGTCTGTAACGGTCGTGAGCGTTAGTTACCTTTGAGGTCGGACGTGGAGAGTTGACGTTAATCAAAATTACCTTTTAGGTGACAAAGATGCCATTATTGACACCTCACTGAGCTTGAACGAGGTCGCGTATGTTTCTCCTGCGTTATTACAGAAAGTCTTGGCAGGAATGTAGCCACATTCCGCCGAACCCAAACCACCGTCAGTTGCGACTTCAGTGGTGTCAGGTGAGAGCTCATTGGACGGCATGATGAAGGTCAGTTATGTTGTCTGATGAAAGCTTGTTCTGGCTCTGTACCAGTGTTGACCATATAGTTTAAAAAGTGGCCAGTTGAGGATCTGCAATCAACCTGTCTGGACCGACACACCTAGACTTTCTGGTCTGGGTTGCGATTTCGTATGACAGCAGGAGCACTCTCATCTTTATCCCACGCGCCCTGACTAAAAATTTGTATGTAGTCCGGTGAATCGACGTATTGTGCTGCCATTCATGATTAGTCCTCCATGAGATGTTTTCCAACAGGATAACACCCGCCCACATACCGTTGTTGTAATTCAACATGCTCTATAAAATGTCGACATGTTGCGTTACCACCTGATCTGTCTCCAACGGAGCACTTATGAGACATCGTTGGGCAACAGCTCCAGCATCATTCACAAACAGCATTAACCGTCCCTATATCGACCAACCAAGTGAAACAGGCATGGAACTGTATTCCACAAACTGACATACGGCACCTGTACAATACAATGCATGCACGTTTGAACGCTTGCAGTCAACATTCTGTCGATTACACCGGTTATTAATGTACCAGCATTTCACATTTGCAATAGCTTTTCTCGGTGCTTACATTAACCTGTGATCTTGCAGTGTCAATCACTTAAATATGTTACCTATGCAAAAGTAGTCCTGAAATTTCATTACTCTACCTTTTTTCCGTGTTGCGGTTTTATTCTCAAGTCATCCGCCTGGTAACTGAAGCAGCTGATAACAGCGGTCTGGAGTTTCTCGTCATCTTGAAACCGTTGTTTACCACGCCATTGTTTCCTCGTGCATTCGGCTGACACAGTGTGGCGAAACTATCTGTCTTCTAGATTGGGGTAAAAAAAACTCACATGCGCTCGACATCCTATGCTTCCTTTCGTTCGTCGAGAAGCGTTTTAGGCACCCAAATAGCATACAGTTTGTGATATCCAAGCTTTCACAATCTTAGGAATGGTGTGCGTCCATCAGGACTCGTTAATGACCAAGCAACAAAAGCAGCCGCTTGGGACGCCAAGCTGGGAGGGAAGTCAGAGCGATCAAGTGCAGCGTTTTTGAAAGGTCTTATAAAGAGCCCAGGGAAATACTACTGAGGAGGGGGGGGGGGGGGCAGAGAGAAACTCCGACTTATATGTCGCTTGTGTGGGCAAATGTTATCGAACCGGCCCTGGAGTCCATCATGACGGAAGTTCTTCACCAAGAGCACCAATCTGAGATAAGACCGAGACTTGTGGCCTACTCGTTGCACGATTTGGTCTCCCTGGATACTGCACCTGGGACTGCGATCTTCAGCATGCACATTTGTACGTCCACATTTAAAGTCTCGTCACAACAGCCTAAATTTTCCTCCACGCAGGCCCATAAACTGATGAATATGAGCAGCTGTGGATCATTTTGCACACGAAAGTCGAATTACACTTCGCAGCTAGTGAAGGCAACTATTTTGTTGTTTAGTGAAACAACTACTGAATCAAAACAATGAGTTAAGTAACTATGAACGGACGTTCTGCATTCGTGGAACTTAGTTTTGGACTGTCTAAATATAAGCAAACGGCCCTTACTTTTCGAGTATGCCTCATATCTAAATTTCACATGCCGAGCGAGCCGTCGACTTTTTGTGTGGGAATAGTAAATTTTAAAGAGACTACGAAAAAGTATATGCTACATTTGCCAGCTAGCATCAATACAGACCATTAAAGAAGAGGACCTATTTTATTACATTAATCACTGTATATGAACACGTATTAATTATCAACCATATGCAATGAAATCTAGATCCTATCATAGATCTTTATGAAGCACCAAAGAGTA
Source organism: Schistocerca gregaria (assembly GCF_023897955.1). Taxonomy (NCBI): domain Eukaryota; kingdom Metazoa; phylum Arthropoda; class Insecta; order Orthoptera; family Acrididae; genus Schistocerca; species Schistocerca gregaria. The sequence goes on from NC_064924.1 coordinate 484,902,912, forward strand.
TTATTTTGAAGGATACTGTGTCAGTCTAAAATTTTTCTCTGTGTTTTAGTCGAACACGTCTGCGACAGCGCCTACATATAGTGAATTCCATTTTGTTTTACATCCTGATTTGTGTTAGCGGCGAGAACCTCAGTTTTTATTTACTTTTTTGTTTTAATCGAACGTGACTGAGGAAACGTGGGAAGATGAAGTAAAACAAATGAAAGCGACAATGTTGCCGTGAAATCGGTGAATTGATTAAATTGAAGGCGCTGCAAGAAAATATTGGCGCTTTCATGAAGACATCACGGAATGTTGCGAGCGCGGGAAAAAGATCTGTGAAATTGAATTAGAACGCCTGGTTTTCCGGACATTGTGTTCTGGCACCGAAAGACTGCAGAAACCGTTAGAAGGTGTAAGATCTGTCTCTGTGGCAGTTTCACCCATGATGGACGTAATCCCCAGATCATTTAGTATGCAATACTCGCGACATGTGAGGCGACAAACATTTGTAGCAAATGCAATTCTTCAGGGAAATTAGCAAAGCATTTCCCTGCAGTTAGGGTACTCACTGTTGTTTAATATATAAATGAAGAGTTGCAGAATTCTGAAAGTCACATCGACCTATATATCTCGTTTTCTGACTTTCCCACACTCTTAACGCTGACAACAGTGGTTTTCGGAAGATTTTTAATAAATAAACCGCTATTATGATAGCAATATACAATCCTTTTCCACGTCTTAATTCTGCCAGCTGAATGTTTTTCTTTCTGTTTTTCTTTTCTTTCTTTCGTGTAACTGTTGAAACCATGTTGCTTTTCTCTAAACCACTAGCACGATCTGGTTCCTCATCTCAGAACTACTGATGTCTTCTTATTTTCTATGACAATATTCTATCTTCTATAGTCGATCTGTAAGTCCTCACTTAAGCAGCTGTGTTGTTGTTGTTGCCTTCAGTCCGAAGACTGGTTTGTTGCATCTAGCTAAGCTAGTCTATCGTGCACAAGGCTATTAATCGCTTACTTAACTGCTAAAACCTACTCGCACACCCATTTGAACCCGCTTACTGTATTCATGCCTACAATTTTTACCCCTCCCCCCCCCGCCTCCTCCCTCAATTAGCAAACTGACTATACCTTGGTGCCCCAGATCTGTCCTGTCAACCATGTCCTTCTTTAGACAAATTTCGTGATAATGCTCGTTTCTCTTAAATTCAGTTTATTATCTTTTCATTAGTTGCTCGAGCCGTCTGCTCTTCAGCACTCTTCGGTAGCACCACATTCTGTCATGCTCTGGACTGTCTATCGCCTACGTTTCATTTACATTTAGGCTACGCCTCATAAAAATATTCTCTAAAAAGCCTATCTAAATATTCACTTATTTATGTCAGTTTATATTAAAAAACTTAATTTCTGTCTATGATGACTATGTTCTGAATGGAGCCAATATCTCTCTCTCTCTCTCTCTCTCTCTCTCTCTCTCTCTCTCTCTCTCTCTCTCTCTCAATCCATATATATAAATATCAATGCAGGACACACATATCAGGAGGTAAGACGTTATAAACATTGTGATCCGTTTGCTTTAAATGGAGCGCACATTACCCTAGTCTATATTCATGCAGTGCTTCGTAATGAGAGCATTTAACGACCTTCACCGAATTTTAAACATTATTTCAAAGCTTTTCTAAACCTTTTATCGCGTACATGCTTAATGTCAAATATTTAACATTTACCCGATCTGTAATTTAATCACAAGCTTGAAACTGGTTTTTTTTTACAGAGGAGTTCTATCCTTTAAAGTATCGTGGGTTTACTGGTTAAGTTAATTTCATCTGGAAATAAATATTATGGGGTTAAGAACAGAGGGGGGAATGAAGAGCGACTGACATTGGAGTCAACCAAATGTGCTATGTACCTGACTTACTACTTGTACAAAAATACTGAGGGAGTAAGATTCCTCACTACTTCTAGTGCGAGGGGGTTTGCCTGAAAAGGACTGACGTAAAAATGTTCGCAAGCTGTCTTTAGGTATGTATTTCCTGTACTTTGTTGACTTGTAATACTTTTAAAACTGAGATTCAATTTGTCTCTTATTTGTGCCGTTCAGTGGGTCAACCAGGTCTCGAGAATTAGCACTGCAGCGATCCAACAATTTTGTCAATGTGTTTCGGGGCCTAAGATCAGGCCACAAGACTAAATACCGCAGGTAAATTTAACATCGTATCTGGGAGTCGTATGGGATAGAACGTTAGGGAACCAGACATAAGAGACTGGGTAGGGATACCAGGGTGGGTAGGGATACAAACTAGATACAGAGAACCTCCAACTTACGAAGGTCGGCAGGAATGTACACTTGGTCCAGGGGTCCTCCAACTATTTCATCAATTTGGAAAAATATGTTCTGTCAAACTATCCAAAATACTCGTTCCCTGCAACTATCACTTCCTCAGCTGATGAAAATTTCTTCGTAGCATGACAAACTTTCAAGTTAGGGAACAGGAGGAAGTCACCTGGAGCTATGTCTGGTGAACAGAGTGGCTGAGAAAGCAATTCAAAGTCCAATTCATGCACTTTCGCCAATGGAGTTTAGTGAATGTGCTGTTTTTCGCGGGCCAATCTTGGTCTGTTTTCAGTCAGTGCAAATTTCAAACGATCCAACAATGAAGCATACTAGGTCCCAGTTGGTTCTGCCTTTTTCTAAGTAATCTATGACGATTCTTCATCGGAAATCCCGAAAAACAGTGACTATTACCAGCTGACAAAATGGTGTTTTCACCTAACTTTGTCCGTTGTTTTGGTTCCAAAGGCTCTAAGCACTATGTGACTTAACATCTGAGGTCATCAGTCCGCTAGACTTAGAACTATTTAAACCTAACTAACCTAAGGACATCACACACATCCATGCCCGAGGCAGGATTCGAACCTGCGACCGTAGCAGCAGCGTGGTTCCGGACTGAAGCTCCTAGAACCGCTCGGCCACAGCGGCCGGCTCCGTTGTTTTGACTGCAGTTTTGTTTTAGATGTGTAATGATGTATCCAGGTTTCATCAGTTGTTTCAAATTGGAGCAAATAGTCTTGAGGATTGCGATTAAACATCGACAGACATTGTGTTTAAATGTTGTGCCGGATGTGCATTTGGTCGACTGTGAGCAATCGCGGCACCCACCTCGCACGCAGCTTCTTGATAGCCAATTTTCTGTGCAGGATACTATGTACTCGCTCAGTTGAGATGTCTCACGATTCTTATTCGGCAGTCTTACATTACCGTACCACGGATTCTTTCAATGTTTTCCTTTGTGGTATCTCTATTGGACAGTCAGAGCGCGGTTCGTCTTCAGTGCTTGCCCAACCCTTTAAAGAAATTTTTTTTTCCAAATTTAACAAATTATATCATTGACTGTGGTTTCTGTGAATGTTGTTTAGTCTGAACAGTTCAGAAATTCCAAAGTGTGTGTTTCATTAAACACAGCAAATGCTCTGTCTTAATTTATAAATGTGGTTTTGCCTACTTTGAAAGATATTCCGTCGGTCAGTACTACACTACTGGCCATTAAAATGATACACCAAGAAGAAATGCAGATGATAAACGGGTATTCATTGGACAAACATATTATACTAGAACTGATATGCGATTCTATTTTCACGCAATTTGGGTGCATAGATCCTGGGAAATCAGTACCCAGAACAACCACCTCTGGCCGTAATAAGGACCTTGATACGCCTGGGCATTAAGTAAAACAGCGCAGGGATGCCGTTTACACGTACAGCTGCCCATGCATATTCAACACGATACCACAGTTCATCAAGAGTAGTAACTGGCGTATTGTGACCAGCCGGTTGCTCGGTCACCATTGACCAGATTTTTTCAATTGGTGAGAGATCTGGAGAATGTGCTGGCCAGGGCAGCAGTCAACGTTTTCTGTATACAGAAAGGCTCGTACAGGACCTGCAACATGCAGTCGTGCATTATCCTGCTGAAATGTAGGGTTCCGCAGGGATCGAATGAAAGGTAGAGCCACGGGTCATAACACATCTGAAATGTAATGTCCACTATTCAAAGTGCCGGCACTGCGAACAAGAGGTGACCGAGACGTGTAACCAATGGCGTCTCATACCATCACGCCGGTTGAAACGCCAGTATGACGATGACGAAGACACGCTTCCAAAGTGCGTTCACCGCGATGTCGCCAAACACGGATGCGACCATCACGATGCTGTAAAGAGAACGTGGATTCATCCGAAAAAATGACGTTTTGCCATTCGTGCACCCAGGTTCGTCGTTGAGTACACCATCGCAGGCGCTTCTGTCTGTGATGCAGCGTCAAGGGTAACCTCAGCCATGGTCTCCGAGCTGATAGTCCACGCTGCTGCAAACGTCGTCGAACTGTTCGTGCGGATGGTTGCTGTCTTGCAAACGTCCCCATCTGTTGACTCAGAGATCGAGCCGTGGCTGCACGATCCGTTACAGCCATGCGGATAAGATGTCTGTCATCTCGACTGCTAGTGATACGAGGCCGTTGGGATCCAGCGCAGCGTTCCGTATTACCGTCCTGAACCCACCGATTCGATATTCTGCTAACAGTAATTGGATCTCGACCAATGCGAGCAGCAATGTCGGGATACGATTAACGGCAATCTCGATAGGCTACAATTCGACCTTTTATCAAAGTCAGAAACTTGATGGTACGCATTTCTCCTCCTTACACGAGGCATCGCAGCAGCGTTTCACCAGGCAACGCCGGTCAACTGCTGTTTGTGTATGAGAAACAGGTTGGAAACTTTCCTCGTGTCAGCACGTTATAGGTGTCGCCACCGGCGCCAACCTTGTGTGAATGCTCTGAAAAGCTAATCATTTGCATATCACAGCATCTTATTCCTGTCGGTTAAATTTCGCGTCTGTAGCACGTCATCTTCGTGGTGTAGCAATTGCAATGGCCAGTAGTGTATGTCGCATCCAGCTATACTCCTCCGGAACCAAAGCCGATCTTCGCCCAAGCCGGCTTCTGTAGCTCTTTCCCTTCGCGTAGCGTTAAACACCGGGATTCTTCAGCGAGACCGGATCTCGCGTTTAGTTGCACCGGGAGCTGAACAGCCTGGAGCGGCGCCAGCGCTGCGCGGGTCTCGGCAGAATCCGGCTCTGTGGGCCGCTGCGGCCGCCACACATCTCGACCCGCCCGCAGCTGGGTCCCGGTTTCCTGCGGTTTGCCACAGCCGCAAGGCTGCCGGCGTTCGCCAAGTTCTGTGCCGGCTATCCAGAGCGCGGCCCAGGCAGAGGCGAACCACTTAGGCCTTCAGAAGGCCAACCCACTCCCGAACTGGTTCAGAGAGCTACATCCTTATGTGGGTTGACCTATCAGTGACTCCGTAAAAACGAGCGGTAGCTCTCCGGGTCCGATTGTCTCACCCGTGATGTAATTGTACGGATACAGGGTATTTGGGCAGACAGCCACAACCGCCTACTATAAGACACACTGAATTAGTCACTACGCCACAAAACAGTCGTTAAAGTTGGCCCGCTCTTATTTTGTAATAGGCGTAATATGCGTCAAGCAACTAACATCCAAAAGAGTCGACTAACTTCTTCAAAAATGGCTCTAAGCACTATGTAACATATCATCTGAGGTCATCAGTCCCCTAAACTTAGAAGTACACTTCTGGCTCCACCACGAAGATGACATGCTACAGGCGCGAGGCTTAAACGACAGTAACAAGATGCTGTGATATGCAAATCATTTCAGAGCATTCACACAAGGTTGGCGCCGGTGGCGACACCTACAACGTGCTGACATGAGGGAAGTTTCCAACCGATTTCTCATACACAAGCAGCAGTTGACCGGCGTTGTCGTGTGAAACGCAGTTCTGATGCCTCTTGTAAGGAGGAGAAATGCGGACCATCACGTTTCCGACTTTGATTAAGGTCGGATTGTAGCCTATCGCGATGGCGGTTTATCGTATCGCGACGTTGCTGCTCGCGTTGGTCGAGATCCAATGACTGTTAGTACAATATGCAATTGGTGAGTTCAGGAGAGTAACACGGAACGCAGTTACCCTTGAGGCTCAATCAGAGACAGCAACGCCTGCGATGGTGCACTCAACGACGAACCTGGGTGCACGAATGGCAAAACGTCATTTTTTCGGATGAATCCAGGTTCTGTTTAAGCATCGTGGTGGTCGCATCCGTGTTTGGCGACATCGCGGTGAACGTACATTGGAAGTGTTTTCGTCATCACCCGGTGTGATGGTGTCCGGTGCCATTGCTTACACGTCTCGGTCACCTTTTGTTCACATTGACGGCACTGTGAACAGAGGACGTTACATTTCAGATGTGTTGCGACCCGTGGCTCTACCCTTCATTCGATCCCTGTGGAACCCTATATTTCAGCAGGATAATGCACGACTGTATTTTGCAGGTCCTGTACGGGCCTTTCTGCATACAGAAAATGTTCGACTGCTGCCCTGGCCAGCACATTCTCCATATATCTCACGAATTGAAAACGTCTGGTCAATGGTGGCCGAGCAACTGGCTCGTCACAGTAAGCCAGTCACTACTCTTGATGAACTGTGGTATCTTCTTGAAGTTGCATGGGCAGCCAACCAAGCTCTGTTTGACTCAATGCCCAGGCGTATCAAGGCTGTTATTACGGCCAGAGGTGGTTGGTCTGGGTACAGATTTCTCAGGATCTATGCACCCAAATTGCGTGAAAATGTAATCACATGTAAGTTCTAGTATAATATATTTGTCCAATGAATACCCGTTTATCATCTGCATTTCTTCTTGGTGTATCAATTTTAATGGCCAGTAGTGTATGCGTCAAGCAACTAACAGTTAATGCAAAAAAGTCGACTACCTTCTTAAGAGAATATTTTCCGTGCTCAGTAAAAAACAAAAATACTTAGCGAAACAATAATATTTTAAGATATACTTAATTTTAGCTGGCTTTGATGAAATCGGCCATTAACTACGTAAAGTTTGCCACTTACGTCGGAACCAAAGTGGTATGTACCACGGTCGTTGCAGATTTAAGAGAAGTGAGAGAGGAAATATTTTATTGTTTATCTTCCAATGCTGATAGCTCACGACCGTACGCAACTAACACCTATCAGCCGACGGTATTAACTGTTAAATGGAAGTAACATGGATTTGTGATTTTGCGTTACATAGATGGTCTTCTTAAAAATGTGGTACATGTTTGTAGGAAGTAATCTGCAGTCGAATTATCAGTGATAAGATGTAATGAATAAAAGAAAAGTGTAATTCAAAACATTTGTGATCGTGTCTTAGATTGCAATTACTGTTATTAATTAACAAAAAAAATGGTTCAAATGGCTCTGAGCACTATGGGACTTAACATCTGTGGTCATTAGTCCGCTAGATCTTAGAACTACTTAAACCTAACCAACCTAAGGACGTCACACACATCCATGCCCGAGGCAGGATTCGAACCTGCGACTGTAGCAGTCGCGCGATTCCGGACTGAGCGCCTAGAACCGCTTGGCCACCACGGCCGGCTATTAATTACAAATATGCTAATTTATGGAGGTTGCCAATTAATAGTAGATCGGTAGGGAAAGGTGTGATAAAATGCCCGGGACGGGACAATTGGCCATTGGATATATTTTGTTCTGGCCATCGATGCTGCCTGCCGAGAAGAGGACATTCTAGCTCTAATATACATCGCCCCTGTTGTGACTGAGATTATCAGAGAAAGCTTATTCCGTTATTTTTAGTAAAAACGTTCTTGTTTTTAAGCTGTCTGATGTAAGATAAGTCATTTATAATGGGAACCACAGAACTAGAGTGTCACACGCTGCCCCTTGCACTCCGCGTCGTTCCATCAGCCGCCTTTTTATGCCACAGTTTTGCACACAATAGGTGAGACCAGTCAATTTAAATGCACACACTTGACGTAGTTCCACAACGGTGCATTTTTGACCTATGCCTACTTGGAAAATTTTCCTCGATTCAGAGACCCAAGCCCGCTCTGACTTCTCAGGTTGTCCACCATGTATACAACAACTCGAGTAGCACCCAGTGCAAAAGAGCACAGTACCATGCTTGCGTATTCCTGCGTCAGGGAGTTTTCCGAGAGAGAGAGTTTACTGCGCGCTTGTCACGTAGTTTCCACTGAAAATAGAGGACTGGGTTATCAAAGCAGTTCGACCGTACACCGTTTTTGTATAATATAAATCACTGTGACTACATCAAATACGAGCTCAAAGAACTATTTTGGACTCTACTGCCAAGGACCTGAGTACACACAATAATAAGTACTATTAAACTTCATGTTTACATGTTCATACAACTTTCGATTGTGCGACGTGAACACTGCATAAAAGAATAAAATAAAGAGCGACTGAACATAAAACGTCTAACAAGTCAACATCTCCAAATGGCCCACAGTATACTTTTATGCTGATATACCAAGTGACGTAAAAAAAATCCGTTTATATTTCAAGCATTTAGGGGGAAATTAAATATTTTGATTTGTTTAGGGTACTCAAACGTTTCCTCTACGCATTGAACAATTCATCTAAAGAATCCGAAACGTCTCTGCCTTACGATGCTATAATTCCTTGTTACTTTCCAGAAGTCAGCGGTTTTTCATTGACACTTCTTAGGAACTGTATGGACATGATTGAATTTCTGCTGTTTGTACTCACGCACAATTCATAAACAGTGTCAACGATTTTCGTACTTAATTTTCTAAAGCAACTTTTCTAACGCCATTTATTGTTTAATGACAATAACTAAACTTACGTTACGTTATTTTTGTAAAAAATGAAAACAAAACTGACCTTAAGAACATTATCAATTTTTTGTTTTAGTACTTTACATTGACGGGGCCAATACCTAGCATTTTTTTATCCAAAAATGTTATTTTTTCCTCACTTCCAATTGGTATTTGAGCATTACAATCTACCGAAAAGATAAATTTCCGCACTAATTTGCGAGAATCGCGGAGCTGTGTACCATGTAAACTAAAGTAGTTAGTCAGAGAACTCAAACATTAAAACGAGTTCACCGTGAGTTTCTCTCTTCTTCATGTATCCACGTTTCCCTAATTAGAATAGTTTTGAAGCGTCCAATAATATCAACATGTCCTTTTTCTATGAGAATCCGTCTCTGAGCTAAAATCCAAGTGTTCATCTATTGCTTCACAAGGAAATAGTGTGAGATACTGACTGACAACCTTATTCCCAGAGCGTGCTCATACTGTGGCGTGTACCTTTTCGCCTGTCCTGGCCCTCTTAGTCAAAGCACCTACACTGGTTTTTGCATAACAAGTACAAATCACAGAAATATTCTGATGACAAGCGTTAAACACTATTAAGAAACAGGAAGAAGGGATCGGTAGGGATACGGTAGCCCTTCCACTGAAACTCGGTAATGCAGATGTGAGAATGAGATTTATTGGAAAAATCTTAGAAATTGTAATAATCGATCTGCAAAAGAGGTAGCTTACAAAACCCTCGTTCGAGCAATACTCGAATACTACTATTCGGTCTAAATCCGTACCAGATAGGATTCCTGCACTGCTTTTTCCTGGCCTTTCCCCCGTACCTTCACAGCATCAGCTTTTTAATCATCGGATGCGACAGTGTTAATGGTAGATGGTGGCCGGATGCCGTACCACATAGCATTAATGGAGGAAATAGAGAAGACACAAAGAAGAGTAGCGCGTTTCGTTACAGGTTTGTTCAGTAAGCCCGAAAGCGTCACGGAGATGCTCAAGCAACTCCAGTGGCAGACTCTAGAAGAGAAACGTTCTGCATCACGCTGTGGTTTACTGTTAAAATTCCGAGAGCATACATTCCCTGGAGGGTTAACCAACATATCGCCCCCCTGCTACGTATATCTTGCGAAAAGCCTACGAAAGTAAAATCAGAGAGATTAGAGCTCACAAGGAGTGTACCAACAATCGCCCTTCCTTGAACAGGAAAGGGGTGTAGGACAGTGCTTCACGAAGTACCCTCCACCACACCACATGGAGTACGGATCTGGATGTCGAAATAAACTTTATCGTAAGATTTCGTACGCACCTCCGTCAGACGTCCGAGACTGTCGCTACGTTGCGCTCACGGTAGTGCAGAGGCAGGGCTGTTCACTGCGAAGTCAGTAATACTGACACTGGGCCGTGAATGGACAACTGTATGTAGCCTGCTCTTCACAGGTACATCTAAGTCAGTTTTCAAAATATTTATGTCCAAAAATTTATCTGGGGCCGCAACCCTAGAAAAAGAAAAGGAAGATAAAGGTTTAACGTCAAGTCGTCGACGCGGTCATTACAGCTCAATCCAGGAATGGCTAGGAATGGACAAGTGTAGGGAACCACCTCACGCAAAAAGTGCAGCGAAGCTGCTGTTCTTAATTCGAAATAACAACTTGATGGTTGTATTGTATGAGTAAGCCACTAAATTACAGGCACATATCGTTAACGTCGATATGCAGCAGGATTTTAGAACATATATTGTGTTCGAACGTAATGAATTACTTCGAAGAAAACGGTCTGTTGACACACAGTCAACATGGGTTTAGAAAACATCGTTCTTGTGAAACACAGCTAGCTCTTTATTCACATGAAGTGCTGAGTGCTATTGACAAGCGATTTCAGATAGATTCCGTATTTCTGGATTTCCAGAAGGCTTTTGACACCGTACCACACAAGCGGCTCGTAGTGAACTTGCATGATTATGGAATATCGTCTCAGTTATGTGACTGGATCTGTGATTTCCTGTCAGAGAGGTCACAGTCCATTGTAATTGACGGAAAGTCATCGAGTAAAACAGAAGTGATTTCAGGTGTTCCCCAAGGTAGTGTTAGAGACCCTTTGCTGTTCTTTATCTATATAAACGATTTGGGAGACACTTTGAGCAGCCGTCTTCGGTTATGTGCAGATGACGCTGTCGTTTATCGACTAATAAAGTCACCAGAAGATCAAAACAAACTGCAAAACGATTTAGAAAAGATAGCTGAATGGTGCTAAAAGTGGCAGTTGACCCTAAATAACGAAAAGTGTGAGGTCATCCACGTGAGTGCTAAAAGGAACTCGTTCAACTTCGGTTACACGATAAATCAGTCTAATCTAAAAGCCGTAAATTCAACTATATATCTAGGTATTAAAATTACGAACAATTTAAATTGGAAGGAACACATAGAAAATGTTGTGGTTAAGGCTAAACAAAGACTGCGTTTCATTGGCAAGACACTTAGAAAATGTAACAGATCTACTAAGGAGACTGCCTACACTACGCCCTGTCCGTCCTCTTTTAGAATAGTGCCGCGCGGTGGGAGTTCCTTACCAAATAGGACTGACGGAGTACATCGAAAAAGTTCAAAGAAAGGCAGCACGTTTTGTATTATCGCGAAATATGGGAGAGAGTGTCACAGAAATGATGGGCTGGACATCATTATAAGAAAGGTGTTTTTCGTTGCGACGGAATCTTCTCACGAAATTCCAATCACCAACTTTATCCTCCGAATAAGAAAATACTTTGTTGACACCAACTTGCGTAGGGAGGAACGATCACAAAGATAAAATAAGGTAAATCTGAGCTCGTACGGAAAGATATAGGTGTTCATTCTTTCAGCGCTATACGAGATTGGAATAATAGAGAAGTGCGAAGGTGGTTCGATGAACCCTCGGCCAGGCACTTAAATGTGATTTGCAGAGTATCCATGTAGATGTAGATGTAGAAGTAGATGATCATTTTAGCAGCGTGTTAAAGAGTTTAAAGGGAATTACCATATATCGAGGTAGTGTACTGAGAGGGGGGGGGGGGGGGGGTGTTCGGGGGTAGAGACCAAACAGCGAGGTCATCGGGTTAGGGAAGGATTGGGAAGAAAGTCGGCCGTGTCCTTTCAAAGGAACCATCCCGGCACTTGCCTGGAGCTGTTTAGGGAAACCACGAAAAACCTAAATCAGGGTGGCCGGACGCGGGATTGACGGTCGTCCTCCCGAATGCGAGTCCAGTGTGCTACCTCGCTCGGTGTGGTGTACCGAAATTATAACAGTGCGTGATTATTTGTGTATTTGCGGTCTAGACAAATATTAATATTATAGACACGGACAATTCTCCGAATGATTTACTGTCGAAGTGCTGTGGCTCATAATGTCCTACGCCACAGTTGGAGTGACGGAATTTGTGGCCTGCAAGCCGCTACATACATAATTAACATTCTACCCGTGCCGTGGTTTGGTGTCGTTTCGCCGTAGTGATAAGCGCAGTGGCGGAGAATAACGGAACTTTGGAACTACGTGTCTTTATTAGCATCCCAGACGCAAGCAGTGGCGGGCCAATGCAGCGGCTTGGAAGTTACTAGGCTCGCTCCGGAAGCCAAAGTTGACTTCTTCCTTCCGAACAGTTTTTACAGTGTCTGTTACACTACTTGTTCACCTTTCTTTGAGCACGGAAATAACATTCTTTCACACCACGTAAACGTTTTCTCCGGTTGTGTGTTGCATTTTTTTCTTTTTAATTTTCTAATAATCGCCTCAATTTCTTTGCGCTGTTTGCAGTCCACGTTTCCATCCTATTTGCAGCACGTAGCTCGGGATGGATAACTATTTTCCATATTGATTATGTAATTACATTTAACGAGCTGACTTGTCGTTCTCCGTATTGTTTAACGAGCTGACTTGTCGTTCTCCATATTGTTTAATATTCTAGTCGATGTGAAATAAGAATGAAATGTTTGAAAAACTTAAATAAACAGCACTTTCTATCGAACTTCTGTGAAATGTATCGTAAGACGAGGAACAGGGCCAGTGTGCAGCGTACACACTACATTGTACATTTTTGAATTTTCTGAGTATAGGATGAACGCCATGTGAATACATGAAAGGTTACCAGATGGAAATTAGATAAGTAAACATTGTTGAGATTTACACGTAGGATTAAATCAAGCATCAAGAGTGGTGCAAATCTGGGAAAATACTCAACAACTGACCAAAATGAACAGATATTATTTACAAAACATATTGCTTTTTTTGCCCACACATTTCTTTTACGGTATGATTAAGGATTCGATGGGTTGCTCAAGCAGCTACATAATTTTAAGATAATCAATATTGATCGCAACATGTCATAGAGTCGTATAGTATTTTTGAGGATAGGCTGGCACGTTATTTTCCATCGATGAATTAAAAATTCCTGACTAGTTACTCGTGTATGAAAATAATTTAAGTATAAATGATTTCATCGCTTAATTCTGTGGTGGGCAGGTCTCAAATAACTGTTACAAACAAAAGCAGCGTTATTAGATCCGCGAAAAATCCTGGAGATGCCCTACATTTTAACCTTGCGCCCGGTAAGAACTTCGGTAATTTTATCCTTACATTATTGTCATTAATATTACTGAAATCGTTGTAAGAATTGCTGTATTACATCCAATTATGATGTTTCCTAAGTACGGCCCATGACCAAAGAGTGTGCGACAGTTATCGGCGGTTCAAAAATGGTTCAAATGGCACTGAGCACTATGGGACTTAACATCTTAGGTCATCAGTCCCCTACAACTTAGAACTACTTAAACCTAACTAACCTAAGGACATCACATATATCCATGCCCGAGGCAGGATTCGAACCTGCGACCGTAGCAGTCGCGCGGTTCCGGACTGCAGTGCTAGGACCACACGACCACCGCGGCCGGCAGTTATCGGCGGTAGCGCAACTGTCATTGCTGAAGTTTGGGCTCCTTTGTAACAAGCAATGAACGACTGAAAGTGTGTTTCGGAGGGGAGTGGGGAGGGAAGAGCACTTGCACTTAGCTCGAAGCGCACATTAGCTGGTTATTTCAATCTTAGGCCGTCTCATTTGCAAATTAAAATGCTAAACGGCGAATGAGAGACATAAATGCGGTAAAATTTCAAAGTGTTTACAACAGTAGAAACGAAGATGCAACGCGGAAACACATGTTTCTTTGGTAAATAAAATTAAGTGAATTGGCATTTTTTCCTGTTCAGAGTTATCGAGCCCAAAGTCTGTGGAATGCCGTAGAGCCTCGCACTTTACGCAACACACATTTCTGAGAAGGGAAACATAATTAAAAGTCTGATTAGCTTATTGATGTTTGTATGTTCAGTACACTTGTTTCCAAATAAAAATAAAATGTATGTAATTTTGATCATTTGGTCATCTATCACTCATTCATGATGTCCTCTGTCTTTCTTAGTCATCATACTTCTGACTGGCTTGATGTGGCCTGTCGGCGGCCCTAGTCGCGAGTGAGTCAGTGACGTCAATTACCAATTGACTGTACCGACTGTGGAGTTCTAAATCTTGTGGAAGCTGAACACTGTGCATGCGCAGATGTAGGGGCCGGTGGCGTTGAGGACTGCTGACGGCGGTAGTTAATGTGTTCTCACCGAGTCGCTCCTGTTACAGAAATTGATCTTCTGTCTTCGTATGTTGTTTCCTTTGTTTTTCCTAGTAGTGTTGTCTCACAAGAGAGACCAAATAGCTAAAAACGAAAAGGTATTTACGTTTCAGAATAAGTGAATAAAGACTGACTGCCGACCGGAGTGGCCGAGCAGTTCTAGGCGCTTCAGTCTGGAACTGCGCGACCGCTGCGGTCGCAGGTTCGAATCCTGCCTCGGGCATGGATGTGTGTGATGTCCTTAGGTTAGTAAGGTTTAAGTAGTTCTTAGTTCTACGGGGCTGTTGACCTCAGATGTTAAGTCTCATAGTGCTCAGAGCCATTTGAACCATTTTTGATGTGGCCTACCAAGATTTCCTGTCGTGTACCAGCATCTTCGTCTCGCAACATTTACACCCACCCAATGCCCTCAGTTATTTGTTGGCTATATTTCAATATATGTGTTTCACTACAATTGTAACCCTCTACAACTCCTGTCGTTATCATGTACGTTATTCCTGGCGTCTTAACACACACCTGTCGAGTGATTCTCACCACTCAGTACCCTCAGTTATTTGTTGGGTATATTTCAATATCTATCTTGCCCTGAAGTCTTAAACCTCTATAGCTCCCTACTGTACAATGTAAGCTACTTCTGGTGTCTTAGCACTTGTCCTATCTTTCTAATGGTTCAAATGGCTCTGAGCACTAACCTAAGGAAATCGCACACATCCATGACCGACGCAGGATTCGAACGTGCGACCGTAGCAGTCGCGCGGTTCCGGAATGAAGCGCCTAGAACCGCTCGGCCACCGCGGCCGGCTGTCCTATCTTTCTGCAGGGAACCTTTACATTCCTTACCTTATCAATGCACTTAATTTGCAGCATTTTCTGTAAGACTACATCTGCAACACTTCGACTTTCCCCCCCCCCCCCCCTCCTTCTCCCTCTCTCTCTCTCTCTCTCTCTCTCTCTGTCTCTCTCTTCTTCTCTGTGTCTCTCTTCCTCTCTATCTCTCTCTCTCTCTCTCTCTCTATCTATCTCTCTGTCATCCCCTTTTCTATAATCAATCATTCATTTCCATATATGCTGTGCTGCATTGCAGACGTACCTTCTCAGAAAGGTCTTCACCAAAAGCCAATGTTTACTAGTAGAAGACACCTCCCCCTTCTTTTTAAAGCGAGTAATGGTCCCTTTTCCTGTGGTAGTCTGTTGATTCCTATAGACTCCTTGCATTATCCGACGTGCGTTATTTTGTTTCCAAGGTAACAGCATTCCTTAACTTCGTCTTTTTTTGGTCGCTAATTTTGATTAGTTTACCACTAATTTAATCACAGCAGTTCCTCGCTACTGTAGTCCTTCAAAAATTTGCTCTATATTTCTCTACAATTTTCTAAAATTTGCTCGTTCAGGTGCTGAAATGGATTAAGGGGGTTAGGACGTCAAACAGGCCGACTTCGAGGCACCACAGGACATTTTAATTTGCACTGTCTATACTTTTACAAATAAATTCATAAAACTTTGTCAGCATGACCAGGAAGGATTCAGGATTCACACTCATAATAGTGGAAGTTCAAAAAGACGAAAAAATAACATTTTTTCAATGTGAAATTTCATGATTTTTTACTTACTGTAAGACAGATTCTTCGATAAATTTTGCACAGCTTACGAACCATACTTACAGGTGTATGAAACTATAGAATTTATTTAATTTATGGAAAAATGAATGGTATGTTACGTTTTAAACATCGTGTTTAGAGAAAACTCGAATTTTAAGATGTATGAGACAGGCGAAATACCCTCAGACTTCAAGAAGGATATAATAATTCCAATCTCAAAGAAAGGAGGTGTTGACAGATGTGAAAATTACCGAACTGTCAGCTTAATAAGTTACAGCTGCAAAATGCTAACGCGAATTCTTCAGACGAATGGAAAAACTGGTAGAAGTCGACCTCGGGGAAGATCAGTTTGGATTCCGTAGAAATGTTGGAACACGTGAGGCAATACTGATCTTACGCCTTATCTTAGAAAATAGATTAAGGAAAGACAAACCTACGTTTCTAGGATTGGTAGACTTAGACAAAGCTTTTGACAATGTTGACTGGAATACTCTCTTTCAAATTCTGAAGGTGGCACGGGTAAAATACAGGGAGCGAAAGGATATTTACAATTTGTACAGAAACCAGATGGCAGTTAGAAGAGTCGAGGGACATGAAAGGGAAGCAGTGGTTGGGAAGGGAGTAAGACAGGGTTGCAGCCTCTCCCCGACGTCATTCAATCTGTATACTGAGCAAGCAGTAAAGGAAACAAAAGAAAAATTCGGAGTAGATATTAAAATCCATGGAGAAGAAATAAAAACTTTGAGGTTCGCCGATGACACTGTAATTCTGTCAGAGACAGCAAAGGCCTTGGAAGATCAGTTGAACGGAATGTACAGTGTCTTACAAGGAGGATATAAGATGAACATCAACAAAAGCAAAACGGGTATAATGGACTGTAATCGAATTTAGTCGGGTGATGCTGAGGAAATTAGATTAGGAAATGAGACACTTAAAGTAGTAAAGGAGTTTTGCTGTTTGGGGAGCAAAATAACTGATGATGGTCGAAGTAGAGAGGATATAAAATGTAGACTGGCCATGGCAAGGAATGCGTTTCTGGAGAAGAGAAATTTGTTAACATCGAGTATTGATTTAAGTGTCAGGAAGTCGTTTCTGAAAGTATTTGTATGGAGTATAGCCATGTACGGAAATGAAACATGGACGATAAATAGTTTGGACAAGAAGAGAAAAGAAACTTTCGAAATGTGGTGCTACAGAAGAATGCTGAAGATTAGATGGGTAGATCACATAACTAATGAAGAGGTATTAAATAAGAGAGGGGAGAATAGGAGTTTGTGGCACAGCTTGACATGAAGAAGGGACCGGATGGTAGGGCATTTTCTGAGGCATCAAGGGATCACAAATTTACCATTGGAGGGCAGCGTGGAGGGTAATAATCGTAGAGGGAGACCAAGAGATGAATACACTAAGCAGATTCAGAAGGATGTAGGCTGCAGTAGGTACTGGGAGATGACGGAGCTTGCACAAGATAGACTAGTATGGAGAGCTGCATCAAACCAGTCTCAGGACAGAAGACCACAACAACAACAACAACACAGACAGTGTAAAAGAAAATGTCCTGTGGTGCCTCTCCTGCTCCAAGACGGCCCGTTGCACGCGCTCCGCCCCTTATAATCGATCTGTTAACACTGTCTTTGGGTGAAAATATGGACCACTGTAGCCGGAGGGCTGACGCTTTCCCTCGGTGTCAGTCCCGTTTGTCGGCTCGTCCTTGACTTTTGGCGGCGGCGCGCCAGGGATTTGTACCCCGGACCGGCCGGCGAGGAGTTCTCCGGGTACGGCAGCGACAGTCGGTGTATCCGGGAAGGTCGCACACAGCGCGGCGCAGCGCAGCGCAGCGGCCGTGGCCCCAGAACCGCTCGTGACGCAACACAGCCTTCACCTGCAGCCGTAGATGGCTGGAGCCCTCTCATCTGCCCCACAGGCGGCAATGGCCGCGCTCGCCCTGGTCCAGCGCACGTGCGGCGGCCACCGCTGCTCGCCCACTGGTGCAGACTCTGCAGGATCTACATCCATACTCCGCAAGCCACCTGACGGTGTGTGGCGGACGGTACCTTGAGTTCGTCTCTCGGTTCTCCCTTCCATTCCAGTCTCGTACTGTGCTGTGCGTAGAAAGAAAGATTGTCGGTATGCCTCTGTGTCGGCTCTAATCTCTCTGATTTTATCCTCATGGCCTCCTCGCGAGATATACGTAGGACGGAGAAATATACAGGGGTGTCCGAGCGGTTCAAGGCGCCACAGTCTGGAAACGCGCAACCGCTACGGTCGCATGTTCGAATCCTGCCTCGGACATGGATGTATGTGATGTCCTTACGTTAGTTAGGTTTAAGTAGTTCTAAGTTCTAGGGGACTGATGACCTCAGATGTTAGGTCACATTGTGCTCAGTGCCATTTGGACCATTTTTGAGCAATACACTGCTTGACTCCTCGGTGGAGGTACACTACTGGCCATTAAAATTGCTACACCACGAACATGACGTGCTACAGACGCGAAATTTAGCCGACAGGTAGAAGACACTGTGACATGTAAATGATTAGCTTTTCAGAGCTTTCACACAAGGTTGCCGCCGGTGGCGACACCTACAACGTGCTGACATGAGGAAAGTTACCAACCGATTTGTCATACACCAACAGCAGGTGACCGGAGTTACATGGTGAAAAGTTGTTGTCATGCCTCGTGTAAGGAGTAGAAATGCGTACCATGACGTTTCCTACTTTGATAAAGGTCAGATTGTAGCCTATTGCGATTGTGGTTTATCGTATCGCGACATTACTTCTCGCGTTGGTCGAGATCCAATGACTGTTAGCAGAATATGGAATCGGTGGGTTCATGAGGGTAATACGGAACGCTGCGCTGGATCCCAACGGCGTCATATCACTAGCAGTAGAGATGACTGGTATCTTATCCGCATGGCTGTAACAGATCGTGCAGTCACGTCTCTTTCCCTGAGTCAACAGATTGGGACATTTGCAACACAACAACCATCTGCACGAACAGCATGGACTATCAGGTCGGAGACCACGGCTGCGGTTACCCTTGACGCTGCATCACAGACAGGAGCGCCTGCGATGGAGTACTCAACGACGAACCTGGGTGCACGAATGGCAAAACGTCATTTTTTCGGATGAATCCACGTTCTGTTTACAGCATCATGATGGTCGCATCCGTGTTTGGCGACATCGCGGTGAACGCACATTGGAAGCGTGTATTAGTAATCGTCATACCGGCGTATCACCCGGCGTGATGGTATGGGGTGCCATTCGTTTCACGTCTCGGTCAACTCTTGTTCGCACTGACGGCGCTTTGAACAGTGGACGTTAGATTTCAGATGTGTTACGACCGTGGCTATACCCTTCATTCGATTTCTGCGAAACCCTACATTTCAGCAGGATAATGCACGACCGCATGTTGCAGGTCCTGTTCGGGCCTTCCTGTATAGAGGAAATGTTCGACTGCTGCCCTGGCCAGCGCATTCTCCAGATCTCTCACCAATTGAAAACGTCTGGTCAGTGGTGGCCGAGCAACTGGCTCGTCACAATACGGCAGTCACTACTCTTGATGAACTGTGATATCGTGTTGAAGCTGCATGGGCAGCTGTACCTGTACACGCCACCGAAGCTCTGTTTGACTCAATGCGCAGGCGTATCAAGGCCGTTATTACGGCCAGAGGTAGTTGTTGTGGGTACTGATTTCTCAGGATCTGTGCACCCAAATTGCGTGAAAATGTAATCACATGTCAGTTTTAGTATAATTGTTCAATGAATACCCGTTTGTCATCTGCATATCTTCTTGGTGTAGCAATTTTAATGACCAGTAGTGTAGTGTTAAATCGATTAGTCACGCAAATACAGGTGGCAGCCGCAGAGGCGAAGTGTGGCGTCGTACGGGGAAGCAAGCCCGCGGACTGCGTCGATCTGGCAGTGTCGCGCTGCTCCGGCGAGCGCCGGCCGTCGCCCACAGTCTGGGTGCACGAGGCGCGGGGATTAGGCGCGCTGGATCATTCATAAGTCTGCGTGACGTCACGTCCGGATCAATACGGGCGCGCCCGGCCTGACATCTGGCGACGCGCCCGCCAAGCGCGCCCGCGACCGGCCTCTGTGCGAGTACTACAGGCCGCGTACGGCCCGACTAGTACAACTCGCCGTGCCGCGCCGTCTCGCCTCGCCACTGCTGAGCGCGGCTCTGCGCTGGCGCCAGTACGCCTGCCGGTGCCAATTCGCACGACGAGCCGAGCAGGACTGGCCGGCTGGCGCCAGACGCCGCGCCGGATTAATTAGTTGCCTCTGGCCGGCGCCGATCGCTCGATCGTTGCCGCGCGCGCACCTCCATTTCCCGTTGGGCCCGTGCCGCGCGCTGTCCGCGTCACCCGATGAATGGGGGGCCAGGGAGTTGAGTTCGATGACCGACCAGCCAGACGTGCGTCCTAGACTCTAAGGACCTAGAATCTTTAGGATCTCTATTAAAGTAATGAAAGAAACTATTGAAAATTTCGAAAACAATGCCAAGACTAGAATATTTCATTTTATTTCTTAAATGCGCCCTCAAGGACACATTGCGTATGTTTGTATAACGCAGGGCTTCCCAAAGTGGTTGATATCGACCCCTTGGGGTCGATATCGGTTTCCTAGGGGTCGACATAAACGAAAACTGATTTTGGGGGTCAACGAGGTCTAAAAATCGACCCCTTTTAAATTAACACAAGTTCTTATTTAAAACTTCCAACATAGGCAGCTACTGTATTGTTTATGTTGTGTTACATGTACTAAGAATAATAAATATTTTTGTAGGAAATAGCATTGCTAATTCTCACTCCGTCTTCTTCTATTGACCTAAGTTGCAAAAGAAATCCGTTGGAATTCGATTACTCGATAAATAGTACAGTTCTCAAGGCTGTCAATTCAACTAAGTACCTGGGTGTTAAAATTACGAACAACTTCAGTTGGAAGGACCACATAGATAATATTGTCGGGAAGGCGAGCCAAAGGTTGCGTTTCATTGGCAGGACACTTAGAAGGTGCAACAAGTCCACTAAAGAGACAGCTTACACTACACTCGTTCGTCCTCTGTTAGAATATTGCTGCGCGGTGTGGGATCCTTACCAGGTGGGATTGACAGAGGACATCGAAAGGGTGCAAAAAAGGGCAGCTCGTTTTGTATTATCACGTACTAGGGGAGAGAGTGTGGCATATATGATACACGAGTTGGGATGTAAGTCATTACAGCATAGACGTTTTTCGTCGCGGCGAGGCCTTTTTACGAAATTTCAGTCACCAACTTTCTCTTCCGAATGCGAAAATATTTTGTTGAGCCCAACCTACATAGGTAGGAATGATCATCAAAATAAAATAAGAGAAATCAGAGCTCGAACAGAAAGGTTTAGGTGTTCGTTTTTCCCGCTCGCTGTTCGGGAGTGGAATAGTAGAGAGATAGTATGATTGTGGTTCGATGAACCCTCTGCCAAGCACTTAAATGTGAATTGCAGAGTAGTCATGTAGATGTAGATGTAAGTCAGAATGAAAAATAACACTCTGTAGTAGCTGTTTTAAGTTAGCGGACTATTATGAGTAAGGGGGTTGATTTTAAAAGTAGGTAATTTGGCGATGGGGGTCTGAGGTAACAGTTCATTTTGGAAAAGGGGTCACTTATCCAAAACAGTTTTGGGAGCCCTGGTATAACTTATTCCACGTCTTTCAGGGTCACAATTACCTGGATGACTGATCCTAAACTGATAATTTTGAGGTAAGGATCTTATGGTCGAAAAGGAATATTAGTTTTATAGGTATAAACAACTTATACTTCATAGCACCACACATGAACAACGAATCTCGCCGAGGTGGGCGACATACGTGCCTTAACGGTGCAAACAGCCGAATGATATGCGCATCGGAGGGAATCTGACTAACATACAGGGGATAGGCAACATAATGTGAACACCTATGCTTACTTGGGTTCAGATGGTTGAAATGGCTCTGAGCACTAAGGGACTTAACTTCTGAGGTCATCAGTCCCCTAGAACTTTGACTACATAAACCTAACTACATCACACGCATCCATGCCCGAGGCAGGATTCGAACCTGCGACCGTAGCGTGTTATTATGGTGTGGTCGTGTTTTTCATGGAGGGGGCTTGCACTCCTTGTTGTTTTGCGTGGCACTGTCACAGCACAGGCCCAAAATGAAGTTTTAAGGACCCTCTTGCTTCCCACTGTTGGAGAGCAATTCGGGGACGGCGACTGCATCTTTTAACGCGATCGAGCACCTGTTCATAACGTACGACCTGTGGCGGAGTGTTTACACGACAATAACATCCTTGTAATGGACTGGCCTGCACAGAGTCCTGACCTGAGGATGTTTTGGAACGCTGACTTCGTGCCACACCTCACCGACCGACATCGATACCTCTCCTCGGTGCAGCATTCCCTAAAGGATGGACTGCCATTCCCCAACAAACCTGTCAGCACCTGATTGAACGATGCCTGCGATAGTGGAAGTTGTCGTCAAGGCTAAGGGTGGGCCATCACCATATTGAATTCCAGCATTACCGATGGAGGGCGCCAGGAACTTGTCATTTTCAGCCATGTGTCCGGATACTTTTGATCACACAATGTATAATCGTTCCTAACAAAACAAAAATTTCATAAATCAACAATGAAGTCAGAGAACCCATTGATCAAATTTTTCATGTTGAGCACTTCAAGACAACGGCTGATGTTGTGTGAGTGTGAGTGTGAGTGTGTGTGTGTGTGTGATGTGTGTGTGTGTGAATTCCTAAGGGGCCAAACTGCTGAGGTCATCGGTCCCTAGACTTACACACTACTTAAACTAACTTATGCTATGAACAACACACACAGCCCTGCCCGAGCGAGGACTCGAATCTCCAGCGGGAGGGGCCGCGCAGTCTATGACATGGCGCCTCAAACCGCAAGGCCACTCCGCGCGGCATAACGACTAATGTACAGGGACATATATTAAGATGAAACTGGTCTGGGAAGCTTTTAGGAAACGAGATTTTTCATCCCTGAAGTTTCCTATTTTTGGAAAAAGGAGAACCAAATTACGTTGGCTAAAGTAGGGGGAGGTCGAATAAACATTTCGCTTGTGTGGATAATGATGCGAGGGTATAATCTACGTTGTGATTGACAGTTTGTCGTTGACAGGACGGATACCATAGCAAAACCAATTAGGCACTCTGCGGAGGAACTCTGACATAATTACTGTCATTCGTTCTCTTATACATTTTTTCTCAGTGCGGTACGTCTCTTTTACGGAATGCATTAAACTAACTGTGAAATTCCCTAGGAATAATAAGGCTATTATGCTCCGGCAAAGCGAAGTTAATGCAGCACGTGAACAGGGAACACCCGCCTCCGTAGCAGAGGCCGTTGGATTCGGAGGTAAGCCGATTCGAATCCTGGGAGTGGATGAAATTTCACTGCCACTATTTGGCCGGCTGCGCAAGGAGAGCTGGTAGCGTAAGGTTTCTGCTCACCATTCTTTGCTCAAGCGTCCTGGATTAAATTCCAAACCGCTTCGCAGTTCATGAAATGACGCCACGCCACATGTTTGACGGTAATCCTTCCGATGGATGGGTTTGTTAAGCTCGGCGACCCTTTGGTTACTCTGCGAGAGGGGTAGGCTATGTACCGGCACCAGGTTTCATTTTCTCCCTTCTCTCATCGTTCCAGCACGAACATGGAGATATACTCCACGCACACACACACACACACACACACACACATACACATTAATCGCCTCCCATTAAAAGATACACTTACCCACACAACTCTCATACTTCTCGAAGGAAAGGTTCCTGTTAGTGCGAGGGATAGGAAAAACCTTTCCTAGTAGCTGGCTAAGCCTGACCTTTGGAATCTCCCAGACATTCTTGCCCTAAGACTTTTCTTCCTTTTTTCAACAGGGAACAAATGCATGTAATCAGTGCGGCACTGCACAGCTGCTGCCAGCGTTGCCATACTGCGCTTGGACGAAACGACGAACCGAGAACATCCTCCCACCCCAAATCCTTCCCATGGTCAACTGTCAATCACTTCGTTATTTTGTTCCAGGTTTAGGCTGTGTAAAGTTTCTAGCTATTTATGGTATTCAGTGAGAGTTGAGTTCTCTTTTTATTCGATGAGTCATACTTTATACTTACACACTGGATATTTTTCAGACTGAAGTCTTTAATAGTCGTTATGTTACACCACAGAGCTTCTGAGACCAGGGACCGTTGTCTTTGGTTGTCAGTAGTATTGTCTTTCCCTGTGTCGCATTCACTGAGAAGTAAGAATGTGAGAGAGTTGGATGATCGTCACACTGCTGAGTTGTCTCGGAGTAACTAGCAGGACACAGAGATGCAAATGAAGGGAATGTTGATTTTTGGATGTATGCTTTTATAAACACTGACTTTACAAGCGTCAACATGTTCAGGTCATGCTGTAACTGCATTGCTTGCTCGTGTGTAATTTGTGATTAGTTTCTGTAAGGCACATGTTTAATACGATTTTTCTTTTGTGATTCGGAAGTCTCGAAAATGCGGATGACTTAGTTGTGATGGCATATTCGATTCAAAATTTGCAAAGTAATATTTCAGAGCTAGATAAGAAATGTAAGGACTATGGTATGGAGATTAGCATCTCCAAAACGAAAGTAATGTCAGTGGGGAAGAGATATTAACGGATTGAGTGCCAAATAGGAGGAACAAAGTTAGAACAGGTGGACGGTTTCGAGTACTTAGGATACATATTCTCACAGGATGGCAACATAGTGAAAGAACTGGAAGCGAGGTGTAGCAAAGCTAATGCATTGATCGCTCATCCACGATCTACCCTCTTCTGCAAGAAGGAAGTCAGTACCAACACTAAGTTATCTGTGCACCGTTCAATCTTTCGACCAACTTTGTTGTGTGGGAGCGAAAGCTGGCTGGATTCGGGTTACCTTATCAATAAGGTTGAGGTTACGGATATGAAGGTAGCTAGGATTATTGCAGGTACTAGTAGATGGGAACAATGGCAGGAGGGTGTCCACAATGAGAAAATCAAAGAAAAACTGGGAATGAACTCTATAGATGTAGCAGTCAGGGCGAACAGGCTTAGATGGTGGGGTCATGTCACACGCATGGGAGAAGCAAGGTTACCCAAGAGACTCTTGGGTTCAGCAGTAGAGGGTAGAAGAAGTCGGGGTAGACCAAGGAGAAGGTACCTGGATTCGGTTAAGAATGATCTTGAAGTAATGTGCTTAACATTAGGAGAGGCACCAATGTTAGCACTGAATAGGGGATCATGGAGGAATTTTATAAGGGGGACTATATTCCACACTGAGCGATGAAAGGCATAATCAGTCATAAATGATGATGATGATGATGATTCAGAAGGAGGAGGAGGAGATGAGTTTTGAGCGTCCCGTCGACGGCGAGGTCACTAGAGACGGAGCACAAGCTCGGAAGAGGGAAGGATGGGGAACGAAGTCGGCCGTGCCTTTCAAAGGAATCATCGCGGCATTTGCCTAAAGCGACTTAGCGAAATCACGGAAAATCTGATTAGGATGGCCGGATGGGGGTTTCACCGCCGTCCTCCCGAATACGGGTCCATTGTGCTAACCACTGAGCTACACCACTCGGTTTTACTGATACGAGTAAGTTAGCTTCATTTTAGAGGCGAGATTAAATAAAATTATATGGTGACTTAGCTTCGACTCGGTGTTATAGACTCACCACTCCTTTACCATTCTTTATCGAATTGCATGGCTGAGGAACATCTTTTTCACATAAGAAGTGAATTTGGTAAAGCTGTTGTAATGGATAAAAGTGAGTTTCATAGCACATTTTTTAAGTATTAGTCTCTTCTACATCATTCACTAAGTTCTGTTTCCCTCAACGTCCCCTCAGTGAAGTTTTATTTTTGGAATCGTGCGTCTCCGCGGAAAGCAATCACTTATAGCTTAAAGCAGGGGTCTCCAAACTTTTTAGTCCGTGGGCCACATTGACTCCTCCACGAAGTCATAAGGGCCCAGATCTACCTAGTGGGATTAAAGCACCCTAGCACTCCATGATCACCGTGATTAAAGGCTAAACGAAAGATGAAATCGCTAAAATGTAAGGTTGTGGGAATAGCTAGCACTGAAACGAACTACGATTTTTATTTAATTACATAATTTTGATTGGTGGACGTACCTGATCGAAATTCTGGCGTATTTTATTCTGGCGAATTTCACCGACAAAAAAGTATGTCACTGTACATTCTTCACGAAAGCGTCCTGCAAAGTTAACGAAATCTCAAAATCATTGTTAGCAACACTATTACTGCAAGACGTAACAGGGTTAGAGTATGTCAACGCATTGTTACTTCAAGCGGCGCAACAATAAGTTTAGTTACGTAGTCTTTTAGAGAGTAGCAGAGCCATAGTTCTGATGCGTGATTGTGTCTATGTTGCGAGTGTCTCACGAGGTTTTTTTTAGTGTTTTATGCTCTGTACTAGTAGGTGAGATGACGAAGTGTGGGACAATTCAAAGTTTGAATTCGAAGAGACAGTATAGGTACCAACTCAAATATTTGGCGGGTCAGTTTGCCGGCCTTCGCGGGCCGGTTTCGGCCCGCGGGCCGTCGTTTGGAGACCCCTGGCTTAAAGTATGATGTGCTTAGCATACCTGGTTTTTCTTGTATTGCACTCTCGCAAGGCTTTTCTTTAGTTGGTTGCTGGTGCGCTGAATTTTAACTTTCACCACTTTCGAACAGTACCGCGTTTCCTTTGCCATAAAGTGATTCACGGAAGTTTGTCAGGGCCAGTTTAACTGTTAGGAGAGAGTAAGCGTATTTACAGTCAAGCACTGCTTTTTCAAAATTACTGTCAGGGATGGTTTAGTAAAGTTTAATTCAGATTTCATTCCTTTGTCCGACGTTCTTTCTCTCACAGTGCAGTTTTATGCATTGTAATCTGTTCGTGAGCGTGACGTTTGCCTTCAGAACTTTATTTCCTATGTTTGGGTACGTAAATTTACAGGGAATTTTAACAGAAGAATTTTGGAGATTTGTGCTTCCAAAGTTCACTTTGTAATTTTATGCAGAATATTTACTCTGTTAGGCCGCTGTGGCCAACCGGTTCTAGGCGCTCCAGTCCGAAACCGCGCTGCTGCTACAGTCGCAGGTTCGAATCGTCTCTCGGGCATGGATGTATGTGATGTCCTTAGGTTGGTTAGATTTAAGTAGTTCTAAGTCTAGGGGACTGATGACCTTCGATGTTAAGTCCCATTGTGCTTAGAGCCATTTACGCTGTTTGTTCTGTGTGTTAGAATTCTCTATATACATAAATGAGATGGAGGACAGGGTGGGCAATAGTCTGCGATTGTTTGCTGATGATACGGTAGTCTACGGTAAGGTGTCGAAATTGAGTCACTGTAAGAGGATACAAGTTGAGTTAGACAAAATTTTCAGTTGGTGTGATTAATGTACATGCGGATGACAGGTAAGCATTAGTAGTGTCCTGCTTGACACAGTCACGTTGCTTAAATATGTGGGCGTAACGTTGCAGAGGGATGTGAAATGGAACGAGCACGTGAGAATTGTGGCAGACGAAGCGAATGGTCGACTTCGGAATATCGGAAGAGGTCTAGGAAAGTGTGGGCCTTCTGTAAAGGAAACCGCATATAGGACATGGTGCGACCTATTCTTGAGCACTGCTATAGTGTGTTTGGGATCCGTACCAGGTCGGTTTAAAGGAAGCCACCGAAGTTATTGAGAGGCGGGCTGCTAGCTTTGTGCCGCGCGAGATTAGCCGAGCGGTCTGGGGCGCTGCAGTCATGGACTGTGCGGCTGGTCCCGGTGGAGGTTCGAGTCTTCCCTCGGGCATGGGTGTGTGTGTTTGTCCTTAGGATAATTTAGCTTAAGTAGTGTGTAAGCTTAGGGAGTGATGATCTTAGCAGTTAAGTCCCACAAGATTTCACACACATTTGAACATTTTTTTGCCAGCTTTGTTACTAGTGGGTTCGAAGAGAACGCAAGTGTTACGGAGGTTATTTGGGAAGTCAAATGGTTCTACCTGGAAGACTCGAAAGTAAAGCCGACGTCCTTTTCCAAGAACACTATCGATAATATTTAGAGAACCGGCATTTGAAGCTGACTGCAGAACGATTCTACTGCCGCCACCACACATTGCGCGTAAGGAACACGAAGATAAGATACGAGAAATTAGGGCTCACACGGAGGCATATAGACAGTCGCTTTTCCCTCGCCCAATTTACGAGAGGAACAGGAAAGGAAATGACTAGCAGTGGTACAAGGTACCCTCCGCCACGCATCGTGAGGTGGCTTGCGGAGTATCCATGTAGGCGTAGATGTAGAACTGCACTGTGACGTCACGTACTGTACCACTGTTCACTGCGCTGCTCAGTACAGAGTTTCACGGACCAGCTTCTTCATTCGGGAGGACGGCGGTTCAATCCCGTCTCCGGCCATCCTGATTTAGGTTTTCCGTGATTTCCCTAAATTTTCAGGCAAATGCCGGGATGGTTCCTTTGAAAGGGCACGACCGATTTCCTCCCAGTCCTTCCCTAACCCGAGCTTGCGCTCCGTCTCTAATGACCTCGTTGTCGAAGGGACGTTAAACACGAACAACCACCACCACCACCACCAGCTTCTTGGGAATACAGTTTTAGGGTTTCTAATTATTTTTCAAGAAAGTTAATTACAATACAGTTACGCGATTTCAGACGAATTCAGAGACTCGTTTCGTCAGATAGCATTCACGTAAACACGCGACTTCCACTGTCACACACACGAAAGTAAAGAACAGGAGAGGACTGTACGGAACAAAACTAACTTCATAGTTACAGCTGTACTCGTAAAAGTTCCAGGTTCGATTCCTTTTGGTGCACGAGAATAGTTCCCGATTGTACCCGTGCAGAGAAGGGGGACCTCCGCCGCCGCGGCTGCTGGCTGGGGTGCCAGAGCGCGAGGATTTGCGTGGTGTGCCGGCGCAGTGCAAACAGCGCCAGCGGGTCTCCGCATGAGAGGCGGCGGCACGGCCGGCGGTTGTGGCTGTCGCGGCACCTGCGCCGGCCTGCAGCCCGCACACACGCGCCTGGGGGAGGTGGCGAGAGGCGCGGCGCCATTGCCGTTCGGCGCGCCCGCACTCCAGCACCGCAAAAATCGTTAGGCCGCCACCGGCAGCGGCACCAGCCCTGCTCCGCCGCACGGCGCCACACATGCGGGCCTGCGCCTCCCTCCTGTGCTCTTCGACGGCCTAGGCGTTCGTCGGACGCTCGCGTGCCAGCGTTTCGCATCACAAACACTCGCGGCGGAGTCCTCACGTCACACCAAGGCAAACAGCCGTGCCTCCACATTTCCGACCTATCAAAGAAGCACATTTTACAAGTCCTTCAATATGTCACTAAAATCCTTCTGAATAGGCTACCGTCTTAACATACAGCCAAAGAACCAACTGCGTCACTTCAGCAGACGAAAATTGAAGCCAGGGGCACACATTAAAGTTAGAGACCCAGCATGTCGAACGGGTTAAAGAGGTTTACAAGCTATAGGTATTTAAAAAATTCCTTTGTTTTGTTTTTGTAATTCGGACAGATCTACAGTTTCATTTCGATCTTGATGAAATTGTATGGACGATCGCTGTCTACACAACATTTCGTAATCTGACTTCAAAGATATATACAGGGGGTCCATTGATACCGACCGGGCCAAATCTCTCACGAAATAAGCGTCAAACGAAAGAACTACAAAGAACGAAATTCGTCTAGCTTGCAGGAGGAAACCAGATGGCGCTATGGTTGGTCCACTAGATGGCGCTGCCGTAGGTCAAACGGATGTCAACTGCGTTTTTTAAAAATAGGAACCCCCATTTTTTATTACATATTCGTGTACTACGTAAAGAAATATGAATGTTTTAGTTCGATCATTTTTTTCGCTTTCTGATAGATGGCGCTGCAATAGTCACAAACGTATAAGTGCGTGGTATCACGTGACAAGTGCAATCATCGATATGAGCTTTCGGAGCCGAAGGCCCACTCGTGTACCCTTGATGACTGCACGACACGAAGCTTTACGCCTCGCCTGGGCCCGTCAACACCGATATTGGACTGTTGATGACTGGAAACATGTTGCCTGGTCGGACGAGTCACGTTTCAAATTCTATCGAGCTGATGGAAGTGCACAAATTTTGTACACGGTCCCCTACCGCTAATGAACTTTTGGGCCGACGTATTTAACCATATTCTTAATAAACATTGCTACCAAACTATTCGAACAGTACTCGACCGATTTACTTCAATATACTCATATGGATATGGTGTCTGTTCTTTCGAACATGTCCGAAAGAACAGACGCCATTGATGACCTACAGCCGTCTAGAACGACATTAGAATTATACATTAATACCTTCGGCTGCTGACGGGCGTTGATATATATCATGGGGACAGATGAAAATGTGTGCGTCGACCGGTACTCGAACGCGGGATCTCCTGTTTACATACCTCTGAGCCACCGAGGGCACAGAGGATAGAGCGACTGCAGGGCCTATCTTGCGCACGCCTCCTGCGACACCTACATTCTAACCTTATATGTCCACACACTACATTCGTACTGTCCACCCCAACACACTCATTACTCGTGAAAGACAATGGATTCATCCCAAAAAATGACGTTTTGCCATTCGTGCACCCAGGTTCGTCGTTGAGTACACCATCGCAGGCGCTCCTGTCTGTGGTGCAGCGTCAAGGGTAACCGCAGCCACAGTCTCCGAGCTGATAATCCATGCTGCTGCAAACGTCGTCGAACTGTTCGTGCAGATAGTTGTTGTCTTGCAAACGTCCCCATCTGTTGCCTCAGGGATCGAGACGTGGCTGCACGATCCGTTACAGCCATGCGGATAAGCTGCCTGTCATCTCGACTGCTAGTGATACGAGGCCGTTGGGATCCAGCACGGCGTTCCGTATTACCCTCCTGAACCCACCGATTGCATATTCTGCTAACAGTCATTAGATCTCGACCGCAATCGCGTTAGGCTACAATCCGACCTGTTCCAAAGTCGGAAACGTTATGGTACGCATTGAAACGTCCCCTTAGAAAAATTGTACACGACTGGTCTATCTGAAACGTCCTCTTTGAACAATTATACACGAATGTGCTTAAACTGACACACAATATTTTTGGCGCAACGCAATCTGACTTCCAAAAATCCCTACGAAAGAATGGCCCTGACTAACATTAATCTATATGTTTCACAAATCACTTACCTCACAAAAATCTTCGTTACTCGAACTACTGCAATACAGCGAGCGCCACTACTGCCAGCTAAATAAAAGATTCAAACTACGGAAGTCACTAACTACTGATAGGCATAGTTAGCAAATGAAAGATTTTAATAGAGAAAAAACAATGTATTTACCTCACTAGTCATAATATATATAGCAGTTCATGACACCAATTCTTACAAATTTCAAAACTCCGCCACCTCTCCCCCCACGTCCACCACTGCTGGCGGCTCACCTCCAACTGCGCAACGCTACGCGCTCTTAGCATCCAGCTGCCGCTGCCCAACACTACAATGGCAGACAACAATGCAAACTAAACACAGACTGCGCACGGCACAGCCAGTGATTTTTATACAGAGCGCTACGTGGCGGCGGCGTTACCAATAAAAAAACCTAAACAGCTTACTTACAGCATTTTTCCTCCTTACACGAGGCATCACAACAACGTTTCACCAGGCAACGCCGGTCAATTGCTGTTTGTGTATGAGAAATCGGTTGGAAACTTTACTCATGTCAGCACGTAGTAGGTGTCGCCACCGGCGCCAACTTTGTGTGAATGCTCTGAAAAGCTAATCATTTGCATATCACAGCATCTTCTTCCTGTCGGTTAAATGTCGCCTCTGTAGCAAGTCATCTTCGTGGTGTAGCAATTTTAATGGCCAGTTGTGTACTTGCGTTTGGGGCAAGCAGAGGCGCTTGGCGACTAGCCGCAAGGCGCACAGGTGTAAGCGCATCTTAAAGTACAAGAATGCGCCTCGCCAGACATCTTTTAAAATTTATTTATGTTTTAACCAACAAGCATCGCCCCGTTCCATCCTGAGACTCCGCTACATTTAGGACAGTGAGCGCGGCCGGCTCTCTCCTCTTATCAATGCTGGCGCCTCGTCGGGAAACCAGGGGAGCCTCCGCGGCCCAGTCCTTCGCCCGTAGGTCGCTGCGACAGCCGAGCGCCTTAAAGCGGACGGTGCACGGGACACAAGCAGCGCTCGCCGTATTAATTACCGGCTCCCGCGCTTGTCAGCTGTTCGCAGCTGCGTCACTCTTGTTAGCCCGCGTTTCTCTCGCCCTCCTTCTCTTGCCTCTTGGTGCGCGGTTTCCTTAACCGCACCACACTTACGCACCATATCTTAAATACCGTCAAAGAGGAAGCGGGATGGAATCGTGATTGATGGTCACAATTCATAATTAAGACAATATATTGACATTACGCCTTTTAAGGAATTTGACAATGACAAATTGTGGACGAGCCCCTAGATGAAGCTTTGCAAATACTTTTAGAAACCCAACGTACTCGGTACTCCAATAAACAATCCCTTATTAAAAAACACTGAAAAATTTCAGAAATTCAAACTCCAATATAGGATTTTCCTCAAAATACACTACTGGCCGTAAAAATTGCTACACCACGAAGATGACGTGCTACAGACGCGAAATTTAGTCGACAGTAAGAAGATGCTGCGATATGCAAATGCTTTTCAGAGCATTCACACAAAGTTGGTGACGGTGGCGACACCTACAATTTGCTTACATGAGGAAAGTTTCCAACCGATTTCTCATACACGAACAGCAGTTGACCGGCGTTGCCTGGTGAAACGTTGTTGTGATGCCTCGTGTAAGGAGGAGAAATGCGTACCATCACGTTTCCGACGTTGATAAAGGTCGGATTGTAGCATATCGCGATTGCGGCTTATCGTATCGTGACATTGCTGCTCGCGTTGGTCGGTCCAATGACTGTTAGAAGAATATGGAATCGGTGGGTTCAGAGGGTAATACGGAACGCCGTGCTGGATCCCAACGGTCTCGTATCACCAGCAGTCGAAGTGACAGGCATCTTCTCCGCGTGGCTGTATCGAACCATGGAGCGACGTCTCCATCCGAGTCAACAGATGGGGACGTTTTCAAGACAACAACCCTCTGCACGAACAGTTCGACGACGTTTGCAGCAGCATGGACTATCAGCTCGGAGACCATGGCTGCGGTTTCTCTTGACGCTGCCTCACAGACAGGAGAGGATGCGGTGGTGTACTGAACGACGAACCTTGGTGCACGAATGGCAAAACATTTTTTCGGATGAATCCAGATTCTGTATACAGCATCATGACGGTCGCATCCGTGTTTGGCGACAACGCTGTGAACGCACATTGGAAGCGTGTATTCGTCATCGCCATACTGGCGTATCACCCGTATGGGGTGCCATTGGTTACACGTCTCGGTCACCTCTTGTTATCATTCAAGGCACTTTGAACAGTGGACGTTAGATTTCAGACGTGTTACGACCCGTGGCTCTATCCTTATTATATCCCTGCGAAACCCTACATTTCAGCAGGATAATGCACGACCGCATGTTGCAGGTCCTGTACGGGCCTTTCTGGATACAGAAAATGTTCGACTGCTGGCCTGGTCAGTACATTCTCCAGATCCCTTACCAATTGAAAACGTCTGGTGAATGGTGGCCTAGCAACTGGCTCGTCATAATATGCCAGTGACTACTTTTGATGAACTGTTGTATCGTGTTGAAGCTGCATAGGCAATTGTACCTGTACACGCCATCCAAGCTCTGTTTGACTCAATGCCCAGGCTTATCAAGGCCGTTATTACGGCCAGAGGTGGTTTTTCTGCGTACTGATTTCTCAGGATCTATGCACCAAATTGCGTGGAAATATAATCACATATCAATTCTAGTATAATATATTTGTCCAATGAATACCCGTTTATCAGCTGCATTTTTTCTTGGTGTAACAATTTTAATGGCGAGTAGTATATTTGTGCTGTGTTCGTTGTCCAGCTTAAGGTGGCTGTACATCCGTGAAACTGGTAAGTGCTAAATAAAAAAGTAAATGTTTATAAATAGTTACTATTGGGTTTTAACTGTCTCCAGATATATAATTGCGAAGTTCTTGTCTCTACTGCTGGTGCCATGATGTGCGCAGCTCTGATGGCCTATGAGGCTTCTGCCCCAAATAAAGTGGCTGGTAACGGATGTAGCGTGTTGAAGGCGAGGAAATGTGAAGGATGAGGGTGGAGTGATCGGTGGCTATTGGGTGGAGTCGGTCTGGGTCACGGGCGCTGTCCTTATCTGGCTGTACAATGCGCCATTGACTGCCGCCACAGGCCGAACCTCTGTTCCCTCCCACACACAGGCCACGCTGTCTTCACTGCCCGACTTCTACTTGCGCGATAGACTTCAGCGCACGCTACCGAGTCGCGCCGTACAAACGAGGTGGTTTGAGCGTCCGGCTGGAAGCGACGGCTTAAGTAACATCCGTCCACTAGAGGGAAGGGACCCGTTTGTGATGTACTCACGTGGTATATGTGCAGACGGCGCCACACACTTGCTGTGTAGCTATTCATAGAAAGGCCTTAAACTGATAGTATGCAGCCCCAGTTGTTCAGTGCGAGACCATAGGTTCGTTTGAGCAGCGCAGCCTCGAAGACGTAGGCAGCCCGTGTTTGGTGCTTGCTCTACTCATACGCTTTTCTGTGTGGAATTTCGTGCGTGGTGGGGCATCACGTGACCATGTGCAGACCTGCGGTATGTTGAGAGGACATATAGAGCTGTACTTAGAGCAATTGTTTTATCAATCCCACCCAGGTAAAGGATGCAAATAAGGAAGCAGTTCCTGCCATAATATCATTTCAAAATTAGACTCCACAGCTCAGAGTATCATAAGATTTTGCTATGGGGTGATTTTGTCAGTTTTTTTTTTTTTTTTTTTAATTTGTACTCTCCAATATTATTGCGTAGCATTACCAATCAGGTTTACATCTACACAGCACTGCAAAAGGCTAGAGAGATAGAATATTAATTTCTTGCAAAAAAAAAAAGAAAGAAAGAAACAGTTTCTTGTGTAGCTTACACTAGAATAAAGGACAACAAATTTCATAGCTATTTCAAAATGTCTAAAAAATTAACAAGGTTGTCTGTGAGGCAAAGAAACTGTACAACTGACAGTTTATATTCTACTCTAGGAATAAATATAAAGCCATGTGGGGAGTTAAAACGATAAAACACGGTATGTTGGCAGTCTACAATTTAGCATAGAATGGCATTCTATAAATTTAAGATGTAAGCAGAAACTAAGAATCAACTTCACGCCTAGAGGAAGTACTAGACAAGTTTCTTGTGATCGAAAAACACTGTTTCACAGAAGGCACATTTGTAAAATTCTGTTACAGCTGTCAGTATACTTGAAACATAGTTCAAAACTACTGACCAGATTTGCTTACTTAGTCAGCTTCAAGACATTGTTAACGTATGTTGGCACGTATATAGCATTAAGAGATCTTACACTGACATAAAAGGAACAGGACATCAGAGACTACTGCAGCAGCGTAGGAGTTTCATAAACCACACTAAAACGCTTTGTTCCGCTCTACACATTTATATGTCCAGAGGTACTCTGAAGTACCTGATACTCAGTTTTTCTAAGTGGTTTTCGTGATATCAATTTTCTGGAAGATCCAGTACTCTATTCTCATGTTTGGTTCTTTATTATGGGATAATGACATTCCTCCCAGAAAATGAAAATTTGCACTTGAAATTGAACGAAGTTGAAAGTAACCAATAGTTTTTTCGGATGAATCCAGGTTCTGTTTACAGTATCACGATGGTGGCATCCGTGTTTGGCGACATCGCGGTGAACGCACATTAGAAGCGTGTATTCGTCGTCGCCATACTGGCGTATCACTCGGTGTGATGGTATTGGGACGCCATTGGTTACACGTCTCGATCACCTCTCGTTCGCATTGACGGATCTTTGAACAGTGGACGCTACATTTTAGATGTGTTACGACTCGTGGCTCTACCCTGCGAAACCCTACATTTCGGTAGGGTAATGCACGACCGGTTGTTGCAGGTCCTATACGGGCCTTTCTGGATACGCAAAATGTTCGACTGCTGCCCTGGCCAGCACATTCTCCAGGTCTCTCACCAATTGGAAACGTCTGGTCAATGGTGGCCGAGCAACTGGCTCGTCACAATACACCAGTCACTGCTCTGGAGGAACTGCGTTATCGTGTTGAAGCTGCATAGGCAGCTGTACCTGTACAAACCTTCCAAGATCTGTTCGACTCAATGCCCAGGCGTATCAAGGCCGTTATTACGGCCAGAGATGGTTGTTGTGGGTACTGATGTCTCAGGATGTATGCACCCAAATTGCGTAAAAATGTAAACAGACGTCAGTTCTAGTATAATATATCTGTCCAATGAATACCCGTTCTTCTTGGTGTAGCAGTTTTACTGGCCAGTAGCGTAAGAAAAGGGAGAGAGAGCGGTGGGCGGAGAGGACTGCAGGGTGCAGGACGTAAGAGCGCGGGCGCACCGCAAGTGTCGGGCAGCTGCGGCGCAGGCAGCCACAGCACGTGGCGCGGCGCAGCAGATGGCTCGCGGCGCGCGCTGTCCACGGCAGCTGCGCGCGCACGCTCCGCTCCTTTCCGCACCGTCTGCGGTGGCTGCCGGGGCGGCGTTGCCGGCTGCGTCTTGCCGCCCAAGACACAGGGGCGCCCGCCACCCTCGCTCCGCTGCGATTCCGCTCACCCGACAAGTGCGCCAACACGTAAAACCAGCGAATTTGCCACGCCGGACATATGCCGCACTTGCGCCTTCGCCAGGTACCTTCAGTAGCGATCCGTCAGGTAAGGGACGCCCTTCCTCGTACTCTTCTGTCCGCTTTCAAACCGCCGTCTCCACATTTTACTCGATACCATCTTAATCGATACAACCAGTACGTATGGGACCTTCTTCTTCGACATCTTGGCGAAATACAGAGCTTCTTTTCCGAAATCCAAATATTTATAACTTTTAGGAAACGAAAGCAATACCGAAGACTATGTTAGGCTGTAATTAGTTCTGCAAGTATAAATATAGATCCCTCTGTCTGTAGGGTAACTTCCTTTCAACCAAGTATAAATATAGATCCCTCTGTTCTGTAGGGTAGCTTCCTTTCACCCTTACTGATTGCGATAGAAACAATCCATCGGCATGGGTGCAACAAGAAAGGAACGGTGTAAAGAGAAAGCGATTGAACGCTAATAATTCCTTTTTGATCACTGCATTTGTGCGCCGGCCGGTGTGGCCGTGCGGTTCTAGGCGCTTCAGTCTGGAACCGCGTGACCGCTACGGTCGCAGGTTCGAATCCTGCCTCGGGCATGGATGTGTGTGATGCCCTTAGGTTAGTTAGGTTTAAGTAGTTCTAAGTTCTAGGGGACTGATGACCTCAGATGTTAAGTCCCATAGTGCTCAGAGCCATTTGAACCACTGCATTTGTGCTTACTTTAATTACTACAACTGCATGCCCAAAAGACAGTAAGGAAAGAAGAAATGGGAATGTGAATGTTTGAAAAGAATAACGACATACTCCATATCAATTTACTCTCTAAAATCCGATATCCCTTGCAGCGAAACAGTAGTTAATAAACTGTAGCGCGACAATGTTCAAAACATGACTGAAAATACGTTCACTAAATAGAGATAGGAACATCTACGATTGACATGTCATCTAAAGTCGACGTAAAATTTTAAAATGTTAGAAATAAAGAAATGAAGTAATACAGAATGCTATGCTAGTAACTTACGTTGTTGTTCTACATTGTTTACCTCTGGTATTTACAGGGTCACAGAGAAGGCATCCTAGGTTTTGGAGAGAAAAGCTGTAATTGTGATATGCACTGCAGCAGAAACAAGAAGCACAACTTAAGAAAAAATGATTTAATGTGTGTTTCAGCTCACAAACGACATTGAAGTAGATAGTTCCTGTGACTTAGTATGGGCAGAGGTTATATTCGACAACCGGAATAAATTAATAACTGGCTCCTTTTACCTACCCCAGGTCTCAGATGAAACAGTTGTTGAATATTTCAAAGAAAACTCGAGTCTCATCACAAATAGGTACGCTACTCATACAATCATAGTTGGCAGTGACTCCAATCTACCTTCCGTATGTTGACAAGAATACATTTTCACACCCTATTGTAGATAGAAAACAACTTCCGTACTTCTTCTACGTGCTTTTTTAAAAATTATTGTGAACAATTAGTTCACGAGGCCGTTCAAATCGTAAATGGTTACGAAAACACACTTGACGTCTTAGTCACAAATAATCCTGAGCATCACGAACCATACAGGAATTAGTGAACACACAGTCGAGCGAGGCTCAATTCCGTAACAAAGAAATTCAACAAAACTAAACGCGAAATATATCTATTTATAAAAGCGACTAAAAATTCGGTTGACGTCTTTCTAAGAGACACTCTCCAGTCCTTCCAAACTATGTAAGTGAAGACCATATGTGGCTTAAGTTCAAGGAAATATTATCAACAGCACTCTAGAGATTCATACCAAATAAATTAATAAGAGACGGAACTGATCCCCCATCGTACACAAAACACGACAGAATGCTGCTGCAGGAGCACCGAAAAAGGCACGTATAATTTAGACGAACGCAGAATCTCCAAGATTGGCGAAGTTTTACTGAGGCTCGAAATTTGTTGCGGATTTCAATGCAAGATGCATTTAATAGTTTCCACAACGAAACTCTCTCTAGAAATGTGGCAGAAAACGCAAAGAGATTCTGGTCCTATGTTAAGTAAACCAGTGGAAAGGCTCAGTAAGTACCTTTACTGCGCGACAGCGATGAGGAGGAGGAGGGGGAGACAAGGGACCCAAACCTTCGGAGCAGGTAAAATTGTGGCAAATGCCCGGCGTGGCAGATGTCCGCACACCAAACCAGCGAATGGAACACTTGAATTTGTTGGAAGCGTTCTGGGAAAGAGCCGTGGGCCTGCAAGGATAATCGTGTGTAACACGCCGGTGCTCGCAGTTCTAGAGTACTGCTCCACCGCTTAGAATTACTATCGAGTAGATTTGATAGCAGACATCGAGCGAATTCAGAGACGCGTTTATTATATTGTAGCATGTCAGTTTATCCCAGTGTAATCGAAATGCTGGGGGAATTTTAATGGCAAGTCAGGCGACGTTCTCGCGAGACACTGATTAGCACATTTTAAGAACTCATGGAATTGTACTGTCACCATAGTACAGCATGCGTAACGATCAGGGGAAGAACTGTATTCTGTCCCATTCCTCTTTCTCACCATCTCCTCTCCCTTCTCTCAAGTCTGTTGTTGCCAATATAAATCTATCTACGTGTCTTTATTGTTCTACTTTTCATGAACGAATACAAAATCTTGTTTTTTTTCCCCTTGTGTAGCTACTACTGGTTCAACTATTGAGCGTTAATTTAATAATCAGTTTTCCCAAAAAGTTCCACTAAACGGTCATAGTTCGATTTATAGTATTACAATTTCTGAAGCACAAACACAACCTGTTCCCATAAAACGTAATAGCTACGTATCCCATATGTTATTCGTCGCCGGCCGCAGTGGCCGAGCGGCCCTAGGCGCTACAGTCTGAAACCACGCGACCGCTACTGCCGCAGGTTCGAATCCTGCCTCGGGCGTGGATGTGTGCGATGTCCTTAGGTTAGATAGGTTTAAGTAGTTCTAAGTTCTAGGGGACTGATGACCTCAAAGGTTAAGTCCCATAATGCTCAGAGCCATTTGAACCAACTGCAATACAAACATCTTTATTCAAAATGTAATCTTTAGGTTTCGCTTACAAAATGTTAGATAAACTTTTGTAGTTCACATACAGCCTAAATTCCATCGGCCTTGGAATGTAACGCGTGCTGCAAAGAGAAAACAAATGCCTCATGACGAGCATAATGAATCGAAAAGAGAGAACGGTTGTGGAGATAATATGAACAGAGCCGTTGCTGAAAACCATAGCTGAAGGAATGATGGAAGAGATGAACCCACAGAGGCAGCTGTAGATATAAGGCAGATCGGCATATTGTAGGTGATATAGTAGTTATCTGTAAACTACGCTGGTAAGCGACAGTAGGTCCTTCTGCAGAACTGCAACAGCTCAATTACGACAATTAATTACGAAACAGAAGCGTAAGGATCATTTTAAAATAAATACTTCAGCTGTTGACAGAATCGTTAATAAATGCTTTAGGGTATTTTTAAGAGGAATTAATTTTGTGAAATGATTACGAGAAAAAAGGACAGAACAAGATACAAGCACACTC
The DNA here is from genome assembly GCF_023897955.1 of Schistocerca gregaria. Taxonomy (NCBI): domain Eukaryota; kingdom Metazoa; phylum Arthropoda; class Insecta; order Orthoptera; family Acrididae; genus Schistocerca; species Schistocerca gregaria. Next base: position 484,943,213 of record NC_064924.1, read on the forward strand.
AGTTAAATCACTTTTAGAAACACGTCAAGCAAAGTTCTTCGTCGAATTTTACTGGCATTAAGTAACATTTCAGCCTCTTGTTCTAGTATCCGATGGTCTCATAACTTTATATAATTCATTTATTTTTTTACGTTTGTTTATGCCTGGCAGTTTAGCGACTTCAAATACCTCTTAACATCGGACACATCTTACGGCTTACAGCGTGCGCTTGCATAGGTTTACGTGACTGTTAAAAGGAATACATGAGAGTCTAGAGATGGTTTATATGGTATACTGTGATACAAACAATAGTTGGCAACGACAGGAATACATGGAAATGGAGAACTAACGAAAGAGAGGCAAGAAGCTATACTGAATCTGGGCCATTTATAAACTACATCTTGAATACCGCATTTTAAAGAAGAACTATCTCCTGTGGCTCAGAAGAAACTTTTTCAATGAAAATGAAATGGATGTGTGTTAGATGTTTAGCTAGACGACGGATGGAGGGTGGTCTTAGGAAGTTGGTTAATGCATATCAAGAAATAGGAACAGACGAAGACGACGATATAATCTAAGAAGACATCAGATAATGCACAGGGCAACAAATATGAGTGGGTACTCGTGAAAACTGTACTGTATGTCGAAATTTATCCAACAGTGGATATGAAATGATCGATAGTGATGATTCTGACGATGATGTGCAAAGTACCAGACAAAATTAAGCATCAGATTTTGAATGGCCAGTGGTTTCCTAGATGAGACGCGTATTTGGAGGCATTCCACTGTGACCAATTCCGTAAAGTACAGTTTTGAATAAAAGATCTGACCACGATTTGATTGTTGTTGCTAACATATGGTTCGCGACTACTCTCCACTAGCAGATGGCGTACTCTATTACTATTTCCCTCTCTCTTTTATGTGAAACAATGTTGTTACCACAGCAGCCGGCCGGGGTGGCCGAGAGGTTCTAGGCGCTACAGTCTGGAACCGCGCGACCGCTACTGTCGCAGGTTCAAATCCTGCCTCGAGCATGGATGTGTGTGATGTCCTTCGGTTAGTTAGGTTTAAGTAGTTCTAAGTTCTAGAGGAGTGATGACCTCAGAAGTTAAGTCGCATAGTGCTCAGAGCTATTTCAACCATTTGTTACCACAGTAAACGGCAGAAAAGGTAGCAGAGGGAAAACAGGGTAGTTAACGATTCCAGTGTGTTCTAGAGAACTGATTTCGACGTCGGTGAACATTGGCTCGGGACGCCAGAACAGAAAGAAAACAGTTGGCTGTTCTTGTAAAAATTATGGGTTGTCGGTCTTACTACGAGAATTCGGGAAAAAGCTTTCGCTTCTTTACTTGTTATCGAAAAAAGATCGTTGTCCTGTTAGACGCATTTTAAAAAACAATATTTTATAATTCCTAGGCCTACTTCACAAATGCAAGAACATAATCTTACAGAATTCCACTGAGAATTGCTCCCCTTATATTCAAAATATTTATGACGAAACAATATTTTTTTGTCCATTGTTTCCATTAAAATCGCATAAGAAAGACTGCTTAACGAAGAAAACATGATGTCATTGACGTAAAACCATTTTACACAGACCACGCGTACTACCTGAGGGGAACACAGCAATCGTCATGTATCGAACTAATTCTTATTTTTCAGCCTCGGGTCAAGTCGTCATGAGATGTTTTCAATCTGTTGCATAGTTAACTCACCAACAGAACATGCCAAGAGAGGCACACAATGTGAATACCCAATTTACTCTGTTCAGTTGACGAGTTACCATGTAAAAGATTCAAAACATCTCGTAATGACAAACTAAGAAGTTCCGGCCATGATGATATTTGTGTGACCCGAGGCTGAGAAATACAGTAAAAGAGTTTCGTTGAACCACGTTATTTACAGGCGCAACAGATGACATGAAAGCCCTCCCTATGGATGCAGGCAAACAAGCTGCACTTCTGAGAACCGAGGAGTTTACGAGTGCAGCCAGCTGCGTGGAGCTAGGGAGCGTTCAGTGCCCCTAGCAGCTAGGCTGTACATCTAAACAGTCTCGGTCCTCGGAAGGTGTTCAGATCGTCCTGGTTTTGATTCTCGTAGGTTCAAAAGTCAAGAAGAATATAATAATTCCAATCCCAAAGAAAGCAGGTGTTGACAGATGTGAAAATTACCGAACTATCATTTTTATAAGTCACAGCTGCAAAATACTAACGCGAATTCTTTACAGACGAATGGAAAAACTGGTAGAAGCGGATCTCGGGGAAGGTCAGTTTTGATTCCGTAGAAATGTTGGAACACGTGAGGCAATACTGACCTTACGACTTATCTTAGAAGAAAGATTAAGGAAAGGCAAATCTACGTTTCTAGCCTTTGTAGACTTAGAGAAAGCTTTTGACAATGTTGACTGGAATACTCTGTTTCAAATTCTGAAGGTGGCAGGGGTAAAATACAGGGAGCGAAAGGCTATTTACAATATGTACAGAAACCAGATGGCAGTTATAAGAGTTGAGGGGCATGAAAGGGAAGCAGTGGTTGGGAAGGGAGTGAGACAGGGTTGTAGCCTATCCCCGATGTTATTCAATCTGTATATTGAACAAGCAGTAAAAGAAACAAGAGAAAAATTCGGAGTAGGTATTAAAATCCAGGGAGAAGAAATAAAAACTTTTGAGGTTCGCCGATGACATTGTAATTTTGTCAGAGACAGCAAAAGACTTGGAAGAGCAGTTGAACGGAATCGACAGTGTCTTGAAAGGAGGATATAAGATGAACATCAACAAAAGCAAAACGAGGATAATGGAATGTAGTTGAATTAAGTCGGGTAATGCCGAGGGAATTAGATTAGGAAATGAGACACTTAAAGGAGTTTTGCTATTTGGGGAGCAAAATAACTGATGATGAAGTAGAGAGGATGTAAAATGTAGACTGGCAATGGCAAGGAAAGCGTTTCTGAAGAAGAGAAAGTTGTTAACACCGAGTGTAGATTTAAGTGTGAGGAAGTCGTTTGTGAAAGTATTTGTATGGAGTGTAGCCATGTATGGAAGTGAAACATGGACGATAAATAGTTTGAACAAGAAGAGAATAGAGGCTTTCGAAATGTGGTGGTACAGAAGAATGTTGAAGATTAGGTGGGTAGATCACGTAACAAATGAGGAGGTATGGAATAGGATTGGGGAGAAGAGAAGTTTGTGGCACAACTTGACTAGAAGAAGGGAGCGGTTGGTAGGACATGTTCTGAGGCATCAAGGGATCACAAATTTAGGATTTGAGGGCAGCGTGGTGGGTAAAAATCGCAGAGGGAGACCAAGAGATGAATACCCTAAGCAGATTCAGAAGGATGTAGGTAGCAATAGCTACTGGGAGATGGAGCAGCTTGCAGAGGATAGAGTAGCACGGAGAGCTGCATCAAACCAGTCCCAGGACTGAAGACCACAACAACAACAACAACAGTTTCAAGAGAAGTGAGTGTCAGCCGTCACGGGGCAATTGTAATAGCGTTGGGGCAAGATGTCGCTGGTTGGCCGTAGGTGTGAGCTGGAAGGCAGGGCGCGGTCCGCCTGGCGGGGGTGGGTGTCTGGGGCTGCACCTGGGGGGAGCCGGCAGTATTTTTGGCCGTCCAGAAGCGCCAAGCCGCGCTGTTCGATACGCACTGCGCATGCGCGCGCGCCACGCGTCAGATCCATAGCGCCGCGGCGCCGCGCCGGACCGCGTGCCATCGGCCGCCCCATGCTTGCGGTGACTGAAAGCTCAGCGGTGGGGGGAGAATGGGGGGGGGGGGAGTGGCTGGGGGAGGGGGCATCGTAGTCGCGGTCTAGATGCCGTCCCCTCCTCTCGGCGCCTCAGACTGTCCGCTGCGGAGCTTCAGTCCAGGCGCGCTTTGGCGGGATGATGTGCCAACGACCCTCTCTGGTAAAAGCCGGAACACACGACTAACGAGCCAGCGATTCAGCCTCGCAACTATCTACCCTCTCCATAGCAGTAGGAATATTTATCCAGTAGTGGATGTGAAATGACCGTCAGTGATGATTATGAGGATGATGTGCGAAGTACAAGGCAAATCAAGCATCAGATTTCGAACGGCCAGTGGTTTGATAGATGAGACGCGTATTCGCAGGCATTGCGCTATGACTAATTCCGTAAAGTAAAATTCTGAATAAAAGATGTGACCACGATTTGATTGTTGCTAACACTTACCTCGCTACAGCTCTCCACTAGCAGGTAGCGTGCTCTATTACTATTTCCATTTCTCTTTTAGCTGGAACTACGGTGTTACCACAGTAATCGGCAGAAAAGCTAGAAGACGGAAAACAGGGTAGTTAACGATTCCAATGTGCTCTAAAGAACTGATTTCGACATCGGTGAACGAGACCTCCCGTTTGACTTTGCGCATTGGCTGCGGTCGCCAGAACAGGAAGAAAACAATTGGCTCTGCTCGTCGCACGAAACACAATCCGTGCTGTAACACAACGTCCCACACAAGCATAAATGCTGACAAATCAATGAATTGTCTGCTCTAATTTTTTTTTATAAAATTAGCGATTAAGGTATTTTTGGAGCACGTGATTACTCTCCAGTTTACACTTCTTTGTTTGGAAGCGGGCTCATAGAACCACTTTCAAACTGGAATGAGATTTTCACTCTGCAGCGGAGTGTGTGCTGATATGAAACTACCTGGCAGATCAAAACTGTGTGCCGGACCGAGACTCGAACTCGGGTCCTTTACCTTTCGCGGGCAAGTGCTTTACCATCTGAGCAACCCAGTATAGCGGTAGTTTGCGGGCAGGCGTGTCAATTAGCATCATATTAATTAAAATGGGGGATAAACAGACTTTATTTTGGAAGAAATAAAAAGGGGAAAGTAATACGAAACTCTGATAACTGCACAGTATTATTAAGAAGCAATATAGTGAAAAGTAATAAAAATCAAAGTAGCAAGACCAAGCGGGACAGAAAGATATAGGGGCGAGTTTGTTTTTTAATACATATAAAAGAACATGTAACACATTATTGAGCTCTCTACCTTCAGCTATCGCGATCGGACTAGTCGATGAAAAAGTGGTACGCGACTGCGAAATTCGTTAAGGAGATTATTTAAGGACTCTTCAAGCACGTTTAAAATACATTACGTGTCACGAAGTGATCAGAGACGTTTATTGTCGGGTGGAGTGGAGTGAAAATGAATCCGACAACATAATCGAACTTTGTGTTAGCTGGGAAAAATACTCTTGGGGAAACTATTATGGTTGTGGAACCCACGGAAGTTGTGCGTAACGGAAAGCTATTGTTTACGTAATTCTGCACTTTATAAAATGGTGGAACTTGTGTGGGCGGAACATTAATAGAATCTTAGCCTTGGACGGTTGCGGGGGTAACTGATACAAACAACGCGCCAGAGTAAAAATAGTTGGCTTATAAGGGTAGTGTACGCGCGGAGAGCTACGAGCAGCGGGTGACGTCATCCGTCTCCAGTGTGCGAGCGGTAGCAGCTGTTGGTAGGCCGCCGGGTGACTCAGCTGCCTGCTGCATCCTTATCGCGCTCTACCGGGGTGTCTGGCAAACTGACCCCCCCCCCCCCCCTTCTCAATCCACTTCCAAGTCCTTGTGGATGCAACAAGAACAAATGGTATTATTTTGTAGACCCCATCTTTGCAGATCGATGTGGTGGGGCCTTTATCTGTAGCAGATATTTCAAAAAAGCATCATTCGATTTTAAAGGCCATATCTTCTACGTGAATGCATATTGGAACTCGGAATAAATTTCATCTCACGCATAGGACTAAAAAGTTTATCCACTCTAAAAGAAAAACAAACGATGCACCACGAAAGAATTACCAGAATGCGACGGAAATCGGTACACGTGATATGTATCTACAGACAAACAAATGATTAAAATTTTATGAAAATTGCATGATTTATTTAATAGAAAGGGCTTCACAAATTGAGTTAGTGAATAATGTGTTGTTCCACCTCAGGCCCTTATGCGGCTTGGCACTGACTGAAAAGAATTGTTGCATGTTGCAAGATCCCCTCGCTTCTAAACTGATACTGCTATTACTCAGCTTAGCCGCGAGTCCGTAGAGGGTGGTATATGTGACGTACAGTATAACTGGTCAGCATTTCCACCCGGAATTTGCGAGTGTAAGCCGGACCTTCTTTGATCCGCCTTGGTGGGTCGTGTCGTCGGATTTCCTGCTACCTGTGCGCGGTGCATGTCTCGTAAATGTCGTCCCGTGCAGATTCTTCATTGGCGCATTGGATGTGTCTGTCGGTGGAAGCTAATTATCTGAAATTGCTGTCGATCAACTTTGGGGTATCTATTTACTCGAAATTAACATTCAGAATGCCGTGATATCAGTTTTACTCCTATTAGATCAATAATGAAACGCCAATGTCACAAACTACTCGTAACCGAGAGCATGGCTACCATCGAACAAGACAGGAAGAGCCCTTAACGCCGACCGCCGACTTGGCGCGCAGGCCGTATCTCTTACTAGTTTCGTCACAGTTCGTGGATTTCCGATCAAGTTCGTACTTACTAAGATATGCATTTGTTAATGAACGGGTGTGAATTTTAACGAGGCAAAATTATGATAAATGGTTTTAAACATCCAGAGGCTCCTCCTAGTATACATGTTGTCATAAATGACTTTAATTATTAAATATAAACAAACAAAATCAGTGACTTTGGCGCCAAGATGGCGGTACTTCCCGTCATATATATTTCCCAGACTGACACTTGTTGCTACGGTCCAGCGCCGAACCCCACCCCACTACGCGCGACATGCGGTCGCTTCGTCACCTAGACAGCCAGCGTGGGAAATGCTCTCCGACTCATGGCCGGCTACGGACTACAGCACTTCCTAACTATCGTGAATACATCAATAGGAGAAAATAATATATTAAAACTGGTAAAAATTACTTCCTCACGTAAGAGGCACCTTACAATGTCCTCCTTGAGGGATATTGTGCCAAATTCTATGCAGTTAGAGCACTAGATAGTGCAAATCTTGAGACGGTTGGAGGACGCTGCCTACAATGCTCCACACGTTCTCAATTAGGGAGAGACCCAACGACAATACTGGCCAAGGTAGGTTCGGCAAGCATGAAGACTGTGCTGGCGTAAGCTGTCGCCAGCACACCGATCGGCAAAGATGTAGCGCGAAGATCGACAGTAAGCGCACGATCAAGCGCGCGTATCACGAGAGAGGCCACAGACAGACTCGCAAGCAACGACTGTTGTTGCGTGGCAGCTCGCCCAAAGATGTTGGAAGGCGAGGCACATAGACGGTGTCTTCCATAAATACCCTCCTCTATCCCCTCACCGCAAAAAAAGATATGATGTGCCACGATATCAGCCGACCTTGTAGGCCAATGGTGCAGTGCGAGATCTGTACGCTCCTTACGCTGTAAGAGATGCACTGCCGAACTCTCGGCAAAAACCACGCCGCACACTTGGAACTAAACTGCAGCTGTTCAAACGGAGAACGGAAAACGACTTTTGCTGCTACGTTATCTCCATCTTGGTTCGGCGTCCACTGCATAAAGAAGGAACAAACGAGTGTGCTCTCTGCACCAAGGAGACCACTACATGCAACAGCGTGAACTAGAAATTACAGTCTGTTAATACACTCCTGGAAATTGAAACAAGAACACCGTGAATTCATTGTCCCAGGAAGGGGAAACTTTATTGACACATTCCTGGGGTCGGATACATCACATGATCACACTGACAGAACCACAAGCACATAGACACAGGCAACAGAGCATGCACAATGTCGGCACTAGTACAGTTCATATCCACCTTTCGCAGCAATGCAGGCTGCTATTCTCCCATGGAGACGATCGTAGAGATGCTGGATGTAGTCCTGTGGAACGGCTTGCCATGCCATTTCCACCTGGCGCCTCAGTTGGACCAGCGTTCGTGCTGGACGTGCAGACCGCGTGAGACGACGCTTCATCCAGTCCCAAACATGCTCAATGGGGGACAGATCCGGAGATCTTGCTGGCCAGGGTAGTTGACTTACACCTTCTAGAGCACGTTGGGTGGCACGGGATACATGCGGACGTGCATTGTCCTGTTGGAACAGCAAGTTCCCTTGCCGGTCTAGGAATGGTAGAACGATGGGTTCCATGACGGTTTGGATGTACCGTGCACTATTCAGTGTCCCCTCGACGATCACCAGAGGTGTACGGCCAGTGTAGGAGATCGCTCCCCACACCATGATGCCGGGTGTTGGCCCTGTGTGCCTCGGTCGTATGCAGTCCTGATTGTGGCGCTCACCTGCACGGCGCCAAACACGCATACGACCATCATTGGCACCAAGGCAGAAGCGACTCTCATCGCTGAAGACGACACGTCTCCATTCGTCCCTCCATTCACGCCTGTCGCGACACCACTGGAGGCGGGCTGCACGATGTTGGGGCGTGAGCGGAATACGGCCTAACGGTGTGCGAGACCGTAGCCCAGCTTCATGGAGACGGTTGCGAATGGTCCTCGCCGATACCCCAGGAGCAACAGTGTCAGTAATTTGCTGGGAAGTGGTGGTGCGGTCCCCTACGGCACTGCGTAGGATCCTATGGTCTTGGCGTGCATCCGTGCGTCGCTGCGGTCCGGTCCCAGGTCGACGGGCACGTGCACCTTCCGCCGACCACTGGCGACAACATCGATGTACTGTGGAGATCTCACGCCCCACGTGTTGACCAATTCGGCGGTACGTCCACCTGGCCTCCCGCATGCCCACTATACGCCCTCGCTCAAAGTCCGTCAACTGCACATACGGTTCACGTCCACGCTGTCGCGGCATGCTACCAGTGTTAAAGACTGCGATGGAGCTTCGTATGCCACGGCAAACTGGCTGACACTGACGGCGGCGGTGCACAAATGCTGCGCAGCTAGCCCCATTCGACGGCCAACACCGCGGTTCCTGGTGTGTCCGCTGTGCCGTGCGTGTGATCATTGCTTGTACAGCCCTCTCGCAGTGTCCGGAGCAAGTATGGTGGGTCTGACACACCGGTGTCAATGTGTTATTTTTTCCATTTCCAGGAGTGTATTTAATCAAAGTTTCTACCTTCATTCATGTAAAAGACATATTCTTGTGGAAACCGATGAAACTTTCTGAAACAATCTGTATTTTGTTAATCGCGTAGGTGCAAATTTTCACTAAGCTGTCATTCATTTCAGATATTCAAATTACTTTACCGACTTTTTAAATTATACATTCTTAACTTCAGATGTCCTTGTAGTTGCTCTGACTAATTTAAATGAGCGTTGGTCATCTAAGCGCAACGACCTTGCCGCAGTGGATACACCGGTTCCCGTGAGATCACCGCAGTTAAGCGCTGTCGGGCGTGGTCGGCACTTGGATGGGCGAACATCTGGGCCGCCATGCGCTGTTGCCATTTTTCGGGGTGCACTCAGCCTCGTGATGACAATTGAGGAGCTACTCGACCGAACAGTACCGGCTTCGGTCAAGAATACCAGCATAACGACCGGAAGAGCGGTGTACTGACTCCAGGCCCCTCCTATCCGCATCCTCCAGAGAGGATGACACGGCGGTCGGATGGTCCCGGTAGGCCACTCGTGGCCTGAAGACGGAGTTGGTCATCCAAACCAAAATGAAATTAATAGATTTCAAAACCGGTGCAATCTCTAAAGGCAACGTGTCCGCTCGTTTCAACTAGTCTGTCAGCGGAGCTCTATAGACCAATAGGGAATTCACAGCGGAACGCATATTAGATGAATGGGGGGCATCTTCAGAAAATACACCATTTTTGAAATCTATAAATGGTGTTTTGGTTTGGATGACATATTAGAATTACGATTAATCAGAACAACTGTGTCGATATCTGAAGATGGGATAATGTCATATCGAAATCGATCATCTAATACGAGTATCTAGAAGAAGAGATAGCTTGGTGAAAATTATCCAGCATACAAATGACATTGTCTTGCCATACGACTTCCGTAAGTAATAAATACAGCGAATATGCATCTCCTTATCGTGTTGCGTGGTATTGGCCGAAATTTACTGCATACTGTATTCTATAAGTTGGGAAATGAATGTTCACAGCAGATAACAATACGACATAACACTGAGCTGTATTTACGTTAAATCAAAATATTTATTGTAACATGACGTGAAAGAAAGCCGACTCGTTGTTCAACAGAATCTTCGCCTAATTTTTAAATAAGAAAACCATTGGGGTGTGCATTACAGAGACTTCTAAGAGCTGGGTATCTTGAAATGTGATTGTCTAAGCAGCAAATTCAACAGACAGTCCAAACCTAATGAAAATTACGGCACGCCAGACGTAGACCGAGCAAGTGAAGGGAGATCCACCCAGAAGAAAACTGAACTGCGAGCAAGAAAGAAAATCGTTGAAATAACGTGGTCCGTAGCCGGCCGATACAATAAGGGTTTGAAAAAATAAAAGTGCGCAGCGGTTTCAAAGTTTTAGCTTAGCACTATCCGTTGCCGCAGTCAACATCCACTGATGTTCCGTAATCGCCACAGGCAACAGCCACTGACGACACTCTGATTTGAGAAGCAACAAACCTAAAAGTTTATGCCACATAAGAAAAATTTTTCAACAGTTGAGAAGACACTGTTTGACTTTTTCCTCTCTCGACAAACAGAAATACAACTAATATGTTGGTAATGGAAACGAGAAACGTTTTGACTTCTACAGAGGAGTCCAAAAACATGTATCCACTGTTTATAAAAGTCCATAACTAGCAAACTAATTAACAGAGTTGTCTCATCTTTGGTAGTGTAATAGTTCGTAGTTCCGGCAATCGCCACACAAGCGGTGTATTGTGTTGTTTTGTTTTGTCAGATGACAGTCGCCACGTAGTGTTTTGTTCTTAGTTGCACCCATTTATTCGAGTAAACATGGCTGGCGCAAGACTTATATTCGATGAGCTTCGGAAGCTTTAGACGTCCATTTTACCTGCCATCCGAGACTTGTGTGGAGACGGAAGAGTTTACCTTGAACAAGATGGTGCCCCAGCCCGCTACCAAAATCGTGTTCTGGCTTTGTTGTTGTTGTGCCCTTCAGTCCTGAGACTGGTTTGATGCAGCTCTCCCTGCTACTCTATCCTGTGCAAGCTTCTTCATCTCCCAGTACCTACTGCAACCTACATCCTTCTGGATCTGTTTAGTGTATTCATCTCTTGGTCTCTCTCTACGATTTTTACCCTCCACGCTGCCCTCTAATGCTAAATTGGTGATCCCTTGATGCCTCAGAACATGTCCTACCAACCGATCCTTTCTTCTGGTCAAGTTGTACCAACTTCTCTTCTTCCAAATCCTATTCAATACTTCCTCATTAGTTATGTGATCTACCCATCTAATCTTCAACATTCTTCTGTAGCACCACATTTCGAAAGCTTCTATTCTCTTCTTGTCCAAACTATATATCGTCCATGTTTCACTTCCATACATGGCTGCACTCCATACAAATACTTTCAGAAACGACTTCCGTACACTTAAATCTATACTCGATGTTAACAAATTTCTCTTCTTCAGAAACGCTTTCCTTGCCATTGCCAGTCTACATTTTATATCCTCTCTACTTCGACCATCATCAGTTATTTTGCTCCCCAAATAGCAAAATTCCTTTACTACTTTAAGTGTCTTATTTCCTAATCTAATTCCCTCAGCATCACCCGACTTAATTCAACTACATTCCATTATACTCGTTTTGCTTTTGTTGATGTTCATCTTACATCCACCTTTCAAGATACTGTCCGTTCCGTTCAACTGCTTTTCCAAGTCCTTTGCTGTCTCTGACAAAATTACAATGTCATCGGCGAACCTCAAAGTTTTTATTTCTTCTCCATGGATTTTAATACCTACTCCGAATTTTTCTTTTGTTTCCTTTACTGCTTGCTCAATATACAGATTGAATAACATCGGGGAGAGGCTACAACCCTGTCTTACTCCCTTCCCGACCACTGCTTCCCTTTCATGTCCCTCGACTCTTATAACTGCCATCTGGTTTCTGTACAAATTGTAAATAGCCTTTCGCTCCCTGTATTTTGCCCCTGCTAGCTTTAGAATTTAAAAGAGAGTATTCCAGTCAACATTGTCAAAAGCTTTCTCTAAGTCTACAAATGCTAGAAACGTAGGTTTGCCTTTTCTTAATCTTTCTTCTAAGATAAGTCTTAAGGTCAGTATTGCCTGTTCTGGCGTATCTCGACGAAAATCTACCAGGAAGATGGATAGGCCGTAGAGGTGCTGTGGAGTATCCATCACGTTCCCCAGACCTAACTCCTCTGAACTTTTACCGCAGGGAACACTAAAGGACGTCGTTTATCGATAAAATCCACACACATTGGATGAACTTCGAGAATCCATCGTACAATCATGTGCAAATATCCAACTGGACACGCTGCAGTCAGTAGTTCGTGCTGCAGTTCGGCGGCATCGTGTGTTTGTGCATGTTAATGGTGACCAGTTCGAACACCTGCAATGATATCTTTAAGTTGGACTTTAAGCTACACTTTGACCAAAGATGAGACAACTCTGCCAATTAGTTTGCAAGTTTTGGGCTTTTAAACAGTGGATACATTTTTTTGGACCCCTCTGTATAATTGCATACTTTCATTCGTGTCAGTTCTCGCTAGTAATTATTACATGCATCGCGTGTTCGCCTCCGTAGCTGAGGGGTCAGCGTGCCTGACAGCCATGCGGCGGACAAGAGTTCAGATCCCCCTACTGGCAAGGATTTTTCCAAGGCTGGAGGACTGCAACGGCGTCCTACTTGTGATGCCAGCTTAGGAACTACTTGGACAAGAAGGACTGTATCCGAGCCTTTCTCGCCGGCAAATGCCGAGAGAGCGGTGTGATAACACCGAATCCCTCTATACTGCATTCAGATGACGCCATTGGCTGCGGATGACACGGCGGTCGGTCGGTCCCCACTGGCCTCTCTGAGGCCATGGTGGCGGAGCTTTCTTTTCTTTCATGTCGCGTTCAATGAAAACGTCACTAAAATCAGAGAGATTTGGGCCTATACTAATGGATATCGACAATCTTATTTGTCGCATACCATCCGTGAGGCTGTTTCCCTGTGTGTGCCTCCGTCAAACACCGATAAGGCCTGTGGAGTAGAGATGCAGATGTGTAACTCTCCGACAGATCAGAAGCGTCGCGAGGCCGGCGCGGTCCTCGTGTAAGCACGTGGCGATGAGGGCAGGTGGCTTTCCAACCGCGTTCATAGGCTGACGCGGAATCCAGCGGGCCACCGGATGTGCCGCACCGATTCCCTGCAGCCCACGTCGTGCATCAGATGTTAACCTGTGACCGCAGCGCGAAAAAGGCAGTAGCTCTCTGAAAAACATCACCTCTCTCGCGACACGACGCGAACAATGGGCACTGCTTCTTGTCGGTGAGAACCGACGCGATTCTCAGTGTCGAGCGCAGAACACCAGCTCTGCCCTTGATCGTACGCGGCGCGGCCGGTAACATTCTCCCGCAGCAGTTGTCGATGGAAAAACGTCACCCATTCCAATCTTTTTTGTACCATCCCTTCACTGCTGAACGTTTTACCTCTAGAAACGTAAACAGGGTAAGGTTTTATTAAATGGTTTGTGACATCACAACTGTAGTGAAAGTATACTGTTTTTTGTGCCCTTTTTACATTATTGCAGGACAGCTGGACGACGAATATTGTTTCATCAGTCTTACTACAAAAGCAGACAAATATTCAGATTTCTACTTGAGACTTGACGCACGCGAAGGTGAATGCCACATTTATCGACTAGTCAGATCAAAACGTAGTAAAACGGAGGATATCCAAAATTTTACGGCGTTAACGACGATACGGAGATACAGATGAGCTGCTGTTCGACCAGAAGAAAGCAGAGGAATTCTGGAGGAGCTACTTTGAGAGAATTTCCACCGAGGAATTTCCTCATCGACCACCAAACATATCAGCTGTTGAAGAACCAGTCAAGGAAATTAATGTTGGCGAAGTCGAAGATGCTCTGAAGGAGATAGAAAGACGGAAAGCCACTGGCTCCGGTAGCCTCCCAACAGAATTATGGTGGTCTCAACAGTGGAATGCATTAGGTTGGCTAACAGATCTTTTGAACCAGATATCAGACAAGGTAGAATACCAGCAGACTGGCAGCACAGCATCACTGTACTGTACAAACACGTCCGTTTGCTCCTTCACCAGCCCAAAAGATTGTGCCTGTTTATTACAAGATAAGTCCATCCTACAAAAGTTTTTACTGATTATCACTTACGACTCTGTGAGGATCAACTTCAAATCAAAAAGGTCTTAGTAAAATAAATATTCTTCCCAGCTTTGTAATGTTATTTTGAAATAGTAATTAAAACGACAAACACTACTTGCCCGTATGTGATAAAGTACTAAGCTGTGGAACGAACTACACTTTTCAGTGACGTTTTTACTCAAAAAATGACTTTGTGGGAGTTGGTATAGGTAACCGATTGCTGTGTGATCAAGACAGACTATTAGTCGGCAGTAAATTACAGACCTGTTACGGTTTTACAGGGGCTCCATGTCACAGTTTTAAAGAAAAAAATAGGGCGCGTCGAAGTGTCGCTTTTTATGACTTCCGAGAACTAGCCAGTCAGATATATAGTAACCTGCATATTCACTGCCACTGAGTTGACGGAATTTTTCTAAAATTTTTCACGGCGTATGACACGCTGCGAGAAATGGTTCCTTAGTAATCACAGCAGTCTCTTTCCCTTTGGGTAGACGTAATCTTTTTTGTCTTTTTTCATCTTGTCACGGTTATCTCTCCCGCTGTTCACATGAAAGTTCTGCACAGACCTGCTTCCTCAGTTGTTTGTTGTATTTTTTGAATTCTCCGTCTTCTCCAGTTGCCCAATAGTTGTTACCCTCCACGGCTCACAGAAATAGCACGGAAGTTGTTATTCTGTCAGTCACGTGTCCTAACACCACGTTGAGTTCAAAATGGTTCAAATGGCTCTAAGAACTCTATGACTTATCATCTGAAGTCATCAGTGCCCTGGACTTAGAACTACTTAAACCTAACTAAGGACATCACACATATCCATGCCCGAGACAGGATTCGAACCTGCGACCATAGCAGCAGCGCGGTTCCGGACTGAAGCGCTTAGAACCGCTCGGCCACAACGGCCGGCCACGTTGAGTTTTCCGCGCGTTCCTTTCCCCGCCTGTTCGTTGGAGTACTTCATTTCTTATCACACCACTTCATTTTTAGCATCCTTCTGTACTCCACACTGCCGAAACATCTATTCCTTTCTTTCCGGTTTTACCATAGCACATGATCCTTTACCGTACAAAGACGTGCTTCTGACGTACCTTCTCCGAAATTTCTTCTCAAATTTGGGCCTACGCCTTGTTGGTGAGGAAGACCCTTTTTGCCTGTACTAATCTGCTTCTCGCGTCCTCCTTGCTACATCCGACACACGTGTTATTTTGATTGCAAAGAAGCAGTATTCTTTCTCTTCATCTACTGCGTGCGATTCGCCCCTCCCCCCTTACCATTGTTAAGTTTGTCACCAATCTGTTTTCTGCTACTTTCTCGCCTTCGGCCTATTGTCATTCTGCATTGTGTGCTCGGTAGCTTGCCCATTGCATTGGAGAGATCCCGCAGTTCTTCCTCGGTTTTACCGGGAGACCTCCCATGAAATTCGCAGCGAGGCGCAGTCGCAGAGTACGGAGCCGGGCGACGCCCACGTGTGTTGTGGCACGGCTGGGCATTCTGTGGGCGGTTTGGCGCGCCGTCGTTTCCTGCCGTGACTCACGGCGCAGCCAGCTAGCGCTGACGCACCCCGCGACGTCCGACCAGTCACAGACCGCCGCAGGTCCTGCGCTTTCGCGCGTGAATCAGGCTGGGAAGCACATCGCCGGCGAGGTCTTTCTCACACCAGAGGCCCGGTTGTTCGTGGAAGCATTCGTGACGTAGCAGTGCCGCGGTTTCGCATCTTGTTGTAAAATCCACGTGCAGGAGGACATCCTTATCACGAGTTAGCCATTTAGTTAGTGTATAATTGCGTAGGCTTCCGCGGCCAGAGTCAGTCGACATAAAAGTTTCCTGAGTATGGTAACGCGTCTCAATGTAAAAAAAGAAAGGCGCTGCTGTTGGAGATAAAACTAACGTTTCGGCCACGATTGCAGCAGCCTTCTTCTGGATCTAATGGTGCGTTCTAGCTATGCAGTATCCTTTATATTTTGTTGTTAGTGTTCACTGCGCATGCCATTACGTCATCATTTTAAAAAGGTGGTTAGTTTCATCAGCAAGACTGCGGAAAAGGAATAAAATTCAGCGAAGCCTGTGTGTTGGCCAAGCAGCCAATTATGACGAAACGCAACATCAGAGAGGCCATCAAAATACTTAAACACCCTAACAACATGAAGAGGGAGGGATGACTCAGGCTTGCCCCATCTTGGCTGCCAGCAACCAGAGCCCAACAGACCGGACTGACAAAACGAGGCACGAGCACTACCGGCGAGTAACTGCAGCACCGACTCAAAGGAAGGCCTTGGTGCTTGTTCGTGACGTCACGTCACGTCAGCTAGGCACGGCGAACGCCAGGTCTGTTGCAGGCATACTCGTAATGGTGGTGTCTCCCTCTCTGACACACGAAAATGTGAAACTATTGGTGGTAATTGACCAACTCACTGTTCTGAGAGATTTCTGCAATCAATTAATTGTGCAAGTCATTACACTTCTTAACAAATAGTGTACTCCTGAACTTAAATTTCCACCTGTTTTAAGGATTGACATACAAAAACAACTTCATGGTCCAGCAGCAACAGAATTCGTGCTTCTTTACATTATTTGTAAATCTGAGGAAGTTACGTTTGTACTGGGTTGCCTTTACAAGAAACTTGAACATATTGGTGCTCTTCTTTAGGCATCTTGGTTGACTATGGGGAGAGGAGCTCTGAATGTTAATGAAATATCTTGCGATTGTACACGTTGCACGTTGGGGGAGGGGGTGGGGGACAGAAGAAGAGGCAAAAGAGATACTTGTTTTATCAAATGATTTTTTTTTTATCTTATTAAGTTTCTCCTTTCAGTTGAAAGAGGGGAATATTTATCTTTTCTAATGGGCATGTTTAAAAAGGTTTAAGCTCAGCAGTATTTTCGATGTATGAAGCTATTTTGTTTCCTGTTTAGAATTCCTTTCGTTGAAAACGATTGTAATCTAATGACTGGCAACAGTTGGACATTTACACGTGTAAATTAGTTCACATTTCCAGTGACGATGTCAAACGAAAATAAATAAATAAATAAAAGAAACGAGTTCATTGTAATGGGGTTGCGGTAAGTTTCGATAACGAAATGGATCAAATAAATATAGTTACTTGAATGTGAAATTTCCGAAGCTTGCAGTGGGGCAAAGCATCTTCTCATATACATCTACGTTTGTTTCGACAGGATTCAGTAATACAGAACTGTGATCTTCATTTTTAGCTTTACGATAGTAAGAAAATCTTTCATCTAAATAAAACTGCGGAATCCAAAACAATACGAAACAGTTTGTCCAAAAATAAGAGATTTATAGTGTTAAGCACGCCCGGGCGTTTCTGCCTGCCTCAGACCTGGCGTTCGTGTGCCTAGCTGACGTGACGTCACCAAGAAGCGCCGAGGCCTGCCTTTGAGTCGGTGTTGGTAGCTGCCGCCGCGCGGCCGACGTCCAGCAGTTGGTAAACAGCAGCAAACTTCTCATTCGACAGTGACCACCAATCATGGTACATAACACAAGAGCCAATAGACAACAGAGATCACGTTATCCCTCCACCGCAATAACTTGTTAAAACAAACTTCCCTCTCCTTCTTCCTTAAGTGGCCAATGAAACTAACTACCTTTTTAAAATTATGACGTAATGGCATGCGCAGTGAACACTAACAACAAAATATAAAGGACATTGCATAGCTAGAACGCACCATTAGACCCAGAAGAAGGCCGCTGCAATCGTGGCCGAAACGCTGGTTTTCCTCCAGTAGCAGTAGTTTATTTATTATTATTATCTTTTTTTGCATGATGACGCTGTACCTTACCCAGAAAACTTTTATGTCGACCATTTAGTTAGTTGTTTATTCATCTATAGGCCATAACAAAATGTGTCAGGCTTGTAAATTTAGTTGACACAGAAAACTTTATTTAATTATCTAATTCGTGCATACAGTGACGTTCTTGTTCTTCTTTTCCTTTAGTGTTCCTGTTTTACGACGGATTTCAACTGAAGCCTCTCCATCGTGTCTTGATCTGAGAATCTTCCTTCACCTGTTTGTATGTTCGTCTTCTTCTACTGTCATCCATCACTTCAATTTCCTTCCTACCTCTTCTACTTCTCCCTCTGCAATTATTTGTTGTAGACAATTCCTGCGCAGTGTATGTCCTAGCCAATACTTTTTTCCTCTTTCTGATCACTGCTAATCCCTATACTTCCGGTATTTTATTCATTACTTCTTGACCTGTAAGTCTCTCACCCCACTTCACCTGAGGTATTCTTCTGCATAGCCACAAATCAAAACATTCTAAAAATCTTTCTTCTTTCTTTTTAACTATCCATGATTCACTGCAGTGCCACATTACACTCCAGATATAAAATTTAGCAAATCTTGTCCTCAGCTACACACACACACACACACACACACACACACACACACACACGTTCCCTCTGGTCTAGCATTAGGACTTTTACGGGTGATGTTCCGGTGACCGCTCTGGTCGATAGTTCCTTTTTTGCTCGCCGATCGCACGAAGATATTACGTGACTCGCAGCTACAACGCTTCCTGGCACGTACTAGTTGCTCAATATTCGCGTCAATGAAAAATGCCACAGTTCACCAGCTCAAGTTCGTGTTGTCTAGGAGACGATCTAATGTTCAGTGACGGCTCCCTCGTTGGTTCGTGCCATTGCCTTCAGTTGCGCAAAAGAAAAATCACAGTTAAGTGTTTCACTTCATTTCGATCATCACATCAACCAAGGACCGCTCCAAACGAGAAGACCAGCAACAGCCCGTGTCTGCTCCCCTCCCAACAAGATCTGCTTGCGCCACGCCAAGTAGTTACCCATATTTTAATGCCCGAGCGGGTCGGCGCAGCGGTACGGCGCTGGAATCGCACTCAAAAGGACGCTGGTTCAAATCCCCGACCAGCCATCCAGATTTAAAATTCCCATAATTTCTCTAAACTGCTTAAGGCAATTGCCGGGATGTTTCCTTTGTAAAAAGCACAGCCAATTTCACTACCCGTCCTTCCCAATCCGAGCTTGTGGCCTGTCTCTAATGATTTCGTCATCGACGGGACATAAAACCTTAATCTTCCTTCCTTGGAAGCAGATGGTTGGTGTATTTTTAGAGCGTATTTCTCACACGTTACTGCACATTTCCGGACTTTAAACAAATATTTCTGCGACTTTTTGTGCATAAATGCATGCATATTTTGGTTACTTGCACGAGGGTCACTCCAAAAGCAATGCACACAATTTTTTTTATCCACCTTTTATTCTACATGTTTGAAAGTTTTACAGTGTGTAGAAACATCCTTTAGGAGTTTCCCAAAGAGATGATAGTCACATGCCATTAGTTTACCAGCAGAAGGTGTGGTTTTGAATTTTATTTTCCTTGGGTGAATTTGCATGATGCCACTCCATTGATTACCTCTTCGTCTCTCGTGAAAAATAATGGAGCCATCTTTCATCACCTGTCACAATTCTTCCAAGAAATTCACCTCGACCATTATCGTACTGTTCCAAAAGTTCGCTGCATACCATTTTTCTTGTTTCTTTGTAAGCCACTGTCAACATCGTGGGAACCTACCTGGCACAAATCTTTTTTAACGCCAACACTTTCGGTATTCTGCAAACACTTCCTACCCCTATCCCAACGTAGCGTGACAATTCGTTCACTGTGATGCGTCTGTCAGCAGTCACCAATTCGTTAACTCTCTGTACATTGTCTGGAGTGTGTGCGGTATGATGCCACAGCACAGGAACTCAATGACAGCACGTTGCTTCTGAAGAACGTCAAATGTAGCAGCCATCTTGAAGACATGCTGTGACGGCGCCACTCGCGGGTACAAGTTGAACTAAGTTTGAAAACAAGCGGGAAGGATGTATCTACACACTGTAAAACTTTGAGACATGCAGAATGAAAACTGTATTTTTACAAAAATAGTGTGTACTTCTTTTGGAGTGACCCTCGTATCACTAGACGGAGGACAGAGGGAAAAGAAATATTCTTTTGCAACTAATTTACTTGAATTACTTTCTCCTTACGGTCATTGCAATGAATTACTGTCCCAGTTCCATCAATAAATAATTGTACGTCATTTTATCTCGTGGATGACTACTTAATGAAATTAATTAAAGCAAAATAAGCCGTCATCTGCAATTACGGATTGGTACAAGACATACCCCGCACAAACTAGCTTGGACACAGACTTCGTTGACGAACTCCAGGTACAGTAGGGACGCGGAGCCCAGAAGGTTCGTCCCTCGCCCGCAGGGTTAGTGGAGAAACTGGAGGTTCCAGGCTGGTGGCTTTAACCGGCCTTCTAGTCATCGTCAGATACTAGACGTAAAGACTGTTTTTTCGACGCGCGGGATTAGCCGAGTGGTCTGAGGCGCTGCAGTCATGGACTGTGCGGCTGGTCCCGGCGGAGGTTCGCGTCCTCCCTCGGGCATGGGAGTGTGTGTTTGTCCTTAGGATAATTTAGGTTAAATAGTGTGTAAGCTTACGGACTGATAACGTTAGCAGTTAAGTCCCATAAGATTTCACACACATTTGAACATTTCTCTTTCTTCCAATAGCTGAACAGACATATAAGCTTCCCTGTTGTCAACACGTTAGTATTTGTAGCTAGTCAATGCTCTGACCAGACCGTTTTTTCTCCCATTTCAGGTAAGTGTGGGCGCCGCTAGGCGGGTACAGGCGGGTTGCGGTAAGTGCGGCGAGGCTCGAAGCCGGACACAGAAGCCGTGTGAGAGCGACGCGACACCCGAGCTTTCAGCTTCCAGCCTGCAGCCAGCGATACCTGTGAGAGGAGGTCGCACTCGACGGCCTCACGTCCGTCACGGTGCGGCGGAAATCTCCAGACAGCCGCAAGCGCCGAATACCTGGACCACAGCGGCAGCTACCTAGCATAACTAGAACGTACACTACTGGCCATTAAAACTGCTACACCAAGAAGAAATGCAGATGATAAAAGGGTATTCATTGGACAAATAAATTATACTAGAACAAACATGTGATTACATTTTTACGCAATTTGGGTGCATAGGTCCCGAGAAATCAGTACCCAGAACAACCACCTCTGGCCGTAATAACGGCCTTGATAAGCCTGGGCATTGAGTCAAACAGAGCTTGGACGGCGTGTACAGATACAGCTGCCCATGTAGCTTCGACACGATACCACAGTTCATCAGGAGTAGTGACTGGCGTATTGTGACGATGCAGTTGCCCGGCCACCATTCACCAGACGTTTTCAATTGGTGAGAGATCTGGAGAATGTGCTGACCAGAACGTTTTCTGTTGCCATTCGTGCACCCAGTTTCGTCGTTGAGTACACCATCGCATGCGCTCGTGTCTGTGATGCAGTGTCTAGGGTAGCCGCAGCCATGGTCTCCGAGCTGATAGTCCATGCTGCTGCAAATGTCGTCGAATTGTTAGTGCAGATGGTTGTTGTCTTGTGAAAGTCCCCATCTGTTGACTCAGCGATCGAGTCGTGCCTGCACGATCCGTTACAGCCATGCGGATAAGATGCCTGTCATCTCGACTGCTAGTGATACGAGGCCGTTGGGATGCAGCACCACGTTCCGTATTACCCTTCTGAACACACCGATTCTGCTAACAGTCATTGGACCTCAACCAACGGGAGCAGCAATGTCGCGATACGATAAACTGCAATCGCGATAGGCTACAATCCGACAGTCGGAAACTTGATGGTACGCATTTCTCCTCCTTACACGAGGCATCACAACAACGTTTCACCAGGCAACGCCGGTCAACTGCTGTTTGTGTATGAGAAATCGGTTGGAAATTTTCCTCATGCCAGCACGTTGTAGGTGTCGCCACCGGCGCCAACCTTGTGTGGATGCTCTGAAAAGCTAATCATTTTCATATCACACCATCTTCCTCCTGTCGGTTAAATTTGGCGTCTGTAGCAGTCATCTTCGTGGTGTAGCAATTTTAATGGCCAGTAGTGTAGGAAAATGCGCATTATATCTGGGAAGTTTCTGGAAGAGAAGATATCCAAGACAATACCTGTTATTTAGTACACAGTCATTCCTGCGTTTCAGTAAACGACATCTCTCTATCATATACTACAAATTTAGGCATTCCTCTGTTTTCACACTAATTATTTTAATGCACCTCTTCTATTTTTGATTTGCTAACGGTGAGATATAACAGCTTAAGCTTCCTATTCTGCGCTTTCCTATTCTGCGCTTTCTGAAACTCAGGTATGAGAGGATTTTGTAATCATTCGCCAACGAAGCAGTGCTGAAGTCTTTCATTTTGACGTATTTACTTTTGCTTTTCGTTCAATATAAGCAATGTACTACAGAGAAATCATCATGAATTCTTACGTACAAAAATTGCATTTATAATAATTAACACTATATATACTGCATTTCTGTTTTGAGTTTCAAGACATCTTCCAACTTAAAAGGTAATCGAATGTTTTACTACTTTTGTGCAGTTGTTGTCTCTGACCCAGTGAACATAACATACAAAATCTTGTCAATGACCATTCTGGAAAAACTTAAACCTTATGCAGACAACATTATTCGAGATTACCAGGCTAGATTTCGAACAAACCGTTCCACAACTGATAATTTGTTTACTATACGACAGATCTTTGAGAAATACTGGGAATTTAACAAAAAAATCCACTGTCTCTTCATTGACTTCCAGCGAGCCTTCGACGGCATCCACAGAAGTAGCCTCGATAACACGTTACGAGAATTTAGTGTACCCATTAAAATCATTAGGATGGTATAACTGTGCACGGATGGCTCCCAGGCAGCAGTGAAGTTCAGAGGATCCATATCCCCCACATTTCCAATTAAAACAGGCTTACGACAGGGAGATGCTCTTTCATGTGGCCTCTTCAGCCTTGCAATAGAGAAAGAGGTTCGGGAGAGTAATTTACATCTATACAATGGTCTCCGATTCGAACACAGTGAAGTAAAACTTCTGGCTTATGCAGATGATATAGTGTTGCTGAGTGAAACTGAAGAAGAAATGGAGACATGTACAGATTTCTCAGGCACAGTGCCAGCAAAATCGGGATTCTGATTAATCAAGAGAAAACCGAATATATGGAAATTGGTCAAGTCATAAACCGGAATCCTTACTTTGAAATTCACCAACATTCTAAATTCAGCTAATTTCTCCAGTTTAAATACCTTGGATTACGTTTCAACAGTAAAAATATCATAACAATGGATGTAAATGAAAGAATAGCCTCAGGGTCAAGATGTCTGTACTTACTAAACAACCCACTCAAAGGTAAAGTTTTGTCAATTACCACAGAGATGAAGATATACAACACTATTATATGCCCCATAGTACTGTACGGTTCAGAAAGCTGGATGCTTACAAAGAATGAAAGAGAAAAACTGAATATTTTCGAAAGAAAAGTAATGAGAAAAATCTGGGGACCTGTGTTGGAGAATGGCGTATCAGTTAATGAAGCAACCCACTATCATCCAGAAATTAAAAAGTAGGCGACTGCAGATCGTTGATGCAGCGTGTGGTCTACAGGGCCTGTGATAGCTGAGAAGAGAGAGGAGAGAAGTTGTCTCTGATGGCGTTAATTTGGTGTAATGGGCCGAATGTCAACGCTTTCCGTAAATAGCCAGAAGCGCAAAATTCACAGTTTTGTGTTTTTACTCACAGATACTTTATATTTTTCACTTGAAATGTTCCACGGGGTCAGTGAACTTCGCCGGTATGGAGTTGTTAGTAAATGGGGTCAACAGTAGCCGTTCGATCTTTGTTAAATGAGCGGCGTCAATCATGCAGAGGTTCCGTGGGAACGGTGAAAGAGGGGGCAGTATGAAATAGTAAAAAGGCGCGTCTGTAATGAGAGGGATATCGTCACGTGATGATGTCGTAAATCGGTGAAACGTTATGGCCTAACCTCTCTTTACAGCGACGGTCAGCCAACGGGTCGTATCGTGACTCGAAGGAATCGGCAGGCAGGTGCTGCAATTTGCCTCGTTACTCAACACGTCTTTCACCTACAAAAAAATATTTTATGTGCCTGGCTACGCGCACAAGTTTACAGAATCGGCAATAATTAGACAGAATGTCAATATTCAAACGAATGCATAGCCAAGTACATAACATGGGTATGCTGTCTCGCCTCTGGTATGCGTGTTCGTTCTAATGTGCTGTTATAGTGTTACATGAAAATGACAGTTATGGCCACATACTAGTTGGAGTTATAACACTCTGGAAAGTGGCGAAATGAGCCTCTCCCGGATCGAAATCATCCGGCGTATTGACGACTGAGTGCGGACGTGTTACTAGATGAATCCGGGAGGGTACACACGTACCGCATCAGTTACACCATTCGCAAACATTCACGCGAGGTAACTCTACATGCAGACAGTTGTGATACACAAATTCCGTCACAGGTGGGCGGTACAGGAAGGCCACCTGGCCGCCCATTACCTCTAAGATCGCCAAACCCAAAAAATTAACAAGTCGACCCCGTGAAGGTATGGAAGAAAGAAGACTAACTGCAAGAAGAGACGACGTTACAGAACTTGTGCCAAAACATCAGATGAACACGTCTCATGATATTAGTGCAATTCGTTGAGGGAAAAACGGTAGGGAAAGACAGAAATTGGAATTAGGTGCTACTCTGAGATGAAGAGCCTAGCGCAAGAGAGAAAATCTAGCCTGCTCTCATCAAACCTACGAGAGTCACATCAAAAGAAATGCACACTATTTTTTTTTAAAATCCATCGTTTATTCTACATGTTTGGAAGTTTTACAGTGTGTAGATACACCCTTTAGGAACAATATTTTCATTTCTCGACATAATTTCCATCCCTCTCGGGTGCCTTACGCCATCTTGGAACCAGCGCCTGTATGCCCGCATGGTAAAATTCTGCACCAACCTGTTGGAGCCACTGTCTGGCAGCGTGTACGAGGGAGTCATCATCTTCAAGCCTTGTTCCAGGAAGAGAGTCTTTCAGTTTCCCAAAGAGATGATAGTCACATGGAGCCAGGTCAGGACTGTAAGGCGGGTGTTTCAGTGTTGTCCATGCAAGTTTTGTGATCACTTCCATGGTTTTTTGACTGACATGTGGCCGAACATTGTCGTGCAACAGCCAAACATCGTGCTTTTTCCGAGGTGGTCGAACACGACTCAGTCGAGCTTGAAGTTTCTTCAGTGACGTCACATATTCATCAAAATTTATGGCGGTTCCACTTGTCATGATGTCCACAAGCAACAGTCCTTCGGAATTGAAAAACACCGTAGCCATAAATTTTCCAGCAGTAGGTGTGGTTTTGAATTTTTTTTTCCTTGGGTGAATTTGCATGATGCCACTCCACTGATTGCCTCTTCGTCTCTGGTGAAAAGTGATGGAGCCATGTTTCATCACCTCTCACAATTCTTCCAAGATATTCGTCTCCACAATTCTCGTACTGTTCCAAAAGTTCGCTGCATACCGTTTTTCTTGTTTCTTTGTGAGCCACTATCAACATCCTGGGTACACACCTGCCACAAACCTTATTTTACGCCCACACTTTCAGTATTCTGCAAACACTTCCTTCCCTTACCCCAACGTAGCGTGACAATTCGTTCACTGTAATGCGACTGTCAGCAGTCACCAATTCGTTAACTCTGTGCACATTGTCTGGAGTGTGTGCAGTACGAGGCCGGCCGCTGCGAGGACAGTCCTCAATACTGCCGTGCCCGCTTTCATCACGTAACCTGCTTGCCCACCGACTAGCTGTACTGCTATCGACAGCAGCATCTCCATACACCTTTTTCAACGTCTTGAGGTTGTTTCCCACTGCCTCGTTTTCACAGCACAGGAACTCAATGACAGCACGTTGCTTCTGACGAACGTCAAATGTAGCAGCCATCTTGA
The DNA here is from genome assembly GCF_023897955.1 of Schistocerca gregaria. Taxonomy (NCBI): domain Eukaryota; kingdom Metazoa; phylum Arthropoda; class Insecta; order Orthoptera; family Acrididae; genus Schistocerca; species Schistocerca gregaria. Next base: position 484,969,289 of record NC_064924.1, read on the forward strand.
AGACATGCTGTGACGGCGCCACTCACGGGAACACGTTGAACTAAGTTTGAAAACAAGCGGGAAGGATGTATCTACACACTGTAAAACTTTGAGACATGCAGAATGAAAACTGTATTTTTACAAAAATAGTGTGTACTTCTTTTGGAGTGACCCTCGTATCACTAGACGGAGGACATAGGGAAAAGAAATATTCTTTTGCAACTAATTTACTTGAATTACTTTCTCCTTACGGTCATTGCAATGAATTACTGTCCCAGTTCCATCAATAAATAATTGTACGTCATTTTATCTCGTGGATGACTACTTAATGAAAGTAAGTAAAGGAAAATAAGCCTTCATCTGTAATTACGGGTCGGTAGAAGACATATCCCGCACAAACTAGCTTGGACACAGACTTCGTTTACGAACTCCAGGTACAGTAGGGACGCGGAGCCCAGAAGGTTCGTCCGTCGCCCGCAGGGTTAGTGGAGAAAGTGGAGGTTCCAGGCGGGTGGCTGTATGCCTGCGGCGACTTTCTGCGCCGCCTCGCTTAGCGTCCGTGGGAACGCCGCCCAGCCGGAAAGCCGCCTACCTCCCGCTGCTAGTCTTTGGCTGCCCCGGCTGCTGCACTCGAGAGGACATTGTTCTTCTGCAGAGCACCCCGGCTGCGCGCAGAAGTCACGCCGATTACACCCTGGCTCGTTAAGTCTTTCCGTCAGCATCTTACGCAAAAACCGCAAGAAGGAACTCGACGTGCCACTGTAACAACGTTTACAGGCGGCTCAACTTGCGCAAGGGGAAAATAGAATTTTCTACGTCTACTTTTACACTCTACAAACCACCTTATGGTGTTGGGGGCTATATTGTCTAGATTTTAAAGATAGCAGGTCTATATAGATGGCAAGAAAATGAACTGAAAAAAATATGATGTACCACTTTGTGTTCCGCTGTCACCGCCCCCCCCCCCCCCCCCCTCCTTTTTCCTGTTTCAGTTGCGAATGGTGGGCTGGAAGAGAGGTGTTAAGTCTCAGTGTAGCCTCGTATCTTTGTAATTTTATCTTGGTGATCTTTTCGCAAGCTATACGTAGAGGACGAATCAATGTATTGATGGACTCTGTTGGGAACGTACACTCTCCAAATTTTAACAGCACACCACACTCTCATACCCAGTTACGTAATACCTCTGTAGCAGCGTCACCCACTTAAGTTTAGTGAGCAGCTCAGCGACATTTACACGCGATTAGTTTTATGTGGTCGTTCTGTATTAACTCGCTCCGTATGCATACTTCCAGATACACAGAATGAACCAGAACTCCATCGAGAAACTCTCAGAGCTGCTGCGAGGCGTGTTTTTTAAAGTAAATACCGTTTTGAAATTTAAAAAAAGACGTGCTAAGATATCTCAATAATTTTATTTTTACATGAAAGCCTGTACCTTAACCTACGCACTAACGCCATTACAGTCTAATTCTTCCTTGTTTACGTTGTGCACTGAGTGTTTAAAATGCCTCCGATAATCGTGAGTCCCGCCGACTGTAAAGTACGGGCTGTTGTAAGATTTCTTAGCGCTAAAGGCCTAAAAGCGATCGATATTCATCGTGAGACCTGTGAAGTTTACGGAGAAAACATTATGAGTGATGGAATGGAAAAAAGTGGGTGAGAACATTTAAAGATGGCCGCACAAATATGCACGATGAACAACGGAGTGGACGTCGTTCGGTCGTTACTGAAAGTTTGGTGTAGGAAGTGGACAATAAGGTGAGAGGAAACAGACGCTTTACGATTTCCTCCTTGCGGGATGACTTACCTAATGTTTCTGATAGTGTTTAGTATGGTATTGTGACCGAGCACTTGAATTACCGTTGGGTACCGAAAATATTGACGGATTTGCACAAAACCAAACGTTTAGACAGTGCATTGACTTTCCTTGAGTGGTACCACAACGACGGTGATGATTTCTTAAGCCAAACTGCTACGGGCCTATGTCACACCAGAATCAAAGCAACAGTCCATGGAAGTTGGGCAAGGGCATCGTTTTGCTGCAAGACAATGTCTGTCCGCATGCAGCGAATCAGAGCAAAGATCTCATCACATCTTTTCGCTGGGAAGCTCTAGATCATCCTCCGTACAGCCCCGATCTTGCGCCCAGTGACTACCATCTGTTCCTGCACTTGAAGAAACACCTGGGCGGTCAGCGAATTCAAGACGATGACAAAGTCAAAACAGTGATGATGCAGTGGTTAACAAGTCAGGCGGCAGACTTCTATGAGGAGGGTATTCAAAAACTGGTACAACGTTATGACAAGTGCCTCAATACTGACGGAAATTATATAGAAAAGTAGATTAAGGTACAGGCTTTCATATAAAAATAAAATTATTCAGATATCTTAGCACGTATTTTTTAAATTTCAAAACCGTACATAGTTAAAAAGCACGCCTCGTAGTATGGACCAAAACAAGGAAACAAAGTCTAGTAAACATGGATTCTAAAAGGTACACCGTTTTGAGCTATGAGCACTTGTTCAGTAAAAGATATATTTTCACAGTAGCGGTATTGAACATGTGCTGATAGATCTTAAGATGTGTCTTTTAGAATCCATGTTTACTGGACTTTTTTTCTTGTGTTGTTCCACATTACCACCTCTGAAAATTTGTCGGAGGCGTTCTATTTCACCCTGCATAACGGATGTGATTGCTTACAGGGGTTGCTTCGGTAATGATGTAAAAGTACAATAAAGGGAATTTCCGCCTCTTTATGCGCAACACGTTAAATTTGTTTATGTTGACGGTTTACTGTTGCTCACAGTACCGAGCGACGATCCTCTGCAAGTCTTCCTGGATTTTGGAAACAGATTTTTGCTGACGTTGTGTGGTTTACACGTTAAGTCTGGATCCATTTCCCTAGCCAGAATGAGTTTTACACGAATTGTATCTGTAAATCAGCTCTTCCGATTTCGTCATCATGCTGAAGTTCGTTTATCATTACCTTCGTAATATTTCTACTTACTTCCGTGTTGTCAGCGAACTCTTGAGGAGGCGACACTATACGGAGAAGCTTTAAAAATTCTAAGTAACCTGTGAGAACCTGTTTTTAATTACAGCCACGTAGCTGACTTGCGTATACTAAAGAATTTGTCACTTCTAGGACATGGCTCTCGTAGGATTTGGAGTTTTGCAATACGTACAAACCTTCCAAATGAAGGAAAGATGGAAAGATACGTTCTCATTCGTGTGCATAGAATTACCGAATGCTGTGTATTTATCCACTGACTGCGGGCGCGACTCTTTGACGTTAAGGGAGAGAGCTATACAAAATATAAGATTATTGACACAGTCAGTTGAAAACCACGTTGAAAAGGAAAACTGTTTCATTTTCAACTGTTAGCTACACCTTCCAACTACTTCTTTACATAGTCATCGCTCCGACTTAGACACCTATCGCAGCGTTGTAGCAATTTTTCCAATACCCTCGTCATAGAAGGCAGCCTCCTGTGCTTTTCGACAATTTTCTACGCTGGACTGCAGCTCGTCGTCTGTATCAAAATCTTGTCTCGATTGCCAGCGGATCACTTGAGCAGAGATTAAAATCATAGAGAGACAAGTCCGGGCTACATGGTAGGTAATCAAACTGTCCCCATCGAAAACGCTGCAGGAGCTGCAGCGTGTGGCTGATAACTATCGTGAAAGGGAACTGCAAGACATTTAGGTTACGTGGGGTTGCATGAAATCAGGCGAAATCTCGCCAGGAAACCATATTTGCGCTCACTGCACGCACAGAACTGAGAAGAGCGATGTGTCTCTACCAACAGATATTAGAGACGTTGCCCAATACATCTGTGCAAAGCTTCATCGGATTTTCACTGTGGTTTCTATTTCGCGAACGATTGTTCTCAAATTCAGTGGCGTTCCTGCCGAGATTTCGCCTGATTTCATGCAACCCACGTAATGTAATTGTCTTGCAGTTCTTCTTCATGACAGTTCTCGACCGCACGCTGCAGGGGCAATGCTGATACTCCCGCAGTGTTTGCGATGTGAAGCGTTTGATTACTCAACATATACCCCAGACTTAGCCCTCTCGGCCGGCCAATTAGGACAAGACGATTGGCCGGCCGGAGTGGCCGAGCAGTTCTAGGCGCTTCAGTCTGGAAGCGCGTGACCGCTACGGTGGCAGGTTCGAATTCTGCCTCGGGCATGGATGTCTCTGATGTTCTTAGGTTAGTTAGGTTTAAGTAGTTCTAAGTTCTAGGGGACTGATGACCTCAGATGTTAAGTCCCTTAGTGCTCAGAGCTATTTGAACCATTTGAACGCTCTCTGATTTTCATCTCTGCTCACATGATTCCGAATACACCTCGTAGAATATGGTTGTCTCGTTGATATAATCAAGCAATTCTCTCGTATGTGTAATGCTACAAGCCTAATGAAGAAAACAAGAACTCAGCGGTTGGTTGTAACTGAAACCAACAGACATTAAGTATTAAGTTATCTGAAATAGCAATAGCCGAAGCGCTTCACGAAACTTCACGAAAATGTAACGCATTATGGGATACTGCTGGACGTCCAAAATAATTGAAAGTGTTTTAGTTCAAATTGTTAGTAACCTTTCGGTTAGAAGTGGGATAGTCGTTCGATCTGACGTACACCTATGTAGTTACGCAGAGTTTTAGGATCGAAAAAATTCATAAGAGACGCTGTATTCGACTATGTAAAATGGCTCATGATACTCTAAGCACTCTGGCAACTTCCTATCCAGAAAACGTCACGAAACCATTTGAGAACTGTTTTCGGATTCGTGCTCCAAAGCGAGAACATCCATCTACAGCAGCACTGTTATAAGCAAGACTCAAGAAGAAATAGTCCACTTACATTGCTACCCATGACCGAGGGAGGCTTTACAACAGTCAGCAGACACGGAATGAAAGTGGGCTTTGTCGTACACCAAGCAACAATGCGCATACTAATTGTGATCATTCCCTGAGGCCAACCGTGCAGTTTGAACGTCCTAACGCAAACCATTTACAAATTATGACGATTTTATTTCATTTAGCCCTGTAGACGATTCTAGATGTAGAGTCTTTCCTTGTAAACGCCCGACACATTGCCATACAAGCGCGACCGTCTCTCATTGACGTCTCGTACTTTTTCTTCTGTTTGCGTCCGCTGTAATCCTTTCGTGAAGCTAAAGCTTCTAGACGTATTTGCATGCCGCTCCCCTGTGATGTTTTGTCACTAGAGCGCAGTTTGTCAGAGTTTTGTCTGGGGTGTTAGGGTGGCTCGCCTAAGGGAGTCGGGGGTGTTACTGGGAGGGCGATCGACGCGCAGGGCCTCATGGGAAATTACGCACGCGCTGGCCGATTCTTTGGCCGATAGCGACAGCTGGGTGGCGCGTCACAGCCCCGTGTTCCCCACGAGTTCCCGACAAGTTGGTCGCTAACTCACATGTGTTGTGCAACACTGCACCGAGTTTCTATATACATAGCTAGTGGTAGTAACTGAGCGTTGCTTTATATAGTAGTATATATATATGGCACCATTTCTTTCGGAACCTCCGACTTCATCCGGTTGAATAGGGAGTGCAGGGAATTCAGACAGCCGGTATCATACTTTCGGCGGTGGCGTCGCTTCCTCTAATCCCAATCCATCTCGTCGGATGTTTTTTTGATACCGTAAAGACATTCAGGAGAGTGACATCCACACAATCCCTAACATCAGGGAAAGATTAAAAATGAGATTTCTCAATCCATCGAGTGGATTGATACGTTAACTGTCTGGCCATGGCCCTTATGCCACGTGTCTACACAAAATCAGAAGACAGAGGAATAATAGTTGGGGTTGTTTTGGGGGAAGAGGCCAAACAGCGAGGTCATCGGTCTCATCGGATTAGGGAAGGACGGGGAAGGAAGTCGGCCGAGCCCTTTGCAAGGAGTCATCCCACCATTTGTCTGGAGCGATTTAGGGAAAGAACGAGAAAACCTAAATCAGAATGACCGGACGCGGGATTGAACCGTCATCCTCCCGAATGCGAGTCTAGTGTGCTACCACCGCGCCACCTCGCTCGGTAGGTGAATAGTAGCTGCGCCTGCGACAGTATAGACTCACCAGAACACACATTGTGGGACTAGGCGCTCTGTGAAGATGCAGCGGGTAATGGCCGTCAGGTATTAAGGATGTTGGATACCGCAGCAGCACTAAGCAGCGAGTAGACCTGGCGCATCTTGGACGACACTGCAGCCGAAGTATGCATGAAGGCCAAGGTAGACTTCACGAGGCATTCAACACTAAGTCATCATTCTTCCGTGCAGGCTAAGATGGAGAGAAGATCACTGAGGTTGGCGACTACGTAGATAAATATTGTCCCAAGAATCTGTATTGAGTTGGTGCAAGTTATCATGGAAGTGTGGACTTTAAGAAGTAACAGTGATGGGTGGAATTACTCGCTACAGTGGAAACGCTGGTGACGTGCTACCCGACGACCAAGGAATCCAGCAGACTATGGCTGTTGATCGGGGTACCATGCGGGCGAATCCAGTAGCTGAAACAACTACGTACAATTGAAATGCACCAAAATAAACGAAGAAACAGAGAACAGATTCTAGTGTTTGTAGTAGAGTAGTAGCTGGATAATTGGTGAAGGGGTTTAATGTAGTTTTGTAGTAGGAGAAGTAGCTGTAGTTCTTTTTCTGTCCGCTTCCGGTAGCTGAGTGGGGCCGGCACGATGGCTCAGCGTGTTCGGTCAGAGGGTTAGGTGCCCCCGTAATAAAACAAACAAAAAAACTGAGTTAATCGAACTTAAACTGGTGTCTTTGCAGAACTGAACATGTTTTGTGCTGTGTCAGTTCACGAGGTTTCTGGAACTTTCTTTTTTGCGGAGGAAATTGTGAAAATGAGTGTTATAACTGGGCATGCTGCAAAACTGGTCGTTTCCTCAACGTCACGACGATTCCTATGATTTCACTTTTCTGGATAACTACGCCCCACTTTCATGTTGAGGTGCTGCGTTATCTCAACAACACCATCCCCCAATATTGGATTGGAAGAAGTGGATACGATCTTGTGCGTTGCTATTCGTCTCCCAAGTCACCAGACGTTGAAACGTCCCCTTTAAAAATTTATGAATGACTGTGCTGATAAACCTATCACGTTATTTGATTTTCAAACAGCTGACCAAAACTGAACGTACTCAGACATTTCGCTCTTTACTTATTCTGATCAACAGTAAACTGACACACAATATATTTTTTAGCGCAACGCAGTCTGACTTTCAATAATCCCTACAAAAGACTGGCCCTGACTAACAATAACCTATACCTTTCATGAATCACTTACCTCACAAAATCTTCATTCCACTATCACAAATTTACTCTTTCTGATGGACGCACGTCCAGACAGTCCCCTCTTCAAAATTCTGCCATCTCTCTCCCCACATCCACCACTGCTGGTGGCTTACCTCCAACTGCGCTGTTCACAACCAACTGTCCAACACTACAATAGCGAATATTCAAACAATGCAAACCAGCCACAGACTACTCGCAGCACAGTCATTGATTTTCATACAGAGTGCTACATGGCGTTACCAACATAAAAACCTAAACAGCCTACTTACAACTTCACACCTTTCGATTTTTTTCTGTGGGATGCACAAAAGAAAGAGTTTTTGTCCCATGTATGGCAGTTGTTCTTCAGGACCTGAGAAATCGAATTGTTGAAGTTGTCGAGTCAATAAGCAGCTACCTGTTAATCCGTGAGTGGAATGAAATGCACTACCGTTTCGATGTGTCTCGAGCAACGCATGTTATAGTGACTGTGTATAGCTAAAACTTTGAACGTTCCCCTATCCAGTGCCATGAGAAATTTGTTTCTCTTTCATGGTTTGTATGTAATAAGCAACTGAAATCCGTTCTTTAATTTTAAATCACCTTTTAAGTCACTCGTAACACTCTGAATGACTATAATGGTATTGCGCTTATTAAAACGTGCAATGGAAGTTTTGCAAATAATAGAGGGTAACGTCCTAAATGTCGAGGCATGGACCATTTGGGACGTCATAAGTTCTGGTCAGTCAAACGATATTTACGATCAGTTCGCACAATAATTCCACTTATTTGTTAATAACTTGATCCTGCACATGGAATATTACAAAGACCCTTTCTCAGACAGTAACTTCTTGAAATGAATTAAAACTAGCGGGCCAACAATCAGGAAATCAGAGTGGTTTCTCGCAAAAAAAGACGATGGGAGTGCCTCCACATCTCGCATGTTGTCTTGCAGCTCTAGGAGCACTTGAAAACCGTGCCATATGGTCTTCACATACAAGGTGACTAGCAGCGGCCATTCGCCCCTTTGCCTTTCCTGCCTCTCTGGCGGAGGGGGTTATAGCCCGTAGAAAAACGAGAATTGGCTGCCTCGGGCTACCGAACAGATGCACACCCGGCCTTTTCTAAAGAAATAGGCTGTAAAACAACGCACATCTCTTCCAGGAAGTTCGAAACGAGGGGCCACTCAGTTAGAGTAACGACGCCACAATTCAGAGAATACCTCCTCCGGCCGTACATTACTCCCATGGTTCCTTTTTCTGAGAAAATCTCTACTACTTTTTTTTGTATGCTTCTGATTTTCAGTAGATTCCCTGTGTGTACATTTTATTTATTATCATCCATTTGCTTAGGTACAACATGCTCAACGTGATTTGTATTTACTTTATGTTCCTGCATCTGACGTCAGAGAAGTTTTAACAATTAAATTCATAAAATTTTGTAAATATTCCATTCATATACTTCTATGGTTACATTAATCGTATGAAATATACGTTCTTCGACAAACGCTATCTATCGCTTCCGTTTTAATCTCTCCGACGAGTTGACACCAATGATTGTCAATATAGAATACTATCTTTGTAACAATTTTGTGGCGACTGAGTATTATTTCTTTTAAATATAGAGCAGCTGTAGAGAAATTTTACAAAAAATAACTTAGTTTATTTATGTTATACATCTTCGCTTCTAAACATTGCGACTGTGGTAAAATGGCATATATTAAGTTGCTGCATAATTTCGTAGCGTTTTTCCGAACGTTCAGTAAACACAACAGATACACATATTTGAGAATTAAGTCATCAATAATACACTCTCATTCACTATTTACAACAGTGTGCCAACGCTGAGTTAACTTTTCGACTCCGCGACTCTAGAAATCACGTGGTTTTGAGATGAACAACTCGTCTTGTTGGGAGGGCATTTTCATCCTGCAACGAAGTTCCTTGAATGTTTGATAGAGAGCGGAAAAGGTGAAAATCTGTGGGCGCACGATCAGGTGAATAACATGGGTACGGAATGAATTCCAACCTATTTTCCTTTTAGTGTTTTTTGTCAGTCTAACAGAATGCGGATGTGCGTTATCGTGAAGAAGCATTACCTCACGCTATCGTCTTGGTTGTTGTTCCTGGATTGCGTCTGCGTGACCTCTCAATTGTGATAATAAATGTCAGCAGTTCTGGTTACATCTCGGGGAAGCAATTTGTAGTATACCGCACCGTCGCTGTTCCACCAGTTGCATAACATTATCTTTTGTGGATGCGCAGGACTTTGTACGCTGAGTTGTTTCTTTGTGTGGGCTCAACCATTCTTTTCTTCTCCTTATGTTAGCATAAAGACACCATTTCTCGTCACCAGTAACTATACATGATAGGAATGGTCGGCATTGTTCACGATTCAATACATGACAAGCAAGCATAGATGCACATTTGGCTAGTTTTTGTGGTTTTGGCATAGAGCATGCGGTACACATATGCCGATTTTTTAATCTTCCCCAATGCATGCAAATGTCTCACGATGGTGGAGGGATCACAGTTCATAACGTTTCCCAGTTCTCTAGCGCACTGACATGGGTCATTGTGGGTGGATGCGTTTTAACGAAGCCCGAAGGTCTTCCTGAACGAGCAGGCCGCGGTGGCCGAGCGGTTCTAGGCGCTTCAGTCCGGAACCACGCGACTGCTACGGTCGCAGTTTGGAATCCTGCTTCGGGCATGGATGTGTGTGATGTCATTAGGTTAGTTACGTTTAAGGAGTTCTAAGTTCTAGGGGACTGATGACCTCAGATGTTAAGTCCCATAGTGCTCAGACCCATTTGAACCATTTTTTTCTTCCTGAATGTGGACAGTGTCACTAATGTGAAAACGGCCCTCCTTAAAACGAGAAAATCATTATTTCCCGTGCTCTATCCAGTGGCGTTATACCCATACATGACGCTTATGTTTCTTGCTACCTCGGGTGCTGTCACCCTTCTGCTGAACTCAAAAAGAGATGGATATCTCAGAAATGTTCCGATTTCTCCACGTGGCAATCTATTTTAAAGCATCCACAGCTCCATTCACTATCTCCAGGTGACAAAATGAAAATATGTAAACTCCAATACCACCAGTGAACTACAAATATAGAACGACACTCAATAAATAAACCCCTAGCAAACGGAAGACCAACATGCAAAACAAAAACGCTACGAACTTATGCACCAAGTCACAGGTTCGAATCCTGTCTTGGGCATGGATGAGTGATGTCCTTAGGTTAGTTACGTTTTCGTAGTTCTAAGCTCTCGGGGACTGATGACCTCCCATAGTGTTCGGAGCCATTTGAACCATTTTTATGGCCCAAACTAATAATTTGTATGGAAACTGCAACAAGTCAACTTATCTCCCACTAGCCACCTATCGGGGCACTGCAGTCTCGTCATGAGGTGAAGCTTTTACGCAGGTATTGTATACTGTGTACGACGTGCAGTTTGTCGGCAGGACTGTCGCTCTCCTGAAAATCGTTTGATTTACGTAGATTCCATCGCACTTTGGATAAAAATAAAAGATAGTGATCGTTATCCGGCTAAACCGTGTCCATCTAAATTCTGTATTTTCCACCCTCGTATATAACAGATCCTTTAAAAGTGTCGTACTCAGAGCTTTCTGGATTATATGACACGTAAGGAACCAAATAATGACCGCTATCCTTTGTTTGTGTGCATAATTATGCGCAGTCTATGTAAATCCAGCTACTTTCAGCGACTGAATAGACATCGTAAGCTTGCTGTAAATACCGTTCATCTTATGATAGATTATAGAAGCTTGAAATCTGACTGATGGGATAGTAAGAAGTTTGCAGTTCCAAAACAAATTATCCGCTATGAAACTTAGTAAATCTTTCTGCAACCCTTATTAGACTCCTCGCCGGAGAAAGAAGCCATAAGAACAAAGCAGAAAGAGCGCTGGGCGCAGCGCTTCTAAAACGACAGTCTGTACAGACACATAGTTCGCCAGGCGAAGTTTCATATATACATGGTAATGTTTAAACAGAAACAGGGGTTATCGGCACCTGTCGAAAAAGTTCAGAAAGCGTAATTTTAGCCTATCACCAAGAGGCGCCGAACGTATCCCATTAGTCATATTTCAGAAGTCGGTGGCATCCTCCGGTCCACGTTTGTGCTACTATAGTGAAATTCCGAGCAGCCGGATATTTTCGAACTGTTTGGTTTTCCGTAGGTAGCTTTGACTCATAGCTTCTTTCCCACTTACGAGAAAAAATCAAACGGATACAAAGTTCACAGATTCCTCTGTTTCATGAAACGGCGTCCTGCAGAGCTTGTACTCCTTTATTGGGATTTTTTTTTTCGGGAAATACGCTGACTGCATTCCGCGTTTCTGTATTTTTTTTTCCCGAGGAACGAATGACTTTTCATCTCCTCTTCCGCAGATATGAGGGCGCAGGAATTTTGCGCAGAGCTATTGCGGATCGGGTGCTCCAGATATTGCAATACCTGGCGCGACGCAGATCTGTTTGACTGTACGCGGCCCTTAGGCTGGGCACGAACCGCCCGTGACTGCAATTACCCGACATCAAACGAAGCTTATAATTGGATGTTCTGCTGCCGTGATTGCCTGCGATGTTGCGGATATACTGTACGGATATAAATGTGTTTACTTCCTGTAACCTCGTGGCGTGGCCCTCGGTTATGTGCGCTAATCGAATAATGCCGTTATAGAATTCTGGGTAAACATTGCATTAAAAGCGAGCTCGAAAGCTGCGCGCTGCTGTAAAATATAATATTAGCCTTTATTTAGATGGCAGTAGTTTCCAAACATGATTTCCTAATATTAAATGTGCGCTGCTGTGATCGGCTTAAATTTATGTGAAGTGACTTCCGATTTCGACAGCGCAGCACACAGAGTTGGATTGGGATGAGGGACGTGGTTCAAGGACGAATGTCCCTGCGGTACAGTGACCTCTGTGGCAATCCCTGAAACCTCAGTGCCTGAAGTGTCTCACGCATTTTCACAACGATAAGTAACCAAACCCAAGTGTTGGGGAAGTTCATAAAAAAGTGACTGATCTATAAAAGCGAATATATCGGGAGCTCTGTCCATTCAACGAAAAAATATAAAATTATATGCATGCGTGGTGACTGTCCTTTCGGGCGTAACCTTCAGTGCGGATGCACCGTTACGTTCCACCTCCAGTGGGAATTTAAATTAGCAAGCATGGAGGACGGGGACGGTAGACAGGTGGTGCTAAGTGGTAGTGTAAGTCGGCTGTGAGCGTGCCAAGTGTGCGCATGTGCGACGAACATTGTGTCCGAATGGTGCAGCGGTTAACGGAACTGCATAGTAAGCAAGTGATCCCGGTTAGAGTCCTAGGCCGACACAAATTTTCACTCGCCGTCGCTCATTCCGCATGAAGTCCCGAGGCAGGTGATATCATTTTGTCCCTTCCCTTTTCCTTCCATTCTCCGCCTTCCATCTCCATTTTACATAAAAGTCAGAATTAATTCTAACTCCCAGGTGTCGACAAAGGTTTTTGTCAGCTTTATCTGGTACTTGGTCTACATCACATTCAACTGTGCAGTGTATCGCAGAGGAACTCTGAGCAAATATTTCCGACCTTATGTACCATTCCGTTCGCGTCATGAGAGAGGGGAAATGAAGAATGGGTGCTCTTCTGGGCCCTTCAGCGGCTGACCGCGTTCAACGAAACCGAAACTGATCGTCTCTTCTCTCAGTGGGATAAATGTCTTATGTGTGTGATAGTTGCTTTTGAATGGAATCAGTCCATGGTCCCGTTGTGACTGGTGTCCGATTTTCATTTGACTATCCCTTATATATTAAGAACATTAGAGGACGATTTACGTCTCAGTGGGGCACGTACGATGTTACTTTCATTTCTATTGAACATTTGCTGTCCTGTACAATAAAGTGTAGAGCGAATTGACAACTGCTAAGATACTCCGTCTGACCATATATTGGTCATCATCATCATCATTTAAGACTGATTATGCCTTTCAGCGTTCAGTCTGGAGCATAGCCCCCCTTACAAAATTCCTCCATGGTCCCCTTTTCAGTGCTAACATTGGTGCCTCTTCTGATGTTAAGCCTATTACTTCAAAATCATTCTTAACCGAATCCAGGTACCTTCTCCTTGGTCTATCCCGACTCCTCCTGCCCTCTACTGCTGAACCCATGAGTCTCTTGGGTAACCTTGTTTCTCCCATGCGTGTAACATGACCCCACCATCTAAGCCTGTTCGCCCTGACTGCTGCATCTATAGAATTCATTCCCAGTTTTCTTTGATTTCCTCATTGTGCACACTCTCCTGCCATTGTTCCCATCTATTAGTACCTGCAATCATCCTAGCTACATTCATATCCGTAACCTCAACCTTATGTATAAGATAACCTGAATCCACCCAGCTTTCGCTCCCATACAACAAAGTTAGTCGAAAGATTGAACGGTGCACAGATAACTTAGTCTTGGTACTGACTTCCTTCTTGCAGAAGAGAGTAGACCGTAGCTGAGCGCTCACTGTATTAGCTTTGCTACACCTCGCTTCCAGTTCTTTCACTATGAACTGGAAGCGAGTAATTGTGGTAATTAGTCGAAAATATCGTACAGATTCGAAAGCCTCTCGAATATCTAGAAGGTGGAAACTACTTGGTTAGGACTTTCTCTGGGGAATAGGCCAAAAGAAGAACACGCGGAAAACATAGGCAAGAAGAAGGATCAGGATGATAGGACTTGGCTTAAGTCATTAACGAATAATTTCTATAGTACTCGTGGGAGCTGTGGAGGGTAAAAACTATAGGAGAAGACAGAGGTTGGAACACATCCAACAAATAACTGAGAACGTTGGATGCAAGGTGCAAGATGAAAAGGTAGGCACACAAGAAGATTTCATGCCGGAGCGCATGAAAACAGTCAAGCCTGATGGACCCCCTCCCCTTTCCCTAAACAGAAATGTACCTTATTATCATGATTTGTAAATTTATTTACTTGTTTTATCTTTCTGGCATGAGGTCAATCTTGTCGTCGTATAAGAGTATATTTATTTAACGTGATCTGATTCTGTCAACCAGGCGCTCTCTTACATCGGATCAGGGTTTCACACCTACGCTACCTAAGAAATAACGATTTTAATATGACAAACAGTGTTAAAATCATTTGAGTGTCTTTAGCGCCAGCGTGAGTAAATAATACTGACTACGAACTAAAAAAGTTAATTGTGGCAGTACTTGTACTACGGCTGCTGCTGCCACTAATACTGATAATAGTAAGAGCAATAATAATCACGATAATGACAGTGGCAGACATACAAAGAATTTATAGAAGTAGAAAATATGTTTTATCATACGAGGCGTGATTTTTAAGCAAGTACCGTTTTGAAATTTAAAGAAGACGTGCCAAGTTATCTCAATAATTTTATTTTTACGTGAGAGCCTGTACCTTAATCTACGCACTGACGCCATTACAGTCTGATTCTTTCTTGTTTACGTTGTGCACTGAGTGTTTAAAATGCCTCCGATAAAAGTGAGTCCCGCCGACTGTAAAGTACGGGTTGTTATAAGATTTCTTAGTGCTAAGGGACTAAAAGCGATCGTTATTCATCGTAGGATCTGTGCAGTTTACGGAAAAAACATGAGTGATGGAATGGTAAGAAAGGGGGTGAGAGCACTTTAAGATGGCCGCACAAATATGCATGATGAACAACGGAGTGGGAGTCCTTCGGTCGCTAATGAAAGTTTGGTGCAGGAAGTGGACAATAAGGTGAGAGAAAACAGGCGCTTTACGATTTCCTCCTTGCGGGATGACTTTCCTCATGTTTCTCGTAGCGTTTTGTATGGCACTGTGACCGAGCACTCGAATTACCGAAAATTGTGCGCACGTTGGGTACCGAAAAAGTTGACGGATGTGCAGAAAACCAAACGTGCATTGACTTCCCTTGAGTGGTACCACAACGACGGTGATTATTTCTTAAGCCAAATTGTTACGGGCGATGAAACACGGGTGGCCTACGTCATGGCAGAATCAAAGCAACAGTCCGTGGAAGCTGAACAAGGGCGTCGTTTTTCTGCAAGACAATGCCCGTCCGCATGTGGCGAATCAGACCAAAGATCTCATCACATTTTTTCGGTGGGAAACTCTAGATCATCCTCCGTACAGCCCCGATGTTGCGCCCAGCGACTACCATCTGTTCCTGCACTTGAAAGAACACCTGGGTGGTCAGCGTCTTCAAGACGATGACGAAGTCAAAGCAGTGGTGACGCCGTGGTTAACAAGTCAGGCGGAAGACTTCTATGAGGAGGGTATTCAAAAACTGGTACAACGTTATGACAAGTGCCTTAATATTGACGGAAATTATGTAGAAAAGTAGATTAAGGTACAGGCTTGCATGTAAAAATAAAATTATTGAGATATCTTAGCACGTCTTTTTTAATTTCAAAACGGCACTTACTTAAAGAACACGTCTCATATATTGGGTTCTGGGAAAGGAAATTTAAGACTGCACCAGCTAAGAATAGTTGTCAGCTTACCAAAGGTGGAAAAGTCATACGTGCCATCTGTTTGTGAATCGTGTAAACCAGGGATCCCCAAACTATTTTGGACAAGTGACCCCTTTTCCAAAATGAACTGTCACCTCAGACCCCCATGGCCAAATTACCTACTTTTAAAATCAACCCCCTTAATTATAATGGTCCGCTAACTAAAAACACCTCTACAGAGTGTTATTTTTCATTCTGACAGGCCAGTGGAGGAAGACAGAGAATTAGCAATGCTTTAAGTTAGCAGACTGTTATGAATAAGGGGGCCTATCTTCAGTTTTTTCCTATTGATACAAAATACCTAGGTACTAAGGAACCAATTGGAAAATTTTGCACTTAGTTAAGTGAGTAAAGTTGACTTCATTTTCTGATCAAAATTTAACAAAATAAAAAGACCAACAATTCAGTAAATATCAAATTTAATTTATGATTATTACAAATTAAGTACTTAAAGAATCTTAAGTAGGAAGGAAATTATATTTAAAAAAGTATTAATTCGCAAAGAGAAAATAAAACATTCAGTGTGATGGATGAACGTGGTAACTATCTACCAATCTAGCTACATCCCGTTCAATATTGGTGAGTTGCAGCGTTAAATCTCCACGTTCGTTGATTTTCAAACGGTTTCTTTGTTTCGTCAAAATGTTTGTTACCACACTGAAGCTTTTCTCATCTAGGTATGATGATGGAAAAGCAATAAGGTATTTTTCAGCAATGTTCCACAATGTAGGATTCAATGTTGCGTTGCAACCAGAACTTGTGATAGCCTTGGTTGAACTTCTGCTTAAGCTCTTCGTCCGTGCTGATGGTAATCAACTCTTCTTGCATTATCACATCGGCTTCTTCTATGGCTGTGGTATTGTACGGATTTATTATCCATTGAGGAATTTGTAAATTTATAAGATCCTCTAACCTGTCCATAAAATGCTTGTGTAATGCGTCCAAGTGAGTGACATACACTCCTGGAAATTGAAATAAGAACACCGTGAATTCATTGTCCCAGGAAGGGGAAACTTTATTGACACATTCCTGGGGTCAGATACATCACATGATCACACTGACAGAACCACAGGCACATAGACACAGGCAACAGAGCATGCACAATGTCGGCACTAGTACAGTATATATCCACCTTTCGCAGCAATGCACGCTGCTATTCTCCCATGGAGACGATCGTAGAGATGCTGGATGTAGTCCTGTGGAACGGCTTGCCAAGCCATTTCCACCTGGCGCCTCAGTTGGACCAGCGTTCGTGCTGGATGTGCAGACCGCGTGAGACGACGCTTCATCCAGTCCCAAACATGCTCAATGGGGGACAGATCCGGAGATCTTGCTGGCCAGGGTAGTTGACTTACACCTTCTAGAGCACGTTGGGTGGCACGGGATACATGCGGACGTGCATTGTACTGTTGGAACAGCAAGTTCCCTTGCCGGTCTAGGAATGGTAGAACGATGGATTCGATGATGGTTTGGATGTACCGTGAACTACTCAGTGTCCCCTCGACGATCACCAGAGGTGTACGTCCAGTGTAGGAGATCGCTCCCCACACCATGATGCCGGGTGTTGGCCCTGTGTGCCTCGGTCGTATGCAGTCCTGATTGCGGCGCTCACCTGCACGGCGCCAAACACGCATACGACCATCATTGGCACCAAGGCAGAAGTGACTCTCATCGCTGAAGACGACACGTCTCCATTCGTCCCTCCATTCACGCCTGTCGCGACACCACTGGAGGCGGGCTGCACGATGTTGGGGCGTGAGCGGAAGACGGCCTAACGGTGTGCGGGACCGTAGCCCAGCTTCATGGAGACGGTTGCGAATGGTCCTCGCCGATACCCCAGGAGCAACAGTATCCCTAATTTGCTGGGAAGTGGCGGTGCGGTCCCCTACGGCACTGCGTAGGATCCTACGGTCTTGGCGTGCATCCGTGCGTCGCTGCGGTCCGGTCCCAGGTCGACGGGCACGTGCACCTTCCGCAGACCACTGGCGACAACATCGATGTACTGTGGAGACCTCACGCCCCACGTGTTGAGCGATTCGGCGGTACGTCCACCCGGCCTCCCGCATGCCCACTATACGCCCTCGCTCAAAGTCCGTCAACTGCACATACGGTTCACGTCCACGCTGTCGCGGCATGCTACCAGTGTTAAAGACTGCGATGGAGCTCCGTATGCCACGGCAAACTGGCTGACACTGACGGCGGCGGTGCACAAATGCTGCGCAGCTAGCGCCATTCGACGGCCAACACCGCGGTTCCTGGTGTGTCCGCTGTGCCGTGCGTGTGATCGTTGCTTGTACAGCCCTCTCGCAGTGTCCGGAGCAAGTATGGTGGGTCTGACACACCGGTGTCAATGTGTTCTTTTTTCCATTTCCAGGAGTGTATAATGAAATGTCATCATCTTGAAGCATTTCTGGTAATTTTGACAAATGCGGAAACACCGAATATTCTTTTCTGCCTATCTTGAAAGTTTTAAATAAGAACTTGTGTTAATTTAATAGGGGTCGGTTTTTAGACCTCGTCGACACCCAAAATCGGTTTTCGTTTATGTCGACCCCTACCAAACCGATATCGACCACTTTGGGAATTCCTGGTGTAAACCTTGTTCTGTGTGTTACCGTATTTTAAATGCATGCCTGTCGTGTCTTCTGAGGCAGGTATTGTGGATGGGCGCAGCATTTTCCTAAACGGGCTTGCAAAATCCAACTAAAAGCCACTCTCAGGCCGATTTGTGTGGCGCAGCAGAGAGAGTTAACCGGCCACGTGCGTTCGGCACGGCCTGTGTACTGCTCGCCAGAGGCGGCGAGTTCGGCGCGGCAGCAGGTGGCGTCGGCGGCGGCGTCGGCGTCGTATTGAGCGGCGCGGGCCGCCCCCACGGGCGCGGCGAGGGCCCCAACTTCCCAAAAACTCATTCCGAGGCGGCGCATATTACCGCCCAACTTATTAAGAAAATAAAGAAATGCAAATGCGCCGCCCGAACCTATTACCCGGCGCATTTCGGCGTGGCCTCGTTAGCGGCGCACTAAAGTTTAACGGGCTCTCTGCTCTCGCCCGCAGCGCCCGCTGCAGCGCACTTCTGACCCGACAGCGCAGCGCAGCACGTGTCCACACGTCTCCCAACGAGAGATGAAACTCAATAATGGACTCCCACAAGGCTCTGTCCTTGCGCCACTTTTTTTCAGTCTTTACATCGCTGACATGTATTCAACCAGATCGCGCAAACTTGGTTATGCTTACGACTGGGCTCTGCCAACAGCCCACAGAAACATAGAAACTGCGGAAGACATCCTTACGAGTGACCTAGGGATTCTCAGCGAGTACTGTAGAAAATGGAGGCTACAACCTAGTGCCACAAAGACGAAAGTATCTGCCTTCCATTTGAACAACAAAATGGCCAACAGAGAACTACATGTATATCTAGACGGGAAAATACTAAATCACAACAAATACCCAAAGTAACTTGGTGTTACCCTAGATGGGACACTAACACTCAAAGAACACCTGACGAAAACTGCAGCGAAACTTAAAACACGCAACAACATATTACAGAAGCTTTGGGGCTCCACAGCATCTACCTTAACAACATCCTCACTTGGCTTGGTGTATCCAGTGGCAGAATACTGTGCCCCAGTGTGGCTCAACAGCAAACACACACACATGGTAGATAGCCAACTTAATGCAACAATGCGTATTATATCAGGCACAATCAGGCCAACTCCTACAGTGTGGCTGCCCGTTCTCGGTAACATAGCCCCTCCTAACCTGCGCCGAGAACACGCTCTGGTTAGAGAATTTCAAAAAATCGTGACGAACCCTCAATTACAAATCCATGAAGATACTCACGACATCCGAGGAAACCGACTTCGGTCTAGGCATCCTCCACTAAAGACCGCACAGGCGCTGCACCAAACCAACTTTAAAATAAATGACCGATGAAAAGAGGAATCGGATAGCAGAACAGCAGTAAACTGCCTCAGTATGCGATGATCTTTAGTAAACCAAAAGGATTTGATTGCCCTCGCAAAGTTTGGTCAACTCTTAATCGCATCAGAACCAACTGTGGGAGATGCGCCGACTCCTTACACAGATGGGGTAAACTTCCTTCGGCCGCTTTCGACTGTGGCGCTGAGAGACAGACGGTCAAACACATCGTGCAGGAATGCCCACTAAGGGCATATGAAGGTGACCCACAGATTTTCCTAATGGCCACCCAAGAGGCAATCGACTATATATTATCTAAGCTAGGCGTTTGTTTGTGATTGCTCTTCTGTGAGTGTAAATTTACAATTGGTGGTGTCCTTATATACAAACTGTTATTTATTGTTCTGTTTTTAATCGTGTTGTTTCTGTAGTTTTTACTGTGATTTTATGAGCCATACGCTAAATAAATTAAATAAATCCCAGCAGAACACCCTGTGTAGTCAAACGTATCCTCGCAGTCACTTCAAATTACACTAGTCTATTCCTCGTGCAGTAGCCTTTACGTATGATCTTAAGAAGTGAATTGTCCCGCGTGAGTCCTCTGTTTTATCTAATTAGACATTATACCATATTTCCTACAGAAGATAGATGTCAAGGTAATTTTAGGAGTGCCGCAAGATAGTGTCATAGGACCGTCACTGTTTACGAAGCAACAGAGTGATTGCCGGCCTGAGTGGCCGAACGGTTCTAGGCGCTACAGTCTGGAACCGCCCGACAGCTACGTTCGCAGGTTCGAATCCTGCCTCGGGCATGGTTGTGTGTGATGTCCTTAGGTTAGTTAGGTTTTCAGTAGTTCTAACTTCTAGGGGACTGATGACCTTAGCAGTTAAGTCCCATAGTGCTCTGAGCCATCTGAACCATTTGAACAGGCTGATTCTTCTACATGGAGTCAAACTGCAGGAAATATTTCTTGAGAGGAAAAGGCATAAAAATAAGTGATATGGCGGGAAATAGGTTCCGAGCGAGGTACATCAACTTTATGGCGGAAATAGAAGATCTTCTGCAGGTTAATTTTCACTGATTGAAAACACACATGAGAACTCCTCAAGCAAGTGAGAATAATCAAATGGTTCAAATGGCTCTGAGCACTATGGGACTTAACTACTGAGATGATCAGTCCCTTAGAACTTAGAACTACTCGCTTCCCGCGTCCGGGTTCCCGGGTTCGATTCCCGGCGGGGTCAGGGATTTTCTCTGCCTCGTGATGACTGGGTGTTGTGTGATGTCCTTATGTTAGTTAGGGTTAAGTAGTTCTGAGCTCTAGGGGACTGATGACCATAGATGTTAAGTCCCATAGTGCTCAGAGCCATTTGAACCATTTTTAGATCTACTTAAACCTAACTAACCTAAGGACATCACACACATCCATGCCCGAGGCAGGATTCGAACCTGCGACCGTAGCAGTCGCAGTCTTGATAAACTGTGGTATCGTGTTGAAGCTGCATGGGCATCTATATCTACATCCATACTCCGCAAGCCACCTGACGGTGTGTGGCGGAGGGTACCCTGAGTACCTCTATCGGTTCTCCCTTCTATTCCAGTCTCGTATTGTACGTGGAAAGAAGGATTGTCGGTATGCTTCTGTGTGGGCTCTAATCTCTCTGATTTTATCCTCATGGTCTCTTCGCGAGATATACGTAGGAGGGAGCAATATACTGCTTGACTCTTCGGTGAAGGTATGTTCTCGAAACCTTAACAAAAGCCCGTACCGAGCTACTGAGCGTCTCTCCTGCAGAGTCTTCCACTGGAGTTTATCTATCATCTCCGTAACGCTTTCGCGATTACTAAATGATCCTGTAACGAAGCGCGCTGTTCTCCGTTGGATCTTCTCTATCTCTTCTATCAACCCCATCTGGTACGGATCCCACACTGCTGAGCAGTATTCAAGCAGTGGGCGAACAAGCGTACTGTAATCTACTTCCTTTGTTGGCAGCTGTACCTGTACACGCCATCCAAGCTCTGTTCGACTCAACGCCCACGCGTATCAAGGCCGATATAACGGCCAGTGGTGGGTGTTCTGGGTACTGATTTGTCAGGATCTATGCACCCAAGTTGCGTGAAAAGGTAATCACATGTCAGTTCTAGTATAATGGATTTGCCCAATGAATCCCCGTTTATTATCTGTATTTCTTCTTGGTGCAGCAATTTTAATGGCCAGTAGTGTAGAGAACAACAGCGGTCCTGTCACACTTCCCTGGCGCACCCCTGACAATACCCTTGTTTCTGATGAACACTCGTCGTTGAGTATAATCGAACAACATACTACTCCAAATAGCTATAATTTTGAGCTTCCAAATAGAGGAAACGCTGATGTAATGTTGTTCAGTACGCTGTCCTATAAAAATAACTGCACTTATACCCCTGACACCCTGCATATTCCGCAAGCCGCCGCAGAGTGGATGACGGAGCGGTCAACTTATGTCCTATTCCCTATACACGGTCCCACAAGAGAAACAGAGATGGTTCAAATGGCTCTGAGTACTATGGGACTTAACATCTGAGCTCATCAGTCCCCTAGAACTTAGAAGTACTTAAACCTAACTAACCTAAGGACATCACACTTACCCATGCCCGAGGCAGGATTCGAACCTGCGACCTTAGCGGTCACGGGATTCCAGACTGTAGCGCCTAGGACCGCTGGGCCACCCCGACAGGCAGAGACAGAGAGAGAGAGAGAGAGAGAGAGAGAGAGAGAGAGAGAGAGAGAGAGAGGGGGGGGGGGGTAGGTAAAAGCTAGCTGATAGTATTACTTCCAATCTCAGACTTTCCACAGATGCTATCTATGAGGAAATACTACCCTCTAAAAATTTTCGTATGATCCGACAAAACACCAACGATGAATTATGCTTGACTTTTTGCTTACAGGTAGAGAAATGCAATAGTGTTCATTTTCAGAAACATAAAAGGGCGTTATTTTGCCTTGTGGATTAACGACGCGCAATTAGTCAATCACGTCTCACGAGCATTGACAGGTAACAGTGTGTAAGGATTTGGAGCAGAACATCCATATAGCCTCAGCTGTATGCAAAGAAAATGTGACTCGACGACTCACTGATACAGGAAAACTGCATTTTATTTACTAGAGCTATTGCATTTAAACGCGTGTAGTTTGAAAATTGCCCAAGTGAATGGGACCGGTATCAGATTGGAGTAACGGGGAACATCGACTGTATAAAAGCAGGACTGTGCAAATGGACAAAAGCTTGTTACACTGCCGAGACAGTGTAACTGAAACGCTGAAAAATCTTAATTCGTAGACACTCGAAGAAAGGCTCCGTTACATGTCGTGGGAACCCGTACACAAAACTGGAAGATCCAACTTCCATACGAGAAACTACGAGTAGTTTTCAAACCACCTACGTAAGCATCCCGTTGAGATTATGCAGACAGAATTAGACAGACAGACAATTTGCAGTAGGGGTGTTCGATCGTCATCGATATTTAACGACTATATTTGCGATTTGTCTGACTGGGCATGAGAGAGGAGGGAGACAGGAGCTATATAAGGGCAATACTTTTGATCGAACTAAGGAAGATTTGTGACGTTCTGCGTTCTATAGAAGAAGCTGCTCGCAAAATTTGTGTAGAAAAGTACGAACGAGTGAAGTATTCCAGTTGACTAGTACATTGAGTGTAAAATTATCCGTCATGGCCGGCCGGTGTGGCCATGCGGTTCTAGGCGCCCCAGTCTGGAACCGCGTGATCGCTACGGTCGCAGGTTCGAATCCTGCCTCGGGCGTGGATGTGTGTGATGTCCTTAGGCTACTTAGGTTTAAGTAGTTTTAGGGGTCTGATGACCACAGATGTTAAGTCCCGTAGTGCTCAGAGCCATTTTGAACCATTTATCCGTCATGAAGCGAACAGAGATTATTGGAGAGAAAATGGTTTAAATGGTTCTGAGCAGTATGGGACTTAACATCTATGGTCATCAGTCCCCTAGAACTTAGAACTACTTAAACCTAACTAACCTAAGGACAGCACACAACACACAGCCATCACGAGGCAGAGAAAATCCCTGACCCCGCCGGGAATCGAACCCGGGAACCCGGGCGTGGGAAGCGAGAACGCTACTATTGCAGAGAATCTGAAGAGCAACATCACAACAGAAATCAAATAGCGCTTACTACCAGTTAAACAAATCAACGTATTAGCCGTACTAATGTTGCTCTACACTAGATTCAAGATGCTTTATCGTGTCCTGCTTCAGTCAAAACGATCAATTAATTGTTTACGCTGTTGAGACGACTGTCAGTGAGGACGGGCAACATGTTGTTAAGGAAACACAGAAACCAAATTTTACTTATGGACTAAACTTTATAAAATAGCACACGAGAAGAATAATGTGCGACCTGGAATAGAAACCGGCGTACCATCACGTTTCATTAATTATACCATCACATTTAATTAATTATCTGAAACATCACCTTCTTGATCTTAAAAGATCCATTATAAGGGTGGGATATGCCAACATCGCACATCCGTAATTCGCAGTTTAATAAGTCACAGCTGCAAAATACTAACGCGAATTCTTTACAGACGAATGGAAAAACTGGTAGATGCGGACCTCGGGGAGGATCAGTTTGGATTCCGTCGAAATGTTGGAACACGTGAGGCAATACTGACCTTACGACTTATCTTAGAAGAAAGATTAAGAAAAGGCAAACCTACGTTTCTAGCATTTGTAGACTTAGAGAAAGCTTTTGACAATGTTGACTGGAATACTCTTTTTCAAATTCTAAAGGTGGCAGGGGTAAAATACAGGGAGCGAAAGGCTATTTACAATTTGTACAGAAACCAGATGGCAGTCATAAGATTCGAGGGGCATGAAAGGGAAGCAGTGGTTGGGAAAGGAGTGAGACAGGGTTGTAGCCTCTCCCCGATGTTATTCAATCTGTATATTGAGCAAGCAGTAAAGGAAACAAAAGAAAAATTTGGAGTAGGTATTAAAATTCATGGAGACGAAGTAAAAACTTTGAGGTTCGCCGATGACATTGTAATTCTGTCAGAGACGGCAAAGGACTTGGAAGAGCGGTTGAACGGAATGGACAGTGTCTTGAAAGGAGGATATAAGATGAACATCAACAAAAGCAAAACGAGGATAATGGAATGTAGTCCAATTAAATCGGGTGATGCTGAGGGAATTAGATTAGGAAATGAGACACTTAAAGTAGTAAAGGAGTTTTGCTATTTAGGAAGTAAAATAACTGATGATGGTCGAAGTAGAGAGGATATAAAATGTAGACTGGCAATGGCAAGGAAAGCGTTTCTGAAGAAGAGAAATTTGTTAACATCGAATATAGATTTAAGTGTCAGGAAGTCATTTCTGAAAATATTTGTTTGCAGTGTAGCCATGTATGGAAGTGAAACATGGACGATAACTAGTTTGGACAAGAAGAGAATAGAAGCTTTCGAAATGTGGTGCTACAGAAGAATACTGAAGATAAGGTGGATAGATCACGTAACTAATGAGGAGGTATTGAATAGGATTGGGGGGAAGAGATGTTTGTGGCACAACTTGACTAGAAGAAGGGATCGGTTGGTAGGACATGTTTTGAGGCATCAAGGGATCACAAATTTAGCATTGGAGGGCAGTGTGGAGGGTAAAAATCGTAGAGGGAGACCGAGAGATGAGTACACTAAGCAGATTCAGAAGGATGTAGGTTGCAGTAGGTACTGGGAGATGAAGAAGCTTGCACAGGATAGAGTAGCATGGAGAGCTGCATCAAACCAGTCTCAGGACTGAAGACCACAACAACAATGCAAAATAACTTCGTTAGAATCTGTAATACCACCCAGCCACGTCTTCTTATTGCGGAATTCTATAATTTCCACACGATTGCTATCCACAAAGAACAATGCTAACGTATTTCCAGGCAGGATGAAGCGGTAGCCAGTGGAAAAAGACTATGGGAAAAAAAAGTATAGCGACATCGTCAGCTTCTGAACGATTGTTCTCGAATGTCGGATGCTCTCAATTAACAACGCAGTACAGGGTAGAGGAAATTTCTGTCGAAACTATGATTTTTAAAGTCTGTAGACGATAGGTTGTGGGATACTGTAATGTTATTTATTCATTAATAAATAGCATATTAGATATATCTTTATTTTCTTTTTACACCATTCGATAAACCCATCATTTAACATTGACGGTTACTATTGTCGGCCACTGATGTTCCGATGCTGATGGTGAAATCGAAATCAGCATCGATGATTTGCCAACATCGCAGATCCGTAATTCGCAAAATACAGATGGCGTTTTAGTTCTGTAACTCTTTTCCCCCTTTTAATGATACATTTATTTCCACACTTCGATTCGACTTTACGCGTTACCTTGCAAAAGAACTTCGAAAGTGTCTGTAATACCACCCAGCCACGTCTTCTTATTGTGGAAATTTATAATTTCCACGCGATTGCTATCCACCAAGCACAATGCTAACGTATTTCCAGCAAATCTTCGTTGATCCATTATGGATCGTGGGACGACGGCTGGCATGAACTCCTTGGTGCAATAATTAACCAACAGCCGTATGTATTGTTGAAATTTATTTTATTTTATGAACTTCTATGTGCTAACAGTTTCGGCATTACATTGATGCCATCTTGAGGGCCCCACTCGTCACAGTCGTAAAATCGCTGTACACGGAAGGAGCCATATAACTCGATCCGTGAATCGAATCGTCCTGCAACAGCTCTTTATGGCCAGGCGACACAGACTGCGATTTGATTCACGGATCCAGTTACATGGCTCCTTCCGTGTACAGCGATTTTACGACTGTGACGAGTGGGGCCTGAAGATGGCATCAATGTAGTGCCGAAACTGTTAGCACATAGAAGTTCGTAAAGTAAAATAAATTTCTACAATACATACGGCTGTTGGTAAATTATTGCATCAAGAAGTATTTCCAGGTAGGATGAAGCGGTAGCCAGTGGAAGAAAGACTATGGGAAACTTCACTTTGTTGCAGAAAAGTCCAGGGGTGCCTGTCCTTGGACATTTCGTCCTGTGTGTGTGTGTGTGAGCGAGTGAGTGTGTGTGTGCTCGTGCGTGCGAGAGGGCGGGGAGAAACAGCAGTAGTGGTGCGCTTATCCCTGGGGAGTAGGTGCAGACAGAGGGTAGCACAAAAGGCCGACGGGATGTTTAGTTTTGGGATCGTGGTGGGGATGACTTTGTGTGTGTGTGCAGCGACGCCCCCTGTCGGTTCCCACGCGCCCTTCCGTAGCCTTCACGCAGTCCTCAGCCCTTCTCTGCCCTCCCTTCCCCCGCGTCACAGCCCATCCCTTAGCATAGACGTTTAAACGCCGGCCGCTGGCAGCACGCGCGCCCGCTTCAACGTAACCGTAGCGCCCACGATACTGTTCCGGGCATGAGCACTTAAGCCGTCGGCACACGGACCGTGCTGTCGAACGTTAACGTTGAGCGTGCCAAGTTCAACGTGCTGCTGAACGCTCAGGAATGATGCGACTTGTGCATTCGGTACGTGGGCCCCAACATGGTATACGCGATCGCAACGCACTACAGCGACAGTTGAGGGATGTTTCTAGTTCGTAAATCACACTGTTGACGCGCGTAAAATTCTACATTAGCTCTATTAAAGCGCACATTTCCTCCATCGTCCAAGAAAAGGAAAGTACCATGTCCAATCAGTAAGTACAGAGACATATAAAAGTTCCATTACAAACAGTGCGGTACAAATTTGGAATACTTTTCCGCATAAGATAAACATTATTTCAACATTCCGACATTTTATTAAAACCCCAAGGTCAGTCTTACTTAATCACTGTTCCTACCCAATAGCAGGATCTTTGCAACATGTGAATTACGAATCGTAAAAGAAAAAGGAGCATAATATCTTTATACAAGTAGCGCAAGCTATCCTGTAGATTAAGCCAATCGTACAAAGTCACCCCTCAAAAAAAGGTGAACTTATATTTACATAACATCAAATATCATAGTACATACTTATATTAAACTAATAATAAAGTATCAGAACTTAATAAAAAGGCTAATGTTAATAAATAAAGTTTGCGAGTGTCAAGTCGCAAACTTCCGCCCCAACTATGAAATTAATACGAGACAGTGACGCAACCTTCTTTTTTTATCTCATTTTGTTCGTTGTATCTGCTCGAGGCTGACACCCGTTTCAGTTCGTCATTGATCTATTAACTCATTTTTTTTTTTTATTACCGTGGGTAGCTAACCCGCTGACCGAACACGCTGAGTTACCGTGCCGGCATCTACTCATTACGCTAATCCAACAACACACAGACGCACCTCGCAAGTAATCAAAGTATGTTACCCGTTGCAGAAAACCTTATCGTAGATATGTTACTAATCGAAATTTAATTATAACAAATTGTACCAATAACAATGCGTTTTGGGTGGATTTTCCGTGTGTCACTGCCTTCAAATACCCTACTCACATAAGACGCAAGTTACAGTAATTCTTTTGCCATGAATATGATGTTTCTCGTTATTTTATTGGCACGAATCACACAGTTAACAACGAGTTTTCCAATGATTCTGAATTTTCTGGAGCTCAGAAACGGCATATATATCTCCTCAATATTCTATCTGATAGGGATTCCACAAGGATGAGTAATACTGAAGAACTGGTCGAACAAGAGCCTTATAAGCCACTTTGTGGATGAGTTACAGTTTTTTAAGATTCTTACTATGAATCTTGAGTCTGGAATTCTACTGTTTGTTGTATGTGATCCGTAAGTCCCATAGTGCTCAGAGCCATTTGAACCAGTTTCTCATCAATAGTTTAGTTATACAGTAGTGGCTTTCTTTTCCTTGCCCAAAATGTTACATTTATTTACGTTCACGGTCAACTGCCAGAGCCTTCACCGTTCATCAACACTCTGTAGAACATTCTGCAAATCGATACTGTCTTTTGGCGTTGCTACTTTGTTACAGACAACCCTGTCATCGAAGAACAGTATTAAGTACATTAAAGAGCGTAATAAGACTTTTTTAGAATACAACGAACAAGTCGCACAGCCCACGCCGACGAGATTTGTTTGCACTGTTATGCACTATTTTCAGGGCAAAAGACATACAAAGCTAATTGGGGCACAAAAAAAGTACAAGATGCAATAACAAGTCGACGGAGAGCATGGAACCCTTACACCAAAGTACTCAGTACGTATCGCTGAACAAAGCCTGAAATTTTGTCGGTGGAGTTCTGGTTTACCACGTAGATACCCACGGATTTAAATAAGTTAGACGCATCACCTCACGCTGACACCACTGGGCAACGAGCGTGGCGCGTAGTCAGAAGAGCGTACATGTTCTAGGTTCTCTGCAGAAAAAGTTTTCCTGCGGTACGGATAACGAGTGCGATTGAAAGGGGTCGGCAACTGGAAAGGTACTCCGAAGTTGAAGAATGCTCATGTGTTTTCGCACCTCTTTTCCTAAACCAAGGCCGGCCGGAGTGGCCGTGCCGCTCTAGGCGCTACAGTCTGGAACCGCGAGACCCATTTGAACCTAAACCAAGAAATAGAGAACGAAATAGAATGCTGATTTTAAGCAGACCTTTTCATATTATCTTTGATGTCAGCCAATAAGAGTAGTAAAACAAGCCCTATGGGACGTAACATCTGAGGTCATCAGTCCCCAAGAACTTAGAACTACTTAAAACTAACCAGCCTAAGGACATCACACAGATCCATGCCCGAGGCAGGAACGAACCTGCGACCGTAGCGGTCGCGAGGTTACAGACTGAAGCGCCTAGAACCGTTCGGCCACGTCGGCCGGCTATAAAACGACCAGTAGTGGTACGGGGTACCTTGCACTATGTGTCGTAGGTGGCTTGTGCAGTATGTATGTAGTTGTAGACGCTCCCTTAGGTGTCACCAGTTTGGTAATGGAGGAAAATGAGAGAAAGAAAAATTGTTGAGTGAGACCAAGGCTTGCCTACAGTAAACAGGTTCAAAGGGATGCATTAGTGACTTAGAGATGAAGAGATCTGCACAGAATAGACTGGTGTAGAGAGGAGCATTAAAGCAATCTATGGACCAAGAATCGCAACAGCATTAAGTGGTGCTGCAAGTACGGTTGGCAGGGCCGCTACGTACAGCTGGGCGGCGTGATGTTGCGCAGTGGATACGCGGCCCCTGCCGGCGAGTTTTTAAACGGCCGGCTCTGCGGCGGCTACGTGGCCGGACTAGGGGAAAAAGCGGCGTTTAAATACCGGGTGTGGCGCGGCTGGATCGTGTTAAATGCCCGGGCTCCGGCCCTGTGGGAAGCTGTGCCGGCGCGCCGCTGCTGCTCAAGGCCGCGTTTCCACCGCCCGACGACACACACACCGTCTGCAGCCGCGGAGCCAAGGCTATTGCCCCGCTTCGCACAACTGACCCACACTAAACAACGGCTGTGTAAATACTGGTCCGCGATTTTCTGTGTGTAAAGCGTCTGAGTAATATATAATTAGCCTGCAGAGGATGCCATCACGAAACTACACTACTGGACATTAAAACTGCTACACCAGCAAGAAATGCAGATGATAAACGGGTATTCATTGGACAGATATATTATGCTAGAACTGACAGGTGATTAAATTTTCAAGCAATTTGGGTGCGTAGATCCTGAGAAATCAGTACCCAGGAAAACCACCTCTGGCCGTAATAACAGCTTTGATACGCCTGGGCATCGGGTCGAACAGAGCTTGGATGGCGTATTCAGGTACAGCTGGCCATACAGCTTCAACACGATACCACAGTTCATCAAGAGTAGTGACTGGCGTATTGAGACGAGCCAGTTGCTCGGCCACCATTGACCAGGCGTTTTCAGTTGGTAAGAGATCTGGAGAATGTGGTGGCCAGGGCAGCAGTCGAACATTTTCTGTATCCAGAAAGGCCCGTACAGGACCTGCAACATGCGGCCGTGCATTATAGTGATGAAATGTAGGGTTTAGCAAGGATCGAATGTAGGGTGGAGCCACGGGTCGTAACACACCTGAAATGTAACGTCCACGGTTCAAAGTGCCGTCAATGCCAACATGAGGTGACCGAGACGTGTAACCAATGGCACCCCATACCATCAAGCCGGGTGATACGCCAGTATGGCGATGACGAATACACGCTTCCAGTGTGCGTTCACTGCGATGTAGAAGTGCGAATGTGACTATCACGATGCTGTAAACAGAACCTGGATTCATCCGAAAAAATGACGTTTTGCCATTCGTGCACCCAGGTTCGTCGTTGAGTACACCATCACAGGCGCTCCTGTCTGTAATGTAGCGTCAAGGGTAACCGCCGCCATGGTTCCGAGCTGATAGTCCATGCTGCTGGAAATTCGTCGAAATGTTCGTGCAGATTGTTGTTGTGTTGCAGACGTCCCCATCTGTTGACTCAGGGATCGAGACGTGGCTACACGATCTGTTACAGCCATGCGGATAAGATACCAGTCATCTTTACTGCTAGTGATATGAGGCCGTTGGGATCCAGCACAGCGTTCCGCATTACCCTCCTGAATCCACCGATTCCATATTCTGCTAACAGTCATTGGATCTCGACCAACGCGAGCAGTAATGTCGCGATACGATAAACCACAATCGCGATAGGCTACAGTCCGACTTTTATGAAAGTCGGAAACGTGATGGTACGTATTTCTCCTCCTTACACGAGACATCACAACTACGTTTCACCAGGCAACGCCGGTCGACTGCTGTTTGTGTATGAGAAATCGGCTGGAAACTTTCCTCGTGTCAGCACGTAGCAGGTGTCGCCACCGGCGCCAACCTTTTGTGAATGCTCTGAAAAGCTAATCATTTGCATATCGCACCATCTTCTTTCTGTCGGCTAAATTTCGCGTCTGTAGCACGTCATCTTCGTGCTGTAGCAAGTTTAATGGCCAGTAGTGTATTACATTACTTATGGAACGCCCCTCATAGACGGGAGCGGTGGTTGATTTCTGATTTTGTTGAGAGGTAGCGGTTCCAGGAAGATCGGGAAACACAGCAATAGAAAGTAGTCCTCGACAGGATCGGAGGATGGCTGACCGTGTACGCGGAAACCCCACGGCCCGCGTGAGCCCTTTGCGCGGCTGGCTGGACGTGCGACGTCGGAGCGGCTGTTGGCTGTCGGCGCGGCGGTGTGTGAGCGAGCTGGCCGGAGCGGGCCGTTCATTATTTGGTCAGCAATTAGCGGCCGCGGGGCAGCCCGAGCCCGCAATCACGGCCCCAGTTACAGGACGACCCGTTCCTATTGCTCCGTGATCCGCAGGCCGCTGCAATCAAACTCGGCTCTGCTGCCGCCATGTACGCAAGCACTCCGCTCTGCATGTCTCATTTAAGCAGCATCGTCAACATCACCACCATCCATATGACGTTCACTGTCGCAAAAAGTCTTCCTACAGTATTTATTTACTTAGGTAGACGTCACCCAAATTACTCATGCTACCTAACAGAAGCTGCGCAATTCTGCATCTACATGAACACTGAGCAATTCACACTTTAAGTGCCTGGCAAAAGGTTCAGTGAACCACTTTCACACTATTACTCTACCGTTCGACTCTCTAAAAGGGTGCGCGAAAAACGAACATTTAAATCTTTCTGATTTATCTTATTGTATCACACTGCTCGTGTCTTTGTGTGTGTGTGTGTGTGTGTGTGTGTGTGTGTGTGAGAGAGAGAGAGAGAGAGAGAGAGAGAGAGAGAGAGAATGGGCGGGGGTAAAGTGTCTCACTATCAAAAACTACCACTGGTAATACATACTGATAATAAACTTTACATTATTCTTAGAACTGTGGTCCACAGCCTGTATAAAACTATCAAGCTATTTATTGTAAATCACAGTTCGCTGATTTCGGCCTCAGTGATCTCTAGCGAATGTGCAAAGTGTATTGCTAACTTAGAGAATGCGTGTAAGATCCAGATTACATCAGGATATGTGCAGAAATATATGAGGTGTCAATCAGTGAACAGTACATTTTGGAATTCATACTGCTTGTCTAACTTAATGCGTAGCGCTCTAGTTAACGAGACGCGGAACGAATCTGCGAGGCGGTCGCGTACACCGAACAGCCGGAGAGGTTTTTTAAGCGGTTTTCGATCTTGTTTAGGCAAATGTTGGGTTTGTCTTCAATTTTCGCTTCACAAAATACGATACGCGGAGAGTTAAAACACGAGAACAAACATTATCTGATCACTATGGAACTTAACTTCTTAGGTCACCAGTCCCGTAGAACATAGAACTACTTAAACCTAACGAACCTAAGGACATCACACACACCCATTCCGAGGCAGGTTTCGAACCTGCGACAGTAGCGGTCGCGCGGTTCCAGACTTTAGCGCCTAGAACCGCTCGGCCACCTCGGCCGGCTACACAGGACAGCCGGAGAGGTTTTTTAAGCGGTTTTAGACCTCGTTTAGGCAAATGTTGGGCGTATCCCCAATCTTCGCCTCACAAAATACGACACACGGAGAGTTAAAATACGAGAACAAAGATTACACGATTCCATTAGGTTGACTGTGGCGACAGGAACAGCATCCGCCGGCAACGAGGTTGAGGAAAATGCCAAATGATGGAAAGAGCGGAGCCAGTGCGGTAGGGTGAGGCAAATCCTGGGAGGGGGAGAGACAATGTTCAAATGTGTGTGAATTCCTAAGGGACCATACTGCTGAGGTCATCGCTCCCTAGACTTATACACTATTTAAACTAACTTATGCTAAGAACAACACACACATCCATGCCCGAGGCAGAATTCGAACCTGCGACCATAGCAACCGCGTGGTTCCGGACTGAAGCGCCTAGAACCGCTCGGCCACCGTTGCTGCCAGAGAGAGAGAGAGAGAGAGAGAGAGAGAGAGAGAGAGAGAGAGAGAGAGAGAGAGAAAAGGGGTCAGTGCCTCACACAAACAGACGCCTGCGTGGCAGCATTTAGGCGACAACTACACGGACGGATGTGGACAGTGACTCTTTGACGAAGATAAGCGGCCGTAGGAAGGCGCGCCGCGGGGGACAGCCGTAGCTGCTGGCCACGTGCGTGCCCCCTGCGGCGTGGAGGCGGTGGGACGCGATGCGGGCCCGTGACCTGTGGGTGCCGCCTTCCTGCTGGCAGCTGCAGCCGGCCACGGTGGCGCGACCCGAGCCGCCGTGTGGGCGTGGGTGCTGATGCCGCTGCTCGGGGTTCCACCCACGCCTCGCCCACCAGCTAGCTCGCAGGAACGGTCGCCGTCGGGGGCTCCATCTCGTAACTATCATACACTCTACACTACAGGCTCACACTCGCCCTCCATCATTATACACTACTGGCCATTAAAACTGCAACACTAACGAGGAATGCAGATGATAAACGAGTGTTCATTGGACAAATATATTATACTAGAACTGACATGTGATTCATTTTCACGGAATTTGGGTTCACAGATCCTGAGAAATCAGTACCCAGAACAACCACCTCTGGCCGTAATAACGGCCTTGATACTCCTTGGCATTGACTCAAACAGAGCTCGGATGGTGTGTACAGGTACAGCTGCCCATGCAGCTTCAACACGATACCACAGTTCATCAAGAGTAGTGACTGGCCTATTGTGACAAGCCAGTTACTCGGCCACCATTTCCAGACTTTTTCAGTTGGTGAGAGATCTGGAGAATGTGCTGGCCAGGGCAGCAGTCGAACATTTTCTCTATCCAGAAAAGCCCGAACCAGACCTGCAACATGCGGTCGTGCATTATCCTGCTGAAATGTAGCGATACGCAGGGTTCGAATGAAGGGTAGGGCCACGGGTCGTAATACATCTGAAATGTAACGTCCACTGTCCAATGTGCCGTCAATGCGGACAAGGGTGACCGAGACGTGTAACCAATGGCACCCGATGCCATGACACCAACTGATACGCCAGTTTGGCAATAACGAATACACGCTTCCAATGTGCGTTCACCGCGTTGTCGCCAAACACGGATGCGACAATCTTCATGCTGTAAACAGAACCTGGATTCATCCGAAATAATGTCGTTTTGTCATTCGTGCACCCAGGTTCGTTGTTGAGTACACCATCGCAGGCGCTCCTGTCTGTGATGCAGCGTCAAGGGTAACCGCAGCCGTGGTCTCCGACCTGATAGTCCATGCTGCTGCAAACATCGTCGACCTGTTCGTGCACATGGTTGTTGTCTTGTCTGTTAACTCAGGGATCGAGACGTGGCTGCACTATCCATTACAGACATGCGGATAAGATGCCTGTCATCTCGACTGCTAGTGATCAGAGGCCGTTGGGATCCACCGCGGCGTTCCGTATTACCCTTCTGAAGCCACCGATTCCATATTCTGCTAACAGTAATTGGATCTCGACCAACACGAACAG
This sequence comes from Schistocerca gregaria, assembly GCF_023897955.1. Classification (NCBI taxonomy): domain Eukaryota; kingdom Metazoa; phylum Arthropoda; class Insecta; order Orthoptera; family Acrididae; genus Schistocerca; species Schistocerca gregaria. Next base: position 485,004,400 of record NC_064924.1, read on the forward strand.
CAATGTCGCGATACGATAAACCGCAATCGCGATAGGCTACAATTCGACCTTTATCAAAGTCGGAAACGTCATGGCACCCATTTCTACTCCTTACGCGAGGCATCACAACAACGTTTCACCAGGCAACGCCGATCAACTGCTGTTTGTGTATCAGAAACCGGTTGGAAACTTTCCTCATGTGAGCACGTTGTAGGTGTCATCACCGCCGCCAACCTTGTGTGAATGCTCTGAAAAGCCATTCATTTGCATATCACAGCATCTTCTTCCTGTCGTTTAAATTTAGCGTCCGTATCACGTCATCTTCGTGGTGTAGCAATTTTAATGGCCAATAGCGTAAAAAAAAACTGGTGATGCAACGTTCGTTTAACAGATTTCTGACATGTTTGGTGCGTCCTGCCACGACTTCTTCTCCTGTGCTAGTCTACAGAGCAACACCTATACACGTCCTCAATTGCTCGTTGTGCTCGTTTCTACACTAATATCTATCTACCCTATGCATCTTCGTTCGGAAGTGAAACATGGGCGTTAAGCACATCAGAGATGATGACTATAGAAGCTTTTGAAATGCTGTGTTTCAGAAGAATGCTGAAGTTATGATGAGAAGATGGCATAACTAATGAAGAGGTACTGAATCGATATGGGGAAAAGAGAAATTTAGAGCAGAACGTGAGTACAGTCTGAATAAAATTACTTGATGATTGACGTCTGTCACTTGCCGCTACATAGCTGCCACATCAGCTGGCGGCTATCGCTGGGTTACAGACGACACACAAACACGGCGGGTGACTTCGCAAATCAGTGTGGAAAGCTGTCGCCGCGAGGTGCTCTGTGACAGCTGATTTTAAGTGACCAACGACTGCGGCAGGGGAAGCGTTTTGTAGCCATGAATCTAATAAACTGATGTCGTAACTTAACCACAGCCTCATGATGTGTGGCATATAGGAAAAAACGGCGATCTACAATCTGTGGCAGCCCTAAAATCAAGATCGCTTTGTTCGTGGCGATTAAAGCTAACCTCTACTAGAAAACTTAAGACAGAAAAATTTCAGTTTCAACGCTAAAAGCAAACTAATTGCTCGCTGTCATTGGTTACCTGAAAATATCCTCACACTGGCTATGCGAGCTGTCACGTTACCAATCGATGAGAAGTCCTGGTTGGGACTTGGTTGCAGATTATAAACGACAAAGGCAGATTACAAACAAAAAAATGTTAGGCAGAAAATAAGAGTAAATAAAAAAACCAATACGACGATGAAAATGACACGACAAAGTATTAGAAATAAAAATTACATTTAAACCAACTGACTGAATAAAAATAATAATCAAAGTTTTTTCAATACATATAGAAATAAAAGGAAATCCCTGCATTTGACGAGATTCGAACCTAAAATCTCCTATATGCCAGCCTTCCACGCTAACCATTGTGCTACGCCCCTATACTTCCTTTCGTTGTTATAAACATAACTCTTCTGTCCTAGTTGCAAAGATGAATTTACAAACTTCAAAAATACGTCTTCACGCAATGCGTGAGTAGCTTATCTAATGTAAGCCAGTCTCTGTCATTTTAATAACTGTATAAATTATGTAGCGATGAATAGCGTCTTGTGTGGAAGGATCCAGTTGTACTTGGTTAGTACTGTCTATGAAACGTATTTTGTGTGTGTTTTTTGGGTGACGAAATACAAAGGTTAGACTTAGGATTCGAGACCCAAACGAAAGAAAGCCGGACAAGGAATTGGAAGTGTACTGACCAACTGCTGAGGCAACGGTGGAGGAAACCAGCGGCAAACCATGAAACGTCAACTGTCAAGTAATTTTAGTCAGACTAGAAAAGATGGCATTGCTTACTAGAACAAAGCCAGAGGTATCAAGAAACCAGTTTGGAAAAGGGGGGGGGGTTAGAAAGTAGTAGATCAGGTCTTAATTGCAGTTAGATGATTGCAATGGAAGTAGGTCGCTGTCGCTTGGCTGAGATGTAGCGTGTAGGCCTACATGTGGCAAAGTCAACGTTTTGAATGACCTGATGATCCCTCATTACCGGGAACATCGAAGGTAAACGATATTACCGGCTGGGACCGGTGGAGAAATAGGCCTTGACGGAACACACACTATGTGAGTGAGACCGACCACGGAATAAAATTCGGCTTCCCGCGCCCGGATTCCCGGGTTCGATTCCCGGCGGGGTCGGGGATTTTCTCTGCCTCGTGATGGCTAGGTGTTGTGTGTTGTCCTTAGGTTAGTTAGGTTTAAGTAGTTCTAAGTTCTAGGGGACTGATGACCATAGATGTTAAGTCCCATAATGCTCAGAGCCATTTGAACTATTTGAATAAAATTCGGAGCCATGCAAGTTATAGGTATGGAGAGAACCTACTTAGCCTGTTTGTTTATGGAATCCCTTGAAATCTGTAAACATGATAGTAGGTTTAACATGAAAGAAGGAATCTTGAAGATAAACGGATCCTGAACTGCCGTGCTGCAGCTGTCGACCGTTGCAGATAACAAGGAAAGAACCACAACGGCAATGACATGGGAAAGGCCCACAGACGTTGGCGCGGCAAGTACAAATAATCGTCCGTCCACAGGCTCGACTCCTGCTCGGCACCAGCAATGGAGGGCGAATCTTTGAGAAAACCAGCCGCTAGTGTTTGCGAAACGTCAGAAAAGCTATTAAACAAAGGTGGCCGAAGGTTTCCACACGAAAACCGACAGGTAATACATCGATTCATCTTTCTGTCGAAGGGCTTAAACCCAAATCATGCTTCAACACGATCGAACACGTACGATATAATGTAATTACTTACGAAGGGACTTCAAAAGGTGACTTCCATGTTTTTATGGCGGGGCAAGTAACTTTGGATGAATGCTGCACTGCACCTCAAAGTGTCACGGATACATGATACTACTTTTCAGCATTCTTACCAAATCTCTGCAAATAGCAGTCGGATTGTTTTTCGAATTTTTAAATACCTCGACGACAGAAATCCGCTCGTTGGTCACGGAGGCATTGTAACCCCGCCCCCCGCCCAGGTTGTAGAAAGGAAGGAAACTGCATGGCACAAAATCAAAACGTCCCAATCAGCCTCACCCACGTTTGCGCACCCTTGGATAAGTTGTTGGTACCATCCCACTTTGGACTGAAAATGACATCACATCTGACTCATATATCGCCAGAATTTTACTGTGAATCTACGTGCTGTTTTGACGTTGTGTCCACAGAAATTGTACTGACCAGCGTAATTCGACTTTGGAGTACGTTTCCTGTTACCGCGCTATTTAACCCTCACATTGTGATGCTCCCGTTAACCGTGCTGCAGCAGATTGCATCTACAGGAAATCCGGAGGACTCTCTTATCTCCAATGCAACGACAAGAAAATAAGTTAGAACTGGTGACATCCCTTGAACGAGACACAAGTTCCTCTCATATCGTACCTTCTACGGTAAATACGCCGGTGGAAATTGTTTGATATACGATCTGTTACACATTTATTGCAGTGTATTGTGTAAAATGTTTAAATGTGCCAGCCAACTGCGATGTTCCACTCCGCATCGGTTGTGGAACGCAAGTGCTTCACCTTTGAGCTATTCTGAGAAGCTTTCGTGGACACACGCTGCTCGTCTTTCATTAGCTGTGCTTTTTGCTCACTTGAGTAATGGGCCGTGGGGGTCTGTCTCGTATGGCCACTGACTAATTTGTCCTGTTTTAGCCTCATTACGGCGAAACAAAAACCACAGTGAGCAGCGGCTTCCATGAGACCCGACATCTGGTCTTCGACGTCAGTACTCGTTAAGCTGTGCATGTACAGTTAAAAGCGGTTCTATAAAATAGCATTTGCCTAAGAACTGTATCAGTGCCACAGTTTGGGTATCGAGATTATTTGCTCGCAGCCTATATGAGGAACCATCAATGACCACAGAAACGAGTATTATTTTAGCGTGTGTCACTTGATGCCTGTATCGAGAGATTATTGCAAGGAGCTGATATATATATTACAAGTAATCATTACCTAGCTGACCACTTTTGGCAAGGATAAAAAATTTTCCGCGCCAATGTCACTTCTTTTGAGACAGTTCAGATTCCCTCTGGCCATGGTTCCTTTGACAAGGACACGGTCGGTTTACTACCAAATCCTTCCCCGTCAAAGCTTAAAAATGACACTTTAAAAGACCTCGTTGTCGACGTGGCGATAAACTGTAATCTTCTTTTTTTCTTTCTTCGCGCGGCTTCTGTAGTTAGCTGCTCGTCCGTTGTTGCTAAGATGATCGATTCTGATGAACCATGTCACAGGGTCAGAATGTAGTACGAGCTCTTTAAACAGCGAACGATGATCCCTCACTGCTAGCAACTCTATTGCAAGTTTTCAAGCGCGATGAATACAAAGACTGCCTTCAGTAACAGCATGAGTTCCATAGTCACCCTGGAGTTTCGCACTACCATCTAATGAACAAAATGCATGCGTACGGAGTATCATACCAACTGTGTGACTGGACTGAAGATTTCCTAGCAAACAAACCACAGCGTATCAGTCTCAACAGGAGAAATCTCTAGACGTGAAAGTAATATCTGGCGTATCCCAAGGGAGAGTTATAGGATCATTACTTTTCACAAATTATATGAATGACCTATTAGATGACGTCGGAAGCTCCATGAGGCATTCCGTAGATGATTCTGTTGTATCCAGAGAAGTCGCAACGCTAGGAAATCGTAGCGAAAGGCAGGAAGATCTGCGGAGGACCGACGCTTGGTGCAGGGGCTGGCAATTGGCCCTCGGCGTAAGCAAATGTGACGTGTTACGTATACACAGAGAGAAACAACCATTACTGTGTGATTACACGATTACTTAACAGTCACTGGATGGAGTTACTCCCATAATACATGTAGGAGTGTGCGCATAGAGCGACTTGAAGTAGAAGGACAATGTGAAATTAGTAGCAGGTAAAGCAAACGCCAGACTGCGATACTCCGGGAAAAAAACCCAAGAAATGTAGTCCATCAACAAAGGCAGTATCTCATAACTTTCGTTCGACCAGTACTTGGATACAGCTCATCAATACGGGATCCTTTCTAGATAGGAGTGAGAGGAGATCCAAAGAAGAGCAGCGTGTTTCGTTACAGGTTCATTTTGTAAGGGCGAAAGCGTCACGGAGATGCTCATCCACGCTGCCAGAGAGGCGTTCTGAATCACGCTGTGGTTTAGTGTTTTAAGTTCGTAGAGCGTACCTTCCTGGCTTCTTCCTACATATACGTCGCGAAAAGGCCACGAAGATCAAAGTCAGAGACATTCGAACCCACGTGAAGACTTAACAGCAATCGTTATCCCGGTGAACCATTAGCGCCTCAACAGAGAAAGGGAGAAGAGACACTGGTCCAGAAAGGATTCTGCGCAACACACCGTGTGGTGGCGTACCGAGTTTGGATGTAGATGCAGTGCGGTAGCGTTGAGGAGTTTCTATATAAATGAAAAACAAAATGACGTTACCAGATTGGTCCTGGTAGGTGCGCAATTTCGCATTCAACAATCTTCTCCGTACGGACTATAGTACTGCACAAGACGTACTTTATGATTAGTTCTAGCAGTCGTTTTTTGTGTAGTAATGCGGCTTAGCTGCCTTGTGTTCCGTAAGAACACCTTTGGCTTGATGCACACATCTGAAATCTGTACATGTATGCTGTAAAGGAAACTCCAGAAACAAATGCAGTTCTGAAAAAAAAGTAAAGAGCGTGACTTCGTGAAAATGAATACATTGTCACCAGCTAATAATTGTCACATATGCAACTCCCTGCGTCTGTTAAAACGCCCATCAATGGCAAAAATCAGAAAAGAGAAATTGCTATTTTTAATATTCCCTAGTTGCAATTTCAGTGCTGTTTTATTTAGATATGAATAACTAATAACAAAGAGGCACTGATAATTAAACCAATAAAGGAAAATACTGGAATAGGGGACACTAGCTACAAAAACAGACAAACGTAGTAATGAAGAGCTTATGAATAAACAGGAATGAATGAGTAAATCGAAAGACATTTTGCAATAATAATAATGTTGAAAACAAAGAGTAGTGAAATACGAGTAATATTTATTCTTATTTAAAAATGGTTCAAATGGCTCTGAGTACTAAGGGACTTAACACCTGAGGTCAGCAGCCCCCTAGAACTTAGAACTACTTGAACCTAACTAACTTAAGGACATCACACACAACCATGCCCGAGGCAGGATTCGAACCGGCGATCGTAGCAGTCGCGCGGTTCCGGACTGAAGCGCCTAGAACCGCTCGGTCACCTCGGCCGACTATTCTTATTTACAAGATGGGACAGTATAGACATTGTACTATTATAAGGCTAACAGAGTTAATGAGTGCAGTAAACATTTACAGCTTTTAACCCCTAATCATAACAACAGAAAAATAAAAATAAAGAGTGTTTCCCGTGGACAGAGTATCACAACCATCGGGAAGGTATACTCCTTCAGCAGGAACTAGGCCTACAGGTATATCACCCGCCACCACCCACCCTGTCTCTAGCTGTTGTTCAGCAGGGCTTTACTCTTTCACTCACGCCGTTTCCTTAATCTCTCTTTTTGCTTTTTGTCTCATACAAAGGCGATAGTGCTGATTCCGGTGCGTGCCCGCAACGAGGGAAATTGTAATCCTCGAATTAAATTATGAAGCTGTTCTCTGACGAAAGCCACGATCGAACTGTGAGGCTTTGATCAGCAGACCTGAAGGACTCAAATCTCTGACGATGCTGACGGAGGCGGAACGTTAAACACCATCAATTACACCTTTCCTACTTGCCACGCGCCTCCCCCACTTTCTCCCCCCTCCCCCCTTCCCCTCCCCCCCCTCTCTCTCTCTCTCTCTCTCTCTCTCTCTTTCTCCTTCCCTCTCCCCCACCCTCCCTCACACACACACACACACACACACACACACACACACACACAACAGAGGAGGAATAATTTTCACCCGAAAGATCAAGGGCGTTGGGATTCAAGTGCGTAGCGATCAGAATAGGAAAGGATGGGTAAGGATATTGTTTGTGCCCTTTCAAAGGACCCATATCTTACGAGATTTAGGGAATTCACAGAAAACCTAAATCTAGATGGCCAGACGGGGAAGTTACCGTTTTTGTTTCACAAATTCCCATCTCAGTTCCTAGAGCGTCCCTGTTACACTTTCCTTTGGGTTATTTCACCTGTTGCGATGTTAGAACTGTTCGACCTCTGTCATATCTACTGGATAAGGAGTCCAAAACGGTAAGCCAATGCCCTAGAAATCGATACGTGACAGCTCTACAAGCCACGAATGTATGCCTGCAGCCCTGTGAAAACGGCTGATGTCATATTGGAAGACATGTGTATTCACAACATTCTCACCATGAAGATGTAGAATATAGTGCAACACTTAGTCAACATGAATTTGAAAATAAATATTCTCCTCCATAATATGTTTGTTTGCATGGCCGTCTTCCGCAGCAGCTATTATACAGGCGTAAATGTATACGATTGAGGCAAAAAAGGCTAAGTAAACGTGGGTTCTAAAACGCATACCTTAGGAGCTACGAATATTTCTTGATAGTATGAAACGATCTCTCTTACTGCAAGCTCTCTGCATTCCATATTTTGAGATGTGGTAGTGTGGACCAAAACAAGACAAAAAAAAAAAGACTCCAGTAAACATGGGCTCTAAAGAGCATACCCCAAGATGTATCAGCTCTTCTATTGAACAAGTGCTCATAGGTCTTAAGGTAAGCGTTTTGGAGCCCTTGTTTACTGAGACCATTGTGCTTCTACTCAACTGGTTCAAATGGCTCTGAGCACTATGGGACTTAACATTCGAGGTCATCAGTCCCTAGATTTAGAACTACTCAAACGTAACTAACCTAAGGACATCACACACATCCATGCCCGAGGCAGGATTCGAACCTGCGAGGAGGACGACGGTTCAGTCCCGTCTCCAGCCATCCTGATTTAGGTTTTCCGTGATTTCCCTAAATCGTTTCAGGCAAATGCCGGGATGGTTCCTTTGAAATGGCACGGCCGATTTCCTTCCCAATCCTTCCCTAACCCGAGCTTGCGCTCCGTCTCTAATGACCTCGTTGTCGACGGGGCGTTAAACACTAACCACCACCACCAACCACCACCATCGAACCTGCGACCGCAGCAGCAACGCGATTTCGGACTGAAGCGCCTAGAACCGCCTGGCCACAACGACTGGCTGTGCTTCTACTATCGTGTACTTTCAGCTGCATGCATTTACGCCGTTAATTATGGTACACGTTGTATATGTTGTTATTGCTTGACCGTCTTAAGCTTACTGCAGTTAAAGAGTATTTTTCACCAGAAGCGTTTCGCTTTTATTTATAAAGCCTTTATACAGAAACGATGCGAAAGGCAGCCGACTACAGAATTCGTAAACAAGAAGTAAAAACAGTTTTATAAAGGAATATTGTTTTTAATCTGTAAATATAAAAATGTTGGCACGTATTATGTGTACCATGTATCCAGAATGATGGTTCAAAATTGTGGCTCTGAGCACTATGGGACTTAACTTCTGAGGTCTTCAGTCCCCTAGAACTTAGAACTATTTAAACCTAACTAACCTAAGGACATCACAAACATCCATGCCGAGGCAGGATTCGAACCTGCGACCGTAGCGGTCGCGCGGTTCCATACTCATGCGCCTAGAACCGCTCGGCCACTCCGGCCGGCTAAGGTTAGGTATAGCGGAACTACGCAACGTAAGTTCATGAACCTGTAGTGAGTGAAACAGGAATATTTGACGTTGTCCCAAAGCAAATCCTGCTTTTCTTCCAACTGAAATCGGCCGAGAAAAAGTGTGTTGCATTACTTATTGAACGCCCTCCGTAGAGTTGTTGGACAGTCATCATTGATATACCAACAAATCTGGCAACTTAATGTACTACATTGTTATAGGGACGTCTAAATACGATTGCTTCTTTCTGTTAACCTGTCACGTCTCCACATCGACCTATCTTACTGCGCTGATCCAATACAAACGACGCACATACACGCCACTTCACTGCCATGACATCCGTCGGTGATTGAGTGTCACATGAGCGTCTGGTACCAGTTCTGCACAATCTACAGTGCTCCAATCGATCAAATTGCTCTCTTAAGTTAGTGATTAATTTTTGGTCTACTGAACATACCTAGTTCTCTTGTTTCATACCTCTTTTTTAATGTTACCCTTCGGCATTTAATACTGTGTGACGTGCTCTCGACGTTCGTTACTTGTCTACTGATGGGCAACTATCCCATTCTTTGTCATTATATTCATGTTTGCAGGTAGTTGCATATACAGGGTGTTACAAAAGGGTACAGCCAAACTTTCAGGAAACATTCGTCACAGACAAATACAGAAAAAATGTTATGTGGACATGTGTCCGGAAACGCTTAATTTCCATGTTAGAGCTCATTTTAGTTTTGTCAGTATCTACTGTACTTCCTCGATTCACCGCCAGTTGGCCCAATTGAAGGAAGGTAATGTTGACTTTGGTGCTTGTGTCGACATGCGACTCATTGCTCTGCAGTACTAGCATCAAGCACATCAGTACGTAGCATCAACAGGTTAGTGTTCATCACGAACGTGGTTTTCCAGTCAGTGCAATGTTTACAAATGCGGAGTTGGCAGATGCCCATTTGATGTATGGATTAGCACAGGGCAATAGCCGTGCCGCGGTACGTTTGTATCGAGACAGATTTCCAGAACGAAGGTGTCCCGACAGGAAGACGTTCGAAGCAATTGATCGGCGTCTTAGGGAGCACGGAACGTTCCAGCCTATGACTCGCGACTGGGGAAGACCTAGAACGACGAGGACACCTGCAATGGACGAGGCAATTCTTCGTGCAGTTGACGATAATCCTAATGTCAGCGTCAGAGAAGTTGCTGCTGTACAATGTAACCTTGACCACGTCACTGTATGGAAAGTGCTACGGGAGAACCAGTTGTTTGCGTACTATGTACAGCGTGTGCAGCCACTATCAGCAGCTGACTGGCCTCCACGGGTACGCTTCTGCAAATGGTTCATCCAACAATGTGTCAATCCTCATTTCAGTGCAGATGTTCTCTTTACGGATGAGGCTTCATTCCAACGGGATCAAATTGTAAATTTTCACAATCAACATGTGTGGGCTGTCGAGAATCCGCACGCAATTGTACAACACGTCATCAACACAGATTTTCTGTGAACGTTTGAGTAGGCACTGTTGGTGATGTCTTGATTGGGCCCAATGTTCTTCCGCCTACGCTCAATGGAGCACGTTATCATGATTTCATACGGGATACTCTACCTGTGCTGGTAGAACATGTGCCTTTAGAAGTACGACACGACATGTGGTTCGTGCACGATGGAGCTCCCGCACATTTCAGTCGAAGTGTTCGTCCGCTTCTCAACAACAGATTCGGTGACCGATGGATTGGTAGAGGCGGACCAATTCCACGCTCTCCTGACCTCAGCCCTCTTGACTTCCATTTATGGGGGCATTTGAAAGCTGTGGTCTACGCGACCCCGGTACCAAATGTAGAGACTCTTCGTGCTCGTATTGTGGACGGTTGTGATACAATACGCCATTCTCCAGGGCTGCATCAGCGCATCAGGGATTCCATGCGACGGAGGGTGGATGCATGTATCCTCGCTAACGGAGGGCATTCCGAACATTTCCTGTAAGAAAGTGTTTGAAGTCACGCTGGTACGTTGTGTTGCTGTGTGTTTCCATTCCATGATTAATGTGATTCGAAGAGAAGTAATAAAATGAGCGCTAACATGGAAAGTAAGCGCTTCCGTACACATGTCCACATAACATATTTTCTTCCTTTGTGTGTGAGGAATGTTTTCTGAAAGTTTGGCCGTGCCTTTTTGTAACACCCTGTATTGCACCAGGCGGAAATTTTATCCAAGTGTTTCCGCACTGGTTATGCCCGGGGTTTTGGTCCACCGGTCACTTGTGGAATGACACACTTTAGGTTTGCCCGGCCAGCTGTTAGGCGATCAGCTGTCTGGCGAGTCGGCGCAGCCGACGTTTCGCGAATGGCTAGTAGCGCGGCCTGGAGGCCGCGTATTGTGTGTGTCTCGGCGCCGCCTAAAGGGGACCTGCAGGCCGCGCCGTCGGCTTTAACCTGCGCCTGCCACGCAACCCGCCCCACGCCCTCCGCCAGCTGCTGTCTGTTTTCCTTTAATGCCGCTTTCACGCGATAATCCGACTGTCGCCAACAGGGATATTCACGTATCTGCCGTTTAAATAAGGTCAACGTGCTTAGTGGCACTGATTGCGTACTATCGAGAGACGAAATACTCGTATGGCCTGCTTTGCAGGTTAGTCTAGCATCGTCGCATGCGCAAATTAGGGGCTAAAACTGCTAGTGGATGAAACAGGTTTGTGTAATTTTACAGCACGTCGGTCGAGGTAGCTTAGTGGTTAGTACACTGGACAACATGCTTTGCTGTTCTTGTCCAGTTCCAGTTATTGCCCCGTGTCTAGTATCCTCGCTGTAGGCGGGATTTTAATCACCAAACTTCATTCCTTCCCTCGGAGGATACAAGATGACTTGGACAGGATTTGTGATTGGTGTGAAGAATGGCAGCTAACTCTAAATATAGATAAATATAAATGAATGCAGATGAATATGAAAAAGAATACCGTAATGTTTGAATACTCCATTAGTAGTGTAGCGCTTGATGCAGAGCGATATGAAGTGGGACAGGCATGTAATGGCAGTTGTGGGGAAGGTGGATAGTCGTCTTCAGGTCATTGGTAGAATTTTGGGAAGATGTGGTTCATCTGTAAAGGAGACCGCTTATAAAACACTAATACGACCTATTCTTGAGTACTGCTCGAGCGTTTGGGATCCCTATCAGGTCGGAATGAGGGAGGACATAGAAGCAATTCAGAGGCGGGCTGCTAGTTTTGTTACTGGTAGGTTTGATCATCACGCGAGTGTTACGGAAATGCTTCAGGAACTCGCGTGGGAGCCTGGAGGAAAGGAGGCGTTCTTTTCGTGAATCGCTACTGAGGAAATTTAGAGAACCAGCATTTGAGGCTGACGGCAGCACAATTTTACTGCCGCCAACTTACATTTCGCGGAAAGACCACAAAGATAAGATAAGAGAAATTATGTCTCGTACAAAGACATATAGGCAGTCATTTTTCCCTCGTACTTTTTGGGGGCGGAACAGAGAGAGAAGATACTAGTTGTGGTACGAGGTACCCTCCGCCACGCACCGTATGGTGGATTGCGGAGTATGTATGTAGATGTAGGATATGATACCGTACTAATTGATAAACATTGTAAAGCTATTCGTTTAAATCTTGATAAAATTTCAAGTGGCGGAATGACTGGCAACTTGCTTTATATGTTGAGAAATGTAAAATTATGCAGTTCGTCAAACAAAAACACATACTGCATTATGACTAGAATATAACTGGCTCAAACTTAGAATCAGTCAGTTCATATACGTAACTGCACGTAACAATTTGTAGGGATATGAAGTGAAACGATTCCATAGGCTCTAGGCTCAGAAGTAATTAATTAGGCACGTGGAAGGCTTCAGTTCATTTGCAGGATACTGGGGACATATCGTCAGTTTGCAAAAAGGGGACTGCATACAGATCACTTGCTTGTCCCGTCTGAGAATATTGCCCAAGTTTGTCGGACCCATACCATGTAGAAGTAACAGAGGATACTGTACGTACAATTGCAACGAAGGGCGGCGCGAATAGTCGCAGAAATGTCGTAGAAATGCTTAAAAACCACGAGATGTCAGATCCTTGAAGCTGGCCGCAGTTTTCCGTGAAGGTTTTAGCACAAAATTTCAACAATAAGTACCAAGACAAGAATCTACAGGTATTCTTCAGGCTCCTAAGAATGGCTAATTACGTACACAGGCCGTCAAGGGGTCTCTTTTCCCACGCTCCAAAAATGGTTCAGATGGCTCTAAGCACTATGAGACTTAACATCTGAGGTCATCAGTCCCGTAGACTTAGAACTACTTAAACCCAACTAACCTAAGGACATCACACACATCCGTGGCCCAGGCAGGATTCGAACCTGCGACCGTAGCGGTCGCTCGGTTCCGTACTGAAGCGCCTAGAACCGCTCGGCCAGAGAGGCCGGCTTCCCACGCTCCGTACGCGACTGAAACGGGAAGAGACTCTAGCATGCGTTACCATGCTAAGAACCCTCTGCCATGCGTTTCACAGAGGTCCATGTACATTCAGTGTCTTCGTCACTTGAAAAACCTATATTTCCAACGTATTTACGTATTTCCCCTTTTATTCACATCGTCACCTTCATCATTCAGTAACATCGTACACGTCATTATTTTTTTCCTCTTATTTTATGTACCGCATCGAATGTGTCCAGTTTGAAACTGTTCGTCTGTCTGTAGGCACCTGTTTACACACACACACACACAGACACACACACACTTGTAGCGAGAATGTGGCATGATCCTGCAAGCGACCATAAAGAGTGGTACGTGCTAAAATACACAGAAAACGATAGCTGCTAATTAATTAGCAGGCGTTTTATCACTCTACCGTGAGCAGTTAAAAACGTTTAAATTTTTGAACTTCTAGCAGGCAACACAGGCAGCAGAAGATCGCTGTTCTCCCGAGCAGACGTTTTGTCGAACTCCAGCACCGATACCAATGAGAATTTTTGTTTGCTTCGTGAATAATACTGCAATATGACTTTTCCTAGTAAAGCAATGCGATATTAAAACAAACTTTCCTGTTGAGGATTTCTGGGAAAGTGGAGTGCACATGTAAAGGAAATCGCATTTGATAAACTAGTGCCAATAGTCATAGAACACTGTTGCAACGTTAAGACTACTCACCATCTAGGCACTACAGCAGACATCTAAAAAATTCAAATATGTGCTACTAGGATCACAACAGGTCGATATAAACCCCACGAAGGTGTAACAAAGATCGTCGGTGAACTTGAATTCGTCTCTTTTGCAAGGAATATGACGTCGTTCTCGCTAAATCCTGCTGGGTAAATGTAGAGAAACGGTAAACGATTACGAAGGTGATGCAATCATGGTATTTGCGATATACTATGTATGGGATGGGAATCACCAGAATTGAAGGAAGGAAGATCAGGCTGTAAAGTACCGTCGATGACAAGAAGGCTGAAGCACAAGCTCGGATTGAGTAATGATGGGGAAGGAACTCGGCCGGGTCCATTTCAAACGTACCAACTTGGAATTTGCTTTGAGTGACTTGGTGAAACTACGAAATCCGGATAGCCGGACGGAGGTACGAACCGCTGCCCTACCGGATGCAAGATCAGTGTCTTAATACTCTGCTACATCGTTCGGTGAGATCGTAAGAATAGGAGAAGAGAGACTTGGCCACGTACATAGGCACGTAGCCACTTGTGCCTCGCACGTAATGTGTGAATATATATCTTTAGTGCAGGGTTATGAGGGCATAAGTCACTTTTTGGTCATTTTTGGTTTGTTAAAAGACATTGACAAGGAAAACACAAGTCTTAGTGTGGTATAAAGGGCTTACGTCAGGGTGCAATATAAGGCATATCGAATCACATGGTCACTGTGCCTTGAGTCATATTTGCTTCCATTTGTTTTCTATTAAGGATTTATGTCGACTTATGCCTTTAGTATAAGCAGCATGTGTTAAACTGAATACGTTTTATGTTCACTTATGCCCTTAGTAACACTCAAAATTTTTAATTTATATTTGTTATTCCGTAATCTTTCCCTGGGCTGGTAATACTGTATTATTGAGGAAGCTTTTGCTATAAATATGTGCACTGTTGTTGCATTCTGAAAGAGGGAAGATTAACTTTCACTGATTATTGAACGTGTTTGAAAATGTTTACCCGTGGGAAGGAAATGGTTCGTTCACTGCAAAAACAGACTGGCATTAACACAAATATATGGATCTTTAAAGCGATATAGTAGCTTTCATTTTACAAGACTGAATAAACTGTAGATAGGCCTCTTTATGAACGTTGTATCAAATTGCACTTCTTTTAAAACAACAGAGACAATACCTAAGGACACTGAATATGAAACGCTACTCATTTCTACAAAACATTTTATTGTTTATTTTTAGATGAATGCAGTGATGACAAATTAATATTGTCTTCGCCGCTATACGAACAAGATAAAATACGGGATATATTGGAGGGAGCCCCTGACAACCGTCAATGAACAAACTAGCACCTTCATTGCCAGATATTCTGGATTATGATGATGACAGTGGTCAAGACAAGACATACGTACTACGTTCAAAAAGTGAAAGCAGCCTAGATGATGAAATAATAATGAGAAGAAAAAATCACGTTACTAAAAAAATTAAAGTCCCTCTTGATGATTCAGATCAGCAGCAAGAATACATTGCGCACAATGTTCCTGCAGAACCTGTGGTGGAGACATCTCTTTCAAGAGATGAAATTGAGCAGCCTTCTTCAAACAATGGCAGTGGTGAAGGTACGACTATTCAACATCGTTGGTCTAGAACACTGCGCAAAGAACTAACTGTTCTTTTGCATACTGGACAGTCGTACATTAATGTTAGTAGGAAGGAAGTACGTGCTAGAAAGATGAAACCTCTTAAACAGTGCAAAAAGAAGTGTTTTCTCGTTCTGGAAAATGGCATTCGCAAAAACTGTTTTTTTCGGAATACTGGCGACTCGGTACTCATGATAAAAGGGTTGCGTTTATAGCAAAGCGTGCCACTACTAAACATGTGGCAACCAGGAGACCCAGAAAGGAAACATGTTCTAGAAACAGGAATGTTACCGATGAATACTGTCTCGAAACCAATGGTCAAAGGAAACCTATACGCAAACACTGTTCCCTCAGCATATTAGATGAGTATGAGAAATTTGTTAGACACGTCATTAAAAATAAAAGACGAAGCACTACTGGAATATCCTCCAGTGATGGGCGTGGAAAACATACTCCTAAACATAAGAAGAGTGAGAAATAACTGAATGACGTTAAAGCTCATTTTTTGTCTTTCCCTTCGTGCGAAAGTCATTACACCAGAAGGAGAAATGACAAGAGTTATCTCCCTTGTCGTCTTCAGTGTACTAACAATGAAGGAATGATCAACTACAAGAATTCCTTGGGCGACAAACTTTTCAAGACGTTGAGTTTCAGAAGAAGGGGCAGACCAAGTAGAAAGGAAATACATATCACTCGTGCCTATATCCAACGAAGAAGGATATCCAAGGAAGGAGGATTTACTTGACCTGCTGCCTCTTGTACCACCAGTGTTTCATGACTTTTATAAGAGTTTTCCTACAGATCCTGATGCAATTGCACAAGATCCAGATCTAACAGAAATTGAGTTGGAGTAGCATTCTTGCTGTATCACGTTCGATTTATTTATAATATCAGGCTGATTTCTGGAATAACTGAATCCACAATATTGCTCTTGTTCATAACATTCATAACGTATTGTTACAGAAATACTTACTCAGTATGTACTTTCTTATTTAATATTCAGCGCTACTCATATAATGTTGTCCGAATGTGGTAATTATTTGCAACTAAAGCTGTTTCATGTCACATACATTAAGGTCATAAAACTATTTTGATTTTGCGAATGTGCTGAAACACATATCTACGCTTACGGGATGAAAAGGGGCAAAAAATAAACTTAAGAACCCAAGGAGTTTTGGGCCACAAAATAGGGAACATTTACTATGTAATAAAGTGCTGTTCCATATATATATATATATATATGATTTTAGAGGAGATTGTTGTGGCTCTCCTTATAAAGTCATAGTTTTGACTTTTTGACTTAAGCCCCTTTTGCCGTTTCCTATAAATGCAATTTTGAAGGTAAACGGCAAAGCAGCTACTTGGGAATCTAGATAATGTGGGCACAATTCTATTGTGATAAATTCCTGTAAAGTATAATTCAGAACCAGGTATGGGAGATGCTGCAGATACGCAACGGGGGGAGGGGTGGGCGGATATCTCATTTATGGGCTCATTACGATCTAATGTTATTTCGCACGGATAAATATGAGTTAACATCGGTGATGGCCAATCAGTGATAACAAGATAGCTCGGCCAGCGCGGCCGTCAGCTACGGTGCAGTGGGCAGTGGCACCGGATGTTTAACAGTCGCACTAAAACACTGTACCACACCTGTAAATAAAAGATTTAGGGACTCGTAGTACGGCAAATTGAAAAAGACGACAGAGGGAGCGAGACGTGTATGACAAATCACTTCCCTCAAAAATATTTCTCTCTTTCATACCTCCTCTGTGTTACCTCAGATGACGTGTCACTGATCTCATTTGCACTAAGACTGCATTCACGCTAGGTGCCTATTTGCCTCTCGCCGCCCTGAGTCGAATGCATGCGGTCTAATAAATGTTCGCGAATCTGCGGCCTTCTATAGTTGCTGTCCCCTGCTCAAAAAACAGCACGTAGGTCGTGAATCAGTAATTTTGAGGCTGTAAGAAACTCTTAGCAAGGAACTGTTATTTTAGAAAAAATTAAATTTCAAATCAGTTTATTTATACAGGATGCCACTCGCTTTTTATTGACAGGACACGAGAAACTGCACAATTGCATTCCACTTTAGAGTCACAAATAATTTCTGTTCTTCAACAAAATAATAAATGCGTATTTCCGCAATTACAGCTCTCACATTTACAAACTAGATATTGCAAATTAAGTCTTAACTGATATCGTGGTAGACAACATATCTGTCGGCCGAGGTGGCCGAGGGGTTCTAGGCGCTACAGTCTGGAACCGCGCGATCGCTACGGTCGCAGGTTCGAATCCTGCCTCGGGCATGGATGTGTGTCATGTCCTTAGGTTAGTTAGGTTTAAGTAGTTCTAAGTTCTAGGGGACTGATGACCTCAGAAGTTAAGTCCCATAGTGCTCGGAGCCATTTGAACAACATGTCTGTCCTCCGACTCTGCCGAACCAGCTCTGCTCTTACAGCCGAGCAGTGCAGTGCTTCGTCTGCCTTTTCGTTTAGCAGTTGTTTATTGTTCTGCTGGTTATTAATACTTGTGAAATAATGGAATGACAACTTGCTATTGAGAGACCCTCAGAACTACCGCCAATCGCGGGAAAGGACTACAATTTAGGCAGTCTTTCTCACGATACACGTACCGATCAAAACCATCTGCCATCGGTACCTCACACCACATTACGTCATCTTGCCACTGCTGCCTTCCCAACTGCTCTAAGAAGAGCTTCTTGTACCTGAATTTGATGACTCTCAAGCTAGAAATATTACAATCGACATCTAAAGGGTGGTGTGGCAACGTAAAAACTGGGATGATTTCTGGCTCTCGGCTGTATTGTAAAAAAATGCAGAATCTTGAAAAGAAAAATTTAAACTGGATGAACATTTGTTACGAAGTAACTTGAAAAGGGAACGGAATATATACAAAGAATATTACTCAATATTTCGTTTCATAGCTACCTAAGGGTTATCAGTTATGTTGATGGCGTCTCGCAGGATGTTCAACCTGAGTGGATTGTACATTAGACAGACAGACTGCGAATTTGGTATCCTTCGTGTCCTTCTTGGCCGCGTACAAGGAGTTGCAATGGCTGTCAGAAGTTCACTTAGCAGCTGCTGATCTGCATCTACAGTTACAGCTACTGTCCGCAAACAACTGTCACGTAGCCCCTTTCTGCTCGAGTCGCGAGTGGTACCCGGAAATACCAGTTGATGCTAAGACTCCGCGTGAGCTCGACTCTCTCTAAATTTACCTGATTGTTCTTTACGGGAGATATACTAAGAAGGAAGCAATATATTGGTTGACGTTTCTAGGAATGTACGATCTCGGAACTTTCAACACTAAACTACACCTTGTTGCTCAACGCCTCTCTTGTAGCGTCTCCATTAGAGTTGAATGAACATCTTCATTATGCTTTCGTGCGTACTAAATGAACTTCTGAAGAAACACACTGTTCTTCTTTAGATCGTCTCTATTTCTTTTATGCGCTCCGTCTGATCTGGGTCCCAGACTGTTATTTTTTTCTTCGCCTTTTCCGCATTTCCATAGAGTCGACGTGATATTTCGAATTCGGCAACGTTGGTCGTAGCGATGGCCGGATGCCGTTTCAATTGTCCCCACTTCCCCGGAATGGAATTTTTGTCCCATGTGTGTTTACATTTAAGATTATCTCATGTCCTACCAACTGTGAGAACTTTTTCTGAATGTTTGTTTATTGTGTATTTGAGGTTGGACCTAGGAACCAATCCGGTATTTATCTAATCGCATATGGGAAACCGCCTAAAAACCACATCGAGGCAGGCAGGCTGGCACCGCTGGCCGTCGCCGGTAACCTGTCTGGTCGATTCGATCCGCGTCCTGTGCGTCTCTCAGTTTCCCGAAAGCGGTATAATTCCACGCGGCTGTTAGCGAATAATTCCGTTGTATATAAAGAAGTCTAAACGCTAGAAAATTGTAGAGAAATACAGGAAGATGTACAGAGAATCGACACTTGGTGAAAAGATTGGCAACATAAGAAATTTAGTGTATTCCGCGTGAATAGGGATTAATCCCCATTACTTTATGAATATATATTGCAGAACACTTTAAATAACTGAGTGTATACGTCCGGAGTGACATATAGTGGAACGATTGAATAACACTAATCACAGATAACATTTCAGACAGAGATTCATCGGAAAGATCCTCCGGAAGCGCAGTCCACCCACGAAAGCGCTATCTTTCAAAGTCCTTTCTCGACCGATGCTCGAATATCGCTCGTCTGGATAGCCGAGCACCCACCTTAGAATCTGCTATGTTGAACCATTTGTATTTGTCTCAGGGAAACATTGTTTTCTAAATCAGTGAGTGATTCGACATTACTCAAATAAAAGATTACGTTAAATGAATGTAAAGAACTCCATTGCATGTCACTGCCCCTCCGCGTAAAGCCATGTTTTAAATATATGTCTACGTACTTACACTTTAGTACATCTCTAGTAGTCATTACCATATCTTATGCTCACTGCTTCAGTAATAGTTGAAAAGTTATATAGTTCGTTTGAGTGATGTCAGTCAACTAGACTACTCAAATAGAGAATAATTTTTTGGAAGTATTGGTGGAGTATCGGCAAAAATATTCCAGAGGATAGTTACAATTGCGAAACCATTACAATAACACCATCTATTGTAACACAGCAAACGGTAAATTTCTGTGAGTATTGTAACTCATCCGATGAAAATGGAGAGAGAGAGAGAGAGAGAGAGAGAGAGAGAGAGAGAGAGAGAGAGAGAGAGAGAGAGAGAGGAGGAGGAGGAGGAGAAGAAGAAGAAGAAGAAGAAGAAGAAGAACTGAGAGAGAGAAGATGAATTGAGAAAACTGCTGATGTAGCATTCTTCCGAGCCCAAATTGCTCGAAAGTAATGTCATAATTGAAATTCCGAAAAATGAAGGGAGGAAACTACAATTTAACGTACCGCAGAGCGCGAGGTCATTAGAGACGGAGTACAAGCTCGGATTACGGAAGTACGAGGAAAGAAATCAGGCGTGCTGTATCAGTTGAACCATCCCCACATTTTCCTGGAGCGATTTAGGGAAATCACAGAAAACCTAAAGATGGATGGTCGGAAGCACATTTGAACCGTCGTCGCGACTCCAGTGCGCTAGCCACTGCTCTATCTCGCTCGGTTGAAGTTTCGAGGATGGGTTGTGAGTCGGTAAGAACAATGGCTCGAAAGGTAAGAATTCTGGTTCGAGTACTGGTCCACAGCACAACACGAATCTCAAATCTACATTGCAGCACCTCTGATTATCATATAAACGATATAATTCATGGGGTCCAAGGAACAGTCTTCATCATACTGATTCGACTGCATCAAAGGGTCAGCCAATAGATGAATTTTTCCTGACAATAGTCCTTTTTTGACGACACTATTTTGAAATGAGTAAATTTAGTGCTTTTGCTACTACGCACGCACGCCCAGCATCAAAAATTGCTGCCGTCAGACAGAATTCTGTAGCAATAGTCGTCAATATTTGGTGGTGTCTGGAACCAACAAGAGCTTTGAATATGTACCTTCGCGGGGTAAACAGCAACTAAAAGCCGCTGTAAATTTCCCACGGTGAGTGCCTTCCACCGGACGAATGCTAACTAGCTCGGCGTACAATTAGGTTTTTCGCTACGGTTAATATTTAACGGGTTAAAACATCATTAAAAGCTAAAACGCATTAGCAGGGAAACCCGAAAGGATTATTTTGCATACAAACGCACAAAATGTTGAAATAAATTATGTTTTTCCGGGAAGAGTAGCGGCGATGTTTCACTGCTAACACAGACACTGTAGCAGACTGCTTAACTGTCCAGAATTTCGCAGACGCAATTCGTAGCGTCAGACTGGTGCTGAAAGGCCTGATCTCAGTCTGGTGCCTGTGAGAACTATCTCTACTGCCAATCGAACGACGTTTAGGAATGACAGCCAAGTGAACAACTGTGGCGCACTAATAAGAATAGAGCACATTTTCTAGGATTCCTGCAGACGCTGTTTTGCCGCGGTAGGGGTGCATCATAGTGTGAGAGCGAAATGGCACAGCAACTGGAAACCGTACTCCAAAGTTGAAGTACGCGGAACAGCACGCTTCTTGCGAGAAAAAAATGTCTAAATTGCAGACAGATTCACCAAGAAATGCTAGCGGTATATAAACCACATGGAATGCCGGATCCAGCGGTAGTGAAATGGAGCCATCAATTTGAGCAAAGCCGCACAGACGTGGGCGATGCTGATCGGGGAGCCGGCCGATGTGGCCGAGCGGTTCTAGGCGCTTCAGTCTGGAACCGCGCGACCGCTACGGTCGCAGGTTCGAATCTTGCCTCGGGCATGCATGTGTGTGATGACCTTAATTTGGTTAGGTTTACGTAGTTCTAAGTTCTAGGCGACTGATGACCTCAGGTGTTAAGTTCCATAGTGCTCAGAGCCATTTGAACCATTTTTTGCTGATCGGGGAGGAAGTCCGTCGAGATCGGCCACAAACGGCACTGTCCAGGCAGTCGGGGAACCGATTCGCAGCAGTCGCAGGTTTTCCAACGATGAGGACGTTCGCGCAGCGGTTCCCGAATGGTTCCGCTACCAAGGAGCAAATTTCTATCTTCGAGGAATTGAACGATGGTTAGAATATTGTTTGCATAGACTTGATAGTTGTGTTGACAAATAGTGTCATATTTCCGTGTTAGTGCAGCAGTAAGCAAAAGTTACTTGGCCTGCCATAATAATGTATAACTTCCTTCCTTACTTTTTTGTATATTTGCCTTAAGGGGGGTAGGACGTCAAACGGGCCGACTTGGAGCAAGAGAGGCACCACAGGACATTTTAATTCCCAGTGCGTATGCTTTTACAAATAAATTCAGAAAGCTTTGTCAGCATTACCAGGGAGGATTCACACTCTTAGCAGTGGAACTTCGAAAATAATAACGAAATAATTTTTTTACATGTGAAATTTCATCATATTTTTCACTTATTAATGACAGCATTTGTTGCTATAGGTACACCTTTTGCCGGCCGCGGTGGTCTCGCGGTTCTAGGCGCGCAGTCCGGAACCGTGCGACTGCTTCGGTCGCAGGTTCGAATCCTGCCTCGGGCATGGATGTGTGTGATGTCCTTAGGTTAGTTAGGTTTAAGTAGTTCTAAGTTCTAGGGGACTAATGACCACAGCAGTTGAGTCCAATAGTGCTCAGATCCATTTGAACCATTTTTTTTTAGGTACATTTTTCTTCATAAGTAACAGAGATCTACGATGAATTTTGTACAGCATACAAACCATACTTAAAGGTGTATTAAACTCTAAAATTTTCCAAATCTATTAAAAACTATGATAAAAATTGAGGTAAACAACTATAAAATTTGTGTTTTTTTCTAATCATGAAGTTTAAAATATAACAACTCATTCGTTTTTTTTCACAAATTAAATAAATTCTAGAGTTTCATACACCTGTAAGTATGGTATGTATTCTGTGCAAAATTCATCGAAGAATCTCTCTTACTTATGAAGAAAAGTGTAACTATAGCAACAAATGCAGCCATTAGTAAATGAAAAAATGATGAAATTTCACACGCAAAAAAATTATTTTGTTATGTTTTCGAACTTCCACTGCAACGAGTGTGAGTCCTGAATCCTTCCTGGTGGTGCTGACAAAGTTTTATGACTTTATTTGTCAAAGTATAGACACTGGAAATTAAAATGTCGTGTGATGCCTCTCCTGCTCCAAGTCGGCCCGTTTGACGTCCTGCCCCCCTCAAAAATGAAACTGAAACCTTGGAATTTTCTTCTTTTATTTTTCATCTGTCCATTCCTTTTAACGGCAGGTCCAGTGCGCTCATGAGGGCGCGGCTCTTCCTTCTGCAGTCGCACAACATACTCCTCCGTGGTATTGCTCTTCACTACCCTAGTAAATAAAGCAGCCCTGTGATGTACAGCGTCACGCCGAGTCCCTCTGGCGGCGACGAAGCAAGTTTGGGAAATGGATAATGGGTCCTTTGTCTGCTCAAAGCCGAGTCTTGGTGTACCCGTGTAGTGATGGCCGAATTTTGTGCCAGGTGCGAGACTGCTATCCCCATGTGACAGACGGCGACCCTATAGCACTGTCGTCTTGTTCTTGTTTGGCGCCGCCAGCTGCATCACAATCTGTGGGTCTGCATCGGTAGCGTTGCCAGTCATTTAACTTTTAGCCGTGCCAGCTTTCGCTGTTTATAACGATACATCCTGTAGATACGGCGACCAGTGTAGCGCATGGATCCTGGTTACCTTCACTCCCACCTTTCTGGCGGTAAGACACAACTGAGCCCCCCCCCCCCCCCCACCACCACCACCACCACCCCCTCCCCTGTTGGCGGTAGATCACAACTGACCGTATTGACATTTGCTACTGCCCACACGCCGAAAGGGGCAACGGCCTTGCCGCAGTGGTTACACCAGTTCCCCTGAGATCACCGAAGTTAAGCGCTGTCGGGCGTGGTCGGCGCTTGGATGGGTGACCATCCAGGCCGCCATGCGCTGTTGCCAATTTTCGGGGTTCGCTCAGCCTCGTGATGCCAATTGAGGAGCTACCTGATCGAATAGTAGCGGCTTCGGTCAAGAATACCATCTTACGACGGGAGAGCGGTGTGTTGACCCCACGCCCCTCCTATCCGCATCCTCCTCCGAGGATGACACGGCGGTCGGATGGTCCCGGTAGGCCACTCGTGGCCTAAAGACGCAGTGCCTTTTTTCCACACAGCGAAAGATTATACTAAGCTGTAATATACAATATATTGCTGTGGCGTCATTTTGTTACTAATGAAGAGATAATGAATCGAATTAGGTAGAAAAGAGATCTGTGGTACAACATCAGAAAAAGAATCGTAAATTTTTTTATAGAGGAAGGTATGAAGGGGTGGTGGGGAAATAAAAATTGTCATAAACCCCGCATTTGAAGGGAAATCGAACAAAGTCTAGAGGACCCCATAGGCCTTCTTTTCTTCTTAATCTGTATAAATGGATTTGGAAACGATCTGAGCAAGCCTCTTTATATTCTTTGCAGATGATGCTATCGTTTACTGAAGTCATCAAAAGATGAAAGGAATTGTAAATTTGTTTGGACAAGATGTCTGCATGGAGCAACAAGTGGCAATTGACTCAGAACAGCAAATGGTGAGAGATCCTTCAGATGAATACTGAAAAATTCCACTGAATTTCGGATACACGATAAATCACACGAATTTAAAGGTTGTCGATTCAACTAAATACGGAGGGATTAAATTTACGAGCAACGAAAATTGGAACCATCACATAAAAAACGTTTTGGACAAGGGGAACAAGTGACTGCGTTTTACTCGTAAAGCACATGGAAGATGCAACAAACGTACTAAAGACACTGCCTGCACTATGCTTGTCCGTCTTCTTCTGGAATATTGCTATGTGGTATGGAATCCTTACCAGATAGCATTGACGGGTGACATCGAAAAGATTCAAAGAAGGACAGCCCATTCTGGATTATCGCAAAACAGGGCGAAGAGTAACGATTATGACAAGAGAAGTGGGGCGGAATTCAATAAAACAAAGGCTTCTTTCGTTACGGCGAGATCTTTACACAAAATTTCAATCACTACCATTCTCCTCCTAACGCCAAACTATTTTGTGGAAAAGGGAGAAAATAAAAGAAATAATAGATCGTAAGCGAAAATTTAGGTGTTCATCCCTTCCATGTACTGTTGGGGAATGGGACGGTCGAGACATAATCTCCAAGTGGTTCTATGAACGCTCTGCCAAACACTTCAGTATGAATTGCGAAGTAATCATGTAGATGTAGATTTAGAGAGAGATCGAGGCTTTTCTACAGTAAACAGATGCACCCTGGTGAAAATTCCAAGAGGAAGTGATCGGGCTGCTTTGGAGGAGTGACCACACGGGCTCCCGAATCCTGGAGCCTGGGAGAAGTAGTGTGCTGACGTAGAGCCGCGGCCCGCTCGTTAGGGGCCTTTTGTGCACGTCTTAGCCTCCCCCCCAGCAGGCCCTTACCGGTTTGGAGCCGGTCGCCGCCGTACGTCTCTCTTTACACACAAATAAGCTGTCTCATTAGCCTCGAAAAACGGCCCCCTCTGTCGTCGCGGTCCGATTCTTCTGTGTGGGCCCGGACCGACGTCAGTGGCTGGACTTTTGCTGCTTTGACGTAAAAAAAGAAAAGGGAGATAGAAGAAAAGAAAGCGAAGCCGCTCTCAACACTTACGTAATTTTTGTTCGTGCAGAATCAAGCCATTTTAATCAAAGCGTAAAACGCATACATCTTCTGCCTAGAAATCTTATTCCAGTGGTAACAACATTTTGTCGAAATAACTGTACATTGGCCAGTGACATTTCATTTTGTGAAGATGATAAAAAAAACTGTGCATGAATATTTCAGTATGCCGCATTCAAGAGACTGGGCAGGGCGTTCGCATCAAATCTATCTGATTTCCAAATTCAGCTTTTTTTAAAATAAAACTGCGAGTCGTCCACAACATCAACAAGTTTTGTGTAGATTTTTCCCCTTAATGATTCCTTCTGTTTTGGTTCAGGTGCTAAATAATTACCAGAAATGACTATACCGCAAGAGTGAGCCAAAAGCGTGGTGTGGTGTGTGAAAACGAGTATCACGAGAGATAAACATCTCTCGGTTAACACATCACTAGGTGCTGCAGTACCGACTTCACTTGCACTCTTACGAAGTTCAAATTGTGAAAGCACTGAAATGGAAGGCTAACAGCTGCGCCATGGATTTGCAATTAAGATATTGGACCGGATCGGGCAAAACCACAGGTATCTAGGAAGTATTTTTTTTTTTTTTTCCTGAGGAAGCAACTTTCTACACATGTGGGTACGTTAATCGGAGCATCATACACATCTGGAGTTAGGAAAACCCACACAGCTGGGCTCTCTCTTGAGGTGTTGTAATTTCTGCCAATTACGTAGCACCTAAAACAAAGAAAACAAGAACAGTCTAGAAGAAAAATGCACAAAACTTTTTGAGCTACTTTACATAAGGCTGCATGCCACAAGTATCTATGTTTCACGCTTTTAAAAAA
The DNA here is from genome assembly GCF_023897955.1 of Schistocerca gregaria. Lineage (NCBI taxonomy): Eukaryota > Metazoa > Arthropoda > Insecta > Orthoptera > Acrididae > Schistocerca > Schistocerca gregaria. The sequence continues at coordinate 485,030,957 of NC_064924.1, forward strand.
AAATCCATTTGGAAATCAAGGAGGTTTCGTGTGGACTCACCTTGTATTTTAGGTTAAAGCTCTCTTCTGTTTCAGAAGAGGAAGAGACGAATGTTGCACCTTTCTTGGATTTCTGAGTTTGTCGGTAACTTCTCAAATTAAATTGATAGAATGAAATGTCAGTGCTGCCACTGTGGTTGCTTCATGTACATATTAGGTAAATCATGAGCGTGGCACAACGTTCTTGATTTGCTATTTTGCCTCTGAGGTCTAAACAGGTGCCGGCCGCGGTGGTCTAGCGGTTCAGGCGCTCAGTCCGGAACCGCGCAACTGCTACGGTCGCAGGTTCGAATCCTGCCTCGGGTATGGATGTGTGTGATGTCCTTAGGTTAGTTAGGTTTCAGTAGTTCTAAGTTCTAGGAGACTGATGACCACGGGTGTTAAGTCCCATACTACTCAGAGCCATTTGAACCTTTTTTTTCTGAACAGGTAATGTTGTAGTTGTTGTTGTTGCTGTTGTGGTCTACATTTCCAAGGCTCTACATTGAATTGAATTTCAATCAGCAACTTCTTCCTCAGAGTGTGAAAATATTTTTTTGGAGCCCACCTGTAGAGGGAGGAATGGTCATTGCCATAAAATACGAGAAATCGGAGCTTGCACGAAAAGATTTAAGTGTTCGCTTTTCCCCCGCGCTCTTGGAGGAAGGAAATACCTTGAAGGTGGTTCGATGAACCCTCTGCCAGGCACTTAACTATGAATTGCAGAGTAATCGTGTATAAGTAGATGCAGATGTAAATATGTAGAGATGCAGCTCTCCATGCTAGTCTATCCTAGGTAAGCCTGTTCATCTCTGCACCCAGCTGGATCTATTTACTGTAGAAAATCCTCGATCTCCCTCTAAATCTACATCTACATGATTCAATTGATACTGAAGTGTTTGGCAGAGCGTTCATAGAACCATTTGGAGATTATGTCTCGACCGTCCCATTCTCCAACAGTTCATGGGAGGACTGAACACCTTAATGCTCGCTCTCGATCTATTATTTCTCTTATTTTCTCCCTTTTCCACAAAATAGTTTGACGTTAGGAGGAGAATGGTAGTGATTGAAATTTTGTGTAAAGATCTCGCCGTAACGAAAGAAGCCTTTGTTTTATTGAATTCTACCCCACTTCGCTTGTCATAATCGTTACACTCTTCGCCCTGTTTTGCGATAATCCACAGTGGGCTGTCCTTCTTTGAATCTTTTCGATGTCACCCGTCAATGCTATCTGGTAAGGATTCCATACCGATTAGCAATATTCCAGAAGAAGACGGACAAGCATAGTGTAGGCAGTGTCTTTAGTACGTTTGTTGCATCTTCCATTTGCTTTACGAGTAAAACGCAGTCACCGGTTCCCCTTTTCCAAAACGTTTTCTATGTGATGGTTCCAATTTACGTTGTTCGTAAATGTAATCCCTACGTATATAGTTGAATCGACAACCTTTAAATTCGTGTGATTTATCGTGTATCAAAAATTCAATGGAATTTCTCAGCATTCATGTGAAGGATCTCACACCATTTGCTGTTCTGAGTCAATTACCACTTTTTGCACCATGCAGACATCGTTTCCAAATAATTTTGAATTCGTTTCATCTTTTGATGACCTTACTGAACGACAGCATCATCTGCAAAGAATATGGGGGCTGCTCATTGTTTCCTACACCGTTTATACAGGTTAAGAAGTGAAGAAGGCCTATGGGGTAGTCAACATTTTGTACAAAATTTTTCCTAAAATTTCTAGAACGTTGTCGCCAGATATGCGGTGTATTAGATGCAAAAAAAAAAAAAAAAAAAAAAAAATGACGCTTAACTATCCAGTTCTACCTGTGAATAAATGAATAAATATTTCCCCCAGGGAAATCTTTTCTGTCTGCATCTCCATCAGACATACTGAAACTTCCCCTTTGTATGTAAAAAATAAGAGTGCTGGAAAAACTCTTACGTTATTTGATTTTCAAACAGCTGAGCAAAACTTAACGTACTCAGACAGTTTTCTCTTTACTCATTCTGATAATCACTAAACTGACACACAATATTTTAGCGCAACCCAATCTGACTTTCAATAATCCCTACAAAAGACTGGCCCAGACTAACAGTAACTTATACCTTTCATGAATCACTTACGTCACAAAAATCTTCGTGACTCGAACTACTGCAATACAGCGAGCGCCAATACTGCCAGCTAAGTAAAAGTTTCTAAGTACTGAAGGCACTAACCTGTGATAGGCATAGTTAGTAAATGAAAGATTTTGATGGGGAACAAACTATCTATTTACTGTGCCAGAGTTTTGAGAGGTTACTGTGAGCGGACGCTGGACGTTTGTCCGTCAGAAAAAGGGTATTTTGTGACATCCAATTAAGGAAATTTCCTTTTTCTGATGGACACACGTCCAGATCGCCCACTCACAGTAACCTCTCAAAACTCTGGCATCTCTCTCCCCACATCCGCCACTGCTGGCGGCTCACCTCCAACTGCCCAATGCTACGCGCTGTTCACGTCCAACACATTAGCGAATATTCCAACAATGAGTCCAAGCAGCCACAGACTGCACACAGTGCACTCAGCGATTTTCGTACAGAGCGCTACGTGGCGTCAGCAACATAAAAACCTAAATAGCCTCACTTACAATATTTCGAGCAGATAGATGGTTCAAATGGCTCTGAGCACTATGGGACTCAACTGCTGTGGTCATCAGTACCCTAGAACTTAGAACTACTTAAACCTAACTAACCTAAGGACATCACACACATCCATCCCCGAGGCAGAATTCGAACCTGCGACCGTAGCGGTCGCTCGGCTGCAGACTGTAGCGCCTAGAACCGCACGGCCACTCCGGCCGGGAGATCGGCTTCTACCAGCTTTTACATTCTTTTGTAAATAAGTCAAGTCAGTACTTTTTAGCCATGACTTTTTAAATTTACGGTTCTTTGGAATCGAAATTGATATATGCTTTACGGAGTCCCACGGAATTTCGCCCAGCCTCTCTCCCATCTCATCTGCATCTAATTCCACTTGTTGTTGTTGTTGTGGTCTTCAGTCCTGAGACTGGTTTGATGCAGCTCTCCGTGCTACTCTACCCTGTGCAAGCTTCTTCATCTCCCAGTACCTACTGCAGCCTACGTCCTTCTGAATCTGTTTAGTGTATTCATCTCTTGGTCTCCCTGTACAATTTTTACCCTTTTTTTTTAATCCTAATTTCGTCTGACATACGTACTCCGTCTGATCAGTTACGAAGCTTACGAATTTTACATTAAACTAATTCATCTTTTTTAGATTTTTCGTTAAATGGTAGCGGAAGGTTTACTATTTGCTCGGTGTTATCGTTTTGCTGGTCGGCTGTTAGCATACGTTCATGCTACATCTGCAGCCTTATTTTCGCCTACAGCACATACTAGCCACCAACTGGTATTGTACAGCAGCTACAGGTTAAACATGTCAGTAAAGCGATGTGCAATGTGAAAGACAGCAGCATAAATCTACTCTTACAATCGTAAGTGACTGTGCTCGACGGATGGTGGTTCACGTTCCGCGGGAAGGAGACTAAGACGAAGTAAGAACAAACGCAGAGAAATACGTAATGTACCGTTTGGCTTCCGTATTAAAGTTAAATGAAGAGTGTATAGTAATGCGATCCGCCTTGCTTCTTTGGTGTCGAGGTCTTGTTGTAGCAGCTGCCCGATACGAGTCCCGCTCGCATATGGAAATCGCAGCGAAACTTCCCAGCTCGCCTACACTGTGCAAGCAGCCTCTCTGCTAAGGCTATCTCACGATCGTTCGCGCCGACTACCAGCGGCTGTCGACAATATGTTCTGCATTCCATTTGGAGAGGGCGAGGGCTAGTGTTTTCTCTCTCTCTGTCTCCAAATGTTTATGTATCCGCAGCTGCGTGCGCGAATAAGAATGACGCCCTCGCTGGCTGCGTTTCCAGTTACTGAGGCAGTAAGGACGTCACCTCTACCTGCTGTTCCTCCCTCCACGCGATTTCTTGCGTCGCCTGCTCTGCCTCGCGCTTGTTCGCGTTCGGATATGTCAGCGGCGGTCCCCGGGCTCGCTATCTCCGGCTGCTATCTGCTAGCAGGGTACTGCCGCCGCAGGTTTTCAGCGCTGTCGCGGGTCGTATGTCGTTCCTGCCGGCTGCGCAGGCTGCGGCCCGGAATTTCGTGGGCTGTGCGACTGCAACGCTGGGCTCCTCCTGCGCTCGTCTGGTAACTAGGGCTACACTTCGTAACGAATCCTTCCGTTATACACTACTGGCCATTAAAATTGCTACACCAAGAAGAACCTTCCGTTATACACTACTGGCTACACCAAGAAGAAATGTAGATGGTAAACGGTTACTCATTGAACAAATATATTATAGTAGAACTGACATGTGATTACATTTTCGCGCAATTTGGGTGCATAGATCCTCAGAAATCAGTACCCAGAACAACCATTTCTAGCCGTTATAACGGCCTAGATACGCCTGGGCATTGAGTCAAACAGAGCTTGGATGGCGTGTACAGGTACAGCTGCCCATGGAGCTTCAGCACGATACGACAGTTCATCAAGAGTAGTGACTGGCGTATTGTGACGAGCCAGTTGCTCGGCCACCATTGACCAGACGTTTTCAATTGGTGAGAGCTCTGGAGAATGTGCTGGCCAGGGCAACAGTCGAACATTTTCTGTATCTAGAAAGGCGGTCGTGCATTATCCTGCTAAAATGTAGGGTTTCGCAGGGATCGAATGAAGGGTAGAGCCACGGATCATAACACATCTGAAATGTAACGTCCACTGTTCAAAGTGCCGTCAATGCGAACAAAGGGTAACCGAGACCAATGGCACCCCATACCATCACGGCGGGTGATACGCCAATATGGCGATGACAAATACACGCTTCCAAAGTGCTTTCACCGTGATGTCGCCAAACACGGATGCGACCAACAGGACGCTGTAAACAGAACCTGGATTCGACCGAAAAATGACATTTTGCCATTCGTTCACCCAGGTTCGTCGTTGAGTACACCATCGCAGGCGCTCCGGTCTGTGATGCAGCGTCAAGGGTAACCGCAGCCATGGTCTCCGAGCTGATAGTCCATGCTGCTGCAAACGTCGTCGAACTGTTCGTACAGATGGTTGTTGTCTTGCATACATCCCCATCTGTTGACTCAGGGATCGAGACGTGGCTGCACGATCCGTTACAGCCATGCGGATAAGCTGCCTGTCATCTCGACTGCTAGTGATACGAGGCTGTTGGGATCCAACACGGCGTTCCGTATTACCCTTCTGAACCCACCGATTCCATATTCTGAGAACAGTCATTGGATCTCGACCAACGCGAGCAGCAACGTCGCGGTACTATAAACCGCAGTCGCGATAGGCTACAATCCAACCTTTATCAGAGTCGGAAACGTGATGGTACGCATTTCTCCTCCTTACACGAGAATCACAACAACGTTTCACTAGGCAACGCTGGTCAACTGCTGTTTGTGTATGAGAAATCGGTTGGAAACTTCCCTCATGTCAGCACGTTGCCGGTGTCGCCACATGGCGCCAACCTTGTGTGAATGTTCTGAAAAGCTAATCATATGCGTATCACAGCATATTCTCCCTATCGGTTAAATGTCGCGTCTGTAGCTCGTCATCTTCGTGGTGTGGCAATTTTAATGGCCAGTTGTGTAATGTAGTTTCGTGGCAAACAAAAACGAACTTTTGTTTTTACCCCTCCAAAAATCCATTTTACCCCCTCAGAAATGAATTACCCCACGTTGGGAACCACTGCCGTGGCACGCCCTTGTGCCGGGCCGAGCACAAGGCGGCTGCCATAGTTCGCCCTCTCCGTCCCACGACAACTGTCGCACAATGGTCCACCTACCGCCCACCCATTCATCCCACCCCCACTCCTGCATTCCTTCGCGGGACCCCGAGCGCTGCAGCTGTGTAGGTGGCAAAAAAAAAGAAAAAAACCTCTGTGCCCAGTGTTGGACCAGGGGCGCTGCCTCTCGCACACGGAAGCTGCAGTGCCATGATTCAGACTACTACTTCCCCTCAGTGTTCGTGGTTAGGGATGGGGAATGTATTTTGTACCATTGATATATTTGGCTAGTAGGTGGAAATATTGTTGCCAGTGGGGGTAGTACTCATACAGTTTTAATTATCACGCCCAAAAACTTACATAATTAATTGTTTGTTTCGTTGCAGGCGCATGTATGCAGCGTTGGTACACACTAAAATCCCCGTAATACTCAGGTGCTGGAACCAGAATAATGGCACAGCTTATATTTACTTTATAACTGATCTCCTCTAACGACGTGCTCAGTATTGTGGCACGCGAGATCTCAGTGTGTAGCAACACTGCATACACGTATCGCCAGCACTGTCAAAGCTTCACCCTCCACTGCTGGTGGTGGACAAAAAATTTGTTTACTCATCTTGAGCCCTAAGGGGCGATCTGTAATAATTACTTGAGTGAAGGCAAACTTCTTAGCCATGATCGATTGTGAAAACATTTATTGTCAATTACCGGTGTCGGTAAGCATGGTTACCGAAACCGGTAATCGACAATAAAGGTTGTTTACAACCGATCTCGGTAAAGAAGATCACCTTCGCTGAAGCAAATAGAAAACTGATCATATAACTTAATTTAACAATTCTTCGTTACTTCTTGGTAGAGCAATTCCATATTTCAGGTTTAATAACAACTAAACTGTTTTTGTCCTTGCGATTTTTGTCTATTTAAGACTGGCTTTTAAGCTTGTTAGGCCATCTTCACGAAACAACTGATCGGCATCTAAAAGGGACAGTAATTATTTGGTAACCAAACGTTATGCGCAAAAATACAATCACTTGTATAGAGTTTTGTGCATCAGACTTGTTTCTTAACGTTAGTGTTACACTTTACACAATGGACAGTGTTAAGCATAATACATATCTGAACTACACAATATTACAAGGTAAGTGGTTATAATGCTAAATTTCATGAGGTCTTGACACAGGCTGAGATATTGTGAAACTGAGTGTTGTGCAAGAAACATGTTTTTTCTTGATTCTACGCTAAACTGTAGGCAATAGACAGTATTATGCACACAATTAAAATCAATAATCTTACAGTATTATAGGTTATGTGGTTGTGATGCCATAGTCTATGAGTTCGCGTTATTGGTTGAGAACTGTTTACCTGAGCACTGCTAACGAATTTTGTGCAATAAACATGTCTTTACATTGTAAAGAACATTTTTATGCAGTGGGCAATATTAAACACAGTACATTGTTAAATACACGATATTAGAGTATTAGAAATTATATTGTGTGTTTCAACCATGTACTGTGTTTAATATTGCGAATTGCATAAAAATGTTATTTACAATGTAAAACTTGTTTGTTGCACAAAATGTTAGTAATGTTCAGATAAATAGTTCATAACCAACGTCACGACTCACAAACTATGGCATCAGAACCATATAACCTGTAATACTGTAAGATTGTGTATTTCAACTGTTGTGTGTAATATTGTCCATTGCCTAAAGGTTAGTTTACAATGAAAAAAAAAAAAAAGTGTTTGTTGCACAACATAAATGAAGAGTGCTCTGTTTAATAGTTTCTCAGCCAATGTCAAGCCCTCATAAAGTTAAACATTATAATCTTTTACCCTGTAATATTGTGTAGTTTAATTACGTATTATGCTTAACATTGTATAATGTGCAAAACCAACGTTAAGAAACAAATCTGATGCACAAGACTCTATGCAAGTGATTGAATCCTCGCTTATAATGTTTGGTTACCTAATAACTAGTGTCCATTTACGATGCTAGTCAGTTGTTCCCTGAAGATGGTCTAATAAGCCCAAAACTAGTTTGAAATAAACAAAAATCAACGGAGCGGAAATGGTGTACTTGTCAGTCAACCTTAAACATGTAATTTTATTTAGATAACTAAAACTTTGAGTCTGCCACTCGTTTGATTCTAAACGAGGCTGAATCTTCCTTGTTTTGTCGTTACGGTCATTTTCTCCTTTGAAAGTACTTCACTTCTTTTTTCACATGAACCACGAATTCCTGAGACGCTTATATTTTGCAATGATGTTCAGGACCGAAGACTAATTCTCCGCAAGGGCACCTTTCCGCACGGATTTCGAGTTTGTAAACAAGGGAAAGTCGCATGTAGTGAGTGGATTTAAGATGGCAGAGGGAGGACAGACTTCTGATTTTTCGCACTAAACTCGAGAGTTAACAAAGCTGAATAGACAGCAACACTGCCACTGAGAAGCGACCGTGACTTGTTTTGCCACAACTACAGTCTTTCTTGCGTTTGTTTTCGAATCGCTTTAATAGCAATAACTTAACAGTTCACGTTTCGACATTGAGACAAAAATTCGAAATGCATAATTCTATTGAAATAAAACAACTTAGTTTCAGCATGATTTTGACTCGAGACTGTTCTGCGTTTTGGGCGCGGAGATGTTTTGCCTACTTACTTTGGCAACTGGATCTTAGTCCCAAACTCCAACTGTAAACCCAAATCTCATCTCCTATGATGATAGTTTCCATGACTGTTTCATCATCTTCAGTTTGTTCAAGAGGCTCCTTCAAAACGTTCATTCGATGCTCCTATCGCTCCTCGGTTATCAACGAGAAGTAAAATTAATTTTGATGCAAATGGATGCACATGGTTTTTTCAGTTCAAAAATCTAATGATTCATTTTTTTTGCATGCTTCATTTTCTACCGCGAAGGTTAGAGTCGTCCATTCAGGATCTGACCCATTGACAGCCTAATACAAATCGAGATGATAGCAGGGCACAGTGGGTTTCAATTGGAAATATCAAAATTTCGTTGTCGAAGTGGCGCTAAATTCTACTTTTCCTCCATTTCGATCGAACGCATTTTGGCGGTACCTTGTCGCTACTACTACTTATTTGTTTACAGTCAACGAAACTATTTGTTTTATTCAAAAAGCACTCTGAAGTTTTTTTCATCGATACCAATGAACTTTAGGCAATGTGAAACTCATAGCCTTTCTTGCGTAAAAAAAAATAAATAAATAAATAAAAATTCTGTCCATGTTCTATGGTTTCATTAAAAATTTATAACACATATATTACTTCCTATGTAAAATACAAGGCTGTCGACGAAGTAATACTGGTAGGTAGTACGGCATGGCTGGTATTTATAGCAAAAGACTGTAATCATGACATCGATGTCAAATACCAGTTAGAAATAGACACTCAGAAAAGGACAGTTAATGGAAACGTTCAGCATATGCTCAAACAGATTTAAATTCATCTATCCTTATTGGACGATTAATTCTGTAGTAGATATTTAGTAAATTGCAGCGTCATTCGCCAGGTGGGATCTTCTGCAGGTCATATCCGCTATAACAGCGCGCGGCAAACCACCACTGATCACGCAGATGCAACCCCACGCACCCACGTATCTGTCTGGGCACTCATTCGCTCGCTCGCGGCAATTCCATCATCATTGTTGTCGACCCACCGCAGCGCATTCAAAGCACCGAAATAATGCAATTCTTCTAATTAAACAGCGCCGCGAGTACTTTCGCGTTATTTGGCAGGCGCGTGCCCGTTTCACAAAATTATGCTCCCGAGCCGTATTAGGAATTGAATTACTGACCATGTTTACAAGCCGCCGCGCTCAACACACGCGGGCAGTGCTCTATACAGCCGGCTGTATGCTACACGCCGATTCTGAGCACAGATGAGAAGCTCCCGTTTCCTGCTTTGTACTAAACAGTACTGGAGATTTCATGCTCAATTAAGAAATGAGAAGGTTTTTCAAAGTATGGGCACGAGATAAGAAAGCTAAGTGTAGAAGTTGTTTGAGAGGCCCAATATTGGCAGAATTTCACAAGCACATTTCTTGTTTAAATCTATTGCTCGTTGTAGAAACTCATGACGCATGTTAATAAGTCACCAACATCGTCGCTGGTGTGTCTTTTTGACGTCAATGATCAACTGACTGTGACATCTACATCTACACTTATACCCCGCAAGCCATCCAACGGTGTGTGGCGGAGGGCACTTTACGTGCCACTGTCATTACCTCCCTTTTCTGTTCCAGCCGCGTATGGCTCGCGGGAAGAACGACTGTCTGAAAGCCTCCGTGCGCGCTCGAATATCTCTAATTTTACATTCGTGATCTCCTCGGGAGGTGCAAGTAGGGGGAAGCAATATATTTGATACCTCATCCAGAAACGCACCCTCTCGAAACATGGACAGCAAGCTACACCGCGATGCAGTGCGCCTCTCTTGCAGAGTCTGCCACTTGAGTTTGCTAAACATCTCCGTAACGCTATCACGCTTACCAAATACCCATGTGACGAAACGCGCCGCTCTTCTTTTGATCTTCTCTATCTCCTCTGTCAACCCGACCTGGTACGGATCCCACACTGATGAGCAATACTCAAGTATAGGTCGAACGAGTGTTTTGTAAGCCACCTCCTTTGTTGATGGACTACATTTTCTAAGGACTCTCCCAATGAATCTCAACCTGGCACCTGTCTTACCAACAATTAATTTTATATGATCACTCCACTTCAAATCGTTCCGTATGCATACTCTCAAAAATGGCTCTAAGCACTGTGGGACTCAACAGCTCAGGTCATCAGTCCCATAAACTTAGAACTACTTAAACCTAACTAACCTAAGGACGTCAGACACATCCATGCCTGACGCAGATTCGAACCTGCGACCGTAGCTGCCGCATGGTTCCGGACTGAAGTGCCTAGAACCGCTCGGCCACCGCGGCCGGCTGCATACTCCAAGATATTTTACAGAAGTAACTGCTACCAGTGTTTGTTCCGCTATCATATAATCATACAATAAAGGATCCTTCTTTCTGTGTATTCGCAACACATTACATTTGTCTATGTTAAGGGTCAGTTGCCACTCTCTGCACCAAGTGCCTATCCGCTGCAGATCTTCCTGCATTTCGCTGAAATTTTCTAATGCTGCAACTTCTCTGTATACTACAGCATCATCCGCGAAAAGCCGCATGGAACTTCCTACACCATCTACTAGGTCATTTATACATATTGAGAAAAGCAATGGTCCCATAACACTCCCCTGTGGCACGCCAGAGGTTACTTTAACGTCTGTAGGCGTCTCTCCATTGAGAACAACATGCTGTGTTCTGTTTACTACAAACTCTTCAATCCAGCCTCATAGCTGGTCTGATATTCCGTAGGCTCTTACTTTGTTTATCAGGCGACAGTGCGGAACTGTATCGAACGCCTTCTGGAAGTCAAGGAAAATGGCATCTACCTGGGAGCCTGTATCTAATATTTTCTGGTTCTCATGAACAAATTAAGCGAGTTAGATCTCACACGATCGCTGTTTACGGAATCCATATTGATTCCTACAGAGTAGATTCTGGGTTTCCAGAAATGACATGATACGTGAGCAAAATTCTACAACAGATCGATGTCAGAGATATAGGCCTATATCTTTGCGCATCTGCTCGACGACCCTTCTTGAAAACTGGAACTACCTGTGCTCTTTTTCAATCTGTAGTTATAAAATCCTGAATGTGTGGAAAAATGCCTGTGCGCAGAAATGACACCGTTTGTTCCGCCTGCACCACATTTTATTAATTCGCCGAAGTGTCCTCGAGCAGAGAACGCAGGGCTGCAGTCGTTTTGTTTACGAACCATGCCTATTGTGTCTTCTTTGGTAATTGTCGATTAATGTGCCCCAAGTACTGGTGTAATTACAATAGATTTACATTATTTATTATTATTACACATTCTTGCCTCCAGGGCAGTGGTTAACTTGAATGTTACATGACTATTCTTTTTTTCTTGTTTCCTTCTTATTTTTGTCTTCCCATAACCTCCTCATTCTTTGGTCGTGTTCCTGTTTCCTTTGCTCTGTCTATATTTTCTCTGTTTGCTTCCGTTGTTGTACTTCGAATTTCGTGTTCATAATTTTGTTTCTGAATTTGACTCTTTCATTATCATTTCAATAATGACCCCTGCTTGTTTTAGGTCTTCTTCCATTTCTTCAAACCAACTTCTTTTTCCTTTTTTTTTTTTTACTGAACAAAGATTTCCACAACTACCTTTAATTTGAAAAATCACGATGGGACAACAGGAAAAATATCCACTATTCCAGGCCCCAGTAAATGCACTGAACTTTCCTGGTCATCGCATTTTGGGGGACCAGGAACATCATGAGAAGGAGAAGAGTCGCAACTATTCGAAACATCTTCGCAAACACCATATTGCCATTCTCAACATAAATACACGGTCAATATACGCAAACTCAAACAAATTAGGATGCTCTGGAAAAAATTCATATCAAAATCTTCGCAATACAAGAGACACTTTACATAGAGGAAAACCACTTCAACATAGAAAACTACACCATGTACAAACGAAAACCTGCTGTCAGAAGAGGGATACCGACAGCAGATTCACAGTTATTTGTGTTTTATAATTACGTGCTACTTCGTAGAAACTGAAGCGGTCATTTGACGCAATTAATAGCTCGACCCGAGTATCCACTCTCTTCATAGTCCTATAGCAGTTTTCTTTCGTAACTGTATAGAATGTATTAGTTAGTTAGGTAATTTTTAGGACAAATTATTGTGATATTGTTGGCACTGAGAGCTGTCATATCACCTTTCGTTTCTTGCACGTGAAGATGTGTTTTCTTTGTTTTCTCTATCTCTCTGATATAAAGGCTGAATACGAACATAACCACGCCTGCTACTTAAAAGTGAACCATCGCTTCATATGGTAGGGGTTCCCGAATTGTGTTCCGCGGAACACTGATGTTCCGCGGAAACTGAATAGGTGCTCCGCAGGAAACTATTACTAACACGCAGTTTCTTCGGGATTTTCTCTTATTTAAAAAAAAATTATTACGATTTCTGTGTTGTTAGTTACGATTTAAAATTGAAGTAATCACCGAATAAAAAGGTCTTTTCCTTTTTACAAATTTTATTAACGTTTAAAAGAAACAAAGTCTTCCATCAAAATAAGAGCACTCTCAAGGGGTTACGTGAGAGGAAAAATTTGGGAACCCTGTCATATGGTATAAATATGCCAACTGCATCAACATTTTTTATACTTTATTTATTACAGTAATATGGTTTACGTAGCATACTGGTACGGGGGCATCTCATAAGTCCTTGTGCTCATTGCTGAGCCTCGTGACCCCATGAACCACGCGTCTCCATCCCAGCTTCTCTTAGTGTCTGCTGAAGAGGTAGACCGGAGATCTCCTTGATTCGATCAATCCGTGTGCTCGCTGCTCTTCCGCTTTGTCACATGCCCTCGATCATTCCTTGCAAAATTATTTTCTCTAGATTTTCTCCACCTCTTCTCACAATATGGGAAAAGAATTGGAGAATTTTTTCGATGGCTCGGAAAGAAAGGCGTCTGGAGATATCGAGTTGTTCAATAATGGTCACATTTGTTCTTTTTTCGGTCCATTTTTTGAGTAGCATCCTACGCCAGCACCGAAGTTCAAACGCATCATTGCGCTGTTTGTCTCTGGCCTTGAGTGTCCATGTCTCGCAACCACAAAAGAACACAGAAAACACGAGTGTTTCAACTAGCCGGATCTTTGTGCTATTTGTTATTTTTCTGCTCTGCCAGATCTTGATGAGCTTCTTCATAGCTACTCGCCCTAGCGTGATCCGTCTTCTTATCTTCACAAGTTTCCGTGCTGCAGATGGTTGACCCAAGATAGATGAAGGAATGCACGACTTCCAGTTCCTTTAGTCAACCTGTGAGCTGGATCTGTTCTTCTCGATCAGTTATCATGAGTTTGGACTTGCTGAGGTTGGTGTCTAATCCATATACTAGACTAATGGCCTTTATTCTTATTAGTAGCTCACCAAGTTCACCTTCGCTGTTGGCTGAAAGCACAGTACCATCAGCAATTGAGATGCCTTTGCCCCACCATCAAGAGCTTACTTAATGACATGTTCTGCATAGATGTTGTACAGTAGTGGGGATAGGACACAACCCTGCCTCACACCTTTCGATGCTCTGAAGGTATCAAACGTGCCAGCACTTGTCTTTACAGCTGCGAAGTGATTATTGCATAGACTTTTGATCAATGCTGTTAAGTGGTTGCGACACGAACCCTGCAAGCACCTGGCACAACTTTTCCCAGACAACACAGTCAAAGGATTTCCTATAACAAAAGGGAGTAGATGAAAACAGGAACACAGAACTCTCGCGATTTTTCTATTATTTGTCTAGTGTTGAGGATCTGCTCACGAGTTCCTTTCACTTCAACAAAACCTGCTTGTTCTGTGGATATTCTGCAACGCAGATACCGTTGCATGCCTCATCCTTCTAATTATGTATGGTTCAAATGGCTCTGAGCACTATGTGACTTAACATCTGGGGGTCATCAGTCCCCTAGAACTTAGAACTACTTAAACCTAATTAACCTAAGGACATCACACACATCCATGCCCGAGGCAGGATTCCTACCTGCGATCGTAGCAGTCACGCGGTTCCAGACTGAAGCGCCTTGAACCGCTCGGCCACCCTAATTATGTAATTAGATTTTCTGTAATTGGTATCTTTTTGTATGTTGCCCGCTAACTGTGTTTTGATTATCTAGAGCTCTTCCCTTCTCGTTTTCATGAAAACAACCCTCCAGGGTCCAGAGAGTTTCGATCACGCCTGAAATCGAAGTCTGCTATTGCTGATAATTAATATTCACTTGTTCCACGTGCAAGGAAAAGTTTTACCGGACACACCACAGTTCACAAGAACTTTCGAGTGGCTTACCGCAAGAACTAATTGCAAAACCAGAAGGCTTTATATTTTACACCGTTCACACCGTACAACAGTTGACGGTACCGTTCTTCGCTAACGCCATCTGGAATAAACCATTTGCCGCTCTTGACTGTTCACGGTTCTGGCAATCCTTCGAACGAGCGTCGAGGCACGTTTTTAATTTCCCAGAAGCTAAAATTCCAGGCCTGGCGTGCCAAGTAACGGCACAAGACCGTTGCCTAGCGCGCTTCAAACTTCTTTTTCAAATGAAAATTGCTCTCATTTCGGTTTCAGTCTGATGTGTTAAATACTGTCCCCAGTAGATCTCCACACTGGAAATGCCGTTGCAGCGACTCGGAACGAGGAAATTGAGTTCCGTGGTTGGCTGAAAGAAGAAATTGGCTCCCCGCAGCGAGTTAATGCGCGAGGAGAGACCGCAAAACGAGAGAACAGGCGCCGACGTAGTGGATTCTTCGGGGCTTTGGCCCAGAAGGCAGACCATAAATGCTTCATGGGCGCCAGAGTGCCGTGCGCTTAGGAAGCCAAAGGAGCCTCCTTCACGGTGGTGAAAACGAGGAATAGATATTCGGAAACGTTCGCATTTTTTAAGCAATCTAAAGGGAAAGAGCTCTAGTACCGATGCAAAAGTGGTCGTCAGGCTACTAAACATGATTCTCGTCTAGTAGGACCACTGACATTAACTGGAGGCGCCCAGGCTCAGAAAATCAAATAACTGGTGCGTATCACACGTCGTCTGACAAATATTTGCAGCGCATATTGGAGGCTCTTTTGATCAGCAGCTACATGTTCAGCTGTGGGAGGTCAGTGAAGGTACATCTTCAGACGTGTCATGAGACACAGTGGGGACTCATCATCATCATCATCATCATCATCCGAACGAATTCAGAAGCAACAGCGGTGCACATGGCTGCAACACTAGGAGAAAGGATGATCTTCACTACTCAAGGTTAAATCTAACTTTGGCTCAGAAGGGGGTAAATTACGCTGCCACGAAAGTCTTTGGTCACTTACCTAATAGCATCAAAAGTCTGACAGATAGCCATATAGCATTTAAAAGGAAATTAAAAGAATTCTTTAATGGCAATTCCTTCTACTCATTAGCTGAATTTCTGAATATAAGTGGGTAAAAAAATTAAATATATTAAGTGCCATGTAATATTTTGTGTAATGTAATATCTTGTATAGACACCTTTTATTAACCTGACGCGTTCCACATCATTACGAAGTGTCGTATTCATGATCTATGGGACAAGTACTAATCTAACCTAATCTGATCATCATCATCATCAATTAAGAATGATTATGCCTTTCAGCGTTCAGTCTGGAGCATAGTCCCCCTTATAAAATTCCTCCATGATCCCCTATTCAGTGCTAACATTGGTGCCTCTTCTGATGTTAAGCCTATAACTTCAAAATCATTCTTAACCGAATCCAGGTACCTTCTCCTTGGTCTAACCCGACTCCTCCTACCCTCTACTGCTGAACCCATGAGTCTCTTGGGTAACCTTGTTTCTCCCATGCTTGTAACATGACCCCACCATCTAAGCCTGTTCGACCTGACTGCTACGTCTATAGAGTTCATTCCCAGTTTTTCTTTGATTTCCTCATTGTGGACACCCTCCTGCCATTGTTCCCATCCCTCAGACTTCAAGAAGAATATAATAATTCCAATCCCAAAGAAAGCAGGTGTTGACAGATGTGAAAACTACCGAACTATCAGTTTAATAAGTCACAGCTGCAAAATACTAACGCGAATTCTTTACAGACGAATGGAAAAACTGGTAGATGCGGACCTCGGGGAGGATCAGTTTGGATTCCGTCGAAATGTTGGAACACGTGAGGCAATACTGACCTTACGACTTATCTTAGAAGAAAGATTAAGAAAAGGCAAACCTACGTTTCTAGCATTTGTAGACTTAGAGAAAGCTTTTGACAATGTTGACTGGAATACTCTTTTTCAAATTCTAAAGGTGGCAGGGGTAAAATACAGGGAGCGAAAGGCTATTTACAATTTGTACAGAAACCAGATGGCAGTCATAAGAGTCGAGGGGCATGAAAGGGAAGCAGTGGTTGGGAAAGGAGTGAGACAGGGTTGTAGCCTCTCCCCGATGTTATTCAATCTGTATATTGAGCAAGCAGTAAAGGAAACAAAAGAAAAATTTGGAGTAGGTATTAAAATTCATGGAGACGAAGTAAAAACTTTGAGGTTCGCCGATGACATTGTAATTCTGTCAGACACGGCAAAGGACTTGGAAGAGCAGTTGAACGGAATGGACAGTGTCTTGAAAGGAGGATACAAGATGAACATCAACAAAAGCAAAACGAGGATAATGGAATGTAGTCCAATTAAATCGGGTGATGCTGAGGGAATTAGATTAGGAAATGAGACACTTAAAGTAGTAAAGGAGTTTTGCTATTTAGGAAGTAAAATAACTGATGATGGTCGAAGTAGAGAGGATATAAAATGTAGACTGGCAATGGCAAGGAAAGCGTTTCTGAAGAAGAGAAATTTGTTAACATCGAATATAGATTTAAGTGTCAGGAAGTCATTTCTGAAAATATTTGTTTGGAGTGTAGTCATGTATGGAAGTGAAACATGGACGATAACTAGTTTGGACAAGAAGAGAATAGAAGCTTTCGAAATGTGGTGCTACAGAAGAATACTGAAGATAAGGTGGATAGATCACGTAACTAATGAGGAGGTATTGAATAGGATTGGGGAGAAGAGAAGTTTGTGGCACAACTTGACTAGAAGAAGGGATCGGTTGGTAGGACATGTTTTGAGGCATCAAGGGATCACAAATTTAGCATTGGAGGGCAGTGTGGAGGGTAAAAATCGTAGAGGGAGACCGAGAGATGAGTACACTAAGCAGATTCAGAAGGATGTAGGTTGCAGTAGGTACTGGGAGATGAAGAAGCTAGCACAGGATAGAGTAGCATGGAGAGCTGCATCAAACCAGTCTCAGGACTGAAGACAACAACAACAACATTTTCACATCCGTAACCTCAGCCTAGTTGATAAGGTAACATGAATCCACCCAGCTTTCGCTCCCATACAACAAAGTTGGCCGAAAGATTGAACGGTGCACAGATAACTTAGTCTTGGTACTGACTTCCTTCTTGCAGAAGAGAGTAGATCGTAGCTGAGCGCTCACTGCATTAGCTTTCATACACCTCGCTTCCAGTTCTTTCACTGTGTTGCCATCCTGTGAGAATATGCATCATAAGTACTTGAAATCATCCACCTGTTCTTTGTTCCTCCTATTTGGCACTCAATTCGTTTACATCTCGTTCCCACTGACATTACTTTCGTTTTGGAGATGCTAATCTTCATATCATAGTCCTTACATTTCTGATCTAGCTCTGAAATATTACTTTGCAAACTTTCAATCGAATCTGCCATCACAACTAAGTCATCCGTATATGCGAGACTGCTTATTTTGTGTTCACATATCTTAAGGGAGTGACTGGTACAGAAAATGAAATTGTTTTTTACTAACTGACAGTCCCTGATCCACCGCGATCAAAAGCGAAATTTTAAGAGACTCACACGGGACCTTCATCTTTTTTCTAGGATAGATTGTCACAGAAATAAATTAAAAATGACTCCAGTCTCCCGCTTGCAAAGCAAATTCTGAAATTGTTAATGCCATCTCACATATATCCAACTGAGGTAGAGCAGTTATTGAGACACTGGCACTGGAGTCATATTCGGGGGGGGGGGGGGGGGGGGGTGCGACAGTGACTGACTTGCTGGTTTAACCATCCAGATTTTTTTTGTTTTCCTTTTCACACCCTTCGCCTGTCTGCATTGGTGATCCGTCTCTAATGATACTGTCGTCGACGGATCGTTAAATCTCAATCGTTCTTCCTTCCGATTCACTGCAATTTAGTTGAAAAGAACCCAATGCTACAAAGGACCCAGTGGCCCAATTCAAACAGACCTCCCGGCCCCTGCTCCCCTAGCTGCGATTAAGGAATGGAATAAAACGAAGTCATTAGAGACGGAACACAAGTTAGTACCAGCCGAAGATGAAACAAAATTTCCGCCATCTTTACAAAAGAACCACCGTGGCACTCGTCTCAAAATATTTTGGGACACCACGCAACACTTCAACACTTAAAACCGGGCTCCAGTGAAGGAAATTTAGCTCCAGTTATCTTGATGGTATTGCATTTGCAAAGGGCCATGGGCAGAAGCAGAATTCACTCACTTCCGCCTCTTCCCTAGCTCTCCCAGTGTAAAGTTGCTGAAGCCTGGATCTTTTAAACTGACGATAGGTAGTCCTAAAAAGCAAAGTTACGCTGCCTGTGGTCTCCCCAGAAACATCTTCTCCGGAAACATCGATCGGATAACGTTACTGACGAAGTTTCCGCCCGGGAGAATGTCGCTACAAAAAGTGACGCGAAATCGCGCGGCTTGTGAGCCAAGAAGTTTACAGTCCGGAAGATTAATTACTCGCTGTGTGAAAAACACTTCTTTCAGTATTGGCTCCGCAGTGCGGCGGCAAGCATTCTTCGAAGGTGACTCCGCTTTTGTACAGGGGTTCTGTAGCACATCCTTAGGACCGTCTGTGCGCCGAGGTACAACTAAACACAATGTTCTGGTGATCCTCTCCGTAGGGGCGGAAACGCAGCGGGTAAGAGTCTAATGTTCGGACTGCGTATTCCCATCAATGGTAAAAGGTTTCCTCCGTTGTCGGGTACGACGAATCCGAGAGCTGCGGCGCTGTTATCTCTTCAAATTCGCTGACTGGTTCGCTCGTACTGAAGCATGCAAGAGTGTAAGATCAGACGTGACTTGTTGTTGGTACTTAAGATGTAAAGTAGCACTGACAAGGTGTAATGACCGATTGTCGGGATCGCACTGTAGTCCACGCTTCAGAAGAAAAACATACAAATTTCGTCAGATACAAACAAAAAGTTTGTATTCGTGTTTATTCCACTTTCAGCATGACAATGCAAGGCCCCACACTGCCCGTACAACCTCTGCAACAATCACAGACCTGCATTTTGAGTGCCTTGCTCATCCATCATACTCACCAGTCCTTGCCCCAAGTGATTTCCATATTATAATGAAATGAACACCCTGCTTACAGGCGTTGAATGAGTATAATGGACGGGGGCACTACGAATGTAGTGCGGGACAATAGGTTGAGAATGTGGGTTTCGCGGGAGGCGTGCCAGAGATCAATCCCAGCAGTCGCGCTACCTTCTGTGTCTTCGGTGGCTCAGATGAATAGAGAGTCTGCCATGTAAGCGGGAGATCCCGGGTTCGAGTCCCGGTCGGGGCACACATTTTCGTCTGTCCCCGTTGACGTGTGTCAAAGCCTGTAAGCAGCTAAGGGTGTTCATTTCATTGTAATTTCATTCTAACGAGCTGCATGGTCACCGGTGGTATCTGTTCTTTCGGACATGTCCGAAAGAACACATACCGTCTTAGTATACATGATTTCCATATGTTTGGACCACTCAAAGACGCAGTGGGAGGAATTTATGCACTTTATAAGCGCTGGAGGACTTGCATTGAGCGTGGGGGAGATTATGTTGAAAAGTGATACAGCTTTGTACCACTTCTGCACAATAAATAATATTTAAAAAGTATTTAAGGTTTTCATTTGACTCACCCTCGTATATGTTCATGAATTCTACAACCCGATGTTATGCATGTTGGTCTGCAATTTAGAGGGTCTGTCCTTTTGCCATTTTTATATACAGGAGTGTCCACCAACGGTAGCTCAGTGATAGCTGGCACGGTAGCTCAGCATGTTCGGTCAGAGGGCTGAGCGCTCTCTGTAATAAAAAACTGAGTCAACGATCAACTTGAACGGATGTCTTGTGACGTCCGCCTAGACCAAACGCAACGAACAAAATGAAACATAAACAAAACAAAGAAAAGTGGTCAGCGCGACAGACTGTCAATCCTGAGGGCCCGGGTTCGATTCCCGGCTGGGTCGGAGATTTTCTCCGCTCAGGGACTGGGTGTTGTGTTGTCCTGATCATCATCATTTCATCCCGATCGACGCGCAAATCGCCGAAGTGGCATCAAATCGAAAGACTTCCACCAGGCGAGCGGTCTACGCGACGGGAGGCCCTCGTCACACGGCATTATTTTTATATACAGGAGTCACCTGCGCTCTTTTCCAGTCACTTGGGAGTTGATTCGCGATAAATGGAAGCTAAATAAAGAGCCAGTGGCGTAAACTACTCTTTGTAAAACCGCCATGGGCAGTGCACCCGTACGTGACGCGCAATGTCGGACAGTCTCTGTATGTGGAGATGGTCCAACTGAGAGAGTACCGAGGGAGGAAGCCGGCAAACAGCGGGGGAGGCAGTGCCGGGCTGCGGTGTGCCGAGGCGTCCGGTTCCTGTGGGCTCGGCTCGCCTTTCCTCTCGTCCCCTGCCGCGGCCGGCGCTGTTTACGCCGGGGCTTTGACCTGCAGCTTTTGTGTGCGTGCGCCGGCCTTCAGATACGGCGCGCCTAGGGTCACCGGCCACGGCCGCGCGCCGCTTCGGGCTGGCGACAATCGCCGAGGCGTCACGTCCACTGTCGGCGGGGTCCAGTTTTTTTCTTTAAAAAAAATATATATATAGAAGTGGAGCCCCTCCATCCCGGCATGATGGCCATCACAAGAGGTCTACTGCCATATCTGCATAAGGGTTAGTATTCATTAAAGTTGAGGTGTCGCAGGATGTGGGAACTGCGATGTTTGCGTACGTCTGGTTAAGGTTAACCATTAATACGCACTCATCTGGAGATAGATTAGGTCGAAATCGAACGAAGTATAGCGGTTTGAAGGGCAGAGGAAAACAAGTGCCAAGGAAAGAGCCAAGGGAAAAAAACGTCTGCGATAGTTAGGCCTGGTGGTAAGAGCAGTGGCGGTTCTGTTGCTGCCTGCGATAGGAAGTGCAAGGATAGGCTTAGAGTAGTGGGTATCATGCATGTCGATACCTTGGCGTTGTGCGTTGTGCTGCTCGGAGGCTGGCGCTGGGTGCTGGTGCAGAGTCCTCGTTCAGCGTCAGCAACCTGCAACAGGTAGTTTTTTATCGTTCTTGTGTCCGATAGGTCATTTACCGGAAGCGGAGAGTGAGGGAATGTTGGCGGATTGTTTGTGCGTCTGTGGGCGAGCTCGTCGGTGTCCCTGCTGTGGCCTGTTGGTCGGCTCTAATAGCAGCTGGTAGTTACCAGTCAGTGTTGCTGATATGCAGGGGCTTGCCGACTTTTGCGGGGTCCAGTCTCTAGCGTGCGACCAAAGCCAGATGGGGTCCAGGAGTCGCGAGCTACGGAACTCTGCAGGGAGTGTTCGCCAGCCGTGCTCCGTTACTATCGCGCTGTAGGCAACCCGCAGCACGAGTACCTGCGCGAACTGGAGATGGGCAAACTCGGTCATCTCTGAGAACCGTTCGCTGTTCACGTTTCTTCTTGCGATCCACCCATTTTATTCTCGTTCCCTGTTCCCGTTTTACCTAATTGTACACTACTGGCCATTAAAATTGCTACAGCACGAAGATGACATGCTACAGGCGCGACAGGAAGAAGATGCTGTGATATGCAAATGATTAGCTACCAGACTGTAGCGCCTAGAACCGCTCGAGCCGGCCGGTGTGGCCGTGCGGTTCTAGGCGCTTCAGTCTGGAACCGCGCGACCGCTCCGGTCGCAGGTTCGAATTCTGCCTCGGCCATGGATGTGTGTGATGTCCTTAGGTTAGTTAGGTTTAAGTAGTTCAAAGTTCTAGGGGACTGATGACCTCAGAAGTTAAGTCCCATAGTGCTCAGAGCCATTTGAACCTAGAACCGCTCGGCCACTCCGGCCGACCTTCTCGAAGAATGAGAACCACCTCGTAGCGAAAAATGGTGCATCAATCTCGTTGGCCAACTTCCGACACACATCTCACATCTGCCCCGCGGCTGAGGTCAGATTGTTTATTGCGACTGCGCCGCATTAGGTGGGGGCTGGCGATGTTCGCCCAGACACGCTACCTGGAGTGTCCACAGCAGACTAACGGGCAGCGGACAGCTGTCTGGGTCGGTTCCGCCCGCGTGCATAATGAGTCGGACGCGTGTCGGCCACGCTGCTACCACCTTGTTAGCGAAAGCCGAAAAACTCGCCAGCGTCCTCCGGTCCGTCCTACTGGGTCGCGTGCCGGCGTCAGAGCACAGTTGACAATTAACGCTTTAATAGAACTCTGCTTTCCAGATGGCAAAGTCCAGAAAACCGAGCGAGGTGGCGCAGTGGTTAGCACACAGGACTCGCATTCGGGAGGAAGACGGTTCAATCCCGTCTCCAACCATCCTGATTTAGGTTTTCCGTGATTTCCCTAAATCGTTGCAGGCAAATGCCGGGATGGTTCCTTTGAAAGGGCACGGCCGATTTCCTTCCCAATCCTTCGCTAACCCGAGCTTGCGATCCGTCTCTAATCACCTCGTTGTCGACGGGACGTTTAACACTAACCACCTACCTACCACCACAAATTCCAGAAACCAATTATGATTAATCTTCGTGACAGATTATTGCAGAACGTGTCTACATCTGTTCTTCAGCCTTTTGCGGAAAGATCTTCCTTTTGTGTTTCCCGTGATTTTCCTAAATCGCTTAGGCGCATGCCTGGGTGATTCCTTTGGAAAAGGATACGGTTGATTTCCTTTCCTATCCTTCCAAAATCTAAGAGTGTCCCTCAGTCTGTAATAGTCTTGAAACTTCCTGGAAGGTCAAAACTGTGTGCCGGACCGGCACTCGAACTCGGGACCTTTGCCTTTCGCGGGCA
The DNA here is from genome assembly GCF_023897955.1 of Schistocerca gregaria. Taxonomy (NCBI): domain Eukaryota; kingdom Metazoa; phylum Arthropoda; class Insecta; order Orthoptera; family Acrididae; genus Schistocerca; species Schistocerca gregaria. The sequence goes on from NC_064924.1 coordinate 485,054,501, forward strand.
AGCGCTCTACCATCTGAGCTACCCAAGCACGACTCCCGACCCGTAATAGTCTTGTCGTCGATACGACGTTAAAACTCTTAATTTTTTTTTAAATTCTTTCCGAACTGATTGCCAACATATCTAGCAGCCACATCTGAACAGCTTCTAGGTCTTCTTTTACTCCAATCTGGTGATGGGTATCCCAAATACTCGAGAATTACTCAAGGATGGGTCGCACAGGTGGGCTCCTTTATCGGTGCGGTGAACCTTCCCTTTCTATTCATTTACTGTCTAACTTCAACATTTTGAATTACGATACCACTGCATTGTCAAATAGGTCATTTACTCCTTGCTTGCACCTTACTGGTAAGCGCCTGTAATAGGGTACAGTATTTCTAGGATTGTTTTACGACTTTAAAAACCACACGGCATTAAAACTGCTACACCAGGAAGAAATGCAGATGATAAACGGGTATTCATTGGACAAATATATTATACTAGAACTGACACGTGATTACATTTCCACGCAATTTGGGTGCATAGATCCTGAGAAATCAGAGCCCAGAACAACCACCTCTGGCCGTAATAACGACCTTGATACGTCTGGGCATTGAGTCATTCAGAGCTTGGATGGCGTGTACAGGTACAGCTGCCCATGCAGCTTCAACACGATACCACAGTTCATCAAGAGTAGTGGCTAGCGTACTGTGACGAGCCAGTTGCTCGGCCACCATTTCCAGACTTTTTCAGTTGGTGAGAGATCTGGAGAATGTGCTGGCCAGGGCAGCAGTCGAACAGTTTCTGTATTCAAAAAGGCCCGTATAGGACCTGCAACATGAGGTCGTGCATTATACTGCTGAAATGAAAGGTAGAGGAAACGGGTCGTAACACATCTGAAATGTAACGCCCATTGTTCAAAGTGCCGTCAATGCAAACCCCATACCATCACGCTGGGTGATAAGCTAGAATGGCGATAAGGAATACACGCTTCCAAAGTGCGTACACCGCGATGTCGCCAAACACGGATGCGAGCATCATGATGCTGTACACAGAGCCTGAATTCATCCCAAGAAATGACGTTTTGCCATTCGTGCAGTCAGGTTCGTCGTTGAGTACACCATCGCAGGCGTTCCTCTCTGTGATGCAGCGTCAAGGCTAACCGCAGCCGTGGTCTCCAAGCTGATAATCCATGCTGCTGCAAACGTCGTCGAACTGTTCGTGCAGATGGTTGTTGTCTCGCAAACGTCCCCATCTGATGACTCAGGAATTGAGACGTGACTGCACGATCCGTTACATCCATGCGCATAAGATGCCTGTCATCTCGACTGCTAGTGATACGAGGCCGTTGGGATCCAGCACGGCGTTCCGTATTACCCTCCTGAAGCCACCGATCCCATATTTTGCTAACAGTCATTGGATATCGACCAACGCGAATAGCAATGTCGCGATACGATATGCCGCAATCGCGATAGGCTACAATGCGTCCTTTATGAAAGTCGGACATCACAACAAAGTTTCACCAGGCAACGCCGGTCATCTGCTGTTTGTGTATGAGAAATCGGTTGGAAACTTTCCTCATGTCAGCACGTTGTAGGCATCGCCACCGGTGCCAACCTTATGTGAATGCTCTGAAAAGCTAATCATTTGCATATCACAGCATCTTCTTCCTGTCGTTTAAATTTCGCGTGTGTAGCACGTCGTCTTCTTGGTGTAGCAATTTTAATGGCCAGTAGTGTAAAATCCTTATGGGCGTTAGTCTGCGTCATTATGAGACACAAAGAGAACTATAAAGCCAATGTTTCGACATTCTTTGTTGCGGTCCTTTTCCGGCCGAGTTTAATCACCCTGAAATGACATGTCGGTTCTATATTTGTTTTAGTGTTTCATTATAACACTGACTGTGTTATCTTACGTTCTTATAAAGCCGCAGTCTTCTGCTGAGACCTCAGTATTTGTGATAGAAATTACGAATGCAGGGACATCTTCTTCTCAATCGAAAATAAAGTACATTTTCACAAATTCAGTATCTGAAGTGCTGCATTGCCCACCAACAGTTATTTACCACTCTGTGTCATAGAAACATGTACCGCAAATGTTAACACCGAAATCTGATATCGAGTTTTCAGGAAGATAACCTGCATTTTTGAGTACAACATGTAGGGTATCCTGTGCCTTGTGGTGTCATGCGGATGCGATATGGAGCGGCCTGTGGTGAGCACACCGCTCTCCCGGTTGTTTTGCCGACTTCCCAGACTGTGGAGTCGCCATTTCTTTTCAGTTGAATGACGAGGCAGTGTACCCCCTGTCAGTACTCCCACCAAGTATAAGTCCTTGGCGGTACGTGGAACAGAACCACGTTCCCTCGCATAGCAGCCATCTACGCTAATTACTCGGGTACAGAGGTGGACTTTTATTTAATAAACTAAAGACCCTGTTCCCAGTTTCACGAATAAAACTACAAGAGAGAAGAATAGTTGTTAGCTTTTGTGAAGGTTGGAATTAATCTGGTTGCGCGGGGGTTTTCTGCTGGAGTATTTCAGCCTTGCGCTAGTATGGCAGTTGCCAGTTTCGGATGCGGCTACAGTCAATTACTTAAGGTTTATAACCGGAAATTAGTAAATAATCTTTAGTTACGTAGAAACCGATCGAAGCTTTTCCCTAAATGCAGGACGGCACACGTGTCAGACGACAATAATATGCAGTCAGACTGGCAGACCAGAATTCTCCTTGCATGTAGTAGAGAAACCAGTGAATGCGACATTCGTTTCTGTTTCCCTCTTCTTAAAATTCTATAGGCCCCGGAGTTTGATTCCGATCTCCATGAAGCTTCACTACCGCGCCTTCCATCCCAAGAACGGATTCACGGACATGAGATGGACGTCTGATGAATTATGCAATATGTATTGAACGGGAAGGTGTCGGCGGATTTACATAGAATAACTGAAGATGTCGACTCTCCCCTCAGTTCTTCCGTAAGCCGCATCACAAGGCCAGCCGGTACTGCCATCTCAGACTGATCATTCGTATAGCAGCTGACGTCCCTGTTGCCATATCTCCTTTCTTTCTCGATTTTTTTATCGATATTTGATTGTATCTTGTTACACATACTGCAGCTGGTAGGGACCTGACTGTGTTGGTGTTACATACCAAAAAGTGGCCCACGGGACAGTGCTGATTCGGGAAATTGGGGGACAGGATCAAATCCTGTTTCGGGTCACTGAGGATGGCGTTATCGTAAAGTACAGAGACTATGTTTCCTGAACTAAATTTGACCCAAACTTTCATTTCGATAGATACTGCTGCAAACTCGCAAGTGTAGGAAACTCTTGGCTACCACTCAGGTGACTGTTAGGAGTGACGCAACTGCTTTGGTCTGTTCATTTCCCTTCAAAGTTTCAGAATTAATTGTTACTCGTAATTCGTTACAGTGTTTGTATTCGTTACGTTAGGAGTAGTCTCGCTGGATCAGTGTTAGCATAATGTTTGAAAAAATGGCTTGTAGTTTTTAATATTTTGTTTTGCTTTGTGTGGTACGAGGGTCATCCCAAAAGTAAGGTCTCCTATTTTTTATAAGTACATAAACCTGTTTATTTCTACAATGGTTTACACCAGTTTACAGATTGAACATTTAGCTATTTTTCTACATAATCACCATTTCTGCTGATGCATTTTTGTAGACGATGAGGCAGTTTTAGTATGCCCATGTCATACCTGCTCGCCGACATGCTGTTCAGGAAGTTATGAAACTTTCCTTTCACCTCGTTGTCGGAGCTGAATCGCTTTTCGGCCAAATGTTTTTTTAACCTAGTCACTGGGCTCCAAGTCAGGACTATAGGGTGGGTGGGTGATTATGTTCCACTGAAGCTGTTGCAGGAGAGCAACAGTTTGTCGAGCGATGTGTGGGCGAGCGTTGTCATGGAGAATTTGTACGCCCTTGCTGAACACTCCTCTTCTCCTGTTCTGAATCCCCCGCTTGAGTTTTTTCAGAGTCTCACAATATCTGTCAACGTTAATTGTGGTCCCAGCGATTCAGCTCCGACGACGAGGTGAAAGAAGAGGTTCATAACTTTCTGAACAGCATGGCGGCGAGCTGGTATGACATGGGCGTACAGAAACTGCCACAGCGTCTACAAAAATGCTTCGACAGAAATGGTGATTATGTCGAAAAATAGCTAAATGTTCTGGATGTAAACTGATGACAGCTTTAGGAAGACCTTCGGAAAAGTCAGTGGAAGCGTCGCTAAGAGAGAAGCTAGTTCGGAAGCTCTGAAACATCAGTATGTAAGCGGCCAGCGCAGAAGGCCAAGACACTCATTGCCAGGAAGCAGTCTAAGAAGCAGCAGTTGGGAACAGTACACGTTGCTGAGCCGTCAAGTAAAGTGCTACTGTCGAGTCAAAACGTCACTGTGGAGTGACGCTTCGAAGCTGCTGCAGTAAGATGTCGAGAAGCCTGTAAACATCTGAGGGAGGACAAATGAGTTACCGATAAGTACCCGGCAACTATTATTACCTTGAGTATTCTGCATTACAGAAAAACACCGAACTACAGAGTTCGTTTCTAATAGCAACTATTATATTTGATATTTTCACTCTATTCAGAATATAGAGAGGAACAAGTGCTGTATTTCACTTCTCTCCCATTGTGATTAAGTTATTTGATCGTGTGTTGTTGGAATAAGCGCTCATCTTTGATAGCGAAAGGTAGAACTCACGAATTGGAAGCTGTTGAAACGACCTAAGACGTACAGTGATACGGTGTACTCACGCAAAGATATACAACCACTGTAAGACGCTTCTTCGAATATTAAATTGTTGGAAAAATAAATTCCCCTTAAACTGCATCCTTAAGTGTTTGCACTATTGTTCGCTTCCTAGTAATCACACTTCCTCCTCTCCGTTCCAGAGTCACCTGTGCTAAGCATCCTAGGAGACCCTCTCCCTGTCGCTCCGTTAAAGGTGACCTCAGCTCACGATAGAAATACGTCCTGGAAGTGCTACGCACTCCACAACTTTACCTAAGCTGACTCTAGGACTGTTCCGGGACGCGATATTATGTCTAGACGGGGATTTGAACCGCCGTCTTCTGGAATGTGAATCCAGCGTCCTACCTCGTTCGCACGTTCTAGGAAAAACATGTTATCGTGTACGCCTCGAAGTTAAGACAACTTCCACTTTTTTCGCTTTCCCGTTTCTACGAAGCTGACTGTGGTAGGAGTGTTAAAAACGTATAAGAAAAGTCATGTGGAGAAATATGTGACGATAACATTCGCGCCACGCGCTATAAGTCATTTGCGCTTTCAGAAGGAATGCTGTCACTTAATGACCGACAGAGCTTGAAAGTACAACTATCGGTCTGCGTATTTGAGGAAGATAACAGAGGCCTTTGCCCCACGACGGGATTAAATCGCCGGTTTGTGGAATGCGGGGAGGGTCGTAAGGCTTGAAGGCATCTCCTTTCCAGGAAGCCTCTTATCTGTAAGCTAAACATTCCGCACCGGCAGCACATATATACACTTATCTGTTTAGCGCGTAAAACGAAATGACTGGACCGATAAGATTATACGCTTCCAAAGCGGCTGTGAGATATTTACGGACGCGAGAATTTTTTTTTCTTCTGTTTGTGCCGCAGAGTGAACTTGTGTGTATATGAGAGAGATTAATGTACAGAATTTCTGAAGATAACGCTGACTTCTGGCTGAAAGTGTAATGCTGATCATTGAACGGACAATAAACGTCAATTTCGTCGATAGCAGAATATACTGTTAGTATTTTTTACTCTAATAAGAAAAGGTTGTCAGAAAACGATTTTAATTCCTTGAGATGGACAAAGACGAGGGATGGATGCATACAACTTTTTTCGTTCTTTAATTGCTGATCTTCGACCATTATCTATTTAGCCAGCCTCTGATACATGCTATTCTACAAAATAATTTTAAAACAAAATCTTCTCTCTCTCTCTCTCTCTCTCTCTCTCTCTCTCTCATACTTGCCCGACCGTTAATTACACTGTAACTGTGCGGCTGCTAAAAAGTTGAAAATATATTGATAAATGGACACAACTTTTTTTGTAAGTAGAGTCTTCATCCTTGTAACGTAACTGTTGCTCTCATAGCACTAAAAACAGTAATTTGAATACAACTTGTTATACGATACCGAAGAACTGAGTGCATTATATAACATATTATGTGACGTGTATTTGACTTGTACGCGGTTTCTTGTCGCACAAAAGGTAATGGACAACGATTATAATAGTCTTACCTCATTAAGATTCTTCTCTACCTAAACAAATTCGAGCGGCTTCCGCGGCTATTCCTATGTTCGGAGCATGCAATGTTCCATATTTATGTCCGACCAAGGTAAAGGTCTATATCTACAGACCATGGCGAAAAATAATTACCTAACGGCTCAAATTGGGGCAATCATTCCCATTCCATGTTATAATTAGCGCCTGCGTATCGAAGTGATATTTCGGCAGCTGCCCTCTTGGCAACACGAGGCGAAATCGACCTTTCCACACAATAAAAATGTAGTCACTGCGAGCTGAGCCTATGATACACTCATCAGCAGTCATCGAGGTTCTGCGAACTGAGCCTATGATATGCTCATCAGCAGTCATCGAAGTTAACTTCTAGAGCCTGTGATGACCCACGGACCTGACTCACATATTATTTAAGCTTGCCGGCCCACGTGACGTGACGTTACGTGACAGCTCATGGAATCATAACTAAAGCGTCTGTGACGTTAATATTTGTAGCGTACCGCACCGATATGAATAGCAGCCCTTCCCGCCACACCACGCCAGCAAATTATGCCTCAAAAACACGTTTTTGAAAGTACATCCATTTTATGTTCATCCCATCTTCAGATGTTTACATTTACACTGATACGACAAAAGTTATGGGATAGCGATGTGCACACATACAGATGGCGGTCATGTCTCTCTCTCTCGTCAAAAAGCAAAGAGGCAGAGCTACTGCTACCTCAACCATCGATTATTAATTTCAGCAGTGACAACTTCTGGCGTCGATCATCTTTGGTTTTTGATGGCGCTAGTGTTTACAGTGTATGTGTGTGTTGTATCTTTCCACAGTTTCGGTGAAAACTGAGGTTTTAAACTCCCTTGCCCAGCGCTTACTTTCTGCAGTTATTCCTAGAAAATGGCAGGGTGATCACCTGTTGAAATATCGGCGGTTGTCGGGTACGTCAATCGGCTGCATTCCCGCAAGGTATTAGAAAATTGTGTACGTCAGTGGAAACTGACGTCTCACATAATTACGTTATTACTCTGTAAAGAGTCATAGGAGACCACAGGTTCCTGATAGCACATTACTCACAAGATATCTTTGAATGTCCTCCGAAATTTATCATGGAGTTCCGGTTCAACATTTGTATACATACAGACCTTTCTGTGCAAACAGCTAAGAAATTTTAAGCTATTTTGTAAACGATGGTGGCTCTGTGCTAAGGTGTGTACGAATTCCTAAGGGACCAAACTGCTGAGGCCATCGGTCCCTAGACTTACTCACCATTTAAATTAACTTCAACTAACTTATGCTAAGAGCAACGCACACACACGCCCATGTCCGAGGGATGACTCGAACTTGAGGGGCCGAGCAACTCGTGACATGATGGCGCCTAAGACTGCGCGGCCATGGTAAGATACTGCAATCGCTTTCAGGAGGATGGCATTTCAAATCCACGTCTGTGTACTAAATCGCGTAAGGCAAATACTGGGTACTTCCTTCGAAAGGGTTTCTTCCTCATCTTTCCTTATTCCGAGCTCATGGCCTCGTTGTCAACTGGACGTTGGCTCCTAATCTTCCTTACTTCTAGCTTTATATAACCTGTGGTGAGTAATTTGTTTACTCACAAAGATAAAACACAGTTAGAAATCTGCGGCTGGTTGATCGTTGAGGGGGGGGGGAGGGGATAATCCACCCGTTAGATACACATTAAAATCTACTTGCAAACATTTTGGGAATATTCCAAAATTCACATAAGAAATATTTCCAGTATACGTCGCATTACCTAAAATTGAGGCTTCAAATGGTTCAAATGGCTCTAAGCACTATGGGACAACATCTGAGGTCATCAGTCCCCTATCACTTAGAACTACTTAAAGCTAACCAACCCAAGGACATCACACACATCCATGCCCGAAGCAGGATTCGAACCTGCGACCGTATCAGCAGCGCGGTGCCGGACCGAAGCGCCTACAACCGCTCGGCCACAGTGGCCGGCTAAAATTGAGGCATATCTTTAGAAAGTCCTATTACTGATCTCTCATAGTCTTAATCATTAACGTCAACAATTTCGTATCGACAGCTGGAAAAAGCCCCTGAACAACCTCTGAAATTTTATCGATGGTGCTCGGATTCATCCTGCATACGTAGATACAAATGAGCAGGGCCCGAGTTTAGTTTCACGTGGTCGTTGCCTTGAATGTTGAATTGCTGCTCACAGGTCATGTTGCTGGAACTGGCCACACATTTTCTAGACTACATTACATCTACATGATTACTCTGCAATTCACATTTAAGTGCTTGGCAGAGGGTTCATCGAACCACAATCATACTATCTCCCTACCATTCCATTCCCGAACAGCGCGCGGGAAAAACCTAAATCTTTCTGTTCGAGCTCTGATTTCTCTTATTTTATTTTGATGATCATTCCTACCTATGTAGGTTGGGCTCAACAAAATATTTTCGCATTTGGAAGATAACGTTGGTGACTGAAATTTCGTAAATAGATCTCGCCGCGACGAAAACATCTTCCTTAGTCGTCGACGCTGGGTAAGAAGTGAGAGGAACAGTACTTCAGCTATGCGTGGGGAGCGACAACTGGCAGCCACACGGCACCAGTTCCCACGGCAGCGGCCGTGTCCAGTGGCCGCACCCATTGTCGCCGCAGAAGGCTCCAGCGGCGGCACAAAGCGTCGAGACACAGCGCGCCCACCTCTGCGGAACAATGCCTCCTGCTATCCTGCCAGCCGGCGACTTCAAATGCAGTCACGCTGAAAGCTACCGCCGCTCCACTCTCTACAGCTGCCTATGCCTTGCCGTCTAACTCCAGATTCGCTGACAACTGACGTGCTAGTCCGGGGTCGGTCCGCGTTGACCAAATTAAGAGATAAACGGTCTGGAAGTTGGTCCCATCAGCTACATAAGACAGCATGAGAAGTACACTACTGGCCATTAAAATTGCTACACCAACAAGAAATGCAGATGATACACGGGTGTTCATTGGACAAATATATTATACTACAACTGACATGTGATTACATTTTCACGCAATTCGGGTGCGTAGATCCCGAGAAATCAGTGCCCAGAACAACCACCTCTGGCCGTAATAACGGCCTTGATGCGTCTGGGCATTGAGTCAAATAGAGCCTGGATGGCGTGTAGACGTACAGCTGCCCGTGCAGCTTCAACAAGATACCACAGTTCATCAAGAGTAGTGACTGGCTTATTGTGACGAGCCAGTTGCTCGGCCACCATTGACCAGAAGTTTTCAATTGGTGAGAGATCTGGAGAATGTGCTGGCCAGGGCAGCAGTCACACATTTTCTGTATCCAGAAAGGCCTGTACAGGACCTGCAACATGCAGTCGTGCGTTTTCCTGCTGAAATGTAGGGTTTCGCAGGGATCGCAGGGATCGAATGAAGGGTAGAGCCACGGGTCGTAACACATCTGAAATGTAACGTCCACTGTTCAAATTGCCGTCAATGCGAACAATAGGTGACCGAGACCTGTAGCCAATGGTACCCCATACCATCACGCCGGGTGATACGGCAGTATGGCGATGACGAATACACGCTTCCAATGTGCGTTCATCGCGACGTCGCCAAACACGGATGAGACCATCATGATACTGTAAACAGAACATGGATTCATCCGAAAAAATGACGTTTTGCCATTCGTGCACCCAGGTTCGTCGTTGAGTACACCATCGCAGGCGCTCCTGTCTGTGATGCAGTGTCAAGGGTAACCGCAGCCATGTTCTCCGAGCTGATAGTCCATGCTGCTGCAAACGTCGTCGAACTGTTCGTGCAGATGGTTGTTGTCTTGCAAACGTCCCTATCTGTTGACTCAGGGATCGAGACGTGGCTGCACGATCCGTTACAGCCATGCAGATAAGATGCCGGTCATCTCGACTGCTAGTGATACGAGGCCGTTGGGATCCAGCACGGCGTTCCGTATTACCCTCCTGCACAAACCGATTTCATATTCTGCTAACAGTCATTGGATCTCGACCAACGCGAGCAGCAATGTCGCGATACGATAAACAGCAATCGCGACAGGCTACAATCCTACCTTTATCAAAGTCGGAAACGTGATGGTACGCATTTCTCCTCCTTAAACGAGGCATCACAACAACGTTTCACCAGGCAACGCCGGTCAACTGCTGTTTGTGTATGAGAAATCGGTTGGAAACTTGCCTCGTGTCAGTATGTTGTAGGTGTCGTCACCGGCGCCAGCCTTGTGTGAATCCCCTTTAAAGCTAATCATTTGCATATCATAGCATCTTCTTCCTGTCGGTTAAATGTCGCGCCTGTAGCACGTCATCTTCGTGGTGTAGCAATTTTAATGGCCAGTAGTGTACATTGGCAATGGATTTGACACGCAAGGCTTCAGAACTGCATTCAAATCGAAAGGCTTTCTCAGGCTGCCGAGCCAAATGGGATTTCATTTGGGAAGCGAGAAAGCTACCGCACGACCTTTCATTTGGTATCGCACAGATATTACAGCGGAATACAAATAAGAAGATTGAGTTGGAGGGGGGGGGGGGGGCTGCATTTGATGTGCGTTCTACGAAAGCAGAGAAGGAAAGTACTTTGCTGCGTCGATAGTGCGCTCCCTATATTTCTCCCACGCCGCTAGCTCCAGCCTTTGCGTACTGTAATTGGTAACTCTGGAGTAAGCGTCACACTGGGTTCCTCATCTTGCTCTAGAAAAATCTATATATTGTCGCTTATTTATGTAACGCTTGTGTCTGCTCTGCGGAACCCATAATGAATACTACATTCATCCAGTACCTTCATCATACCTATCGCTAAATGTTCTACGCGAACACCGTGGCGCACAGTTTTGAACAGATGCCGTTGTGTGGACTCTCACGTGGTACACTGGCCCTCACCTCTACGCATGTCTGCCCCGATAGCTGAGGGGTCAGCGTGACGAATTGCCGTCTTACGGGCCCGGGTTTGATGGGTCGAGGATTTTCTCCGCTCATTGACTGGGTGTTGTGCTGTCTTCATTATCATTTCATCCCCATCCGGCGCGCAGGTCGCCCAATGTGGCGTCGAATATAATGAGAGCTGCAGCAAGGCGGCCGGACCTGCCCCGCAAGGGGCCTCTCGGCCAATGACGCCAAACACTCATTTCCATTTTACCTCTACGTATCCCTCCACCACCTGTCTCTTCACGTGCACAACATAATAATACACTCCTGGAAATTGAAATAAGAACACCGTGAATTCATTGTCCCAGGAAGGGGAAACTTTATTGACACATTCCTGGGGTCAGATACATCACATGATCACACTGACAGAACCACAGGCACATAGACACAGGCAACAGAGCATGCACAATGTCGGCACTAGTACAGTGTATATCCACCTTTCGCAGCAATGCAGGCTGCTATTCTCCCATGGAGACGATCGTAGAGATGCTGGATGTAGTCCTGTGGAACGGCTTGCCATGCCATTTCCACCTGGCGCCTCAGTTGGACCAGCGTTCGTGCTGGACGTGCAGACCGCGTGAGACGACGCTTCATCCAGTCCTAAACATGCTCAATGGGGGACAGATCCGGAGATCTTGCTGGCCAGGGTAGTTGACTTACACCTTCTAGAGCACGTTGGGTGGCACGGGATACATGAGGACGTGCATTGTCCTGTTGGAACAGCAAGTTCCCTTGCCGGTCTAGGAATGGTAGAACGATGGGTTCGATGACGGTTTGGATGTACCGTGCACTATTCAGTGTCCCCTCGACGATCACCAGAGGTGTACGGCCAGTGTAGGAGATCGCTCCCCACACCATGATGCCGGGTGTTGGCCCTGTGTGCCTCGGTCGTATGCAGTCCTGATTGTGGCGCTCTCCTGCACGGCGCCAAACACGCATACGACCATCATTGGCACCAAGGCAGAAGCGACTCTCATCGCTGAAGATTACACGTCTCCATTCATCCCTCCATTCACGCCTGTCGCGACACCAATGGAGGCGGGCTGCACGATGTTGGGGCGTGAGCGGAAGACGGCCTAACGGTGTGCGGGACCGTAGCCCAGCTTCATGGAGACGGTTGCGAATGGTCCTCGCCGATACCCCAGGAGCAACAGTGTCCCTAATTTGCTGGGAAGTGGCGGTGCGGTCCCCTACGGCACTGCGTAGGATCCTACGGTCTTGGCGTGCATCCGTGCGTCGCTGCGGCCGGTCCCAGGTCGACGGGCACGTGCACCTTCCGCCGACCACTGGCGACAACATCGATGTACTGTGGAGACCTCACATCCCACGTGTTGAGCAATTCGGGGGTACGTCTACCCGGCCTCCCGCATGCCCACTATACGCCCTCGCTCAAAGTCCGTCAACTGCACATACGGTTCACGTCCACGATGTCGCGGCATGCTACCAGTGTTAAAGACTGCGATGGAGCTCCGTATGCCACGGCAAACTGGCTGACACTGACGGCGGCGGTGCACAAATGCTGCGCAGCTAGCGCCATTCGGCGGCCAACACCGCGGTTCCTGGTGTGTCCGCTGTGCCGTGCGTGTGATCATTGCTTGTACAGCCCTCTCGCAGTGTCCGGAGCAAGTATGGTGGGTCTGACACACCGGTGTCAATGTGTTCTTTTTTCCATTTCCAGGAGTGTACATGTTTTGCTGTTGCGGCATCAACGTCACTGCGACACTACAAATTGTAACGGGGAGCATCTCGTACTTTCAGGATAGAGATTTTTTTCTGTGTATGTTTTCTCTGTGTGACTCTAAGGCGCAATTCCCCGAAGCGCAACTTTACGATACCACCTATCAGTTGTATGATGTATATCACGCTGGCCGGGGTGGCCGAGCGGTTCTAGGCGCTACAGCCTGGAACCGCGCGACCGCTACGGTCGCAGGTTCGAATCCTGCCTCGGGCATGGATGTGTGTGATGTCCTTAGTTTAGTTAGGTTTAAGTAGTTCTAAGTTCTAGGGGACTTAAGACCTCAGAAGTTAAGTCCCATCGTGCTCAGAGCCATTTGAAACAGCCATGCATATCACGTTTTGACCCACAGTGTGCTCATGGGCGTGGCGACTAAGCAGTTTTGGCTTATGGCAATGTGACACGTACTTTCAACATGGTGTTAGCACTGGAGACGTACTAGTTGGGAATTACTACGCGACAAAGGAAAACAAAAACCGTGGAACAAGAAAAAGGCTGGAATTGAAGGTGTAGTTATGACTGCACTGAAAATAAAGGGAAGGAGGCGATGGTCAATATCCAGGGATATGATAACGAAGACCATGCGAAGCAAAAAAGTGAAGTAAGCATGGACCCTAAAATGCTCTCTTTAAGAACTATGAGCACCTCTTCATCTTCGATACTGTGAAACACATTTCTTCTACTGAACAAGTGCTCACAGCTCAGGATATGCAATCTAGAGCCCATGTTTACTGGACATGTTTTTTCTTGTCTTCGTCCATATTACCTCCTCACATAACGTGGAAAGTGAAGACTTGCAGTAGAAAAGACTTTCTTCAATCTGAGATGAAGTAGTGCTCGTAGCTATTAAGATATGCATTTTAGAGTCCATGGAATACTGGACTTTTTTGCTTAGAGTGATCGCTGCCCTCATATCCCTGAATACTGACCATTCCTCCTGGAACAGCCTGTAAAGGCAGGCGAGATGATCTGGGAATCCACAAGGAAGTATGACAGTGGAACAACGGCGTAAATGTACTGGTGGCGAAGACAGGTGCTGGACGGAGATTCACAGAGATAACTCTATTGAACTGTAAATCACCCTCGAAGGAGGTCTCTCACACTTCCTCGTCCGAATATTCCTAGAGTACCGTTCGCTAATGCGCGACCTTATCTATTTCGTTAAGGAAAAAATTGAGAATGATCAAAATTTCCATTGTGAGGCGGTATAGAAAAGACGTTTACCTTCAAACTTCCATCAGTGGATTTTCTAAATCGAGCCGAACAACTTATTACTTCCATGCAAATTTTGCGTCATGAGCATGACGGAAAACGATAAGATTTGGGTCAACAAGGAGTTGTCTTGACATCTCTATTTTCTGTACACCATTAGTTAATGTGATACGAAAGGGGTAAAATGATTCTCGTCCTCCATGTGCACCGTATGGTGACTTTCTATTTGAAGTAGAAGAGCAGATTGCTAAAGGCACACGTAGTACCGAAACAGTGAGAAACAAAAGCTTGCTTGTATTTTTTTGGCTTTCCTGTACCTTTTTGTACTTGGAATAGTTGTTTTAACTTTGTGTTTTATCTACGTACAGCTCTGTCCGACGAATTCCTCGTAGCGGAAGTGTGCTAGAATATCAGAACAGCTGGAAGAGAAATAAAACCACCTAGCTCTCTAGTATTTGATAATTGGCAGTCAGCATTAAATGGTTTCCTGCTGTTCAGAGAGGAAATGAACAATTAAACGATTGCGTTTCGTTGAAGAACCGGATGTTGCAACAAATTAAATAAGTGCACTTAGCAATTTCAGCGCTGGGATGAAGATGGGAATGACCCGTTCAAATGTTCCTTGGTCGAACGCCGGGAGTTCCCTGACATAGTGAGAAATCACATTCGCGGCTGCAACAGAATCCACATATTCTCAGCGATGTGCAACGTGCGGGACTAATTACGCGACTTGTTGCTCCTCGAATTTAATTGGAAACGTTTGTTGGCACACCGGATTAATTATCTGTTCTGATACACTAGCAATCATTCTAAATGAGGGTCGCCAGCCTCGCTTTGACCCGCCAAAGAGTGTTAAACTTTTCACAACTCCAAAGATGTTAATGAAAAGCCCTGTGGCTATCTTACTGCGTTCAGGAAACATTCCGAGATTCGACCACTGGAATGGAATATGTTCACCGCTGTTTAAAGCACCGCTTCCAAATGGCTGGTAACAACTCACAACGTTGATGGCTCTGAGCACTATGCGACTTAACATCTGTGGTCATCAGTCGCCTAGAACTTAGAACTAATTAAACCTAACTAACCTAAGGACATCACACACATCCATGCCCGAGGCAGGATTCGAACCTGCGACCGTAGCAGTCGCGCGGTTCCGGACTGTGCGCCTAGAACCGCGAGACCACCGCGGCCGGCCACAACGTTGATCAACACAACAACAAAATAAGAACACATTTCAAAGTAAACAGAGAAAGAGAAACGCAAAACATCACTTTCATATTTGCAGGGAAACGAATATAATCTTGAAACTTCCTGGCAGATTAAAACTGTGTGCCAGACCGAGACTCGAACTCAGGATCTGTCGTACTAGTGTACACCTGTGCTCCGTTAGACATTTCCTTTTCGGGTAAACTATAATTTACTTCACAAGTTCCTTTTTATGCTAACTTCAGTATCTTCGGCGAGGACGTAATTTTCACATTTCACGTTAAATCATACCTCGCAACGCAGCTTTCCGGGTAGTTGTCAACGACACCAGGCAGTTGGTTGTCATGTATGACGAAACTCTGGGAATGCTCTAACGCTAACACGTTTTTCATATAATAGACTTGCCGCACAAGTTTTTTTTTTTTTTAAATCTGGGAAATCTACGAGAGCCAAAAATGTGTATTATGAATGGGTGGTAATTGCTGGTAGTGGGCGACCGAAATTGTGAACATGAATCAGAAAGTAGCACGAGTGTAGCCAGTGAGTCATTAAATCTATTCCTCCACGTGAATAAACGTCTGTCCTCCAGACATATCTCACTATCAGCGCTGGAGAAACGGCTATGCGTCAATTTTAAGAAAGACACGCGGTGCGAGAAAAAGAACTGCCTCACGGAACGGGGAGGTGAACCAGTCCCGGATCGAAGCAAACGACTACTGGTCTAGTCAATCGGCCAGTCTGTGTGGTTTTCACGTGGCAACGTGTTACTCAAGCTCAACTATGTCCGAAGAACTTGTCGTTAAAGAAAATTGCCGTCACTGTCCTTAGATATATCTTGCAAACAATGAATGACATTTACATACCTTTATATCATTGTGTGGCTTCAGTCTTAGATACACGTTCTCGATATAGGTTTTACGGAATGTCGCCATCCCTGATCGTGAAAGGAAGTGTACGAACTCTCAAAAGAATTCGTGATTACTTCACACTGATGCACCAAATTAACGCGTTAATCAGTCACATTATACACTCCTGGAAATGGAAAAAAGAACACATTGACACCGGTGTGTCAGACCCACCATACTTGCTCCGGACACTGCGAGACGGCTGTACAAGCAATGATCACACGCACGGCACAGCGGACACACCAGGAACCGCGGTGTTGGCCGTCGAATGGCGCTAGCTGCGCAGCATTTGTGCACCGCCGCCGTCAGTGTCAGCCAGTTTGCCGTGGCATACGGAGCTCCATCGCAGTCTTTAACACTGGTAACATGCCGCGACAGCGTGGACGTGAACCGTATGTGCAGTTGGCGGACTTTGAGCGAGGGCGTATAGTGGGCATGCGGGAGGCCGGGTGGACGTACCGCCGAATTGCTCAACACGTGGGGCGTGAGGTCTCCACAGTACATCGATGTTGTCGCCAGTGGTCGGCGGAAGGTGCACGTGCCCGTCGACCTGGGACCGGACCGCAGCGACGCACGGATGCACGCCAAGACCGTAGGATCCTACGCAGTGCCGTAGGGGACCGCACCGCCACTTCCCAGCAAATTAGGGACACTGTTGCTCCTGGGGTATCGGCGAGGACCATTCGCAACCGTCTCCATGAAGCTGGGCTACGGTCCCGCACACCATTAGCCGTCTTCCGCTCACGCTCCAACATCGTGCAGCCCGCCTCCAGTGGTGTCGCGACAGGCGTGAATGGAGGGATGAATGGAGACGTGTCGTCTTCAGCGATGAGAGTCGCTTCTGCCTTGGTGCCAATGATGGTCGTATGCGTGTTTGGCGCCGTGCAGGTGAGCGCCACAATCAGGACTGCATACGACTGAGGCACACAGGGCCAACACCCGGCATCATGGTGTGGGGAGCGATCTCCTACACTGGCCGTACACCTCTGGTGATCGTCGAGGGGACACTGAATAGTGCACGGTACATCCAAACCGTCATCGAACCCATCGTTCTACCATTCCTAGACCGGCAAGGGAACTTGCTGTTCCAACAGGACAATGCACATCCGCATGTATCCCGTGCCACCCAACGTGCTCTAGAAGGTGTAAGTCAACTACCCTGGCCAGCAAGATCTCCGGATCTGTCCCCCATTGAGCATGTTTGGGACTGGATGAAGCGTCGTCTCACGCGGTCTGCACGTCCAGCACGAACGCTGGTCCAACTGAGGCGCCAGGTGGAAATGGCATGGCAAGCCGTTCCACAGGACTACATCCAGCATCTCTACGATCGTCTCCATGGGAGAATAGCAGCCTGCATTGCTGCGAAAGGTGGATATACACTGTACTAGTGCCGACATTGTGCATGCTCTGTTGCCTGTGTCTATGTGCCTGTGGTTCTGTCAGTGTGATCATGTGATGTATCTGACCCCAGGAATGTGTCAATAAAGTTTCCCCATCCTGGGACAATGAATTCACGGTGTTCTTATTTCAATTTCCAGGAGTGTAGTATTGTTATTTAGACACAGGTAGCCTATCGATTTGTGTGACAAAATGTAAAATGTACTAAACAAGACAACACAGTGGAGAAACAACTACAACGAGTAGTTACCCAAAACTAATTGCCATTACAGCAAAGAAGCTTGCAGGGAGATGACCCAGTGCATACAGCAGAAACAGCACGCATCCTGAATACACTACATAAAGCTAATGTCTGTCAAGAAGAAAGGGCATATTTCAGTTGAAAGAAAATCGTTTAAAATAGTGGTGCGCGAACTAACGTTAGTAAGACTAGACACAGGACGAACGAAGATCTCTTAACTTTAGTAAATCTGGTGACAGAACGAACGGAAATCTCTTTTGTCAGAGCTGTCGACCAATATTCTCATAGAATGCTGCCCAATAACACACGGCTACCCGTTCCAGTGAAGACCCAGTATTATCTGGCAGTTTAGCCACGCATTGTCAGTGCATCATATTTAGCAATGTGTATATTTTACACCTTAGGTTTTAGTTGTATCAGTGAGACATGCACTTTTAGTACGAAAACATTCAATAACAGATATTGGCTCAGAGAAAAACAGAGAAATTCATATCAATAACGACTATGAGAAAAACGAAAACAAATGGTTCAAGGAACAGACTGGAGTGGGAGACGTAATTATGAGTAATGAATATGAAATGGAGGTAGACGATACATGAAGCGAAACTAGTGGATGGTAGATGGGCCAAGGAAGTTATACACTGAATACCAAGAGATACGAAATACCGAAACGACGCCTTGAGGGAAGGTGGATAGAGGACGTCAGAAGCAAATTAGTGGTCATGAATGTGTATAGTTGTCTTCCATGTTGGCTGCAAAAAAACTACAGGCCTTTCACAAGGTGTGGACGTCAAATGGCTGACGTTTGCGATTACGACTCTGCCAGGAGATAAGTGACAAAAATTTCTAGTGATATAGCTGCATTTTAAGTGATAATTAGACGAATATTTAAAAGATTTTACTGAGGCTTCTCATTATTTGCAAGTAGATTTTAATATGCGTCAGGCGGATTGCTCCCTTATTCCCAGCCCTCAGTGATCAACAAGCCAAACCAAACAATTTCTTGATACATCCATCTTACTGAATTGTAATTATTTAACACATGTTACGAATGTACAAGGAACAAAGGAAGACTGTGGTTTGTCGTCTTGTCGACGACGAGATCGTTAGAGAGGAGGCACGGGCTCCGAATAGGGAAGAATGGGAAGGAAAATGAGCCTTCTCGTATTCAAAGCAATCATCCTAGTGTTCGACTGAAGTGATATAGGGATCCCACGGCAAAACTAGACCTGGATGGACGGAAGGGGATTTGAACTGCATCGCACCACGCGAACGAGTCCAATGCTTTATCACTGCGCCACTTTCCTCTTTTACAAAAGTAGCTTAAAATCTTTTAGCTGTTGACTCAGAATGGTATACAGGGCGATTCGGTTGCTCCTACCGATGTTGTTTTATGCAACCCGCAATGTTCTGTCTTGCCTTTATAAACCACACGAAAAAGTTTCAGATTCTCTCGCTCGTTACATGCGAATTATTAGTCCAACAGGAAAACGAAAGGGATTTTTTTGAGAAAATTTAATGTAGTTAAATTTTGTACTGGGGTACGTTTTCGCCAGAGGTCGTAGTGTTTAAGAAAAACGTACAAAAGTGACCTCCAAATGCACCCCCACTCCCACCAGTCAGAATTTCTAGTATAATGATCATTGCGGTCCCTCCTACCACTGTGCAAAAATCTGGGACAGCACGAATTATTTCCCACATTCAATTTTTTTTTTTGTCTTCACTGATTCGTCTTATTACACCACTGGTGTACAGATTTTAAAACTGACGCGTGTGTACATTTTACCTAAAAAATTTGTGGATTTTAAGAGCACATTATAATTACATTGTTGTATTCGTCAGGCCTTCTGACTACGAAACAGGTGTGCTTGTAAGGGTTAAAAATCTACATCGAATTTTCAACTTAATTAGTTTTAGCGAAACGTTTACAAAAGTTGTTTTTCTTTGATTACTCTCACGAACGCGTTTAGTCGGCCGTGGTGACCGAGCGGTTCTAGGCGCTTCAGTCCGGAACCGCGCGACGGCTACGGTTGCAGGTTCGAATCCTGCCTCGGGGTTTGGCAAGCACTAAGATAAGCAATAGAAACTCAAACCACGTGCGGGCGGGCATTATCTTGCTGAAACGTATGCCCAGGGTGACTTGACATGAAGAGCAACAAAATAGAGCGTAGAATATCGTCGACGTACCGTCCTTAGGTTAGTTAGGTTTAAGTAGTTCTAAGTTCTAGAGGACTGATGACCTCCGATGTTAAGTCGCATAGTGCTCAGAGCCATCTGATTTACTTTCATTTTATTTATTTATTTATTGCACGTTTAAATTATATTAACGAAATAGCCCAATCAACAGACCGCAAAAAGTCAAATATCGGGAATAGTTCGTGTGGTTGGAAATTTTTATACATCGGTTGGAGGGAGCGCCACGAATAACATACTAAAAATACTGACAAGTGAGGGATGGAAGTGCGCTTGAAGGTCACTTTTGTACGTTTTTACTGAATAACTCAGAAACCGTGGTCTCCAGCGAAACGTATCCCAGAACAAAATTTAAATACATTAAATATCCTACAAAAAGGTCTGCTCATTTCTTGTGTGGCACTACTAGTTTGTGCGTTGCGAGTGACAGAATATTAGCATCTCGTGCGTGGTTTATAAAGGCCAGATATTACATTGCGTGTTGCATAAAATCCAATCATCAGGAGCAGCGGACTGTCCCTGTGTATCTGTATACAGGATGTTTCATAACTCCTCTTACAGGCTTCTAAATGCTGTAGAGGGAACTTCGTAGATAAAATTTTGATGAGAAATCCATGTTCGAATATGTACTGTTTGGGTGTGAAATAAGTTTGCACGTCGGATCACTTTCAAATTTCCCCCTGCACGGTAAGCACACTTTGAAAGCAGTGAGCTGTGACCTGCGTGTGTAAGGAGCCCTTGTATAAGGAGCCCTTGTATAAGGAGCCCTTGCCATGGCCAGTATTACGAGTACCGTAATTCGGTTTTCTTCTACGTGACGTAATAACGTCGTCTTCAAAGTCGAGAGTGCGGCGACTCCAAGAACCACCATAGTCAATCCTCCTGCATTCGAAAGTACCACTTTCTCGCAGCCGCTGTCGTAAACGGACGAAAGTGATATGTGATGCCACAATTGCAACAGAAACTTACGACGGTGTCCTCTCCTTAATGTGTGTGCTTGCCGTGAAGAGGGAGATATTGAAGTGACCCGATCTTTAAACTTATTTTACTTAGTAACGGCATGCTTCTGGCCACGTGTCCTCATCAAAACTTTATCTACTGAGTCCCTTCTACAATGCCTGCAAGTCTGTGATACGAATTGTAAAACACCTTTCATATAGACATTTTAAAAGAGATATGGGATATGCTACATTTTATAGTTTCAATATATACGTCATACCTCTTTTACAGCCTTTGTCTCTAGCATATACAGTACCGGCGCCAATGACACGGCTGCCGTGCACTCTAGAACAAAAATCGTCGTCGTCGAGTAGAATGCCAAACAGGCGCATAAACATTACTCACTTTATAGTGTTTCTGGAATGATTAGTGGCTAGGAGGTGAGTAATAAAATATCTCTGATAATGCATAGCAGCACGGTGGTACCACTAAGAGAGCGCTTAATGCAAAATACATACCTAAAACATTGAGTGGTTATGATGAGAGGAGAGACTTTAGTTTGAGGTAGCAGCACTTAAGCGCAGCACTGAACGAGCCTAGAGTGTCCTCTTAACATCGCTGGCCATCGGGTGACATTTTTCTGTCGAAACGATCGGCCTACGTGACGAAAACATGTAATTAGGGGCCAGGTCCGGAATGTGTGGAATTCCGTAGCTCCGATCGTTAAACCGGGCAGGATAGCGGAGCGCACGCCAAGTTTTACCCCGGGACACGCGCAGGGGGAACACGAATACTCTGCCCCACTTACAGCAGCTTCTAAGCAGATTACTGCTGCCCAAGTCCTGCTTAATGACACGTGTTTAAGGTATCACATGTACAGGATGGCTAGCAAACTCGTCAACCCTCCGCTTTCCAAACGATTCACATTTGTATTCAATTCGAGATCATTTCATTAAAGGCGAAATGCTTTTATGTTTGACTGTAATCCTCTTTCAGATCAATGTACTTCGTCCACCGCTTTTGCTGTGATCATATATGATCCGTAAAATACGATTGTCTTAAGGTTTACAAAGTACTCACCTACGTCTACCTTACTCAGAATGTTTTCCACCCAATTTTTTTATCTGTTGTTATACGTGAAGATGCGAGGGTACCAAATCTGGTGAAAAGGATGTAATAATTTTCTGTTCACACCCCTCAACTGTCCATAGTTCATCAGTCACTGTAGTTAGATTCATTGTTGCACTAAAACACACTTTCGTTTTTTCTTTTCAAATTCCGGCATTTCCTTACATGTTTTCTCGTTTGGTGGGTCCTGGCACTTTTTTGTGTTCAACAGTTATTCCTTTACCATGTTCAAGGCGATCAATAAGAAGAATCTCTCTCACAATCCAGAAAACTATGGCTATAAACTTTACAGAAGATGAATGGAGCATTAACTTAAACGTCTCTTCAAAGGAGTAGTCCCACAAGACGGAGAAAAATTTTGATTTTTTGTCACTGGTCTTCCAAATGGTTTGATACTGACTTCCAAGGCTTCCTACTTTGTGCTATTATTTTCATCCCTACGTACCTACATACTGTACCCATCACTATTATTCATCACATCAGTTTTCTCCTGAATAAAACCAACTTGCTTTCAGAAAAAAAGTCTTGAATTACAAATCGAATAACCATCATATTTCCCCCTAGTGGCATTACTTGTGTTTTCTTCGCTTTTATTTTCATTCCGTAAGTCTTTCCTTTAGCTTGAATTGTATCACTGTATTCTGTAATTTATTTCAGCAGTTGCTAAGACAGACATGTCATCCGCAAAACTTTACCACTGTATTCTTCATCTTCTTCCAATCTTTACTGCTAAGCGGCTAAAACGGTGCACGGTTCCAGTAGAAGGCAGTGGCAATGGAAATTTGATTTTCGGTATATCATATAATTACTGATCGAATTTAAAAATTTAAAATTTTACCACACCCTCCTCATTAAGAAGAATAATTTTGCGTTATACGTTTAACACAATAAATCAAGCATAAGTTTCAGAAACTGTACGTCTCGAGACAGTGTAACTCACGGCGCATACATTACCCGGACTTTGAGAATGTTGTGACACTCTTTTTTTTCTGTAGGTCTGATGTTAAATACACTCCTGCAAATTGAAATAAGAACACCGTGAATTCATTGTCCCAGTAAAGGGAAACTTTATTGACACATTCCTGGGGTCAGATAAATCACGTGATCACACTGACAGAACCACAGGCACATAGACACAGGCAACAGAGCATGCACAATGTCGGCACTAGTACAGTGTATATCCACCTTTCGCAGCAATGCAGGCTTCTATTCTCCCATGGAGACGATCGTAGAGATGCTGGATGTAGTCCTGTGGAACGGCTTGCCATGCCATTTCCACCTGGCACCTCAGTTGGACCAGCGTTCGTACTGGACGTGCAGACCGCGTGAGACGACGCTTCATCCAGTCCCAAACATGCTCAATGGGGGACAGATCCGGAGATCTTGCTGGCCATGATAGTTGACTTACACCTTCTAGAGCACGTTGGGTGGCACGGGATACATGCGGACGTGCAATGTCCTGTTGGAACAGCAAGTTCCCTTGCCGGTCTAGGAATGGTAGAACGATGGGTTCGATGACGGTTTGGATGTACCGTGCACTATTCAGTGTCCCCTCGACGATCACCAGAGGTGTGAGGCCAGTGTAGGAGATCGCTCCCCACACCATGATGCCGGGTGTTGGCCCTGTGTGCCTCGGTCGTATGCAGTCCTGATTGTGGCGCTCACCTGCACGGCGCCAAACACGCATACGACCATCATTGGCACCAAGGCAGAAGTGACTCTCATCGCTGAAGACGACACGTCTCCATTCGTCCCTCCATTCACGCCTGTCGCGACACCACTGGAGCCGGGCTGCACGATGTTGGGGCGTGAGCGGAAGACGGCCTAACGGTGTGCGGGACCGTAGCCCAGCTTCATGGAGACGGTTGCGAATGGTCCTCGCCGATACCCCAGGAGCAACAGTGTCCCTAATTTGCTGGGAAGTGGCGGTGCGGTCCCCTACGGCACTGCGTAGGATCCTACGGTCTTGGCGTGCATCCGTGCGTCGCTGCGGTCCGATCCCAGGTCGACGGGCACGTGCACCTTCCGCCGACCACTGGCGACAACATCGATGTACTGTGGAGACCTCACGCCCCACGTGATGAGCAATTCGGCGGTACGTCCACCCGGCCTCTCGCATGCCCACTATACGCCCTCGCTCAAAGTCCGTCAACTGCACATACGGTTCACGTCCACGCTGTCGCGGCATGCTAGCAGTGTTAAAGACTGCGATGGAGCACCGTATGCCACGGCAAACTGGCTGACACTGACGGCGGCGGTGCACAAATGCTGCGCAGCTAGCGCCATTCGACGGCCAACACCGCGGTTCCTGGTGTGTCCGCTGTGCCGTGCGTGTGATCATTGCTTGTACAGCCGTCTCGCAGTGTCAGGAGCAAGTATGGTGGGTCTGACACACCGGTGTCAATGCGTTCTTTTTTCTATTTCCAGGAGTGTATATGCCTTAAATTAGACGTGCGCATGAGAAAATTTTTGTTCCTGATCTTGTGGTCGTGCCGCTATGCTGCCAGTGCTGAGAGAGAGCAGAGTTGGCTCTCTCGTGGACTGTACTCGTCGCCTTGCTGGAAGACGGGCAGAAATGCGTTGCAGCGGACGAGTCCCCTGTGCGCTATCGCCGGGCAACATGTGCATCGGCGTCGCGTCGCTATTACTGGTATATATTTGGGCGCACATTTGCAAGTCAAAACGGGCAGCGCGCCGGCCCGCGATGACAGCGAGTGCTGAGTGATAGTTTAATACGAAATACCGAATATGTAAGGCCCCGCCATTAGCATTATGGGGCGATATAGTGCGGCGGCAGTGCGCGCCAAGGAAAAACGGCGCCGTCCCATCTGCTGTAGACAGGGCCTTGCAACCTGAGACGGGGGAGGGAATGGTCTCAGCCTTGCCGGCAATGCTCAAGCCGTGTAGCAGCGCTCTTAATAGTATCCATATCATAACCCTACGCAAGGGTTGTTCAAGATCTCGTTACACCTATTTAGCAAATAACATACAATGAAGCAGTTCTATCGTGCAGCTAATCAAGACTCATCATCCGGCTGTCCGCGTACAAATCGTCACTCAGACATACTTGGAAATGTAAGGCAGTTGTAGTAGTAGAAGAAGAGGAAGAAAAGGAAGAAACAGAAAGAGATCGCTTCTTTTAATCAAACAGTGACATAAATTTCTTTTTTACCCAGTTCGATGCCCCGTCAAACATCCAACAGCCTAGATCGCAGCCGGCCGATGTGGCCGAGCGGTTCTAGGCGCTACAGTCTGGAACCTCGCGACCGCTACGGGCGCAGGTCCGAATCGTGCCTCGGGCATGGATGCGAGTGATGTCCTTAGGTTAGTTAGGTTTAAGTAGTTCTAAGGGGACTGATGACCTCAGAAGTTAAGTCGCATAAGCGCTCAGAGCCATTTGAACCATTTTGAACCTAGATAGCATACAATGTTTCTTTATTTAAGACAACCGGTTTCGACTTACGGTCATGACAATTTGCACGAGGTTCTCTATGTTTTTAAATATTTTAATAGTGATAAACTTGTAAGAATCGTGCTGATTTTTATCCAAAAGACAACTTGTCGTGAGGTTCAAAGTCAGATGAAGATGACAGCAAAATCTGCCGAAACCGGTTGTCTTAAGTAAAGAAATGTTTTATGCGATCTAGGCTGTTGAATGTTTTTTAGAAAGTAAAACAGATCGTGCCTTCAGTACTCTCAAAATGAGAAAATTGAATCACATTATTTATTCGATCTATCGACTTGATATTCAACATTCTATTTTAGCACTACATTTTAAAAGTTTCTCTCTCTCTTTATTTACCTTATCTGAACAGTTCATCGTCCACATTTAAACTCGTTACTCCAAAAAAATACCTTCGGTAAAGAGTTTCTAACAAATTGATGTTAGATGTTAACAAATTTCTCTTTTCCAGGAACACTTTTCTTCGTATTAGCAGTCCCCATTTAACGTCCCCTCTACTTCGGCTGTCGGTAGTTGCTTTTCTACCCAAGATAGCAAAATTCATCCGGTACTTTCAATATTCCTTTTTCTAAATTTAGTTTCTTCAACATCGCCTTATTTAACCTGACTACTTTCCATTACCATTGTTTTACTGTTGTTGCTGTTAGTTTATAACCTCTTTTCAAGGCAATATCCACTCCTTTCAACTCATCTTCCAAGTCTTTTCCTGTCGGTAACCCCATAACAGTGTCATCGGCAAACCTCTGACTGTATATTCCTTCTTCCTTTGATCACATTTGTAAATTTAAGTTTACAGTTTTCTTTACTGATCGCTCAGAAAAATTTAATATCATTGGAGATACGCTACAACCATGCCATGCTTCCTACTGCATCCCTTTCATGTTCTTCGGCACGTAGAACTGCACTATGTTTGCCGTTCGAACTGTAGATAACTTTTTGCTCCCTGTATTTTAACCCTGCTATCTTCAGAATTTCAAGAATTACTTCCAGCTGACATTATCGAAGGTATTCTCCAAATCTACGAATGTTATAAAAATAGGTTTGTCTTACTCGTATCTTCTAAAGACAATTCGAGGTGTCAGTGTTGCCTCGAGTGTTCCAACATTTCTACGGTACCCAATCTGAGCCGTCCGCTGTGGCCGAGCGTTTCTAGGCGCTTCACTCCAGAACCGCGCTGCCGTTACGGTAGCAGCTCGAATCCTGCCTCGGGCATGGATGTGTGTGATGTCCTTAGGTTAATTAGCTTTAAGTAGTTCTAAGTTCTAGGGGACTGATGACCTCAGACGTAAAGTCCCATAGTGCTTAGAGCCATTTTGAACCCAAACTGATCTTCCCCTAGCTCGGCTTTAAATGGTTCAAATGGCTCTGAGCACTATGTGACTTACCTTCTGTGGCCATCATTCCCCTAGAACTTAGAACTAATTAAACCTAACTAACCTAAGGACATCACACACATCCATCCCCGAGGCAGGATTCGAACCTGCGACCGTAGCGGTCGCTCGGCTCCAGACTGTAGCGCCTAGAACCGCACGGCCACTCCGGCCGGTAGATCGGCTTCTACCAGCTTTTACATTCTTCTGTAAATAAGTCAAGTCAGTACTTTTTAGCCATGACTTTTTAAATTTACGGTTCTTTGGAATCGAAATTGATATATACTTCACGGAGTCCCACGGAATTTCGCCCAGCCTCTCTCCCATCTCATCTGCATCTAATTCCACTTGTTGTTGTTGTTGTGGTCTTCAGTCCTGAGACTGGTTTGATGCAACTCTCCGTGCTACTCTACCCTGTGCAAGCTTCTTCATCTCCCAGTACCTACTGAAGCCTACGTCCTTCTGAATCTGTTTAGTGTATTCATCTCTTGGTCTCCCTGTACAATTTTTACCCTCAACGCTGCCCTCCAGTACTAAATTGGTGATCCCTTGGTGCCTCAGAACATGTCCTACCAACCGATCCCTTCTTCTAGTCAAGTTGTGCCACAAACTCCTCTTCTCCCCATTTCTATTCAATACCTCCTCATTAGTTATGTGATCTATCCAACTAATCTTCAGCATTCTTCTGTAGCACATTGTCAAAAGCTTTCTCAAAGTCTACAAACGCTAGAAACGTAGGTTTGCCTTTTCTTAAATCTTTCTTCTAAGATAAGTCGTAGGGCCAATACTGCCTCACGTGTTCCAACATTTCTACGGAATCCAAAGTCATCTTCCTCGAGGTCGGCTTCTACCAGTTTTCCATTCGTCTGTAAAGAATTCGCGTTAGTATTTTGCAGCTGTGACTTATTAAACTGATAGTTGGGTAATTTTCACATCTGTCAACACCTGCTTTCTTTGGGATTGGAATTATTATATTCTTCTTGAAGTGTGAGGGAATTTCGCCTGTCTCCACTTACGTTGAAGTATACGGAAGCTTTGCCTCAGGGTGGTCATTTTCGGCCGCCTAGAACGTGTCTCCTATTCGGCTGAGTGAAGTGCTCTCGCGCTTGTTGTGGCTGCGTGACGCTGCGAGCTCCGGAGCGCCTCGCCGCTGATCTCAGCCCCGGCACTTCCGGAGTGCGTCCCCTCGCCAGTCACGGAGCCCTGAGATATGATAATGGCAGCCGCAGCGGTAGCGGCAGCGAGGGACCCGTCAGTCCGGTTCCACGTCCCGGCGGGCCTGCCCTCAACACCGCAGCGCAGTCGCCAGTGCAGCGTTCGCCGTGGCGCGATCGCAGGCCTACAATTTCCAAATAAACAGCAGCTACCCCTCGTCCGTAAATTCGAATTCCCAGAAACATAGGGAACACTGAATGAGATTTTCACTCTGCGCTGATATAAAACTTATTGTCAGATTAAAACTGCGTGCCGGACCGAGGGGAAAGTACTCTACCATCTGAGCCACCCAAGCACGACTCACCACCCGCCCTCACAGCTTCAATTCTGCCAGTGCCTCGTCTCCTACATCTGTGAAGTTTGGAAATACCTGGGTCCATGGCTTCGTAGGGTCATCGCCACACTCAAACCCTACCATCAGCTCTTACCTACTGAAATCTGGACTTAACTGACCAGGTCAGGGTTTTCCAGTTGTCTGGGGCCCAACAGATATGGTCAGGAGCGCAGGAGAAGCACTGCAGGCGATGTCGTGCTGTCAGCAAAGAAACTCACGCCAGTCGTCTGCTGCCGTAGACCATTAACGCCAAATTTCGCCGCTCCGTCCTAAAGGATACTTTCGTCTTATGTTCCCGCATTGATTTATGCGGTTATTTCATGCAGTGATGCTTATCTGTTAGCACTGACAACTCTACGCCAACGCCGCTGCTCTCGGTTGTTATGTCAAGGGGGTCCGCCACTGCGTTGTCCTTGGTGAGAGGCAAAGCCTGAAATTTGGTATCCTCGGTACGCTCTTGACTCTGCGGATCTCGGAATACTGAATTCTCTATTTCCGTAACGGAATGTCCCTTGCGTTTAGCTCCAACTACCGTTCCATGTTCAAAGTATGTACAAGGGTCGCTCCAAAAGAAATGCACACTATTTTTTTCAGCCATCTTTTATTCTACATGTTTGAAAGTTTTACAGTGTGTAGATACATCCTTTAGGAACAATATTTTCATTTCTCCACATAATTTCCATCCCTCTTAACTGCCTTACGCCATCTTGGAACCAGCACCTGTATACCCGCACGGTAAAACTCTGGACCAACCTGTTGGAGCCACTGTTTGGCAGCGTGCACAGGGGAGTCATCATCTTCAAACCTTGTTCCACGAAGAGAGTCTTTCAGTTTCCCAAAGAGATGATAGTCGTATGGAGCCAGGCCAGGACTGTAAGGCGGGTGTTTGAGTGTTGTCCATCCGAGTTCTGTGATCGCTTAAATGGTTTTTGACTGACATGTGGCCGTCCATTGTCGTGCAACAGAAAAACATCCTGCTTTTGCTGATAGGGTCGAACACGGCTCAGTCGAGCTTGAAGTTTCTTCAGTGTCGTCACATATGCATCAGGATTTATGGCGGTTCCCCTTGGCATGATGTCCACAAGCAAGAGACCTTCTGAATCGATAAACACCGTAGGCATAACTTTTCCAGCAGAAGGTGTGGTTTTGAATTTTTTTTTTTCCTTGGGTGAATTTGCATAATTGCACTCCATTGACTGCCTCTTCGTCTCTGGTGAAAAATGATGGAGCCATGTTTCACCACCTGTCACAATTCTTCCAAGAAATTCATCTCCACCATTATCGTACTGTTACAAGAGTTCGCTGCATACTGTTATTCTTGTTTCTTTGTGAGCCACTGTCAACATCCTGGGAACCCACCTGGCACAAACCTTTTTTAACGCCAACACTTTCAGTATTCTGCAAACACTTCCCTTCCCCTGTCCCAACGTAGCGTGACAATTCGTTCACTGTGAAGCGCCTGTCAACAGTCACCAATTCGTTAACTCTCTGCACATTGTCTGGAGTGTGTGCAGTACGAGGCCTGCCGCTGCGAGGACAATCCTCAATATTGCCGTGTCCGCTTTCATCACGTAACCTGCTTGCCCACCGACTAACTGTACTGCGATCGGTAGCAGCATCTTCATACACCTTTTTCAACCTCTTGTGGATGTTTCCCACTGTCTCGATTTCACAGCACAGGAATTCTATGACAGCACGTTGCTTGTGAAGTACGTCGAGTGTAGCAGCCATCTTGAAGACATGCTGTGACGGCGCCACTCACGGGAACAGGTTGAACTAAGTTTGAAAATAAGCGGGAAGGTTGTATCTACACACTGTAAAACTTTCACACATGCAGAGGGAAAACTGTATTTTTACAAAAATAGTGTGCATTTCTTATGGAGTGACCCTCGTAACTTCGCGTCGTATGTACATAATCATGTCGGAAACCTTTTCACATGATTCAGCTGAGTGCAAATGACAGCTCCTCCAACGCACTGCCCTTTTACACCACGTATACGGGATAACCACTGCCGTCCCGAGACTTTCGTTACCTCAGCGTTTAGTGTGTGCTGTACACCGGTTGACCGCTGGATCATGGTTCCTCCTGTCCTTTCGTCATTACTCTGTGTGGTGTGCGTACTGTAAGACCTTATATATATATATATATATATATATATATATATATATATATATATATATATATATAACCTTCAGTACACACGCCATCAGATTATTTGACTTGTCGCTCTAACGCAGTAGGCGAGTGTCAGCAATATGTCTCGTGGTCTTATCGTGGAGTGTTTATCTTCTGCCGTTAGGTCAGACGTGCGCTTAGAGTAGCAGATTGACGGTGACCAACATTAAACAGAACTTGATTAATTTTCACACACATTTATTGAAATAATAAAAAGCATAGACATTACGTAACTTTATTCTGGATGCTGTTTACAATTAACAATCTGGAGTTCCTTTGGTCTTGGTACGTTAATCTTATTCTCACATATCTCTGATACTTGACAAAGTGTCTATTCATTTATCTTCATGTACAGGAATATGGTAATCTTATTAGGTGCAGACTGAAACTTGACTATAGACTGCTACAGACTGATGCAGACAAATGCAAACTGACTATTCGGAGGTCTGTACACTCGTTTAATACCTTGCGCGTTCAGGTATCAATGCGCGAGTGTGATCTGCGAGGAGAAAAGGTTCTACGTTAGCAGCAATCTCATTGGCTGCGTTACATATTAATATGCGGATCGGCGGAAGCATAATTTGGTCCGTCTCTAAGGCAGCGCCATCTCGTAGTGCGGAGACGGACGAGCGCTGCGCCTGCGCTGTTGTGCTTAGCGGGGCGCTCTCCAGTGGGAAAGTTGCGTACGCGCTGACTACGCGGAACTATGTACACAACACTCTGATTCTGGCATCCTTGACGACTCTGGAGATTACGTTGGATCTAGCCTCGCAGCTTTCAACAGCTGGATGCACGGCATCTAATGCACGATGACCTAAGAGTAATGGCCAACCCGAAGATTTCTTCTTCTTCAAAGTTCAGTCGAGGCAGCTAGTTGCCGGCGAAATCACGGCCAAAGCTGCGGACCGGACAACAGGCGAGGAGGTATGGGAAGCTGTTACTGCGCGCCACGAGTTGGCGCCGCCCACGGAACCGCTTCATAAAATAATACGGAGAGCTGCGACTGCAGCCGCGATTCGCAGACCTCGCCCGCGGCGGGGCGCAGTTTTTCAGCTACGCGGCCGACGCCGGAGCCGCTCTGCCGTTACCGCCACGGGCAGCCAGTTATTTATACAGCCTTGTGGATATTCAAATTGGACGCCGCGTAATAAATCCGGCGCGATTTGAATAGGACGTAAAAAGAGTCGATGCCCGCTCCAAGGGGAAGGGAAAAAATTCTGAATTAGTTATATTTATGGTAATCACATGTGGAGGAAGTTTTTTAATGCTGACGAGCGGCACCTCTCGCAAAAAGTATGCCGGGCTGACGCCACACAGCTCGCAGCTACATGGTGTGGATGCACACAACATCCTCGCTTCCTAGCGCCCCCACAGGGCGTTAACTTTTATGTTCATTGAAGCTCCGTCTGTAATAGCAGGTAGTTTGCACGAACATGCCAGGTTTACAATTGTGTCTTTGCTCAAGTCTAACAGGCATCGATCAGCCTTGTGCTCTGCATCTACAGCTATGCTCAGAAGACACCTCGCCGTGTGCGCAGGGTGTAACATTTTCCTCCTTCAGTGTACCGGTTACGAATGGTGAGCGGTAGGAAACTACGGTTTCAGATTCTCCCCACAATTCATAACTGAAGTTTACATGGTCGTACAATATGAGTGTGTCATATTTTGAAGAGTTGTACTAAGCACCGAACAGCGTAAGCAAGTCAATGGTTCAAATGGCTCTGAGCATTATGGGGCTTCTGAAGTCATCAGTCCCCTAGGACTTAGAACTACTTAAACCTAACTAACCTGAGGACAAACACACACATCCATGCCCGAGGCAGGATTCGAACGAGCGACCGTAGCTGTCGCACGGTTCCAGACTAAAGCGCCTAGAACCGCTCGGCCACTCCGTCCGGCAAACAAGTCATTAACATGAGTCCGGAAACGCATATGTTCTGAGGTGTTAACACGTGTTCATTGGAGGGGTTGAAAGACCTTTAGTCATTATTCAGCACAATCATAGCACACTGATTTGGTCAACAATGTGTTTTGACGATTTCGCTATCGGCCGGCCAGTGTGGCCGAGCGGTTCTAGGCGCTACAGTTTGGAACCGCACGACTGCTACGGCCGCAGGTTCGAATCCTGCCTCGGGCATGGATGTGTGTGATGTCCTTAGGTTAGTTAGGTTTAAGTAGTTCTAAGTTCTAGGGGACTGATGACCTCAGATGTTAAGTCCGATAGCGCTCAGAGACACTTAAATTAGCTGTACGGAAACCAAAACAATTAACCGACAGACAGTTGTACTCGGGCCGCCGCCCAGCTCGCGGCTCGGCTCCGCTGCGGCCGGGCCCGGCGCCTGCCGAGTTTTTGTGTCCAGGAATCCGGCCGCGGCTGCATTCCACGGCTGACGCCCACGCGCCTACCTGCGCCCGCCGGCGCACTCGGCCCACCTCCGGGACGCGTCACCAAACAAAACAAAGGCACCGCTCTGCGAGGGACGCCGTTCGAGCTCCGAAACGTCGTCATTCTTCCCCGTATTACGTTGTTGTATGATGCAGCTGCTGCACTCTGCATCCACTGGAACTTCCTTGCTTTACGCTGAGGTGACAAAAATCATGGGACTCCTCCTAATATCGTGTCCCACCTCCTTTTGGCCGGGGTAGTGCAGCAACTCGACGCTGGACACCCCTGCAAAAATCCAGTCCTGAGACTGGTTTGATGCCGCTCTCCATGCTACTCTATCCTGTGCAAGCTTCTTCATCTGCCAGTACCTACTGCAACCTACATCCTTCTGAATCTGCTTAATGTATTCATCTCTTGGTCTCCTCATCTCTTGGATGCCTCAAAACATGTCCTACGAACCGATCCCTTCTTCTGGTCAAGTTGTGCCACAAACTCCTCCCCCATTCTATTCAATACCTCTTCATTAGTCATGTGATCTACCGATCTAATCTTCAGCATTCTTCTGGAGCACCACAATTCGAAAGCTTCTATTCTCTTCTTGTCCAAACTATTTGTCGTCCATGTTTCACTTACATACATGGCTACACTCCATGCAAATACTTTCAGAAACGACATCCTTACACTTAAATCTATACTCGATTTTAACAAATTTCTCTTCTTCAGAAACGCTTTCCTTGCCATTGCCAGTCTACATTTTATATCCTCTCTACTTCGACCATCATCAGTTAATTTGCTCCCCAAATAGCAGCCGGCCGGAGTGGCCGTGCGATTCTAGGCGCTACAGGCTGGAGCCGACCGACCGCTACGGTCGCTGGTTCGAATCCTGCCCCGGGCATGGATGTTTGTGATGTCCTTAGGTTAGTTGGGTTTTAATTAGTTCTAAGTTCTAGGCGACTGATGACCTCAGAAGCTAAGTTGCATAGTGCTCAGAGCCATTTTGAACCCAAATAGCAAAACTCATTTACTACTTTAAGTGCCTCATGTCCTAATCTAATTCCCTGAGCATCACCCGACTTAATTCGACTACATTCCATTATCCTCGTTATGCTTTTCTTGATTTTCTTCTTGTATCCTCCTTTCAAGTTGACTGTCTCTGACAGAATTACAATGTCATCGGCGAACCTCAAAGTTCTTTATTTCTTCTACAGAGATTTTAATAACTATTCCGATTTTTTCTTTCGTTTCCTTTACTACTCGCTCAGTATACAGATTGAATAACATCGGTGACAGGCTACAACCCTGTCTCACTCCCTTCCCAACCGCTGCTTCCCTTTCATGTCCCTCGACTCTTATAACTGCCATCTAATTTCTGTACAAATTGTAAATAAGCTTTCGCTCCCTCTATTTTACCCCTGCCACCTTTAGAATTTGAAAGGGAGTATAACCGTCCATAATTTGAAAGTGCTTCTGGTGCAGGTTTTGTGTATGAACTGATCTCTCGATAATGTTCCATAAGTGTTTGATGGGATTCATGTCGGACGATCTCGGTGGTCAAATCATTCGCTCGAACTGCCCAGAATGTTCTTCTAAGTAGGCGCAAACAACTCTGTCACGGCCACCCATAAACGTTTCATCGTTGTTTGGGTAGCGGAAGTTCATAAGTGGCTGCAAATGGTCTCCAAGTAGCCGAACATAACCATCTCAAGTCAATGATCGGTTCACTTGGAGCACAGTACCCAGTCCACCCCATGTAAACACAGCCCACACCATGATGGAGCCACCACCAACTTGCACAGTGCGTTGTTGATAACTTGGGTCTGTGGCTTCGTGGCGTTCTGTGCCACACCTGAACCCTACCGTCAACTCTTACCATCTGAAATCAGGACCAGACCACGGTTTTCAGACGTTTATGGTCCAACCGATATGGTCTAGAACCCAGAAGAGTCGCTGAAGGCGATGCCGTGCTGTTAGCAAATGCACTCGCGTCGGTTGTCTGCTGCCAAACCCATCAACGCGATATATGCCCTGCTGTTAGCAAATGCACTCGCGTCGGTTGTCTGCTGCCAAACCCACCAACGCGATATATGCCGTGCTGTTAGCAAATGCAGTTTAATTTCAGAACAAATTAGTGTTTTTGCAATATTTTTTCCGAGCTCTGTGGTGCAGTGCTTAATATACTTGACTCGTTTTGAGGGATGGCAGCGCTTGTAGCGAACGGTATTTGAGGTAATTGTGTGACCGGCGTCAGAAGAACGATTACAAAGTATCACGCAGATAGCTTCGGGGACGAGCAATCAAGAGATGAGGCACAGCTCAGCCAGAATTAACGGTACCTGGCGCGCGCGCACACAGATTACCATCGTGACACTCTGAGCCGGTCGTAATCACCACTGGAAGTATCCTAACATAACGGAGCGGCGCTGAACCTCCGAATATTAGCCTTCGATGGAGGTCACGAAGCGAAGCAGCTGCGGTTGCCAGCCCGGGTTTCTTCTGCGCCCTCTGGCTCCCAGAATATCCCAAGCGCGGAAACTGCGCTCCAGTTCACCCCTTAAGTTGCTTTCTTGCTGACATAACTAATGGTTGTACCTCTGATACTGTGCTATAAACGTATGCACGAAATAAGCAACGATAACGTTTCTTTCTTTGTGTACATTTAAGAGAATCCAGATGTAGCATAGGCACACCGCTTCCACACGTTAGATAAACGTGAAGAGAATAAAGCAGTCACTTTAATTCAGCATAGCATCGAAACAGATTAGTTTCACGGTGCTCTCCACGCTCATAATTGGTATACACATAAATAACACCTGCACTTGACACGTGTTGCCTGAAAATGGCTGCAAAGGCGAAACTAAGCCACTTAAAAGACTAATTTATTGGAGAATAAATCAGTCTAGGTGGAATACGAAATGATTTTATCATCTACAATCACGAAAGTAACTTAAAACTCCCTGTCTTATGGGTAGAACTTAGGCAAAGTGTGTAACACACTACACGGCGTAAATAAAATACGAAAGACTGTTACAGACATAGAGTTCAGGTTTCCTCTTAGAGAATGTATGAGATTTACTAAAAGGATGACATAAAAAGTTTGGTATTTTTTTTATCACATGGGTCGTCAATATGGAGTGTCAGTGTTGTTAATAACAAAGTAGCACATAAAGCGATATGTGACGCAGTTAACCTCTCTTTGAGGACCGTTGAAAGGGAATGCCATTTCTTCGTGCAAGGGCAGGGAGGTATGCTGTAACTGTAACAGGCTACCTGGAAACATTGCTGTGCTGTACGAATTCTGCTTCGCCACGAGCCCCCCCCCCTCCCCAGTATCTTGTTTGCCTACGGATGAAACTGAAAATGTTCTCTCACATCTAAAACATTTACATGTCGCAACATTGAACCACTGAAAGACGCCCGACAAAAAGAAACGACAATGTTCCCGTTACTTAGAAACTATGTGTGACGCCGTTCTACTGCGTCACTATTTTACTACCGTCAATTGCATCCTGAAATTGCGACATGTTTCATTGAAAGCCGTTAACTGACTGAAAATGCAAGAACTGTTTACTACATGTTTATTCTTACGACCCGCCAGAAATTTCATGTACAATGACTGACATTAAAGAAACGACACTGACGCTACTAATTTGTGAATGCACCGCACATATTAAGTTAATGGTGGGCATCATCAAAGTAAGACGCCATTTGTACCCAACTACGTCTACACTCGATTCTGCCGCCGCTGAAAACATTTCTACGTGTCCTTTCCCGTGAGGCAGCTGCTTTTTTTGTCGTCGGGAGGAGCGTGAAAACCTTAAGCGTTCGTCGTCTGCGCTGATAGAACGTAAAGTTACAGCTCAAGATTGAACAAATCGTTCTATTGTCGGACATCTTATTCCTGATTGTTTTTCAAGTTCGAAAACCATTAGTCGATAACATTTTATTCAGCTCCTCCTAACATTGTCGTTTTTTTGCAACTCAGGATGTTATAGCTGGCCTTCATAAACCACACGTGAGATTTTCATATTCTGTCGCTAGCTAAGCGCAAACTTTTAGTCCTACATAAGAAATGAACAGGACCTTTTTGCAGGAAATTTAATGCAGCAGAATTTTTGTACTGGGATACTTTTTCGCTGGTGGTCACGGTTTCCGCGTTATTCAAGAGAAATGTACAAAAGTGACTTTCAAATGCAACCCCATCCCACACTCATCCCTTACCAGTCGGGATTTCTGGTATATTGTTCGTGGCACATCCTCTCACTGTACAAAAATTCCCGATTACACGAACTATACCCGATATTCCATATTTTTTGGTCTCTACTGATTGGGTTATTACGCCATCAGCATAGACGGCTCCTTCGTTAACATTATCAATTTAAACGTGCCCGCGAGGGCAATTAACTAAAAACGACTTTGCAGACGTTACGCTGAAACTAATTCCCTTGACAATTCGCCGGCCGGTGTGGCCGATCGGTTCTAGGCGCTACAATCTGGAACCGCGCGACCGCTACGGTCGCAGGTTCGAATCCTGCCTCGAGCATGGATGTGCATGATGTCCTTAGGTTATTTAGGTTTAAGTAGTTCTATGTTCTAGAGAACTGATGACCTCAGATGTAAAGTCCCATAGAGCTCAGAGCCATTTGAACCATTTTGAACATTGACAATTGGATGCAAACTTACCTCTTACAAGCACAGTAGTTTCGTAGTCAGAATGCCTGACGAATGCGACTATATAAATGTTTATATTATGCGGTTAAAATGCACAAAACTATGAGCTAAATTTTACACAAAAGTCAGTTTTACAATTTGTAAGTGCTCGACTAAGGTCCAGGACCAGTCAACGAAGACTAAAGAAGGTCGAATGTGGGAAATAAATCGTGCAGTCTCAAATTTTTGTACAACGGTACGAGGGAGTGCCGTGAATAACATACTACAAATGCTGACCGGTGGAGGCTGAGTGTGGGAGTAGGGGGTACATCTGAAGATTACTTTTCTACGCTTTTCTTGAATAACTCGAAAACCGTGACCTCCAGCGAAAAAGTATCCAGCACAAAATTCAAGTACATTACATTTCCAACAAAAAGCTACTGTTCATTTTTTCTGTAGGACTAACAGTTTGTGCGTAACGAACGAGAGAATATGAAAACCTAGCGCGTGGTTTTTGAAGGCCAGCTGCAACATTGCGGGTTGCATAAAACGACATCACTGAAGGCAGTTGAATAACTCTGTATTTTGAACCGTTTGTTGAAAAACTAGTGCAAGTTTGACGGTTTCAAAGTATTCCGCCGTATTTTGGAAGTGGCCACAGAGGGTTTAGAAGTGCAGAGGCTGGTGCCAAGCGCAGTCAGCTTTTGTGCACGTGTGCGGCCTGCAGGGCTGTTGGCTGCCGATATTGAACGGAACATAAAAGTTTTAATTTGTAGCTTATCCGCCGGCTCAAACAACATAAATAATAAATCCAGGTCGCCGTAACGCTGAGATATTGTGCCCGCTATCGGTTTCTGATACGCACACACAGCCTGTCGCTCGTAAATCGCACGCACAGCGCCACGTCATAGCCCACCGCACACCACACTCCCACAACGACGCCGCCCTATCTGACGCGTGACGTATCAGCTAGCCGCAGGGCGGGCGTCCGCAGGGGCCTGTTTCTGCTGCGGCTCAGCTCAGCATTCAGTCCCACTTGGCCAGACTGCCCACGAGCAACGGCGCCAGAATTGCGCAACCACGAAAACGCCATGTTAGCCCTGCCATGAGCCCCATTGTTGCAATACTTGGTACAGCCGGTACCAACAATAACCACTGCTGGTTTAGGTTCGCCCTTGGTTAGTAATATCACAGTCTAACTAACATAACAGTCGCGACACTTCGCCTCGATTTTGTTGCCTACCGCGCCAGCAGCGCCCCAAGCGGCCATTAGCTTAAACTGTGAGTTCAGCTCGATCGTGAAAGCGAATAATAGTTGTCTATTTTGATTTCTACAATGGTTTTTACAAGCGGGAGCGTTTGTAGCGCAATAAATTGCAGCAGCAACAGTTAGAACACACAACAGCTATCTTTGTTTTACGTTTCCTAAGGACACTGACAGATATATACCATCATGTTACTAAACTGTATTGTCGGGATTCACTTGCATACTACGTGTGTGTAATGATTAATGTTACGTTTCAGGGGCAGAAAATGTCGAGTTAATAGCAGACGAGAAGACCTTTTGAAAAAAGACGCAGTTTAACTGTATAATAATATTAGGTTTTGTTCGCTACATTTCGAGCAAAACCTGTTCGTGAGCGCAGACAATAATAAACTCATGTGGATTGCAGTGCCCTCACTATTTGATATCCCAAAGAAGCCACCTCAACTGACGATGAAGAGAAAACTGCCACAAAGATTTGACAATCCATCTAAAGTTGTAAAACAGTCCTATGACACAGAAGTAGACAGTTCAACTCTCCATGTATCAGTGCCAGATTCGTGTGAATCGTCAACACAGACCTGCTTTGACGATAAAGGGGTTAGATTAAGTGCCGTTATTCGTGTCTTACAAAAGTGTTATGTTTGGTATGTATTTCATTCACTTCTGCTGTTAGTCACTTAATTTTCCTTGCTTCCTTCGCGTGATGACATTATTTTGTTAGCACTTTGTTCACTGACCGATTGTTTGAAAATTATTCAAATATTTGGTTTTGAGTGAAATGTAATGTAATCAGCTCATTATAATGTTTTCAAGATATTTTTCCCACTATTTGGCAGTTGCTTGTCCCACTTATAATAATATAAAGATAAAGGTTGTACTTGTGGCAACAGGCGACAATAACAAACGGAGTAGGCCTACAGAACGATAAATGCGCTGTCGATCGCTTTTGAATGTAGAGGAACATGTCTGTGCTTCTTACATGTGAATCTGTGTTTGTATTCTTTTGATATCAACGTGGTACGCTGCAATTCTATCCAACGTCACAAGTGTTTCTTCAAGCGTATGCTGTAGCTTGCCACTCGATTAATGGTTTTTGTCCATACTTGAGCTTATTTTAGAAACATACATGAGTCCTGATACTATACAAACCCCTCTGAGGCAAGAAAATAACTCAAATAGTTTGTAAATTAAGTAGGAAATGGATGCAAAACAAACATTATGCTTACGACGCTAGTGTCGCTCCGTCTGTCAAACAGTAACAACTTTTACAGCAGTTAGTGTCGCGACTGTTATGTTAGACTGGTAATATGTAGGAGGTCCTTTGTTAGGCCGGTATTACACTATCAAATTTCTTTGTCAAAAATCTTTGTCAGAGATATTTGATGGTGTAATAGGGAACTTTATCAAATGTCGTCCAATATTTGATCAAATCGAGGGCCTCGCTGTAGATTTGATCAAAGAAGTCGCTTGTCTTCTGTTCACTGTAATGTGACATGTTACCACATGGAGCGCTAGCATCGTCTGTAGTGTTTTTATAAACATTGCCGGTAAATACAACTAGTGTGTTCCGACAACTACAAAATTAATAGAGATTGAAACGTCCCCTTTGAAAAATTATACACGACTGTGCTTTAACTGACACACAATATCTTTAGCGCAACGCAATCTGACTTCCAAAAATCCCTACGAAAGAATGGCCCTGACTAGCATTAATCTATACCTTTCACAAATCACTTACCTCAGAAAAAATCTTCGTTACTCGAACTACTGCAATACAGCGAGCACCACTACTGCCAGCTAAATAAAAGATTCTAACTACGGAATGCACTAACTACTGATAGGTATAGTTAGCAAATGAAAGATTTTAATAGAGAACAAACAGTGTATTTACCTTAATAGTCAAAAAATATATGATAGTTCATGACATCCAGTCTTACAAATTACAAAACTCCGCCATCTCTCTCCCCACGTCCACCACTGCTGGCGGCTCACCTCCAACTGCGCAACGCTACGCGCTGTTAGCATCCAGCTGCCGCTGCCCGACACTACAATGGCAGACAACAATGCAAACCAGCCACAGACTGCACACGGCACAGCCAGTGATTTTTATACGGAGCGCTATGTGGCGTTACCAATAAGAAAACCTAAACAGCCTACTTACATAGCCCCCATGCTCCCCACAAAAAAATTTACAAATTGTTTTGGGCAGTGGCCATTACAGGTTTGAAAATTTTTTTCATAATTACAATAACAAAGAAATGAAATGCACACACTTATCGATACAATGTTGGTCAAAAGCTAAAATTTTCTCACAGTCCATAAAGACAGTGCTGATCATTCATCAAAGTAAAATTGCAGTGTTTTTCTCAAAGTCTGAGCAGTAAAAGAAAATGCACACGGAAGTAGTGGATTTCCATGCAGTCTTGAGGAAGTGTTGTCCTTCCAACAGAAAGGCAGTGCTGACTCTTGACAAGCAGACAGGTAATGGGCCACAGCAGAGTCAGTCGACGTTGAAAACTATCGGTAGGTAGGTCATCACAGAGCAGACCCACTGTAGTCCTGGTAGAGATTACGGTATTGGTGGGCCACCAGAGGTGCAGACCCATTGCATTCCTTGTAGAAATAATGGTATTGGTGGGTCATCAAAGGTGCAGACCCACTGTAGTCCTTGGAGAGATGGCCAGCAGCCATCTGTTTGACTGTGCAGGCGCACAATCACCATTGAAGAGTCTTGCAGATAATATAACAAGTCCATAACCACCACTTGTGCACTCAGAAAAATTGTTTTTGACTTTTCCTTAGAACCAGCAATGCTGTTATCCATTCCCTTACTGAGTTATTAACACACGTGCAAACACTATCAGTCCCTACTTCTCACATATTGTCCATATACAATGACCAACAGAAACGTGTGCAGTGGAATGTAATTTACAAGTTACTTAATTTGATGAACTGGTGTCAATTACAATTTTATAACATAAGAATACAATAACAAAGGTACAAAATACATTATTAAAAAACATAACAATACAGATAACATTAGCAGTAGTACAGGCTTTACAAAAGAATCGAAATAGCAAATACAGCAGTGTTACAAAATGACGACGTAAGTACATACATAAAAGATCAGAATAACTTTTGAAACATCAACTTCACACATGAGCATTAAAACAAAACACAATAAATAATGTCTGAACATATTTACAAAGAAAATAACATAGTATTTGAAAAATTCTACAACATAAATCTTATTAGCTAAACACATAAAGACAGGAAAAAGACAAATACACAAGGGTACATAAACACATAGAGGGATAATACGAAAGGAAAGGACAGGGTTTGTTTTACTGCAGTATTTTGCAAACAAAACTTTCTTCACTTCTCGGAGATCTCCCTTCGTTCTTCATTATTTCCAAAAAGTCCTATCTATACCTGCTTTCTGTACTTTTCTCATCCTCTTTCAAAAATAGTTTTTCTCCACTATACACTACTTTTTTTTTTTTTTTTTTTTTTTTTTTTTTTTTTTTTTTTTTTTTTTTTTTTTTTTAGAGAACAAACAATGTATTTACCTCACTAGTCATAATATATATAGCAGTTCATGACACCAATTCTTACAAATTTCAAAACTCCGCCATCTCTCTCCCCACGTCCACCACTGCTGGCGGCTCACCTCCAACTGCGCAACGCTACGCGCTGTTAGCATCCAGCTGCCGCTGCCCGACACTACAATGGCAGACAACAATGCAAACCAGCCACAGACTGCACACGGCACAGCCAGTGATTTTTATACGGAGCGCTATGTGGCGTTACCAATAAGAAAACCTAAACAGCCTACTTACAAGATGTATGACGCTGATGAGGCGCTTTACAACGTGAGGCACCCTGAACACATAAATAGATTAAGAAGATTGGAGACCTGACCTGACCTAACCTAACCTAACCCTCTCCTGTAGCAAGGAATCGAGGTGTTAACAGTGAGCCTGTCTTCTGTAGATGTAGCAGTTCTTAAGTGAATATTGTGCTCTGTGATATGAGGATACACTTCACTGAGCACATACAGAAATGTATGCTCATTCATCCTTAAGTAATTGATGTAGGACTTGACGTCCTCTATTATAAACTCACGTAACAAGTTTTGTTGAATGCTTTTATCGTATAGTCGTAAAACCCACGGCTTCACCCAGGTACGTTTCCTTTTTTTCCCTCGCTTCTCTTCCGCATGTGCACACAGTGCAATTGTGGTACATGCCACTGCTGCGGTTAATAACAAGTTTTTGTTGTCAGCCATTTTGAACTTTAACGAAAAATATGATGACAGTGTAATACCCCTTCTAGCGCTACTTCAACGATCTTTGTCAGATATATTTGACGGAATAATTGATCACATCTTTGATCAAATCTTTGGCAAAGAAATTTGATAGTGTAATACCGGCCTTGCGCATGAATTTGGTATGAGACTAGATTCAGCATGAAGGGGGGGAGGGGGGGGGGGAGGCGGTAGAAATAGGAATACGCCCTATATACGTCTTTTAAACTCGTCAGCGGGTCTTATGACGTCATCTCCGATATCGCTGTTTCCATACGCTCGCAGACTCGGCTCGTCAGTCCCTGCCGCCGTTCCTTTAACTACAATCTCGTCGCTCGAGTGTCTCGTCTGTTTCGAGATGACTATTTCAGTGTTGAAAGGAGAGCGAGTACATGACTTAACACGCACAATACATGACTCGCAGCCTCTTCACCACGTTCACATATGTTAAGCGTTACTGTTATTATTCACTAATACATTGATAGATCAGTTACCACTGAATATTGTTCTATATAAAATTTCGAAGACTGCTGTAAAATTAATTATTTATTTGCGTTGGGCGAACTTTTTATGTTTCCTGTCTGAACCCCGGACTACTGCATCAGACTTCTTCTAGACGTTAC
The DNA here is from genome assembly GCF_023897955.1 of Schistocerca gregaria. Lineage (NCBI taxonomy): Eukaryota > Metazoa > Arthropoda > Insecta > Orthoptera > Acrididae > Schistocerca > Schistocerca gregaria. Next base: position 485,098,404 of record NC_064924.1, read on the forward strand.
TCTTCATCTTATGTAGCAAATTTGCAGTTGTATACAGAGCATCAGTTAATTTTCGTCCTACAGCCTTTACACTCGAAAGAAACACAACTTAGTTACTGCCGAGAAAAAAAAATGGCTCTGAGCACTATGAGACTTAACTGCTGTGGTCATCAGCCCCCTAGACTTCGAACTACTTAAACCTAACTAACCTAAGGACATCACACACATCCATGCCCGCGACAGGATTCGAACCTGCGACCGTAGCAGCAGCGCTGTTCCGGACTGAAGCGCCTAGAACCGCTCGGCCACAGCGGCCGACCACAGCCGAGAACCGGTCACTTTGGCACCACAACAGTAAGACGGTGCACTCAACTCTCGTGCTACGTAACGGTTTTACATTTCTACGTGCGTTATTTAAGGGGAACGAGTCGACGGGCAGTAAGCGACCAGATCGCCACCATTCTCAAACTCGGCACACTCTCGGGAAGGAAACCAGTATAACGCCGGCCTAATAGCTGCACCTTGATTTCAACACTGATCTCTTGACTCTCATCTCTAAGAGGTGGGTGTGATATCAGCAGTTACAGAAAGAGATCTTCCTAACGTGCCTTCATTAAGTCTAACGGTCAACTGCGCGTCTCTTCTCCACGGCGGTAATTTCCATGGACAGTGCTGTAACTTCTACAACGACTATTCAATCCGTCATAAGAACGGCAGAAAAGTTCATGTAATGAAGGTATTTTTACTTATTAATTTCTTGTCAGAATCGAAGAAGAGTTACATCACAGAATTTGTCTCACACACATTTACTACTCTGGGGCAAAAAATACCATTGACGAAAAAAAGTTAACCCCGGCGATTAATCAGAGTTGAGAAAACGCGATAGGTTTTGTTGCATGAGCCTCCACTCTCTACTCGTCTAGCTGAAGAGAAATTGTGAATATCTTTAAGGAGACTAAGTTAAGCGAGTCGTAAAAATTAGCTGTCTCACCAGGGTGAGACGTAACCCTTTTATACCACGAGTGATTCAAGACATCGCAACAAGGTTTTCGGCAAGTAATAGTAGGTAGCTCTCGGTCTTCAGGCCACAAGTGGCCCATCGGGACCATCCGACCGCCGTGTCATCCTCAGCGGAGGATGCGGATAGGAGGGACGTGTGGACTGCACACCGATCTACCGGTCGTTATGATGGTTTTCTGTGACCGGAGCCGCCACTATTCGGTGGAGTAACTCCTCAGTTGGCATCACGAGGCTGAGTGCACTCCGAAAAATGGTAACAACGCATGGCAGCCCGGATGGTCACCCATCCAACTACCGGCCACGCCTGAAAGCGCTTAACTTCGCTGATCTGACGGGAACCGGTGTATCCACTACGGCAAGTCTGTTGCCGTAACAGTAGGTAGACGGGCACGTAATTATATTTCGTGGATAATAAACTTAACTCATTTGCCTATAGAATACTGGAGCGAGAATGGTTAGTAAAAGTGTACAATATACTTTCAACGGCATTCGAAAGCCCTAGAAAACACCAGTACATTGGCATTATGCCTATTAATGTTGACGTTGAAACATTTCAAAAAATACCAGAGAAATGAGCTGAAATTGAAAGTAAAAACCCGTGAATCGGCTATTGGAGTATAAATACCGCCGAGTAGGCCTCTCATAGCCCCAGTTTCCGTCATTAAATCGACTCTTTCGCCTTTCTTCTTGTTTCCGAAAAAACTGTTCTCTTAAACACGAGTGCATACATACGTTTAAAGGAGTCTTCTTAAGCAGTTTGTGATACGGTACGCTAGAAGTTCGCGCGTAGTTACATTTGTAGCACTAGTGATCCTGTACCTAAGCCGCATAAAGCAGGCCCAGGTGGAAATGCATCTTGTCCTAGCTTTCTGGGCCTACCTTCTTATTGCGTATGGCGTCGGAGCTTGTGACTTGGGCGCGTTTGACCCTAGTTGCTTTTTGCGCCCTAAAGCAAAACAAATACAAAACCAAACCAAAGGACCCCACTTGACGGTGTTCATTCAAGAATAAACTTGCCTTTTAATTTTACATTGCTCGGATACGATGGCGAAAAGTTTCCATGCCAAAATTAACGAGCGTAATACTACTGCACTCGTCCCACTTCCGAATGCCGTTAGAAAGTACATCTTTCCATTAAAAATAACCACAACTGCTTTGACACCTCGGCCGATTTTATAGTTACGGATATTGCCACGTACCTCAGCGTTTTATCATTTGCCAAAAACTACGTGTGGATGACTTGAACCGTTCACGAAAGAAGAGGAGTTGAAGTTTTAAGTTACTCACCCTGTACATCATCTCGTTTATGGCGTTTTTTTTATGACTAGCGCAAGGTAGTGCCCCATTTAATTCCCACAGTCACTGTGCCGCAGAAGGACTGGAAGTATGAGCTGTGCTCTACGAAGCAGCAATGTTACCTTGCGAATATTAAGGCCAGCGAAAGATTTGCGCCAACCATCTCGGCTATGAAGCGCGGCGAGCATGCGGAGCCCTGTTGGTTTTCCCTGCAGGAGACATACCAAGCTGCGTGGATAGTTGGTAGTGTATCGCGGCCTGCGGAGCTTCTCGGTCCCTGAGGATGTGCATAGTTGGCGGGGCTCGCGGATAGTTGCAGGCTAAGACCGCAAGCCGCTCCCCCACGGTATCGAGCGCCACCTGCCACCGGCCACGGCGCATTCCGCCCGCCAGCGCTACCAAGAAACACCGGAACCCACCGCTCCGTTCCCAAGTACCAGCAGTGCCGCAATTCCATGTGGCGAATCTCTGCTCTATGTTTCTCCGTAAGAACCTCGAATAATCACTTTGTGTGTTTTCGGCTAAGCATTTTATAGTCATTGTCACATGCTAGCTACCAACTGACGAGAGTTTTCTCCAACACTAGCAGTATTCGCGATGGAAATGAAAAGAGACAGCACGCTCGCTTTCGTCAAGCTTCTCTGACACTGTATGCACACACTGCGAATCCAAAACAAATGCGAACTGACGTCCAACTGCTGGCCCGCGGTCATTGGTGTCAGTGCGCAAAGAAGGGGGGAGGAGGGAGGCAGTGGGCGAGGCGAGTGTGCAAGAGGGGGGCGATTCCCCCTCCCTTGGAATCTGAGTACAGAGTTTTTATTCCTTACAGTAATCTCATACATTTCTACAGGAATAAAACAAGTTTTGTGTATCACCTATAAACTTTGAAACGTACTTCGCGGCCTGTAATACGTTTGTTTCTTCCTGTTGTTTGTTGTTTATTCAGTCGGAAGACTGGTTTAATGCATCTCCTCAATCTAGCCTATCGTTTGTAAGCCTTTCTGCATTATCTCTGCTACCTACATACATTCGAACCAGCTTACTGTACTCATGCCTCCGTCTCGCTCTACGTTTTTTACACCTCCTCCCCCCCCCCCCCCCCCTCCTCTGTGTATAGCTCTGGATTTCTCAGGATGCGTCCTATCAATTGAATCCTTCTTTTCTCACCAATCTGATTCAGTAACTTCGCATTCGTTATCCGATCTAACAGTCTAATTTTCTATATTCTTCTGAAACGCTTATACAACGCATTTCCCCAGGGCAGTGGTCATTATGTTTTGCTTCATTAGTGTATATGCCGCGGTTGCACTGTTTGGTTCTCCTGTACATTCCAGGCTGCTCTATTACTGATATTAGCAACCTGTACTATTCTCTAAGAAACTACTAATAACAAATTTTGCAACTAAGGAACGACGGAACATAACGGGTTATCAAAAAGTCAGTATAAATTTGAAAACTGAATAAATCACGGAATAATGTAGATAGAGAGGTACAAATTGACACACATGCTTGGAATAACATGGGATTTTATCAGAACCAAAAAAATACAAACGTTCAAAGAATGTCCGACAGATGACGCTTCATCTGATCAGAATAGCAATAATTAACATAACAAAGTAAGACAAAGCACTGTAAAGCATGTCCGAAGTTATGGTGAGGCATTGGCGTCGGATGTTGTCTTTCAGCATCCTTAGAGATATCGGTCGATCACGATACACTTGCGGCTTCAGGTAACCCCAAACCCAGCACGGACTGAAGTCTGGGAACCTGGGATACCAAGCACGACGAAAGTGACGGCTGAGCACACGATCGTCACCAAACGACGCGCACAAGAGATCTTTTACGCGTCTATCAATATGGGATGTATTTTTTTTTGTTCTAATAAAACCCCATGTCATTCCGAGCATGTGTGTCAATTTTTACCTCTCTATCTACATTATTCCGTGATTTATTAAGTTTTCAAATTTATACTGACTTTTTGATCACCCGGTACATAAAACGATGACTTTATTCGATAACTTCTTGCATATTAAGGGAGGAAGTTCATGAAATTGACCAAAAATATCAGTTATCAATTCCTTTTTTTATTTATTAATAGAACTCATAAACGATAAGTCTCCAGGGTGTCAATGATGAAATGCCTTTAAAAAAATTAAATGTCTAATGCGACCATTGTCCCACACCCACTTTCTCAAGCAACACTTCAATACTTTCTCGTCGAACAACGATTCGGTGGATTACTTTCCAGCAAACCTGCACGGGATACATCTAGAAGGCTGCGAATATACTATTCGGTTTTCTAGACCGTCTGTGAGCCCCTTCTGTATCTTAGAAACGATAAAAAACCATCTGCTTCGTTTATGAATAAGCAATCGTTATTTTGCCACATTTTCCTCTGCTACAGTTAGACGACGCAGTTCTCGTATTTAATGACAGTGACGTAGAAAGGATGATGGTATTAGAGAAAATGGACTTCAAGATAGACAATTTCACTCAAGACATCTTGAGAAAAATATATTTGCAGGGCCTATCTGCAGCTGAAAAGCCAGCTGAAGACCAGGTAAAGGAAATAAGGCAGAAAACTAAAAACCAGAGGAGAATCGCTAAAGGGAAGAGGACCCTGAGTAAAAATCTGGGGCCTTCTGAATAGGAGACATAAGAAAAATTTTCTATAAATTTTATATTACACTTACAGAACTATGATTAAAAATTATCAAAATTCTATTCGATTCACTGAAAAACCCTCATGAGAGAAGCTTACTACAAGCAAAGAAATGAAACAAAGAAGATTTTGTAGAAATTTCTTGAATAGTTTCTTGAGAAAAAGGTACATATATTATTTTTTGAAAATGTGTTCATTTCATGTAAAGCATGGAACAAAGGTTCATTGTCGTATCTTCAAAATTGAGGATTTCGTGCATCTTCTGAATGGTGAATGTTTTTCATGAACGTGCTCCCTTAAAGAATCTAGCAAGTAATCGTATATACTGTCTTGCAACGGATACAAAAACACACAGTAAGCTTCATATTTTTGCTTGTGACACTTTGTACCACACAGGAAACAAACGCAATTCCAACCCTTCTACTCCGACCAAGTTTCTCCAGGGGTTACTCCTTGTTGTAAGGCACATGCTGTAGCGACAACTGTACAACTTACCTAAATTAATCCAAGTAAATAACTATCAATAATGCATCGTTTTTGCGTGCAATTTCACACAGGACCCGCAAGACAAACACCGTTGTCCTCGATGGTGAGTGTTCATCGGAGGTGAGGGTATCATCTGGAGTGCCCCAGGGAAGTGTGGTAGGTCCGCTGTCGTTTTCTATCTCCATAAATGATCTTTTGGATAGGGTGGATAGCAATGTGCGGCTGTTTGGTGATGATGCTGTCGTGTACGGGAAGGTGTCGTTCGTTGAGTGACTGTAGGAGGATACAAGATCACTTGGACAGGATTTGTGATTGGTGTAAAGATTGGCAGCTAACTCTAACTACAGATAAATGTAAATTAATGCAGATGAATAGGGAAAATAATCCTGTAATGTCTGAAAACTCCATTAGTAGTGTAGCGCTTGACACAGTCACGTCGATTAAATATTTGGGCGTAACATCGCAGAGAGATATGAAGCGGGACAAGCATGTAATGGCAGTTGTGGGGAAGGCGGATAGTCGTGTTCTGTTCATTGGTAGAATTTTGGGAAGAAGTGGGTCATCTGTAAAGGTGACCACTTATAAAACACTAACACGACCCATTCTTGAGTACTGCTCGAGCGTTTGGGATCCCTATCAGGTCGGATTGAGGCAGGACATAGAAGCAGTTCAGAGGCGGGCTGCTTGATTTGTTACTGGTAGGTTTGATCATCACGCGAGTGTTACGGAAATGCTTCAGAAACTCTCTAGAGGAAAGGAGGCGTTCTTTTCGTGAATCGCTACTGAGGAAATTTAGAGAACCAGCATTTGAGGCTGACTGCAGTACAGTTTCACTGCCGCCAACTTACATTTCGCGGAAAGGCTACAAAGATAAGTTAAGAGAGATTAGGGCTCGTACAGAGGCATATAGGCAGTCATTTTCCCCTCGTTCTGTTTGGGAGTGGAACAGGGAGAGAAGATGCTAGTTGTCGTACGAGGTACCCTCCGCCACGCGCCGTATTGTGGATTGCGGAGTATGTATGTAGATGTAGATGTTGTAGAGCCCAGCAAGAAGTGTGCATTCGCATCGCCCCGTACCACAGTCAAGAGGAAAATGAATCATTCGAAAACGCTTTCACAGAATGTCTGACATGCTTGATATTGCACACCACGTATTTTTTCCACGTTCTGGCGTCATAAATTTGTCACGTAGCACAGTGTCGTTCGAATTCACAGGCTGTACTAGGGCGGCTTTAGGATTCGCAGCGTGGAACTCGGCCGTTGACCCACCATCCTGCAGGGAAGCGGAGTAGATTGCCAGACTTTTGCATCCTCGGACGCAGCGAGTGGAATGGAGTAAGCGCGCTATTTGTCAGGGGACCGCCATTAGGCCAGGCTGGACCAGACCGGACTGGACTACCATCTCTAGCGACAGGGCTCTCTCAAAAAGGCACATCTCTCTCTCCCCCTCTCTCTCATGTTTTATGCGCCCAACGCAGCGCCGGGCTTTATTTCAGCTCCAATTTATGCAGAGCAGCGCTCTGGGATCCCGCGCCATTTGTCTTTTATGTGATCAAAAATGCAATAACTCTTGCATACAAAATGCAAGCTTTACAATGACTTTGAGGACGGCGGCCGCCGGTGGGCAATATTTATGGCCGCTCGGGCCTGCCTGCATATTGCATTCACACAGCGTTTGTAGATCCGGCGATGGTCCTCTCGCCCCCCCCCCCCCCCCCCTCTGGCTCTCTCCTTTGCCCCCCTCCCCCACCCCAGTCTTTTTTAATCGCCGCAACAATGGCGGCGGCGGCGGATCAATGGTATCGGACAAAGGGGGCGCGGCCGCCGGGGACCTTGGAATTAGCGACGCAGCCATTCAGGGGGCGATCCTCATGCAAATACGGCGTGAGTCATGACGCCGCACGGCCCCGTTGGGATGAGCAGAACAGGTCCCGCCGAGCGCTGGGGCGCGCGTTGCAAGATGCACGAACCGCGACGGCAGAACGTCAGAGGTTTGTCCAGCTGCGTAAGGGCGACTTCAGGGCAAAAGCGACAGAAGATAACGGCAAACAGGCCGAACGCGAGGGAAGGAACAAAACAACCAGGGAACACGTAGTAAAAGGAGTCTAAAAATAAAAATAAAAAAACTAATGCAATTTTGTCATGTGATGACGTGATGGAGACCGTGGCTCTTGTTTGAAGACAAATGTTGATGGTGTTAGGACAGCAACCAGCCACAAATTTACTTTCAGTTCCTTTATTCAAAGGCTACCGTTACCGGTTCCGAATCGTTGTGATTCATCCTCAGACGGTTACATGCTTTCTTTATGACATATGGTGTTTTTTGCTCTAAAATATAAATAATATATAATTATAAAAACGCCACACACAGATGGTTGCGTTACAGATTTTCGTTGCATGTGACTTACCTGAAACTTCAGTTTTTCATAAAATTCGTCCAGCAGATGTAAATGCATTCCCACTGCATTCTTATTGTTGTACACGTAAATTGTTCTCACTGAACACTCGAGATTTGTCATTGAGATGATTTCTACCACGCACCACATGTTTTGATACATACAAAGAGCTTACAGACATATATATCACAGATGCTATGATATATCGTAACATTTAATGATGATGTCCTATGTTTGGAAAGCATCATATGTTCATTTACACAACTGTAATGCCTTTTACACTAGTACAGAGACAGTGAATTTTTTTTTGAGTTGATATTGCTAAAATAATTATAAAGTTTTACATATATATTTAGAACTGTATAGGTAAAATAGTATATAAACTAGCCCGAATAACAGGCATCCCGGAGAAGATTTGCTGTGACAATTCGTCTGAAGCGTTGTGGTTATACAATCCACAACTATTTTTTTTTTTTACAAATTTAAGTCGCAACTGTTCAATATATTTTTCTTGGTGCTAACAGTCCTTGAAGTTTTGCTGTCTTCAGTCCGAAGGTTGGTTGATACTGCTCTCCACACCAGTGTATCATTGTGCAAAACTCTTCGTCTCTGCGTAACTGCTGTAATCTGCATCCATTTGTAACTGCTTCCTGTAGTCTGGAGACTTGCTCTTACCCACAATTTTAACGGCCTCCCCCCACCCCACCCCCTCCTCTTTTCCGCTCGCTCTCTTTCTCTCTCTCTCTCTCTCTCTCTCTCTCTCTCTCTCTCTCTCTCTCTCTTTCTCTCCTCTACTCCATAACCAAACTGACGATTCCAAGGTGCCTCAGGATATCTCCTATCAACCTATACTTAATTTAAATCATATTGTACCGCAGTTGTTTTCCCATAAGATTCATTATTTCTTCATTAGTCACCATGTCTATTCCTTCTTCAGATTACTCTGTAACATCACAAAAAATGGTTCAAATGGCTCTAAACACTATGGGACTTAACATCTGGGATCATCAGTCCCGTAGACTTAGAACTACTTAAACCTAACTAACCTAAGGACATCACACACATCCATGCCCGAGCCAGGATTCGAACCTGAGACCGTAGCAGCAGCGCAGTGCTGGACTGAAGCGCCTAGAACCTCTCGGCCATAGCGGCCAACTGTAGCATCACATTTCAAAAGTTTTTGTTCTGTTTATCGTCCATGTAAGTAAAGCAAAGCAATCATCAGTCCGAAGGTTGTTTAGAAAGAGGTCGTGTTCCGATGCCTTCCTCCGACCTTTCAACTGCTTACCCAACCGGTTATAAGGGCACCTACAGTTAAACGTGGATTATGTCCCTCGATGCAACTCGACATTCTTCACATCAACAGACACTGCCAGTGTTAAAGGAGTGATAAGTGACAGATAAAAGACCCTAGTATCGCCGGGGATCGTAGCCGAGACCTTCGTATTTTCAGTCTGGCGATTTACCTCTCGGCCACACTACACTTCTGTACAGGAGTACAACGTAGAACAATTAGAAAAAACTCCTTAACTTTTAAATTTATATTCTTTGTTAACAAATTCTTCTCTTTCTGTGACGCCCTTCTTGCTTGAAGTGTGTGGACATGGCGAGGACAAGGCTACTGTTTCAATTAGACATAATCGGGACAGTCAGGAGCTTAGCGTTGAAAGAGAAGTGAGCCAGTAATATTCCGAGTCTCCAAAACAGTTCTCAGCACTGCCAGACGAAATTATCATAACCTTGAACTGGAAAAACGAAGAAGGAATACACGTCAATCGAACATACCTGAGCCACCTTCGTTTTACATGCAATCTAACTTTGGTTTACTTTACTGAAAAAGCACCATCACCTGTTGCAAATACACATACACACCGTCAACGGCTTGCATTCTTGAATCAAAACTCATGGTGGGTTGATTTACAGGGGAGTTGCCGTGAAATGGTCGCCTGGTATGTTTTCTCAGTGTCTTTCTCTAGCGAACAATATTCACGATGTTCTTGATGTTTTCAGATTCATTCACAATGTTTCTCACTATCATTCACGACATTTGGACAATAACACAAACTGTCGAGAAGAACCGCGTGTGTTGACTCAATTATATTAAATGAAAATAAATACAGAGCGTCAGAGACGACTTGATACAGTGAAAAAGTAGAAAGCTACTTGAACTTTATTCGTCGGAGAAAGATGATGAAAGCAAATGTCTCGGGCGATTATTTCAAGGCAACTGAATTTTCTGTCAGCGTGTCATGTGTTTTGACGTATTCCCTCTGGTGATCAGTGTGTGTGTGTGTGTGTGTGTGTGTGTGTGTGTGTGTGTGTGTGCGTGCTTGCGTGCGTGTTTAATGGAAACTGGTAACGGTGTTTTTTGAGAAAAATATACCAAAATCAAGTTTTGGATGGTTGCTGGTGTACGTTATAAACATTCTGTACCACTTAACAGCCACGGATCTCCAACAGAGTCATTGTTTGATAAAACAGCACCTCAGTTTCGCTGATGACATTTTACAGTTTACCTCTAGTGCAGATAAATTGAGCAACGAATGGAAAACTTAAAAAGAGGGCGTTTGAAAGGAATCCTGTATGTTTCAACAATAAGCCTAACAAATTTACAAAAAAAAATTACATATTGTAAAGAAAGAAGTGCGAATAAACAATTAAGACCCAGAATAAATGGATCACTTCTTATATTAAAAAATAAATTAGCAGAAGAGTAAAAACGGTCCCGAATACTTCTGGTACACTAAGTAACGATTTTAAAACTAAGTGTTCTATACGTCTGAAAAGAACTAGTTACAATTTACGGATATTAACATATTTGTCTCTTGACTGTCAGATATTAGGTAGTAAATGGACAGGCGAACAGTTTGGAACGAGAAGTGTAATTATGACCGTAACTGAAACGAAAGACAGATTGCCTGGACATGAAGCCAAGTGGAAGGACAGTTAATCGACCAAGAAAGTTCTTTGCTGAATTCGTAGGGATAAGAAAAGTCTGAGGTTAGAACTTAATGGAAGGTGGATACGTGGCATTAGACAATTTTTAGAAGTGACACGAATGTGTACACCTGAAGACCGTGGAAAAATGTAGACCTGGTTTTATCCAAAACTGGATGAGAAATGATGGATGATGATGAAGAAGAGGCTCACACCTGACTCGATTTCAACAATATTTGTTCCGACAATTCTTCGGAAACAAACCATTGAATAGGATACGTCAGTATACTGAGAAATATTTCCACCAATTTAATCTGAACAGCGAGGATTTAGATCTGAAGGAGAAGTTAGACACGGCAAAGAGATTCCGTACCACCAAACCTTGCGCTAGTAAGTCAGTGTTCCGCCTCCTAATAACCTCGCTTCCTCATCCATAGTTTTTAAATTTGTTGGCTTGACCGTCCTACTTTTTGAGTGGTGCCTGTTACGTCATTTAATCCGAAAGAAACGGATAGCAAAGCAGCATTTCAAAGGCACTACACGGGTTGGTGAAGGCCAAGCAACGTTCCACAGCACCGCGACCTTCCGGCGCCATCTTTTTGTGACGACTCTTCGACGAAACTTGCGGTAGCATTTCCGGCCCTCGATTCTCTCTGGCGGCAGCAGAAAAGTGAAGCTGCTGTTACCAGGAACAGGAGAAACGATCCATTCGCGATCCCTAACAAGAAGTATCCGTAGACTTGAGATTCTGTGTTTTGCGCTGCAGTGCCAGCTGTCCGTAAATAAGTAATGTTCCAACCTGCTGTCTGGCAGGAAATCCCTTGGCGCTGCTCACCGACCGAGTTTTTCTTCAGACTCTCGCACGGTGTGCCCTCCTGCTAGACAAAGCAAGTGTTGGATGCCTAGGAGTGTAGCTGTTTATCGTACAAGAAGATGAGTATGCGAGAAGAACTTGCTCCCAGCATGTAATCCACCTTTTTCCATGTAGTTGGTCATTAACAAAGAAACTCCTCTGTACTCAACGCAGGAATTGTGTAGCAGTGGTGGTTGTTGCATTGCGGTGGGGTGGGGGGGAGGGGGGGAAGAGGAGGGGAGTAGGAGGAAGAGTAGTCCTGCCATGATCTCTGGCTGCATTCACCCCGGCGTCAGCAGTCGTTTAGATTAGTACTTGTTCCATAGATCATGAATACGACACTTCGTAATGATGTGGAACGTGTCAGCTTAATAAAAGGTGTCTATACAAGATATTACATTACACAAAATATTAGATGACACTCAATATTTTTTAATTTTTTTTCCTGGTGGGGGTTGGGAAATTACCCACTTACTATATCCAAAAATGCATCTAATGAGTAGAAGGAGTTGTCATTAAGAAATCCTTTTAATTTCCTTTTAAATGCTATATGGCTATCTGTCAGACTTTTGATGCTATTAGGTAAGTGACCAAAGACTTTTGTGCAAGCATAATTTACCCCCTTCTGAGCCTAAGTTAGATTTAACCTTGAGTAGTGAAGATCATCCTTTCTGCTAGTGCTGTAGCCATGTACACTGCTATTACTTTTGAATTCGTTCGGATTGTTAACAACAAATTTGATAAGCGAATATATATATTGTGAGGCTACAGTGAAGATTTCTAACTCTTTAAATAAGTGTCTGCAGGATGATCTTGGATGAGCTCCAGCAATTATTCTGATTACACGCTTTTGTGCAATGGACACTCTTTTACTCAATGATGAGTTACCCCAGAATATGATGCCATACGAAAGCAGAGAATGAAAATAGGCGTGGTAAGCTAATTTACTCAGATGTATATCGCCAAAATTTGCAATGACCCTAATAGTATAAGTAGCTGAACTCAAACGTTTCAGCAGATCCTCAGTGTGTTTTTTCCAGTTCAACCCCTCATCGATGCATACACCTAGAAATTTTGAATATTCTACCTTAGCTACTGATTTCTGATCGAAGTCTATGTTTATTAATGGTGCCATTCCATTTACCGTGTGGAACTGTATATACTGTGTTTTGCCAAAGTTTAATGAGAGCTCATTTGCAGAGAACCACCTAATGATTTTGTGAAAAACGTAATTTACAATTTCACCAGTTAATTCTTGACTGTTGTGCGTGATAGCTATACTTGTATCATCGGCAAAAAGTACCAGTTTTGCATCTTCGTGAATATAGAATGGCAAGTCATTAATATATATTAAGAACAGCAGAGGACCCAAGACCGAACCTTGCGGCACCCCATTCTTGATTGTTCCCCAGTTTGAGAAATCACCAGTTTTTGTATATTATGTGATCTGTTTATTTCAACTTTCTGCACTCTTCCAGTTAGGTATGATTTAAACCATTTGAGCACTGTCCCATTCACACCACAGTACTTGAGCAGTAAGCTACGTTAACCTAGTTCAGTGTTTCTCAAACTGTGTTCCAGCTTCCAGTGAACCATGGAGGTAGCTCAGCTGTTCCGCGAGACTTACGTGCCTTTCAAGAACGCAATTTAAAAACAATAGAAATTAGGGACTCTCTGCAACTTAAAAGGAAGAGAGTAACAAATAACACTCGCTTCCAGCTATTAATTCGGATAGGCGGTATGAATGCGACATCAACAAAGAATAGAACTGTATTAATCTGGGACTAGAAGGCAAACTCGTCTACTGCAAACTCAGCAATAAGGGAACGACTGCACAATTATTGCAGGCAGTTTTGAATTATGCTTTGAATCAGTCTTTCCACATGAAGGGCAAATTAAATACTAAAATGAACTGTGGATTAAAAACCCGTTTACTCTCATTGCACGATCTTCGAAACTTTTATTGAACTGACATCTGATTCATCGCTCGAATCTAATCTGTGACAGATGCATAGATTTTGAGAAAACGTTTAGCTAAATTTCAACAAAATCTGCGCTATGAGCCCTCAGACTTATGTGAGTATAGTAAAAAATATATACGTGAATGCTGTTACTTCCATTAGATATCAGGATAGAGTGATACTGAGAATTGAAAAGAGAGTTAGACCAAACTAAACTATTCTCAGTTCCCCTTGAGGAAGTTTTACTATCCCTAAGCTGGGGAAAAAATGAATGAGCACATGTTAGTGGAACAAACGTGATCGACCTACGTTTTGTGGATGCTATCGTAACGTTTGCCTTTAGTGTAGGGTGAACAACTACTGAAGAAATAACTTGACACAGCAAGTCTGGAAGTATACCTGAAAATCAGTTAGACTAAAATAATGTGCAGTCAACACATCACAAGACAAATACGACAAATTAAAAGTCGTAGTACCAATTTTGTGTTTAGTATAGTTGAAGTCGACCACTGAATGAACAGGAAAACAATAACCAGAAGAGCAGAAATGGCGTGGTGTGCTGTTGGTGAACTAAATAAGACAAGGATGCATGGAAGTCACTTATTTAATTTCAGAATGGTGCTGCGACATACAGTGGAAACCTGGGCAATTGGGGTTTTCAACATGTGCTAAGAACACTTAAACCTCATAAAAAACAGTTACGTACACCTACTCAAGTTCTCTGTGTCACATACACCGCTCATGGGAAGACATACAAACGCAGTCCGGAATGGAGATAGCCCGTTACTGTGCAAAAACTTAGTAGTGTTTTCGGTGATAATTTTTTTAAAATCTGTTTCATCTGTAATAGATATTGGAGTTATATGTGTTGTGTTTTACATGATTAATAATAATAATAATAATAATAATATATTCCATCAAAGTAGAAATCTAGGAATCAGAAGAAGACCCAAGAAGGTGATGAAATAATCGACAACATACTGAGCAGCTGCAGAAAGATCACACAGACAGATTATAAGAAAAGGAACAACGTTGTTGTGCAAATGGTACACTGAAACTTGTGCCAGATCATCTGCCAGTGGAAAAGAACTGGTAGGATCATAAATCAGAATATGATGTCGAAATAAGCAAGCCATTACACTCTAACCCAACACGCCTAACACATGTGGATTTTCGACATTACTAGTTCAGACGAGAGCGGAATCGACGAAAAATAGTTGGGAACGGTTACTAAGTAGGAAGATCTGAAAATAAAATTTCGTCAATTCCGGCGTAAGCCAGTAAAAGATATCCCACTGGATCTTGGCACACTGGGTGCACCGCCATAAAATCTCAACAGCTACTCATAAAATATCCATCTCACAACTGCAAAACACCTTTGCTATGATCAGGGGGCGCTATCCGTCATTACGTTACGAACTGCTAGGCGCTTGGAAAGTACCAGACTGGCGAAAAAATACGAAATTCAGTGTAGTGATGTTGTTTTTTGCCTTTACTGTCCTCTGTTGTGTCAATATTAACAAACCATTTGACTGTCGAGTAATGACTGCTTCCCAGCAGTGGCATTCTACATCTAAGTATATAAAAAGAATGGCAGAGGCTATATTTTTTGTATTTGTCAAATTTTTAGATTTCTTTACGTCTCATAATGGCTACAGTGTAGGAAGAAAGATGACTAATAGCGCTTTGTGTGAGCCACTTGTAACATTATGTGATTGTCTTATCATTTTAAATCATTCACTAATCGAGCAGTCGCTCGGCAACAACTACAATTAACAAATAATGTTGCGAGAATGTAAAAGGTGAACGACCTGTGACGTAACTTGTTTATTGTCGAAGCGCCGTCAGAGATGCAGTGAGTTATTGACTTTGAAAACCGCGGCGCGAAAAACGGACAGAAGAAGAACACTTTTACACATTTTCATTTTTTTTATGTACGAGATATTCTCGATGAACAGTTACTCATTCTTCTCTTGTCTCTTGTAACTTGTGTCGGATGCGCATGTCTTGCTGCCGTATTATTATTATCGTTAAAAATAATATTATTTTAGTGTAAAGTAAAAGTGCAATACTGCATAGCAGTAAATTTATTGTGCAACGTGTATGTGAAAACGTCAAAGGAATTATTGTCATTACGAGAAGAGAAGTGCCAGTCAAAACGGCATCCATGTTAAAATTCTTCATTGTAGTGTAAGTTCATCTATTAATTCCCATAAATTCAGATTTAAATGGAATTGGTGTATGGACTATTTATTTAGTGTAGAATCTAAGTCTCACTCCTTCATAAAGTTATTTAATTTTCTTTATGTTTTTGCCAAATAGACAGTTCACAGTCACGAATTCTTTCGTCGAAATCGGACGGAAGTTGTATGCGGCGAAATATTTTCTCCGCGCCACATTCTACTGGTAAATGCATGATAAACTACGGTCCCTTAGAAAATTCATGTTGAGCTATCCAAAAATAATTATATTTTGAATAGGCATTTACTCTCCTCTGCAATGCAACTTCCGACTGATCAGACGATCCAACAAGAGAGAGCCGCACACGGTCGGCGTTCGCAAATATATTTTCACCGTTGATTATAGCTATATGTTGCAGCACAAAAGAAAAAATATTGTTATAATTAGCGACTACGAACGGGGACGTTTATAGCTGTATGTTTATGTATACACATTACGTAAACATATCGTTATACACTGGTCATAGGATTGTATTTTCTCGTACAATCTTCTTGGAATTTTCTAAATTTTTTTGTCGAAAGCTGTTAAGTCAGCTTTCTGAGAATGTTAGCTACCTGAGATTTTCTAGCTGATTCTGTCATACTTACCAGGAAACTCTTGGCGATTTATGCAAGTACCATAAAAGTATTTTTTGGATTACGAAATAAATTAACGACTCAAGACATTCATGGCTGTAACAGTGTTGATTTGCGTAAAAATGTGTCTCTTGTGCACCAGTGTGTCCGTAACGCTACGCGGAACAAAGTACTAACAATTATTTTTGGTAAGTAATCAGTTTTTGTAAATACGGTGTACTCGCGTCTATGCAGGTGGGCCGTACGTTTAATTTCTCAACGATCTCGCGATAAATCTCGATGGCGGCGCGCAGCGTTGTTGAGCCGCACCTCCAATCAATTTTCAATTAACACGATCTTGTGATTTATAAGAAGAGGAATTTTAAAAGCGTTCCCAGGCAGTTTAATTAAATCTACAGCGGCGTCCTATTAGGATCACCAGCCGTCCGTCAACATTTTTCCGTTGTTATTCCGCAGGCATGCCTCTCCTTTGTGAACAATTCGTGCAGCCGGCCGGATATTAATCGCGTAAAAGGCAGTCGGTATGAAGGGAATGTTTCAATATGTTCTGATGGCCCGCGGCGGACTCCACATTCTTGCCGCCATTTTGTCCCCCCTCGCTATCTCTCCAGTTCTTTTTTATTTTGCCCACTCTTCTCTTCTACTCTTTGTTCTTCCGCTTGTGTCGCCATCTTTTTACCTCACTTCCCGTGGGATGCGGCGTGGAAACTAGCTATTTGTTCCGCCTCCATTAGCCGCTTTCCAGAACGATTTGCAATTTCATCATCGAGAATAACTTGCCATTTTCTTAAAATGAGGAAAAGGAACTTGTTTGCGTCGGGCCACGGTTGCTATTTTTGTGTGGATGCGCATTTGAGGGATGAAAGAAACAGTACCCTCTAGTTTCGCAAATTATTGTAGTGGCGAAGTCGAAGAGAAAATCGTCTTGCAGATACCTGCATGCTGCTTCCTGTTGCGTTACGACAGAATCGGGCTGGATTTAAAAAAAAAAATGACGGCTATACAGATCTTTTTTTTTTAACTACAATACTTTAAGTTCCTTAACTAAATCAATCTTCCGCAGTTTTCTAATTCCTAAGCAGGTTTGTATCCTTGATGAACTGGTTCACAAACTATAAACATTCCTTGCTCCTAAGATATTTCTTCTTCGCTGCTAATTTAAGAGCCCTTTACTACTATTGAACCTAGTTACGCTACACTCAATCTTTCCTTTCGTCTAGTATGAATTTTCAAAAGAGTTCTTTCTTCACCTACCATTTGTGTAGCCGACTCATTATGGTTGGGGTTGGGTTGTTTGGGGGAGGAGACTAGACAGCGAGGTCAGCGGTCTCATCGGATTAGGGAAGGAAGTCGGCCGTGCCCTTTCAAAGGAACCATCCCGGCATTTGCCTGGAGCGATTTAGGGAAATCACGGAAAACCTAAAACAGGATGGCCAGACGCGGGATTAAACCGTCGTCCTCCCGCAGACTTATTTTGGATCTACAGTATATTTAAATTTTGAGGTCCAATATTACAAATGAGTGCTGTTCATTTCCACGTTGTGCCCTAAGAACAAACGTGGGACATCTTCCTTCGCCGACGATGGAGTGAAACTTGATGATGACCTTCAAAACTAAAATGAAAGTGTTGACGCTCTACATCAAAGATATTATACGATAAAAATATACTGATCATGTTATGGATATTGAGGAAAACTATGCTAACTTAAGTGCAGTTCTTCTGAGATGAAGCTCTAAAAATGAGATAAAAATTGAATTTTATAAAACAATAGTTTGTAACAACGCTTCCGTATCGTTGCGAAACTCGCAGGAGACGTCCATGTATTTCGAAAGTATATTCCATCTTCACGCCTTCTTAAAATGAATTTTAAGAACACTGTTATACTCAGTACCGATTTCGATTGAAATCATACTAACCAAATGATTTGAACTACAAACACATACTTACCAGGCATGTGATGTTAATAAAAGCTTGCGAAGACAGCAGAACACTGTTATACTCAGTACCGATTTCGATTGAAATCATACTAACCAAATAATTTGAACTACAAACACATACTTACCAGGCATGTGAATTAATAAAAGCTTGCGAAGACAGCAGAATGGAAAGACAACTGATGTCTATCGCTACAACGCTAGAACAAAAACATACTTCTATTACTTATTACTAAAAGCGTCAGTGGCTTGAAATGAGTTCAACATACAACCACAAACATCTCTGATCATCTTCTTGATAACAAATATTGTCT
This sequence comes from Schistocerca gregaria, assembly GCF_023897955.1. Lineage (NCBI taxonomy): Eukaryota > Metazoa > Arthropoda > Insecta > Orthoptera > Acrididae > Schistocerca > Schistocerca gregaria. Next base: position 485,117,059 of record NC_064924.1, read on the forward strand.
GACAGATAGCAAAGCAAAAAAATCGTGCCTAAAATAATTTTTTCTTGTCAATTCCTTCTACTCCGTAGAAAAAATTTCAACTTACAATTGGTAGCATGTATAATTAATTAAAACTAAACTGAATCGTAACTCTACTTACATGAGAAATATTAAAGACTAATGTTGTTGTAGTGCTCTTCGGTCCGGAGACTGGTTTGATGCAGCACTCCATGCTACTCCATCCTGTGCAAGCTTCTTCATCTCCGAGTAACTACTGCAACCAACATCCTTTTTAATCTGTTTAGTGTACTCATGCCTTGGTCTCTACGATTTTTACCCTCTGCTCTTCCCTCCAATACTAAACTGATGAGCCCTTGATGCCTCAGAACGTGTCCTACAAACCGATCCATTCTTCTAGTCAAGTTATGAAACAAATTTCTCTTCTCTCCAATTCTATTCTATACCGCTTTATTAGTTACGTGATCTACCCATCTAATCTTCAGCATTCTTTCGTAGTACCACATTTCGAAATCTTTTATTCTCTTCTTGTCTAAAATGTTTATCGTCCATATTTCACTTCCATACAAATCTACTCTCCATACAAATACTTTCAGAAAAGGCTTTCTTACACTTAAATGTATCCTTGATGTTAACAAATTTCTCTTCTTCAGAAACGCTTTCCTCGCCGTAGAAAGTCTAAATTTTATATCCCCTCCACTTCGACCATCCTCAGTTATTTTGCTCTCCAAATAGCAAAACTCGTTTACTGCTGTAAGTGTCTCATTTCCTAATCTAATTCCCTCAGCATCACCTGATTTAATTCGACTACGTTCTATTATCCTCGTTTTGCTTTTGTTGATGTTCATCGTATATCCTCCTTTCAAGACACTGCCCATTCCGTTCAACTGCTCTTCCAGCTCCTTTGCCGTCTCTGACAGAATTACAGTGTCATCGGCAAACCTCAAAATTTTTATTTCTTCTCCCTGGATTTTAATTCCTAATCCAGATTTTTCGTTTGTTTCATTTAGTGCTTGCTCAATACACGTTGTGGTGGCACCTAAGGTACGGCTATCTGTATTATTGAGGCACACAAGCCTCCCCACCAACGGCAATGTCCATAAGACTAAGACGAACATTTAAGCTAGTGTGCTATTTAGTAACCAGTAAATTGCCATCACGAATATGTAGCGTGAATCGTTCCACACCATTTCGGTAACATTCGAGCTAACTGTCTACGGAATGTAGGACTAATCGACTGAATTTCTATCAGGACAGAGGGACAAAAGTCCAAAATGTCTATGAACTTCCGTTGTATAGCAGGATTGTTGTACAAGTCAAATTTTAATACCTACGAATGTTGCGACAGACATAACTGCGTCATAGGCTCATAGCAAATGACTCTCATGATCTAAGAATATGACAGTACGTTTTGTTAAACTTGACTCAGAAAGTCGGGTGCGTCCATTGGATTAAAGTTTCTTCGATGTAGATTCACAATTAAGTAAACATGTGTCGATTGGTTCAAAATCATTTCATTCTGGTGTATATTTTAGCTACCTCTAAGAACTTAAGTCTTGATATATTTTTGATACCATTGTTTTTTTTAATTATGTTCTGAATAAAAGCAAGTTACCCATATTTCATATTAAAAGGAACAACGTAATACTTCTTCACTTCACGGTTTGCCTGGTGTAATGGTCAGCATAGTTGCCTTGCAAGCAGTTGATCCGGATTCGATTCCCGGCCACCGCAGCCGGCTTTTATTTTTGCGTGTGACTGCTTTTGCCACGCGCCCTTAAATTAATGTTTTTTCTCCCCTCTTACTGCCTGCAGGCCACCCTATAGTATGTGTGTCTTCATCCAGACTGTTGTTCCCAAGGTCAACTTTTGTTAGTCCCTCTGGTCTGTATTTTTTTATTAGTTTTGGGAATTTTCCCTCCCTTAGTGGTATGATCTTTCACATTCTCCATGCTTATGTTCCAACTTCGATAAAGTTTAATTTTGTTCGTATTTTATGATTATTTAATCTATCCACTGTAGGGCATACTCCGACTTTTCTAAGAAATTTCATTTTCACTGTCTGAATATTGTTTAAATTCCTCCTTAATAAGATCTACGACTCGTTCTCTCATATGTCAGAAATACCGTCATTATTTTGTATATTTCGCTGTTGCACCTTTCCTAGTCTTCTTATTCTGCATTCTGGTCGTGGTTCCACATATACGTTTCATACTTCGTATCTTTATTTCGATATAAGTGTTCATATCGTAAATTATGTCAACATTTAGGTAATGGTAATGATAATATGACGTCTGTCCGATAGAACTGTCAAGGATGATTATTTTTGAGCGGATAAGATACTTACCTGTAATCTATCACTTTGTGGAACTGATATTTCTTGATCGTACCTGTAATGTCTTGCAATTTCTAATGCGTACATTAAACCATTGGAGGTAGTCTTTTGATTTATAAACCGTGGTAACATCGTATGTATCACAACTCATTTTTATTGTTAAAATCGAATGGCATCAAATTTTGAAAAAGAAAAACGAGTTGTGTTCTTTGACCTCGAAAACTTTCAGGTGTAGACTTACTTCTGCTTGCAGCTGCTGCCTTTAATTTATTTCGTAACGTACGAAAGCATTCCACTGTTAGCAATTTCATACAAGTGTAATACGGTACATTTAAGTTTAATCAAATAGCTGGAAGTGAAGTTCAAAATGGTTCAAATTGCTCTGAGCACTATGGGACTCAACTTCTGAGGTCATCAGTCTCTTAGAACTACTTGAAACTACTTAAACCTAAGTAACCTAAGGACATAACACACATTAATGCCCGAGGCAGGATTCGAACCTGCGCGGTTCCAGACTGTAACGCCTAGAACCGCTCGGCCACCACGGCCGGCTCAGATGTTAAGTCCCATAGTGCTCAGAGCCACTTGAACCATTTGAACTAAACCACAAAGACCTCTGAAAAACAGTGAAACATCACCATAACAGGTCAGGGAGAAAGGGGAAGGTGAAAAAGGGAGGGAGGTAGATCCAAAAATTTTGAGAACCAGTGAGCGTTTTGTATGGCCAGTGTTCGGTTTGGAACCATGTTAGTTATCTGCAGTAATGAGAGGTGTATTTGTATTACACTGCTTCTTTGTGTTTGTGGCGTGCGAGCGCGCTGACGTGTGCTGTTGTGTTTTGCAGGCTTCCACCTGAGCGGCGTGGTGACAACGCCCCGGTCAGCCAGCCCCACCTCCTCCTCGTACAGCCTCGAACCCGACAAGAAGTACAAAGTCTCCGTCAGCTTCGACAGGTAAGCACGCTGACCATTTGTTAATCCCCTCTGCATTTCGCTGCTGCACTCGAATGGAAATGTGCTCAAGTCTAGACTGGCTAGTCAATCAACTGTACATCATCTTGGATGATCAGGTCAGATGAAATCATGTTATAACATTTACATGTAAAAGTAGTGATACGTCTATCGTAGAGGCGGCTGCGAGCCCAAACAAACGGTCAATTGGACCGCCGCGGGGAGGAGAGCCTGCATCCCTGATTTGTGCATCTGTTAAAGTAGAACTGACACGTGGTATAAGGATTCCTAACCTTATAAAAACCTATCTGCCTATTTCCCTCCTAACAGGCCTTAAAACATCTAGAACTAATAAACCTTCTGAGGTGAGGGGTTGATCTGTTATTCTGCGCAACGGATTAATCTGAGATGTACCCTTTACCCTGTAGCTCCTGCAAGATGCAATTTCCACCCCCACACTACTACAGAAGTCAGACAGACGCTCCTAACTTTCTAAAGAGAAATTCCTGAAAAACTTTCAGCAATAAATATCTCCTGGAGTCGTACGCTGTAAGGAAATGGCACAAAAATTCACAAAATTTCTTACGTAACTAGTGGGATACTTGGGTACTGGAGTAGTGCTAGTTAGTGTAAGAAAAACATGAAACTAACGAAAGTTACTTTGCAAAAATTCTGATAAATCACAATGGCATTCTTAGTTATGAATTGAACAAGTTATATCGTGGTTCTTTTCGGAATGTGAAGTTACCTCTCAAGGACAGGATGCGCTAACGAAATTTCTATACACAGTTTAAGATGGTTGATGACTTGGCAGAATGGCGGAGAGGCGCGCCTACTCAACTTGAATAATTATCCTTTAGAATGTTGCTAGGTACGGTCGACGCTGTCGCGTGCGAAATGCAGTGAAGTGTAGTGTTGTGGAGGAAATATGGGGCTCGCAATAGCTGTAGCGCACAATACCGTAAGCTGCGATGACTGCTGTCTGCGCCGCTCGCCGCTGACAAATAAGATAACTTTCGTTCTATCTGGACTCACCTTCGCCAATCAAACTCTCCCTATGCCTTGATGAAGTCAAGGATTCCTATTCGCCCCTAGTCTAACTATTGGCATGGTGCACTGGTCAGGTAACCAGTCCACCGCGATGCCACTCAAAATTCGCTCGCCGGCGTTTAACTATAACTCTGTCCGTTCACACCGCACAATAAGTGTGTCGGCCAACACAGTGAACAACGCTTAATCGCAAGGAATCAATATAGAGTAGCACTTCGATTCGCTCTCGACAGAGGTGCTATCCCAGTGAAGTACTGAGGAGAGACTTGTTCCTCGCTCCAAGAGCGACAACGGAACAGCGCCTCTCCACCCCAGACGTGAAGGGGTATATCTTTCGGTCTCTTCCATTATTCCTTCAGCTCAAGGCGTCAGAAATATCGTCAGCCAATCAGCATTGCTCTTCTAAAACGGGAGAATGGCGTTTCGTTTAAGGCGACCAATCTGGAAACCTGTAGCATTGGCGTTTGGCGTTTGCAGTCTCCCTGTGAAAGTCTCTGAAACTGCGTGCTATGTGCAAAGAATGCGTAGGTTGGCCGCTCCCACACAATGTAGCGGAATTTGCTTTTAAGCCGAACACGGGGTTGTTCCCCCCCTTTCACCCGGGCCCACGCTGTCTGCTACATGGGCGGTCACCGGCCGACATAGGCTGGGTCATTCTCTGAAGGGACCGGCGTCCCGGAGTGCGGTTTCTTTTCCGAACTAAAAGCTTCTGCGACCGTCGTGTCTGGAATGTATGTTTTTACGCCAGCCTTGAGTATTTCAACCACGGTGCGCTTGTTAATTGCATATCGTTTACATGAATTCATACAACGTTGACTTTATCTTATCGAGTTTGTGTTCGAATGAAGCGTGTTGATGTGCGGAATTTGATTGTGAGGGCGGAATATGTAAGCAATGAAGGTCAGGACACCACGACGTCTTACAACCTCTTCCACTTCACCCTCCCAGTTGAGCACATCTGTTGTGGCCTGGGCGAAGACAGACTCAACAAAAGTAGTATTCCTGGACATAGAGGAAGCGTTCGACGTGTCTGCCACGATGGCCTCATTTACAATCTTGATCGCCTTCGGCGCCGACCACATACTCTGGATTACCGACACAGTCGTCGCGAAGCGGCAGTTCTTAGTACGAAATACACTGAACCGCCAAAGAAACTGCTACAGGCAAGCGTATTCAAATACAGAGATAGCCGGCCGCGGTGGTCTGGCGGTTAAGGCGCTCAGTCCGGAATCGCGCGACTGGCACGGTCGCAGGTTCGAATCCTGCCTCGGGCATGGATGTGTGTGATGTCCTTAGGTTAGTTAGGTTTAATTAGTTCTAAGTTCTAGGCGACTGATGACCTCAGAAGTTAAGTCGCATAGTGCTCAGAGCCATTTTTGAAATACAGAGATATGTAAACAGGCAGAAGGCGGCACTGCGGTCGCAACGCCTATGTAAGTGTCTGGCGCAGTTGTTAGAGCGGTTACTGCTGCTACAATGGCAGGCTATCAAGATTTAAATGAGTTTGAACGTGGTGTTATAGTCGGTGCTCGAGCGATGGGACACAGCATCTCCGAGGTAGCGATGAAGTGGGAATTTTCCCGTACGACCATTTCACGAGTGTACAGTTAACATCAAGAATCTCTTAAAACTTCAGATCTCCGACATCGCTGCAGCGAAAAAGATCCTGCGAGAACCGTGAACGTGACAGAAGCGCATTCCTCAAATTGCTGCAGTTTTCAATGCTGGGCCATCGACAAGTGTCAGCGTTCGAACCATTCAATGAAACATCTTTGATATGGGCTTTCGGAGCGAAGGCCCACTCTTGTACTCTTGATGACTGCACGACACGACGCTTTACGCCTCCCCTGGGCCCGTCAAAACTAACATTGGACTGTTCGTGACGGGAAACATATTGCATGTTCGGACGAGTCTCGTTTCAAATTCTATCGAGCGGACGTGTAGGGGTACGGAGACACCCTCATAAATCCATGGATCCTGCATGTCAGCAGGGGTCTCTTCAGCCTTGTGGATGCTCTGTAATGGTGTGGGGCCTGTGCACTTTGAGTGATATGGGATTCCCGATACGTCTAGATACGGCTGTGACAGGTAACAGGTGCGCAAGCATCTTGGCTGATAACTTGCACCCATTCATGTCCAGAAGGGTGGCGAACTCGTTACGAATTTATTCAGCCTTCCCATCTTCTTTTCAAATGTTAAGGAGACGATTGTAATGTGTTACAGGGTTGGGTAGCCCTTATGGACGCACTTTGCTGAGTTTTTGTTTTGGCCATTACTCTGTTAGTACACGGTTGGCCAACTGACGAGGAAACACATTAGTAGTAGAGTGCTAGCCCTGATGACAGTCGCGTGAAGTCGTGACATGCACTCCACAGGACACTAAATGCGTCGGGGATCCATCCTGACACAATATCGCGGAAACTCGATGGCGGCCTCAAATGTACGTAACACTGAATTCAGGTGTATGATTTATCTTCAGCTCTTACACAGATATCTCAACAGCACAACAAAAATGCGCGTTATCAGCAAGGTAAATTTCTCTCTGTACCACTATGTAACACTGCCGTGTTCCCAAAATCGTTTCCTGTGTCAGGAATCCGACTTTTGAACAATTTTCTTCAACTTAATTAGGGAAATAAAATCCTTTTAAAAATTCAAAAGACAGTCAATGATCCACCTTCTGTCACCTATCACAATAGCCATTTCTTCCGTATAACTTGTCTGCAGTTCACTCTCGTCAGCCCTCTCCTGTTCTTTCTTAGTAGCCATTGTCAGTGTTATTTCAATCTTCTCGTCTTTCAATATCACTTCCGCTTCTGACTATAGCAACGTGTTAGCCCTGCAAATGTTCTATCTGGTCAATGTAATTCTTAATACCGTTTATTATTATTATCATTATTATTATTTTATAATGATAATACAAATATCATTATTATGGGTGTTTTGTACCATTTTTAGTAAGTATTGTTCCTGGTACGTTGCAACATAGGATTTTAAGCCCTAATCTGGTGAGGCTAACTAAGCAATAAATAGTCCGGCCCGGGTGGCCTAACCTAAGGATATCACACACATCCATGCCCGAGGCAGGATTCGAACCTGCGACCGTAGCGGTCGAGCGGTTCCAGACTGTAGAGCCTAGAACCGCTCGGCCACTCATTAGACGATCAATTCCAATTACAAAATGATCTGGAGAGAATTTCTGTATGGTGCGAAAAGTGGCAATTGGAACTAAACAAAGAAAAGTGCGACGTCATCCACAAGGGTACTAAAGAAATCCGATAAATTTTGGTTATACGATAAATCGCACAAATCTAAGGCCTGTCAATTCGACTAAATACCTAGGAATTACAATTACGAGCAACTTAAATTGGAAAGACCACACAGATAATATTGTGGGGAAGGCGAAACAAAGACTGCGCTTTGTTGGCAGAACACTTAGAAGATGCGACAAACCCACTAAAGAAAGAGAGCCTGCATTACACTTGTCCGTCCTCTGCTGGAATATTGCTGCGCGGTGTGGGATCCATACCAGGTAGGATTGACGGAGGACTTCGAAAAAGTGCAAAGAAGGGCAGCTCGTTTCGTGTTGTCGCTCAATAGGGGTGAGAGTGTCACTGATATGATACGCGAGTTGGGAAACAATGACGGTTTTCTTTGCGGCGAAAAACCGAGCGAGGTGGCGGTGTGGACACTGGACTCGCATTCGGGAGGACGACGGTTCAATCCCGCGTCCGGCCATCCTGATTTAGGTTTTCCGTGATTTCCCTAAATCGCTCCAGGCAAATGCCGGGATGGTTTCTCTGAAAGGGTACGGCCGACTTCCTTCCCTGTCCTTCCCTAATCCGATGAGACCGATGACCTCGCTGTTTGGTCTCTTCCCCCCAAAACCAATCAACCAACTTTGCGACGAAATCTATTTACGACATTTCAATCACCAACTTTCTCCTCCGAATGCTAAAGTATTTTGTTGACACCCATCTACGCAGGGAGAAATAATCATCATCATAAAATAAGAGAAATCAGAGCTTGAACGGAAAGATTTAGGTGTTCCTTTTTCCCACGTGCCATTAGAGAGTAGTATGAAAATGGTTCGATGAACCCCCCGCTAAGCACTCAAGTGTGATTTGCGGAGTAACAATGTAGATGTAGATGTAGATATATTTCCTTCTGTGCAAAAAGTTATTTGGGGGGGGGGGGGGGGTGATGAAGTTAAATGGGTATCTGGGAAAAATTACTAGTTTTGCATTCCTTGTACATGAACGTGATGGCACGTGTGACTAGATATAAAAACAGGCATAGCGTGAGGTGGTAGTAGATTTAGAACCTAATATGTTTCTACCCATTTTACTCACAGTCGTCTTCAATTATTCTTAAAACAGTGCAAATAATATGTTCTTTGACAGCCTACCATGGGTTTGTATAGGGAGTAATGGGTGCAAGTACAGATATTTTTATTGATGACCGAGGACAGTGCATAGAACAACATTTCATCAGATTTACTTCATTTGCAGACTAATGTCAGGTGTTGAAGTGTGGACACGTAACGGTTCGTCTACACTGCAGGTGCAGTCCGCTTAGTGGTGGTTACGACTGTTCCGAAAACATCAGGTACTAAATTTGTGATGTGTTTGTGGAAAGACTGCCTGAGCAGAGAGAAAAAAACAGCCAACACAGAAATGTGTGTACAAATTAAAGTAGGATGTATATAAATATGAGCACTCAGGGCCGCTTTTTAAGGTCCAAGGGGCACAAAGCCAGCACTTGGAGGGCCAAGGTAAGAGGGCCGCCACAGGCATCACAACTTTTAAGATTTCCATACAGGACGTAAAAAAATTGGTAGCGGTGTCCAAGGGTAAGATTTTTGTACATTTGTGTCACACATAGTAGCGAAAATTAACACGGGTGAAATTTACGCGGAAAAAATGGGAGGGGGAGAGAAGGGGGTCGCTAAACGTGTGGAAAAATGTTCTCGGACCGGCCCTGTATGAAATTATACCCTATGCTCGCGACAATGATACACATTATGTATTTTATTCAAGGTAGCGCTATGAACGTGTATGTGACACGAAATTATTTGTTATGAAACATACGGAGTTTACAGATACAGTCTCACACATTGTTCGTTCGAGAGCTCTTATAGCCTAGAACATCCATTTAGGACCAACGGCTGACTAAATGTTACGGACTTGGCGACTAGGTTTGCCTAGAAAGAAATTCGGCTCTCCCTTTGGACTTCTTTCCGCCCTCTCTCTTCCCCCCTCGGCCGGGGCTGTGGTGTCATTAGTGACGTCAGAGGGAAGCGGCCGGCTGTTGTCTTTTAATTACTTCGATGTCCGCGCGTTGTTGGCCTAAATAATCACCAGGAGCGACTTTCATTTGGCAAGGCGCAGACGCGGGCTCGCTGTAATGAAGTTCATTTGTCCGCGCGGCTCGGCGCGGCGCGCATTTGTAACGCAGCCACAAATGGCCGCCAGTCCAGCCCGTTTAATAGCGGCGCAGACCGCCAGTATTTCTGCAGGGACAGGCGAACAGGGCGTGCCGACCCAGGCCGCGATTCCCGAATAGGTTCCGCGCGCTAACCGCGAAGAGTTTTCCGCAAGGAGGCGTTGCCGCTGCAGAATAGACAGCCATCAACACCGGCTTAATATGGAGCTTTGCGCTCTCCTCCTCCCCCTCACGTTCTACAAGCGTCTAGGCCAGTGGACATCGAACATTTTTGCTCAAGAGCCGATACTGACATTTTGTGCCGATCTCACTTGTTAATTGGTACCTAAGTAAATTAGTGTGTTATGAGTTCCCAAGAGTCAGTCTGTAGTAAGGTTGCGGTAATTCGGACGCCGGCGGCCAAGTTACTGATCGTTGAAAGGCGGCTCCATTCGAACATACTACGAACATGGGATAAGTTACAAAAGACTGACGAAATCTTTAAAATGCTCTATGTATCGATCAGCAGCAGCACAAATGTCTTAAAAATGGTTCAAATGGTTCTGAGCACTATGGGACTTAACTGCTGTGGTCATCAGTCCCCTAGAACTTAGAACTACTTAAGCATAACTAACCTAAAGACATCACACACACATCGATGCCCGAAGCATGATTCGAACCTGCGACCGTAGCGGTGGCGCGATTCCAGACTGTAGCGCCTAGAACCGCTCGGCCACCCCGGCCGGGACAAACATTTAGACGGTAGTTAAATTCATCACAAACTTTAGACATGTATTCGCTTTTACAGAAGTTATGGCGGCTGGTATCCTGTTATTCACTTCTTCTTTGTCTCGAGGTCAAGGGGAGAGGAACACACTTTCCTTCATATATCCACGGAAGAAAAAGTCGCATGGGGTCATATTTGGCGAGGTGTATGCTGGTGCATTGTTGTGATGGAAAAGGACTTTTTTGCGGTCCAATCGCAGGCGTTTTTCTTGCAGCTCTGTTCTCAGACGGTCTAATATCGATGAATAATATGCATCTGTAATAGTTTTACCCTTTTCCAGATAGTCGATGAGGACTATCCCTTGCGAATCCCAAAAGACAGTCGCCATAACCTTTCCGGTCGAAGGAAAGGTCTTCGCCTTTTTTGGTGCAGATTCTCCCTTGGTAACCTATTGTTTAGATCGTTGTTTGGTCTCAGGAGTGAAGTAATGTATCCATGTTTCATCCACAGTGACGAAACGACGCTTAAAGTCCTGCGGATTCTTCCTGAACAGCTGCAAACCATCCTTGCAACACTTCACACGATTCCGTTTTTGGTCAAGTGTGAGCAGTCGCGGAACCCATCTTTCTCATGTCCAAATATTTATGCAAAATATTATGTACCCGTTCATACCAGATGCCCACAGCACTACCAATCTCACGCACCTTAACTCTTCTGTCATCCGTCTCCATATCATGGATTTTACCAGTGATTTCTGGAGTCGTAACCCCCACAGGGCGTCCAAAAAGTTCAGCATCACTTGTGCCCATATGGCCACTCCGAAAATTCTGAAACCACTTATAAACTGTTGTGATCTAAGGTACAGAGTCACCGTAATATTAATCAAGCTTCTCTTTAGTCTCCCGAGGCGTTTTGTCTCCCATAAAGTAATGTTTAATCATCACACGAAACTCTTGTTCGTCCATTTTTTGACAATCACTCGACTTCCTTGATTCACACGAATGCCAAACACAAAGAAATAGACAAATATGGCTGAAACTTGGTGTGCGTTCTTTCCAAAGATGCTACTAAGTAAACATGATCCCGATATGCGCCGGTGGTGCCATCTTTCAGACTTTGCACGGATTTTTCAAACGAACCTCGTAGATAAAGCCAGTTGTGTAACATTTGAAGATAGCTCAGCGTCGATCAGGGCGCACGGCACCCGAGACACTGCCTTGCATTCTTCGCCTCCAAGATCGCTACACAAGACCCCCAGCGATTTTTTGTTGTGGGAGATACGTGAAGAGAAGTGTGTTCATCTCTCCTTTACCTCGTGACACAAAAAAAGTGAAGAACAGAATAACAGCTGCCATAACTTGTGTGTAAACAGATACATTGCCTAAAGTTTATGAGGAATTTAGCTATCGTCTAGATGTCTTTTTGCTGCCGCTGTTGGACACACACAGAGCATTTGTAATAGCATAACTAAAACCTTGACATTTTGTGAGAATTTTTGCAATTGATCCCATTTTTATAGTACGTTTTTAACAATAAATATGCGTCCCCTCCCGCCGGAGGTTCGACTCCTCACTCGGGCATAGGTGTGAGTGTTGTCCTTAGCGTTAAGTAGTGTGTAAGTCTAGGGACCGATGACAGCAATTTGGTCCCTTAGGAATTCACACACACAACAGTAAATATGGCGCTTAGAAACGACGTGATCCTTTTTGAAACACCCTGTATTTAAATGCATTATGCACCATGAGACACGATCACAAATACACTCATGGAAATTGAAATAAGAACACCGTGAATTCATTGTCACAGGAAGGGGAAACTTTATTGACACATTCCTGTTGTCAGATACATCACATGATCACACTGACAGAACCACAGGCACATAGACACAGGCAACAGAACATGCACAATGTCGGCACTAGTACAGTGTATATCCACCTTTCGCAGCAATGCAGGCTGCTATTCTCCCATGGAGACGATCGTAGAGATGCTGGATGTAGTCCTGTAGAACGAATTGCCATGCCATTTCCACCTGGCGGCTCAGTTGGACCAGCGTTCGTGCTGGACGTGCAGACCGCGTGAGACGACGCTTCATCCAGTCCCAAACATGCTCAATGGGGGACAGATCCGGAGATCTTGCTGGCCAGGGTAGTTGACTTACACCTTCTAGAGCACGTTGGGTGGCACGGGATACATGCGGACGTGCATTGTCCTGTTGAAACAGCAAGTTCCCTTGCCGGTCTAGGAATGGTAGAACGATGGGTTCGATGACGGTTTGGATGTACCGTGCACTATTCAGTGTCCCCTCGACGATCACCAGAGGTGTACGGCCAGTGTAGGAGATCGCTCCCCACACCATGATGCCGGGTGTTGGCCCTGTGTGCCTCGGTCGTATGCAGTCCTGATTGTGGCGCTCACCTGCAGGGCGCCAAACACGCATACGACCATCATTGGCACCAAGGCAGAAGTGACTCTCATCGCTGAAGACGACACGTCTCCATTCGTCCCTCCATTCACGCCTGTCGCGACACCACTGGAGGCGGACTGCACGATGTTGGGGCGTGAGCGGAAGACGGCCTAACGGTGTGCGGGACCGTAGCCCAGCTTCATGGAGACGGTTGCGAATGGTCCTCGCCGATACCCCAGGAGCAACAGTGTCCCTAATTTGCTGGGAAGTGGCGGTGCGGTCCCCTACGGCACTGCGTAGGATCCTACGGTCTTGGCGTGCATCCGTGCGTCGCTGCGGTCCGGTCCCAGGTAGACGGGCACGTGCACCTTCCGCCGACCACTGGCGACAACATCGAGGTACTGTGGAGACCTCACGCCCCACGTGTTGAGCAATTCGGTGGTACGTCCACCCGGCCTCCCGCATGCCCACTATACGCCCTCGCTCAAAGTCCGTCAACTGCACATACGGTTCACGTCCACGCTGTCGCGGCATGCTACCAGCGATGGAGCTCCGTATGCCACGGCAAACTGGCTGACACTGACGGCGGCGGTGCACAAATGCTGCGCAGTTAGCGCCATTCGACGGCCAACACCGCGGTTCCTGGTGTGTCTGCTGTGCCATGCGTGTGATCATTGCTTGTACAGCCCTCTCGCAGTGTCCGGAGCAAGTATGGTGGGTCTGACACACCGGTGTCAATGTGTTCTTTTTTCCATTTCCAGGAGTGTATTTACTACATATTCTCAACGTCATTTTTCTTCTACTCACTGCACCGATTTAGAACACTGTTAATTACTTTAATGTTCCTTGCTACAAGTAAGTATCTCACTTAAAGATGATCGTTTCTGTAATGCGCGTTAATGAATCCCTGTTACTTCAGAGTCAAAAGTTATGCAATAGCAGCTGATCGGTACCCGTCGCATACGCTCGTTATTTGTCACTACTAGAACACAAACAGTAAAACATCCCCTCTCTCGATGTCTCTAACCTTACAGAGGCCGCGTTACTCAGTCCACTGCCCCTGACGCAAGCGGCCAATTTTAAGCAGCTCGCGGCAGAATTAGCGAACAGCAGTTAAAATTAGACAAATATTAAAACAATAATGTCTGTGTATTTTTATTTGTTACTGAGCAGGAAAACTACAATTTCAAGAAGCTATTAACATTTGTTGACTTTTTTGGATTCTGCTGTACTTGCTAGATGTAACTTATTATAAAATCAGCAGACGCCTGCTTCTTCTAATCACTTTAGAAATGATTTAAAGTTGTAAATATTTGAGGTTAAGTATGTAAGGGAGAAAAATGTTTAGAAAAGTTTTCAAAAACTGGATGGATAAAGTCTGGGTATTTGCACTCTGTCAGTTGCTCTGCCTGAATCACACAGTTTCTATCATACTTGTCTTATTGTGTTAAGCTTTTAACATAAGATTGTACCTCTTAATGAATAGATTATAGCAGCATTTTAAATTTTTAAATTCTGTCAACAATCACGTGAAATACTGAAAATCAAAATTTCGTTGGCCGTGGAAGCCGATAGATAGGCAGCCTGCAGGAGGTACTGGGATTTGGCTTCTGGAATATTGCTTGGTACTATACAGGGTGATCAGTAACAGTCACAGAAGCTTGTAAGGGTGTTGCATGGTACCGCTTCACTGAGCAACAATTGTTTATTAACACTGACGTTAGCTAATCAGGCTATTGCGCGCGCTAATTCAAGCGGTCCACCAGATACAGCCGTCAGCTATTCTCATACCGTAGTGATACTGCGAGAGAACGCTCAACCTTTGGCTCGCGTTCAGCCCTTACTACCGTCCCATGTCCAATTTTTGTATTGCTCTCTTTGTTCGGTTTTCCGTAAACAAACGAAAAATGTGTTATTGGCGACAGTCTTTGCCGAGCCGCTTGAATCTGCGCGCGCTGCGACCTGATTGACTAACTCCAATGCTAATAAACTCGGAAACGGTGCAACGTATCGATTTTTTTAAACACTTATTTCTCAGCACAATCCACCCTAGAACACCCTTATACGCTTTTCAGATTGAAACTTCCTGGCAGATTAAAACTGTGTATCCGACCGAGACTCGAACTCGGGACCTTTGCCTTTCGCGGGCAAGTGCTCTACCAACTGAGCTACCGAAGCACGACTCACGCCCGGTACTCACAGCTTTACTTCTGCCCGCGAAAGGCAAAGGTCCCGAGTTCGAGTCTCGGTCGGACACACAGTTTTAATCTGCCAGGAAGTTTCATATCAGCGCACACTCCGCTGCAGAGTGAAAATCTCATTCTGGAAACATCCCCCAGGCTGTGGCTAAGCCATGTCTCCACAGTATCCTTTCTTTCAGGAGTGCTAGTTGTGCATGTTTCGCAGAAGAGCTTCTGTAAAGTTTGGAAGGTTGGAGACGGATACTGGCAGAAGTAAAGCTGTGAGTATCGGGCGTGAGTCGTGCTTCGGTAGCTCAGTTGGTAGAGCACTTGCCCGCGAAAGGCAAAGGTCCCGAGTTCGAGTCTCGGTCGGACACATAGTTTTAATCTGCCAGGAAGTTTCATATCAGCGCACACTCCGCTGCAGAGTGAAAATCTCATTCTGGCTTTTCAGATTGTTTCTGACCATCCTGTAGATACGGTTAACAGCCATGGACCGCACGAATTTCACATTCGGGCTTCATGTTGTCCACGGGTGATTGGACTGCGCGTACACCCAAATACTATACCAGCGTCAGGAGAAGTCCCAATAGCTTGTACGCATGTCAGCTACTGCACAAGCTACAGGCTGAACCGACAACATTGCCCACTTACCATACTAACACTAAGGGACTGACATATGATACTTGCGTCACGCATACGCAGTTGTAGCCCTCCTCTTGCCATGTCACTCGCCCTTGTGACAACAGACAACTCGTCGCGCGACCATCGTAGCTGCTACGATCGTTAGAGAATCTTTTTTGAATCCTAGTTGTATATCCTATTTGAAAAGGTTTTACGAAACTTGGAGTTCCGCGTGGGAAAGGAAGGAGGGCGAAGTTTCAGTGTCCCGTCAGTGAATACGTCGGTGGAGACGCAGCACAAGCTCGGACTGTGGAAGCTTATGGAAGAAGATCGGTTGTGTCCTTTTTCAGAAGAACCATCTCGCCATATAACGTAAGCAGTCTATGAAAACCTCAATCGGAATAGTGTGACGGGGATCTGAACTCAAGCCGTTTCTTGCTCAAAACATAAGGCCAATAATTCTCTCATTGCGCCTTCTGCCACGTGGAGGGACAGGATTGCAACGTAAGTAAATGTTTTACCGAGTTTATAAGCTACGTATGGTCCACCCATATCGGTTACATGTGTGGTGGCGAAAATAAAACTGGCCCGGAAAATGATTAGAGTGGGGCATCAAATGCGTCATCGTAAGTAATGAACAGAACTGCTCACTCACAATATGGTAGAAATGGACACGGTTGACGATGCAATGCAATGCATGACTTACCGTATGTGGCAGCTCTGCCCGAGGGACGGCACAATGCCGTTTCTCAGTGTTCTGGTATAGCTCTTCCATTGTGTGGTAATTATCTAAGTACACCCGAGCCTTCCACATGTTCCTCAGGTGAAAATCGCAAGGAGAGAAAGACAAAGCGCTGTTACAGGACAGGAAACTTCGCTGCTTTTGCTACAAACCAAAGATGATGCGCATAAAAGTTGTCATTGAAACACACTCCGCAATTAAGATACCCTCGCTGAGTCCAGTGTCAACAACAGAGACAACTCATTCGGTGAAAATTTCACGTCTAGTAAACTTGTACGAAGTAAGAACATTGTCAATCAAGTAGCAGAAGCAACCGATTTTGCAACAGCTGCAATAATAAATCCAAATGCTAACTGCAGTCAAATACGACTAGATGTACCTGCTACATACTATAAATGTATTTTGGTATACTTCCCAACAAACCCGATCATTAAGGGCCCGGGTTCGATTCCCGGCTGGGTCGGAGATTTTCTCCGCTCAGCGACTGGGTGTTGTGCTGTCCTAATCATCATCATTTCATCCCCATCGACGCGCAAGTCGCCAAAGTGGCGTCAAATCGAAAGACTTGCACCAGACGAGTGGTCTACCCGACGGGAGACCCTCGTCACACTTTTTTTTTTTTTTTAATTGTGAGTAGACACTGGTTCCGTAAAATTTCATTCAAATCTCTATACGTTCAACCATTTGCAGGATAGAAACTTAACTTTTAAATGTATTTTTACTTGTCGCGTACTTGT
Source organism: Schistocerca gregaria (assembly GCF_023897955.1). Classification (NCBI taxonomy): domain Eukaryota; kingdom Metazoa; phylum Arthropoda; class Insecta; order Orthoptera; family Acrididae; genus Schistocerca; species Schistocerca gregaria. The sequence continues at coordinate 485,134,229 of NC_064924.1, forward strand.
CAAATGTGCAGCATAGGTTTATAGCTGAAATTCTTCCGACTCGAGTTCCTATTCTAACCAAGAAAACTTAAGGGCAAATAAAATTTTAAAAACATGATGTCGATGGTTAATAAGAGTATTAAAACTCGATTGTCTGTTTTGTAAGTCCCGTATGCGACTAGTAATCCGAATTAAAACAATTTACGGATATCTTTAACCTGTCAAAAGACGTTTTAGATGACACACAAGTAAGCGTAATAGGCCCGACTGGATTGCAGCACGCGTTAGCACGTCGTTACCGGGATTCGGGGAGATGCGCCGGGCCGCATCGAATCTGCCCGGAGGATGAGCGATGAAGGTCGGTTTGCCGGTGACACTAGATGTGGTTTCTAGGCCGTTTCCCACATCTGAACAGGTGAATCCTGGCTTAGTACCCACGTCCTGCCTCAGTTACATGATTCAGAAACATTTCCAAAACGTTCTCACACGTTCACTGAGTATAACAATAGATGCAGACAGACAGACTACACATATCCTGTTCCGGTGTTGTGGTGACAGGAAGGGCATCATCGGCCACTGTTAAATCCAGAATAACATGCCGTATTGGTGAAGAAACAGTATAAAGCCAGGAAAAAGAAAGACGTACCGCCAACTCTGACTTCTGGCGTCACTACATAAGGCGTTATGAAGAGATTTCAAATTTTTCGCGATCTATTGCCAGCCAACGTCCAGCGAAAACAAAATTCCGCACAATCGACTATCCGAAACCTCCACGCCGAGCATTATTACCTACCACGACCAAAGCAGAGCGGATGTCACCAATCTGTCAATACTTGTGAAAATGGAACTGGACAAGGCCTCGATATAAATTAGAGGGTCACTCGCCACGCATGCGCCGGAAATGGAACAGATCCGAGCATATCGAAGACAGCGCGTTCGGAACAAGTGACCTCCTTCTGTGATGGCGCTGACAGCACACCTGCGGCATGGCGGCCCATATCACCGTTATGCGTTCCCGCCCGCCCGGTCCATTGTGACGGCCTTACGGACGCTTGTACATTGTTGGCTGGGCTCGGCGCTGCGCGCAGGTGCGCATCTGTTGTTTAGGGGTCCTGCGAACAAGTTGCATTATGCGCACCCCGGCTGTGGGGGACTGTCCCGTGCAGGGCGTTTTATGCGGGCCCTCTTCCTGTCCCCGGCTTACCTGTGGCCCGCCATTCCCACCTGTCAGTGGGCTTCCCGTCCACATCGAGCAAGGTGTGAGAGCACTCAACATGTAGTCGGGAAGAGCGGGGCTCAAATCGCGGGCCGCCGTCCTCATTTACATCCCCACCGATCTCCCTAAACAAATTCAGAAAAGTGCAGTCACACTTATCTAATGGTCTAATACTATGCCTTCAATGAACTCAGTGCCAATAGGGACGTGACCTCTGCATTTACATGTACGTACACTGCTGGCACACAACAAGCGTCACATTGGCATTAACCGTACTACGTGCCTTGATATGCAAATAATTACCATTTTAGCACAATCGTACAAAGTACGCTGTTTCAAGGAAAAATTATGCAGCATGTTTGTCATTGAGAAATTGTTTTAATGTATTTTATTTATATGAAGATTGTGTTATAATTCGTGTAAGAAGCACAAACGTCTACCAGAAAGTCTCGGAATTCGACAGCGGCAGGATAGAACCCTATCGAGAGTGTTTTATTGTATCGTAATACCGCTGCTCGCGTTGGTCGCGCCGCTATGTAGAATCTCAATGTCCCTGCGCTCCCAGCGGCCGAGAGGAAGACCTAGTTCGCTTGGCAGTGCAGGATTATAGAACTAAGTCGCATTCCTCGAGTTAAGATAATAGCTCTGAGCACTATGGGACTCAATATCTGAGATCATCAGTCCCCTAGAACGTAGAACTACTTAAACCTAACTAAACTAAGGACATCAAACACATTCATGCCCGAGGCAGGATTCGAACCTGCGACCGCAGCAGTCGCACGGTTCCGGACTGCGCGCCTAGAACCGCTCGGCCGGCCGCGGTGGTCTCGCGGTTCTAGGCGCGCAGTCCGGAACCGTGCGACTGCTGCGGTCGCAGGTTCGAATCCTGCCTCGGGCATGGATGTGTGTGATGTTCTTAGGTTAGTTAGGTTTAAGTAGTTCTAAGTTCTAGGGGACTAATGACCACAGCAGTTGAGTCCCATAGTGCTCAGAGCCATTTGAACCATTTAGAACCGCTCGGCCACCCTGGCCGGCAAGACAGGTATCCATACAAATACTGCGACGACATCGGGAGCACCATGGCGACCAATGCTGTGGCTTATTTTAAGGCGGCAGCAGAGAACGGCACGCCAACAGTGGTGCCCAGGGGTGGCATCATGTCGTTTTAACAGACAAGACCAGATTCCGTGTGTGCAGGCTCCGAGGAGCCAGATTACATTCGTCATCGAGACATGGGTCCAGTGCCTGGCGTAATGGTACGGGTGTCATTGGGAACACCTCTGGTTCGCTTAGCCATAATCTGGACAACAGGTGTTTCATTCTTGACTGTTGAAGCTGGTGGCTGTGCTATATCTTCGAGGTTCTGTGATTCTATCTTTCAACAATATAACGCAAGACGCATTTACTGTTACGGTCTTCCTCGATAGAGAGCGTGTTCGAAAGTCCCTCTCGCTATCAAGTTCCGCAGATCTCTCGGCCACTGAAAACATCTGGTCGCCGAAGGACTGCCACGCCACCACTCGCCAGTCAATACGATTGGTGAACTCTCGCACAGAGTTTGAATCAGCTTTGAATGATGTACTTATATCAGTTCGGCTCAATTCCCAGCCAACGTAAGGCCACTTCTGCCGTCAGTAATTTCAGCTCTCTGTACTAAACTTCAAACCACGCATCTTTAACTAAATCACATACAAATTTAATCTTGTATTCTTCCCTCTGTACTGAATAAGCGTAATAACTAAAATTTTGTAATTAAGCGTGGTGTTACAGTTGTTATGGCCTGTAGTGTAGATCAGGGCTAGAGTGAGTACGAGCGGCTGTCAATAAGCAATGCAACACTTTTTTTTCTCGGTCTATTTCGGTTGAAACAAATGCCAAATTTGCTGTGTGACATCGTGGAATATTCCTATTTCAGCTCCTATAGTTCCATGCAGGTAGCCTTCAAAATGGCGTCTGTAGCGCAAGTGCAAACACGGAACTGTCAACGAGTTTCAAAATGGTTGAAATGGCTCTGAGCACTATGGGACGTAACTGCTGAGGTCATCAGCCCCTATAACTTTGAACTACTTAAACCTAACTAACCTATGACATCACACACATCCATGCCGGAGGCAGAATTCGAACCAGCGACCGTAGCGGTCGCGAGGTTCCAGACTGTAGCGCCTAGAACCGCTCTTCCACTTCGGCCAGCTGTCATCGAGTTTCTTTTGCCCGAAAACCAGAGCACTGCAGATACTCATAGGCTCCTGCAGAATTTCTATATAGAACTGGCAGTGAACAGAAGCACGGTGATCCGTTGGGCGAAGCGTTTCTCATCATCACAACAAGGTAGCCAAACCTGTCCGATCTCTCACATGCCGGCCGGCCGCACACAGCTCTAATTCCTGCAATGTTGGAACCTCTCAATCGAGGTGATCGAAGGATCACTGTCGAGCACCTTGCTGCACAACTGGAGTTACCTGTTGATAGTGTTGAGACACTCATCCACCAATTAGGGTACTCAAAAGTGTGTGCCCGCTCCGTTCCTCGCCGCCTAGCAGAAGACCGTAAGTAGCAACGAAGGACCACCTGTGCGTTACGAGGCTGGTGGTGACAATTTCTTGTCGAACATCGTCACAGGCGACGCAACATTAGTTCATCACTTCCAACCAGAAACAAAAGGGCATTCAATGGAGTGTCCCCATACCACCTGTCCTCCGAAAGAAAAGTCAAAGCCGCACCCTCAGCCTGCAAAGTCATGGTCATGGTTTTCTGGGACTCTGAAGTAGATGTTTATGTCCTCCCTCGTCGTACAACGATCAACTCTGAAGTTGTGCTACCCTAAGGAAAGTGAAGAAACGAAATCTGCGTGTTCGCGACCACAAAGACAGCCGGAGTGGCCGAGCTGTTCTAGGCGCTTCCGTCTGGAACCGCGCGACCTCTACAGGCACATATTCGAATCCTGCCTCGGGCATGGATGTGTGTGATGTCCTTAGGTTAGTTAGGTTTAAGTAGTTCTACGTTCTAGGGGACTGATGACCTCAGCTGTTAAGTCACATAGTGCTCAGACCCATTTGAACCATTTTGCCACCACAAACATGCAAAAGAACTTTTCCCTCAATGACAACGCAACGCCTCACTGAGCTGCATCACCTACCATGAAGCGACGAATAATCGATAAGATGAATAAGTCTACTGGGAGGTGAGAGTGGTGTTTGGAAAGGAAAGCTCGCCCCAAATCGTATACACACACACCCATGCGGTGGGTATCGACCATGTGGCTGCGATGCGTTGGCTGGCTGTGGCGCTACCAGCAAACTCGGCGTCCATCGTCCGTTTTGCGGGGCCCTGACCACTCGAAATGCCGATCTGTTATTGGCACCTATAAATATATTCGGCGCGGCTCCCACTTAATCACGCGCGGGCAAAAAATTTCAATGTTCCATTTTAATGACGTATTACCGCAGCATTTGCGCGACACATTCAAAGCCATCAGAGGACTACGAAAAATATGATTAGTCGGCGCGCGCGGAATTTTTATTTGCGACACGCTTTGTAATTGCTGCGAAATCAGCTTCGGTCGGACGCTGCATAAATAACCGATATACCGCCTGTCTTTGATTGCAGTCGCTTGCGCATGCATTCGCTTGGCCAGAATTTAGCCTCTTTTCCCCCTCCTCTCTACGCATAACTGCATCCTTTTCAGTCCTCGCCGGGATGTGCGTTATTACTTCAAGGGAATATTTACAGTTTTCTTGATAGCGGAGGCATCTGACTCAGAGAAATCGGCCGTGTCTTAATCAAAGAAACCTTCCCCGAATGCGCAATGAGCGATTTTGGTAAACCTAAATCAGGTTGGTGTGACGTTTATGGTAGCTGTGGGGTGAGGCTGTGATATGGGAAACGATGTTGGAAAAATTTTAATATTCATAAGAGGTTCTTAGCAAGGTCGCCAATTAAATACATCCCACAATAAGAACACAGTGTGAAAACAACGTTACATTAATCGTTGAGATGCTCAGCAAATGATTATTACAATAAGCCACAATTAAATGAATTGAAGTGTATGGAGTAGAACATGTTCTTGATCTGAATAATGCAATGAGCGTATGGCATTTGTGGCTGGGCTTTCCCTTCTGGGGAATATGGCCACTTGGTGCAAGTCTTTTTAGTTTAGGCCACTTCGGCGACTTCGCCTCGATGATGATGAAATGATGATGAGGACAACACGCTCAGGAAGGCACGAGCAGAGAAATCTCCGACCCGGCCAGGAATCGAATCCGGGGCCCTGTGATCGAGAGGTAGCAACTCTAACCAGAAGACCTCGAGTTGGTACCTTAATGTTAATGACTGACATATTTAATCATCTTATCGGTTACAACTATTGATAAATAGCTCAATGAAACCCCCGATCAGTTTTGATTACTGCCTTCGTTCTAATCTGAAGCACGTCCATCGCCACCCAGCTCAGCGAATTAAGTAGTCGATCCTACCGTTCGAAACGGTCCATCCCTGTCTCCCGAGCTAGCTGTCAGACTTCATTTCCACCAGAAAGCTGACTTTCTACATTTACTTTCTTAACCATTACGATTTTCGCGAAACAAGAACTAGGCCTTAAAAGTATAAATGAATAGATGAAGAAGCACAGAAATACGCTACCTGATGTATCCGGACACCTGTTAGTGGACATTAATATGAGCTGTGTCCACCCTTCACTTCTATGACTGCTCGAACTCTGCTGGGACCTTTTCCATGAGGTATGCAAATGCTGTGGAGGAATGGCAGCCCATTCTTCCACAACAGCTGGAACCGGAGACGGCAGTGATGTTGGACGCTGGAGTCCAGAACGGAGTGGACGTTCTAACTTATCTCAAAGATGTTCCACTGAGTTGACGTCGGGACTAAGTACAAGCCAGTACATTTCAGGAATATTGTCAAAAACTCATCCCCTCACAGATGATGCTTTATGACAGGGTGAATTGTCATGCTGATACAAACGATCGTCGTCTCCAAAATGTTCCTCTAATGTACGCAATACACAATGCTGTAACATGTCCTCATATCCTTAAGTATTTGCCGGTTTTCACTAGCGCAATAAACCGACCACACTCTAATCACAAAAAACATCCCCATACCGTAACACCACCTCCTCCATACTTCTCTCTTGACACTACACGTGACCCTGGGTAACGTTCCCCAGGCATTTGCCAATGGCAAAACCTTCCATCGAACTGCCACCGGGTATAACGTGGTTCATTACTCCAAATCACTTGCTTCCAGTCATTCAGTGTCTACTGCCGTCGCTGTTTACGCCAACTCAAGCGTCACTTAGCACTCACTAGAGGAATGTGTGGCAGCTGCTCCAAAATTATACCCCATTCGTTTCATCTTCCTGCACACAGCCACTGAGCTAGCTGGACTTCTGGTAGCACTTTGAAACTCGCGAGTGAGTTTCTACAACCACGCTCCTCAAATCTCAGCGATCACTGTCTATCAGTATAGAAGGTCCGCCTGGTCTTGCTTTAGGTTTGAGTGTTCCTCTGCGGTTCCATTTCACACACAATAGTCAACAGTTGATCTGGGCAGATTTGGAATGGCTGAACCTTGCCTTATGAATTCGTTACTCCGGTGTCATCCAGCGATCAGTCCACGTTCGAATCACTGAGCTCTCCTGAAAGATAAATTCTGCTATTACTGCTTTTCTACTGACAACACAATACCCAAAGCCTCCTTCTGACAGGTCGGCCTCTCGTTACTTCTGGTGGGATGTCGGGGTATTTTTCATTGGATATTGTAAATCAGTCATGGACTGTGCGGCTGTTCCCGGCGGAGGTTCGAGTCCTCCCTTGGGCATGGGAGTGTGTATTTGTCCTTAGGATAATTTAGGTTAAGTAGTGTGTAAGCTTAGGGATTGATGACCTTAGCAGTTAAGACCCATAAGATTTCACACACTTTTGCAAATTTTTTTTTACTGTAAATGGGGAGATCTTGCCATAAGAAAATGGTTCAAATGGCTCTGAGCACTATGGGACTTAACTGCTGTGGCCATAAGTCCCCTAGAACTTAGAACTACTTAAACCTAACTATCCTAAGGACAGCACACAACACCCAGTCATCACGAGGCAGAGAAAATCCCCGACCCCTCTTGTCATAAGAATGAATGGAAATTTCGTCCAAAATAATAATGAAACTACCGACGATTGATGAAAAGAATAGGCGGACCGAGAGAGAGAGAGAGAGAGAGAGAGAGAGAGAGAGATCGGGAAATCAAAAGAAACTAATCAAATAGTTCAAATGGCTCTGAGCACTATGGGACTTAACAAATGGTTCAAATGACTCTGAGCACTATGGGACTTAACTGCAGTGGTCATCAGTCCCCTAGCACTTAGAACTGCTTAAACCTAGCTAACCTAAGGACATCACACACATCCACGCCCGAGGCAGGATTCGAACCTGCGACCGTGGCGGTCGTGCAGTTCCAGACTGTAGCGCCTAGAACCGCTCGGACACTCCAGCCGGCACGGGACTTAACAGCTGAGGTCATCAGTCCCCTAGAACTTAGAACTGCCTAAACCTAGGTAACCTAAGGACATCACACACATCCACGCCCGAGGCAGGATTCGAACCTGCGACCGTAGCGGTCGCGCGGTTCCGGACTGAAGCGCCCAGAACCGCTCGGTGACACCGGCCGGCCAAAAGAAACTAATCACGGACAGTAAAGGAATGAACAAGATGCAAATGCCCAAGAAAGAAGAACAATTTGCGATACGTGACAATGTCCGGACGAGGATTTGAACCGCCGTCCACTCGAATGCTGGTCGGGTCCGGTGTCACGCCACTGCGCCACCCCGCTAGGTGCCTTACCCAGCGCGCCTGTTGTGAATGTGGGTGGGCGGCGTGGGTGTAGCGAGTGGGCGGCGCGAGTGCACCACGCCGCCCGCGCACTGTGCAGAACGGTTGCCTGCCGGCTCCCACGAGAGACACGGCCTTGACGGCTCTTGCACTTCGCCCGCCGGTCTAAGTAGTCGCAGCCACAAGCCGGCGCCGCTCCGTTTGGCGCCCGTCCGACAACAGGCGGCGTACAGCTGCCAGCGCGTTCTCAGTCACATGTCCAGAATTGTGTAAGAGTGACGACAGTCGTTTAAAAGCAAGCCAAGTTTTCTTTGCAGCTACAGGGTGGCGCACGAAATGTGTTACCATTTTGTTTTTGAATATTAACTTTATTGTCAATACAATCGGAAAGGAACATATACTACAATGAAGAGCCGTCCATGGAGATTTTCTCTAACTCAGCACATGCTCAATATGTCCACCATTTCGTTTCCTAACTTCCTTCAAACGAACACTGAAGTTAGTGATTACCCTACGGCACACGTCTTCCGTAATTTCACAGCAAGAAGACTTCACAAGTCTTCTGAGCTCCATTAAATCAAGTGAACGTTTCGGGAAAATTTTGATCCTTTAGGTATCCCCAAAGAAAAAAATCACATGGATTGAGGTCTGGACTGTTGGGGAGCCGATTTCGTCCGTCATTGAAGCGATCTGGAAACCTGAGTGAAATCATCCGCATGTCGAAATGCTCGTGTGAAAACTCCAACACAGTGTTTGTATGTGGCCTTGCTCCATCTTGCATGAACCACTGCGTGTTGAAAAAAAAAAATGGCTCTGAGCACTATGGGACTTAACATCTATGGTCATCAGTCCCCTAGAACTTAGAACTACTTAAACCTAACTAACCTAAGGACATCACGCAACACCCAGCCATCACGAGGCAGAGAAAATCCCTGACCCCGCCGGGAATCGAACCCGGGAACCCGGGCGTGGGAAGCGAGACCACGAGATGCGGGCCACTGCGTGTTGAAGGGCAGGGCAGTAGCAAGAAGCTGTGTAATGAAGCTATTGCGAAGCATGCTCAAATAACGCTCGCTGTTCACAGTTTCTTCAAAGAAAAAGGGTCCAATAAGTCGGTGACTGGAAATTGCTGCCCACGCTGTAATCCTCGGAGCATAAGGTTGTCGTGCATTCAGCACTTGTGGGTTTTCAGTGACCCAAAAGCTTACCTTTTGTTTGTTAACCACACCGTCTAAATAAAAATGCGCCTAGTCTGAAAAGCAACGTTGTTGAGAGTTTCTTCCCTATCCTCCGCCCACTGAGCAAACAGTAGTCTCTGCTGCTTGTGTTCTTCAGTGAGCTTCTGTGCACAGGTCATCTTGTACGGGTACATTTGGAGGTCACTTTTAAGAATGCGTTGAACGGAGCGTCTGGATATTCCCAGTTGCACTGCTGCCTTGCTACACGATTTCCCGGGACTTCTCTGTACAGCAATTCGTACCGCCGCTTCAGTATTCTCCGGCGAACAAACAGTCTTAGGCCGAGGTCGCTTTGCTTCCAATACTGTTCCTTCCTGTACAAATCTATCGTACAACCTGTGGGTGGTCTTCTTGCAAGGGACCCATCGTGTGTTAAACTGTTGTCGAAAACGCCTCTGAGTCACAACAAGGCTTTTCGTTTCATGAAAAAGTAACACACTTGCCGATCGTTGCTGTGTCGTCAGTCTTCCATTGTCAGCCATTGCTGCTTACTAGTCTCCTAGCGGCAGTATCGTGAATTACACGTCATTTCGTAACTCATTTCTTTTTCCAAGCTCTGCTGGTACTGCTGTAGAGATCCCGGCGGGGTATCTAATGTGCGTCGTAAATTGTGAAAGAAACAATTGGTAACACATTTCCCACGCCACCCTGTATATGTCAGCTGGAGATTTCTCAGTCAATTAAATTCCCAGCCTGTCAGCTAAATAACGTTCTCATCTTGGTGCAACGTTTCAGCAAGCATACAATGAACTGACAAAAGTCGTGGGATACCTCCTAATATCGTGCGGGACCTCCTTATATCGTGCGGGACCTCCTTTTGCCCGGGGTAGTGCAGCAACTCGACGTCGCATGGACTCAACGAATCGTTGGAAGCCCCCCCCCCCCCCCCCCCCCCCGCAGAAATACTGAAGCGCGCTGCCTATATAGCCGTCCAAAATTGCAGGGTTTTGTGCACGAACTGACCTCTCGATTGTGTCCCATAAATGTTCGATGCGATTCATGTCGGGCCATCTGGGTGGCCAAATCATTCGCTCAAATTATCCAGAGTGTTATTCAAACCAGTCGCGAACATCTGTGGTCCGATTACATGTCGTAATGTTATCCATAAAAATCCCAATGTAGTCTGGCAACGTGAAGCCAATGAACGGCTGCAAATGGTCTCCAAGTATCGGAACATAAGCATTTCCAGTCAATGATCGGTTCACTTGGATCACAGGACTCAGTCCATTCCATGTAAACACACCCCATACCATTTTGGACCCACCACCAGCTTGCACAGTGCCTTGTTGATTACTTGGGTCATGGTTTTGTGGGGTCTGTGCCACACTCGAACCGTACTATCAGCTCTTGCCGACTGTAACGGGCCCTCATCTCACCAGGCCACGGTTTTTCTGTCGCCTACGGTCCGACCAATATCGTCAGAGCCCTGGAGAGGTGCTGAAGGCGATGTCGTACTGTTAGCAAAGGGACTGGCGTCGGTCGTCTGCCGTCCAGCCCATTAATGCCAAATTTCGCTGTGCTGCCCAACTGATAGGTTGGTCGATTTCTGCGATTATTTCATGCAGTAATGCTTGTCTATTAGCACTGACAACTCTGCGCAAACGCAGCTGATCTCGGTCGTTAGTGAAGACCGTCGTCCCCTTCATTCTCCGCGGAGACGGGTAATAGCTGAAGTTTGGCATTCTTGGCACACTCTTGACACAGTGGAGTCGGAATATTGAATTCCCTAACAGTTTTTGAAATGGAGTGTCCCTGTGCGTCTAGCTCCAACTACCATTGCGCGCCGGCCTGTGTGGCCGACCGGTTCTAGGCGCTTCAGTCTGGAACCGCGCGACCGCTATGGTCGCAGGTTCGAATCCTGCCTCGGGCGTGAATGTGTGTGATGCCTTTAGGTTAGTTAGGTTTAAGCAGTTCTAAGTTCTAGGGGACTGATGTACTCACATGTTAAGTCCCATAGTGCTCAGAGCCATTTGAACCATTTTTTTACCATTCCGCGCGCAAAGTCAGTTAATTCCCGCCGTGCGGCATAATCACGTCGGAAATCGTTGCAAATGAATCACCGGCGTACAAATAACATTTCTGCCAATGCACTGCCCCCTTATATCTTGTGTATGCGATACCATCGCCATCTGCGTATGAGCATATGCCTACTATTTTGTCACCTCTGTGTATATAAAAGAGCCACGAGTCTTTTGAAAGCAACCTAAGTTTTCTTTCTAGCTATAAGTCAGATGGGCGTTTCTCGAGGAATTAATTTCTCAGCGAGTCAGCTGAATAAAGCTTTCGACTTGATGCAACGTTTCCAAACTCCCATCTTCTGCGACAAGCCGGCCGCGGTGGTCTCGCGGTTCTAGGCGCGCAGTCCGGAACCGTGAGACTGCTACGGTCGCAGGTTCGAATCCTGCCTCGGGCATGGATGTGTGTGATGTCCTTAGGTTAGTTAGGTTTAAGTAGTTCTAAGTTCTAGGGGACTGATGACCACAGCAGTTGAGTCCCATAGTGCTCAGAGCCATTTGAACCATTTTTCTGCGACAAAGCTAATGCTAGTCCTAAAAGTTTCCAAAGATAGAAGCATTTTCCAGCTACTAAAAGGATATTCTGTCAAAGGCACGTTAGGAGAAAGTACGTTGTGGGTGATATCCACAACTGTATTCCAGTCCCCCATCACTATTATATTTTGATCTCCCTTTACGTTCTGTGTCACCCGTTCAATATCCTCATATACTTTCTCTATCTCTTCATCTTCTGCTTCCGACGTCGGCATGTATACCTGAACCACCGTTGTCGGCGTTGGTTTGCTGTCGATTCTGATAACAACAACCCTACCACTGAACTGCTTACAATAACGCACTCGCTCCCCTACCTTCCTTTTCATAGCGAATTCTACTCCCATTATACCATTTTCTGCTGCTGTTGATATTACCCTATACTCATCTCACCAGAAGTCTTTGTCGTCTTTCCATTTAACTTTTGATCATTGCCGATTCTTCTGACTCTAGGGGTAGTTCCCCACCCCAGAGACAAGGGAGTGCCCTGAAACTCTGTCCGCTCCTCCGTCCTGTTTGACAAGACCTCTGACAAAATGAGGGTGACTTCTTACGCCGGAAGTTTTCGGCGGCAAATGCTGATTATTTAATGACGTTATAGTCTGTCTGCAGGCTCAAGATCGAGAAGGTGAGTCGCTACCAGCTCTTTCCGCACTACATCAGAAGCAGGCTGTTCGCACATTTGTACACACCTTCCGCAGCCCGCCTTTTTTATTAGTGGGGACGTAGTGCATGGCCACACCCGGTGATGGTTTTGTTTTATACTAGATGCATTAACACTAACACTAACGGAATACAGAAATTAGTAATCAATATAAGTACCGCAAAAAAGCACCCGAAGAGAATCTAAGTAAATCAAGTTACGCTCTTGCGTTGCTAGAGAAGAAACTGTTCATTAGTCATCCTGTACGGCAGATGTAGAGTTCATTTTATTAAAGTGAATCATTGATCAATTGGAACACCGTCACATCGTAAGAGCGGAACAATTTGGATTTCAACCATAGCTGTCGGCTACCTTCATCTTCTCAGAATCACAGGAGCTGGCTTCAATGGAACTAAATCGACCATATGAATGTTCATCGATATTGAGAAAGCTTACGACAAAGCAGGGAAAAACAAACTTGTGAGAAAACACAGAGACAACGCCATTGGAGGGCTGTTACATCAAGACCATAGACAATTGTCTGCGAGATAGGCGATTAATAGTACAAGTCCAAGGGAAAAAAATCAGACACAAAATTTGGACCAGCTCGTTTCTTCCTGGGATCAGCTGCCAGTTTTTGTTCTACATTCTGTCGCGTCCCGGCACAGGTGGTGCCTTTCACTAATATAGAGTTGGTGGTATCCGCGTGGCGTAAGACGACATCGGGGTGATTTTCTGAAATTGGATTCACCCTTCACAAACTTTATAACGGAGATGAAAGGGAGAAAGAGTTTCCTTTGTTGATTTTGAATTTGGTAATGTCAGTACTGTCGAGTATAAAGGAGTAGTATAGCAGGCAGATTCTGCAGAAATTGCAAGCGATTACTTTGATGTAACACTTTTCTTGTGCTGTTAGATACACGTGAGATTACAGAGAATTAGAGTACGTGAGGTGTCAGATCTGCTACCCTTTACTACACAGTCAGTCAGCTATCGAAATCAATCAGAGACGGCCGGACGGTGTGGCCGAGCGGTTCTAGGCGCTACAGTCTGGAACCGCGACGGTCACGGGTTTGAATCCTGCCTCGGGCAGGGATGTGTATGATGTCGTTAGGTTAGTTAGGTTTAAGTAGTTCTAAGTTCTAGGGGACTGATGACCTCAGATATTAAGTCCCATAGTGCTCAGAGCCAAATGGCTCAAATGGCTCTGAGCACTATGGGACTTAACATCTGTGGTCATCAGTCCCCTAGAACTTACAACTACTTAAACCTAACTAAACTAAGTACATCACACACATCCATGCCCGAGGCAGGATTCGAACCTGCGACCGTAGCGGTCACGCGGTTCCAGACTGAAGCGCCTAGAACCACTCGGTCACAACGGCCGGCGCTCAGAGCCATTTGAACCATTTTTGAATCGGAGACGAGCGTTCTTAGTCACACGCGTTCTGCTAACTACTGGCCCCCTGGGCGTGTTTCATTATTAAAATACGGCCACTTGGCTTTGTAGCGCAGCAGACAAGTCATCATTATAACTTGATCCTGTCGTTTACGGAAATGCTGAAGTATTACATGTTGAGACAGACAGAGGCATCCTCTGTTCAATGCTGTTCCAAGAAATGTACAATAACTACTTGTCTCGGAGTTGTTATCTGTCCCCGGAGTCTTTCTACAGGCTTCTCGTGGCTGAGGAAACTAAGTCTTCATCTGCTGCTATGGCGTCGTCACCCTGACTGCTCCATTCAAATGATTCAAATGGATCTGAGCACTATGGGACTTGTGGTCATCAATCCCCTAGAACTTAGAACTATTTAAACCTAACTAACCTAAGGACATCACACACATCCATGCCCGAGGCAAGATTCGAACCTGCGACCGTAGTGGTCGCGCGGCTCCAGACTGAAGCGCCTAGAACCCCTCGGCGACAAAGGACGACGACTGCTCCGTACTGCAGCTGGTTACCGAACCTCCTCTTTGCTGGTAACGGCCCCTTTTATATCCGTCATAACTGATCTGGTTGAAAACGCCCTTCCCGTGTCATCTCAGTACTGTCTGGTTTAACCCACTAAGAAGTTTTCCATCACTTGTATTGATGCTGTATTCCCCCGGCTGGACCCTGTCTTAGGCAGAATTCCATCTACATGTGACTGCTTTAATGTTAGATTAATTCTGTTGTCTTACATTTGTCCGTCGTGGGAATATTTCGTCTGTCTTATTTGACCATATGCTCTCCGTGTCTTGGCGCCTTCTCTAGTGTCTGTGTACCGGCTGTTTGCCTCAATGACGAGTGGCCTCCAGTTTAAAGTGGCGTTATATGCTCCAAATATCCTGTTAGCTGTCCTTTTTGCCACGTATGTTTAGAATTAAAGAAATAAATACGAGTACTAAGTTAAAACTTTACAAAGCGAAAATTAAACCACGGAACCGCGAGATAAAGCAGCTACAGGTAATATGTGATGGTCCAGTTTATCATTATTTATTTCATGAATGACACAGTTGCAGGGTTTCCAAAAACATCAATTACAGTGAACAAATTATACTGTGGATCTTTCAAAAAATGGTTCAAATGGCTCTGAGCACTACGAGACTTAACATCTGAGGTCATCAATCCCATAGACCTTAGAACTACGTAAACCCAACTAACCTAAGAAGGGCATCACACACATCCATGCCCGAGGCAGGATTCGAACCTGCGGTCATAGCGGTCGCGCGATTCCAGACTGTAGCGCCTAGAACCGCTCGGTCACCTCGGCCGGCGGTCTTGCAAAAAGATTGTTTAAAATACCGTTTAGGTTCATTCTTGTAACCAGGACCACTGAAATTCATGGAACTCTACAGGAAAAATACCTATAGAAGAAAAAAAGCCCACGCAAATTGACAAGAATCGCCAAGCAATTCGGGAAGTTGAAACTGTAGGGACAGTTTTATCGATGCAGTGACATAGTTACAAAGTACCTAGATACACTACAACCAATGAAAACAACAGATGACGTAACACCGAAATAAAGTGAAAGGAAAACCCAACACAGAGACAATCCATACAAAAAGGAAGAGAAAATGCTCTACTTGCGTGCCCATCTACCGCTGAAAGTGAAAATATCCCTCAATCGATCATCCTAGAAGCATAGGCGACCAATGGCTGCCCTTCAGCACACGCAACTCACCAAAAAATAAAAAAAGTCAAGTTTTAGCTTTATGCCGGAAAACGCCACTTCCGCCGCCAGAAGCGCTGCTGGTTCTTCACTTTACAGACAGACTACACTACTGGCCATTAAAGTTGCTACACCAAGAAGATATGCAGATGATAAACCGGTATTGATTGGGCAAATATATTACACTAGAACTGACATGTGATTACGTTTTCACGCAATTTGGGTGCATAGATCCTGAGAAATCAGTACCCAGAAGAACCACCTCTGGCCGTAATAACGGCCTTGATACGCCTGGGCATTGAGTCAAACAGAGCTTGGTTCGTTGTCCATGCAACTTCAACACGATACCACAGTTCATCAAGAGTAGTGACTCGCTTACTGTGACGAGCCATTTGCTTGGCCACCATTGACCAGACGTTTTCAATTCGTGACAGATCTGGAGAACGTGCTGACCAGGGCAGCAATCGAACAGTTTCCTTATCCGGAAAGGCCCGTACAGGACCTGCAACATGCGGTCGTGCATTATCCTGCTGAAATGTAGGGTTTCGCAGGGGTCGAATGAAGGGTAGAGCCACGGGTCGTAACACATCTGAAATGTAACGTCCACTGTGTGAATGATAACAAGAGGTGACCGAGACGTGTAACCAGTGGCACCCCACACCATCACGCCGGGTGATACGCCAGTATGGCGATGACGAATACACGCTTCGAATGTGCGTTCACCGCGTTGTCGCCAAACACGGGTGCGACCGTCATGATGCTGTAAACAGAACCTGGATTCATCCGAAAAAATGACGTTTTGCCATTCGTGCACCAAGGTTCGTCGTTGAGTACACCACCGCATGCGCTCCTGTCTGTCAAGGGTAACCGCAGCCATGGTCTCCGAGCTGATAGTCCATGCTGCTGCAAAAACGTCGTCGAACTGTTCGTGCAGATGGTTGTTGTCTTGAAAACGTCCCGATCTGTTGACTCAGGGATCGAGACGTGACTGCACGATCCGTTACAACCATGCGGATAAGATACCTGTCATCTCGACAGCTAGGGATACGAGGCCGTTGGGATCCAGTACGGCGTTCCGTATTACCCTCCTGAACCCATCGATTCCATATTCTGCTAACAGTCATTGGATCTCGACCAACGCCAGCAGCAATGTCGCGATACGGTAAACCGCAATCGCGATAGGCTACAATCCGACCTTTATCAAAGTCGGAAACGTGATGGTACACATTTCTCCTCCTTACACGAGGCATCACAACAACGTTTCACCAGGCAACGCCGGTCAACTGCTGTTTGTGTATGAGAAATCAGTTGGAAACTTTCCTCGTGTCAGCATGTTGTACGTGTGAATGCTCTGAAAAGCTAATCATTTGCATATCACAGTATCTTCTTCCTGTCGGTTAAACTTCGCGTCTGTAGCACGTCATCTTCGTAGTGTAGCAATTTGAATGGCCAGTAGTGTATAACAGCAAACCGTCGCAGCTGCACCCCCTCTGAAAGAACTTTCCGCAATGTCTTTCCTCAGTTGCACTGCGAGGTAGCGAGATGCACTACTCTGAGCTAGAGCGTGGCTACAGCAAGTGAGTTGCCGCTACGGTTCGCTAAACGGGGAAGCAGGGAGAGCGGCTTTTCGCAGCGCGCACGCAGCGAGTGGGCGCCAGCGCCGCCGCGGCCGACGTGGCAACAGCGAGGCAGCCGCCCGCCTGTGCCGCACCCCCGGGCAGCCTCAATGGCCCTCGGGTCCCCCAGTGCGGACTCCCTGCCCAGCCCAGCACCTGTGCCCGGCGTGACTCAGGCACCGCGGCCGTGCGCTTACTCTCATCCACGGTCCCCTAACAACACTGTAAACACCTCCTCGCCTGTACAAACACGGTTTGACGATTGCTCTAGTTAACGACAATGCAACATCCACTCTTCATTCAAAAAGAAACAGTAGATCACGTCCAATTATCGAATTTAGAGCTGAGCGTTACTCCTTGTAGCCGAGACACAGAAAAATTGTTTTTTTTTTAAATAACTTTTTCTACTATCAGCTAGGACTTTTTTTTTTTGCACGGCGGGTTTTAGGAAGAGACTCCAATTTTAAGTGCGTTTTCCGTGTATTACGCCCTTAACGCGTGCTGTTTTCGATATGTTTGGTGTAGCAGTGTTCTGTAGCCTTTATTGTACTATACAAGGTGTAAATTTTAAGTTGACAAACCAGAATAACTCGAAAAATAAGCTTCACACGAAATAATGTGTAGAATCCACAGTTGATTATTTTCGAGGGGGACACCTGCTGGTGCTAAAATCAGCCCGCTGCCCCAGACCCCTGGGGTTGGGGAGGGAGGAAATAAAATTTCAAATGGGAACCTCCATTTTTTATTGCAGAATCAGATTCTACATAAAAAACTACGTACATTTTGTCTTTAACATTTGTTTTGATTCTTGGTAGTTGGCGCTGTATTTCAAGAATATCCATGTTCTCATTTTTGCTCGGAAAATAGTTACGGATAAATAAAAAATACTTATTTACTTCGTAAATTTTGATTCGCTAAAACTAAAACTACCCCTCTCTCCCCATAGGGTATGGTTTGACAGATAGGAATTAGAGTTTTAAAAATGTTGACCCAAATATTAATTTTTTTCCGCAGACTCGGATAAGTTTTGTTTGTTTCGTGGTGTCTCAATGCATAACATTAGATGATTAAATCATCCTCGCCCCCTTTATGTATCTCGATGAGCTGTGGTTCAATCAAAATCGTGCCGTATAGCAGATCTGACAGAATTCAAAGGGTAATGGCGGTTTGAAAGTACCGAGTGGCAAAGGAACAGCATCATCTGAATATGCCTTATCAAAAGCTCCAAACTAATATTTACATCTGCAAATACAGTGATTATTATGAAATGATGAACAGTGGTGCACTTCAAAATTGGTCTTTAAATTTATAATGTCGTAATTCAAATACAAAGAAGGAAGAAACTGCACTGTGGCTAGAGGGAAAAACTATTTCCACTTCAAGCTGCTATACGAAAGCGGAGATGTTGGAGGAAGTTCACGCCACAAGCACTTTACAGCAAATGTGAAACTGACTGCTTAGCGACAGAAGAGGATCACGAGGTTGTGAGACTACCTCCTTATCACTCAAATACAACCCGATAAAAATGATTGGTCCGTAGTGCAAGAGATAATTGTATCCAGAAATTGCACACTGACAATGAAAGATGTGTAGAATTTCCTTTACAGATGTTGTCGCTATGGAAGATTGGTTTACGCGCGTACGCCACGCTGAAAATCTACAAGAAAAATAATTTCTAAACGAAAGCATCCATTGCTTCAAATGACTCGTGGGATAGTGAGTCTTCAAAACATGACAATTAAACGTCAACAAATTGCAAACCTCTCTCCCCACAGTATTTATGAATTCAAGACAGAACAGCGGCTAGGTGTGTACTGCCTGTGCTGATATGTTTGTCAGCGTTACTTGTGGGGAGCAGGATCCGTGTTTTCTACTCTGAAACGGTTAAATATTTCCATAATCAAAACACATACAGTTTTATAATTTAACAGAACAGAAGTAATAGTAATGTATTAAGCTGTAATATATCTCTAAGTTACAACAGAATACATTAATATGGGGAGGCTGCTGTTCCCTTCAATATTTCCTAAACGTTTGCTTGACACGGTGTTTCGCAGCCATAACAAATTGCTTAAATTAAGTCACTGTCCGCTTTGCCTACAAAGTATCATTCCAAAGTGCTATCTGCTGATTGTGGACATCAAAACTTTTTCATGTGAGTGTCTTGTAACGAACTGTGTATATGTATGCCGGATAGCATTTGTCTTTTGACGGTTTCTGGCCTTCACGCGCGCCCCGAAAGCTTTGCACTTGAAAAAAGTGAGGTGTCCGACGAGGCAACCAATGGGGGTCGCCACTTTCGCTGCCCCGTAGTATAATCTTGTAATCGCACTCTATCAAGTTCTTTTTCTTTTTGTCATTCGCAGTATTTTGTATTCATCCAATTCTTGAGAGGTCTGTCATTCATTATACCAAGTGAAAATTAGTGCAAAACTTTCTACATGTCCTTATGGTCGCTCACAGACCCTACATTCCTACAGACGTCTGAATCATCAGTGCTGCTTACCCAATCTTACAAATCGTGTAGAAGCTGTCCCAAATGTTTAGCGCCAAAATTTCACACATGATACAAGTTCCTAAAGTGAGTGCTTTGAGATGAGAAACCAGTGGTCGAAAATAAATATTTCACGCGTTATGAGGTCTTCAGAGAACAGGACGATTACGGCACCTAATTCTTTAGATGCGTGTGTTTCATAGTGAACGACTGCCTACAGAAATGAAATACTTTTCGCTACCTCGAGATGAAAAAACAAAACATAATAGTCTGTGCTACGTCCAAGGTGCAATTTGCCGTAGTCTATAGCCTCTGACTGGTTGCTGAAAGGCATTTCTCGTTGCAGGAGCTTGCAGCACCCCATTTAATGTACGATGCAGCAGGCTGTAGTGCCCTGTGGTCCAAAAGAATACACAAAGATCAGTTTCGCAAAATATTCCATCCTGACACTTCGTGCCAGATTAAAACTGGCCAGGTTAAACCTGGCGGAAGTAAAGGCGTGAGAGAGGGTCCTTGGGTCGTTCTGAGATAGCACAATCGGTGGAACGCTACCCGTGAAACGCAAAGGTCCCAGGTTAGAATTCCTGCCCGTCATAAAATTTTAATCTGCCACAAAAGTTTCAGATCAGCGCATACACTGTAGCAGAGTGAAAATTCATTCAGAAATCAGCCTAATCGGAAATTAAACTTATCATCAAGTTCAAAATATCTCTCACAATTGTTTTTAGTCGCAAGCATTGCTGATTTCGTGCAGCAGCATGCGAGGTTGTGTACATGTCACAAGACGTGAACAGGCTAAATGCACACAGATAAATGCCAAAATGTACAAATTGTTTAAATTACCCTGAGGGTGGTCGAAGTAGAGAGGATATAAAATGTAGACAGGCAATGGCAAGGAAAGCGTTTCTGAAGAAGAGAAATTTGTTAAAATCGAGTATAGATTTAAGTGTCAGGAAGTCGTTTCTGAAAGTATTTGTATGGAGTATAGCCATGTATGGAAGTGAAGCATGGACGATAAATAGTTTGGACAAGAAGAGAATAGAAGCTTTCGAAATGTGGTGCTACAGAAGAATGCTGAAGATTAGATGGGTAGATCACATAACTAATGAGGAGGTACTGAATAGAATTGGGGAGAAGAGGAGTTTGTGGCGCAGCTTGACAAGAAGGGACCGGTTGGTAGGACATGTTCTGAGGCATCAAGGGATCACAAATTTAGCATTGGAGGGCAGCGTGGAGGTAAAAATCGTAGAGGGAGACCAAGAGATGAATAAACTAAGCAGATTCAGAAGGATGTAGGTTGCAGTAAGTACTGGGTGATGAAGAAGCTTGCACAGGATAGAGTAGCATGGAGAGCTGCATCAAACCAGTCTCAGGACTTGAGACCACAACAACAACAACAACAACAACCCTCCATTTGGAAACTATGGTCTTAACAATTTAACTTAATTATAAAATCGCACAACCAAAAGGCGATAAATTCTTGTCTCTTGTTGTGTACACTGTTAAACGTGCCTACTTACGGCGACATAAATATTGTCAGTTACGTAGAGATTCAGAGGAACAGAATAATCACTGAGCATTTCGCTCATTCCGTGTGGAGCCCGAAATGTCGCCCGCCCTCAGAACGCTCATTTTCCGTTCTTTTTGTCTGTCTGCCTCACCTGGTTGGCGCACATCCTTGTAGGATCCATCAGTGTGCTGTCTCAGTTCACGAACTGCCTTAAATTCCGTGCGCAGCTTGTTGCCTTTGGAGACGTGCAGATTCAATTAGCATCAATTTCTTGCCAAAGTGGCTTTGCGCGACGACTACAGATCTTGATGAAAACACAGTCGGCATTGAAAATGCACATTCTCGTGCGGACTTTCGCCATAAAATAAAGAGTTTGTCGATAGAATAAGTTTCTACCTAGGTCAACCGCAATGTCACTGCCGCTAATGAACCTAACAAAATGCTACAGGCGTTTGATAATTTTTATTTGGTGCATCCATCACGTAATTTTTTAGGAATTTGCTCAGTCATCTGTCTTTGATTGTGTGGCTCGGCGGCAAATCCACTGGTACGAGCTCAAGACCATACCCTTGATCTGAGCGAGGGAGGGGAGGGGCGAGCGGTAACTTATATCTCGTGAAATGGGAAATGAAGGGGAGGAAAGTTTCTTAGAAAATAAATAAAAATTCTTTGTCCGCAGTTCAGGTCCGCACCTTAGACTTTTCTTGAAAACGCCGGGATAACATCAAAACAATTATTTCAAAAAATGACTCTGAGCACTATGGGCCTTAACATCTGAGGTCATCAGTCCCCCAGGTTTAAAACTACTTAAACCTAACTAACCTAAGGACATCACACACGTCAATGTCCGAGGCAGTATTCGAACCTGCGATCGTAGCGGTCGCACGGTTCCAGACTGAAGCGCCTAGAACCGCTAGGTAACACTGGCCGGCAAGTATTTCATATCGATAGGTAATTTAATTATTAATTTCTGTGTTGTTCAAATGTTTAAATGTGTGTGAAATCTTATGGGACTTAACTGCTAAGGTCATCAGTCCCTAAGCTTACACACTACTTAAGCTAAATTATCCTAAGGACACACACACACCCATGCCCGAGGGAGGACTCGAACCTCGTCCGGGACCAGCCGAATAGTCCATACTGCAGCGCCTTAGACCGCTCGGCTATATTAATTTTTGTAATACAAGGATTACACAGAGTAGTATAATGGTTGGAGAATAGATACATCAAAAGTCTGGACTGTCGCTAGCCGCTATATGTCCGATGTGCCAGTACCATAATCGCTTTGCGCCGTTTTTAGTTTCCTTTTCGACGCTGCCGTAGCTCTCGCATTTGCTCGGCACCGGACCTTTTTTGCCTTTTTAGAATGGAAAAAATAGTAGAAGCAGACCTCGGGGAAGATCAGTTTGGATTCCGTAGAAATGTTGGAACACGTGAGGCAATACTGTCCCTACGACTTACCTTAGAAGCTAGATTAAGGAAGGACAAACCTACGTTTCTAGCATTTGTAGACTTAGAGAAAGCTTTTGACAATGTTGATTGGAATACTCTCTTTCAAATTCTGAAGGTAGCAGGGGTAAAATAAAGGGAGCGAAAGTCTGTTTACAATTTGTACAGAAACCAGATGGCAGTTATAAGAGAGGGACATGAAAGGGAAGCAGTGGTTGGGAAGGGAGTGAGACAGGGTTGTAGTCTCTCCACGATGTTATTCAGTCTGTATATTGAGCAAGCAGTGAAGGAAACAAAACAAAAATTCCGAGTAGGTATTAAAATCCATGGAGAAGAAATAAAAATGTTGAGGTTCGCCGATGACATCGTAATTCTGTCAGAGACAGCAAAGGACTTGGAAGAGCAGTTGAACAGAATGGATAGTGTCTTGAAAGGAGGATATAAGATGAACATCAATAAAAGCAAAACAAGGATAATGGAATGTAGTCGAATTAAGTCGGGTGATGGTGAGGGAATTAGATTAGGAAATGAAACACTTAAAGTAGTACAGGAGTTTTGCTATTTGGGGAGCAAAATAACTGATGATGGTCGAAGTACAGACGATATAAAATGTAGACTCGCAATGGGAAGGAAAGCGTTTCTGAAGAAGAGAAATTTGTTAACATCGAGTATAGATTTAAGTGTCAGGAAGTCGTTTCTGAAAGTATTTGTGTGGAGTGTAGCCATGTATGGAAGTGAAACATGGACGATAAATAGTTTGGACAAGAAGAGAATAGAAGCTTTCGAAATGTGGTGCTACAGAAGAATGCTGAAGATTAGATTGGTAGATCACATAACTAATGAGGAAGTATTGAACAGGATTGGGGAGAAGAGAAGATTGTGGCACAACTTGACCAGAAGAAGGGATCGGTTGGTAGGACATGTTCTGAGGCATCAAGGGATCACCAATTCAGTATTGGAGGCCAGCGTGGAGGGTAAAAATCGTAGAGGGAGACCAAGAGATGAATTCACTAAGCAGATTCAGAAGGATGTAGGTTGCAGTAGGTACTGGGAGATGAAGTAGCTTGCACAGGATAGAGTAGCATGGAGAGCTGCATCAAACCAGTCTCAGGACTGAAGACCACAACAACAACAGATTTATTTTTACTTGAGCTTTCCTCCAACTTGCGCTTTCTGCAATTCCTAGCATTCTTACGAGTCTTATGAGACGACGTCGTTCATTATTTTGCAATTTTGAAATTATTGCTGATTTACACTTATATTCCGGCGAACATTTTTGTACCCTCACTTTGAGTACTACTAGTGCTCCACAAGCTCTTCACAGTGACACCCCAATCAACGCCCGAGCTAAACGCGTTTCCACGCTACACCAATTTACAACTTTACACGCAGCTAATTCGTAACAATCAATCGCGCACATGCTCCAAAACTGGAACGATTTAAGTCACAAACGAAACAAATATTACGCGACAAACGCGCACTGACATTATCTATCCGTTGTGCGCACAACCAACCCCTTCTTTTAGTCAAGTTGTGCCACAAACTTCGTTTCTCCCCAGTTCGATTCAGATCTCATCATTAGCTACCAGTCCATCTAAACTTCTACTTTCTCCTGTAGCTCCTACCTCCACGTTTCAAAAGCTTTGGTTCTCTTTTTGTGAGAACTGTTTTCTCGATCACGTTTCACTTGCGCACAATCAGAAGAGACTTACAAACACTTAAATATATACGGTATTCGATGTGAACCAATGTTTATGCATTTAGTTATCAGCTATTAGCTCTGGCGGTATTTTCTCACATACAAACGTTCGACCGTCGACGGAACAGACGTTTTCACACTAAAATCAAAACTTGAAAACCGGTGTTTATTAATCACCACTCACACCAATGCTAACTTTTTATAATAGGTACCTACTATCTACAATGTACTAACGTGGCAGAGTGTGATTTGAACATATTATGCTGTCAGGCAGATATTTTCCAGACACGTTGGAATACTTTTACTAAAATACTGCAGGAAGTTTTTAGAACGTAATTATAAGGGGAACAGCGGTGACAAGGTTAAAGGTACGTAGTTGAATAGAAACAGGCGATACTGATAGATTTATATTTGGAAATGAGACACTAGAATTTTGCCGTTTGGACAGTAAAAACAACTGATAGCGGTTGAAGTAGAAAGGATTTATAAGGCAGACTGGCAATAGCAAGAAAAGCGTTTCTGTATGCACACTCCAGGAGAGAGAGAGAGAGAGAGAGAGAGAGAGAGAGAGAGAGAGAGAGAGAGAAGGCGCACCGTAATCCGAATAGGGCGGAAATCGGTAGATGTGATGTACAAGTAAAGACAAACAAATGACTACAATATCAAAAAAATTGGTTGATTTTTTCAAGCGAAACAGCTTCACAGGCCGGCCAATGTGACCGAGCGGTTCTAGGCACTTCAGTCCGGAACCGCGCTGCTGCTACGGTCGCAGGTTCGAATCCTGCATCTGGCATGGATGTGTGTGTTGTCCTTAGGTTAGTCAGGGGACTGATGACCTCAGATGTTAAGTTCCATAGTGCTTAGAGCCATTTGAACCAGCTTCACAGATTGAGCAACACGTTGGTCCACTTTTGGCCCTTATGTAAGTAGTTATTCGGTTTGGCATTGACTGACAGAGTTGTTGGACATCCTCTTGAGGAACATCATGCCAAATTCTGTCCAGTT
This sequence comes from Schistocerca gregaria, assembly GCF_023897955.1. Classification (NCBI taxonomy): domain Eukaryota; kingdom Metazoa; phylum Arthropoda; class Insecta; order Orthoptera; family Acrididae; genus Schistocerca; species Schistocerca gregaria. Next base: position 485,159,607 of record NC_064924.1, read on the forward strand.
GGGGCCTCAGCTACTCAAAATCCCGGTCTGGTTTGCAGGGCCCTGCCCTTAAAACTCCAACGTTCTGAATTGGGAGAGATCTGGCAACCTTGTAGGCCAAGCAAGCACGAAAACAAGCAGTAGAAACTACTGCCGTGTGCAGGCAGGTATTATCTTGCTGATGTATAAGCCCAGGATGGGTTGCCATGAAGGGCAGCAAAACGGGGCGTAGATTGTCGTGGACGTACAGCAGTGCTGTATGTGTGCGCGGATGACAACAAAGGGGCCCGGGTGTGAAACAAAATGGCAACTCAGACCATCACTCCCTTTAGTCGGGCCGTGCCGCACGCGACAGTCAAGTTGGTATACCGCCATTGTCCGAGGCTGTCCAGACACACTGGTCATCGGCGCTCATTACTAAAGAAAATCCATTGCTTGTCTTCGTACTTGCCAAACCGTTACTTGTCCAACAAGGTCGTCGAAATAATCGGCAACTGAGAATGTCTAGAGCATTATTGGCAGTGGCCTACGACCAGCTTGCGATTCCGACTGTCTAACGCGCCAATTGGACTGATATTGGCATCATATTCCTTAGGAGGGCATCCAACAACTCTGTCAATCGATGCCAAGCCGAATAGCTGCATAATGAGCAGAGGTGGACCAACGCGTTACTGACTTGCTTAGAAGCGTGTTTAAGTGTCTGGAAGTCTTTTCTGAAGGTATTTGTCTGGGGCGTGCTCCTCTGCGGAAGCGAAAAGTGAAGAGAAAAAAGTTCTGACAGAAAGCGAACCGATTATTTTGAAGTAGGTGTTACAAAAGAAAGCTGATGATTATGTGCCTACTTACGTAACTAATGCTGACGTACCGAATTTTAATGAAGAGAAAGGACATTTATAGCACAACTTCGCTAAAAGAGGCATCAAAGGAGCGTCAATTTGGAACTTTAGGAAATTGCAGCAGGTAAAATATTGTAGAGAAATACCACTGCTTGATGACGTTAAGGAGGTTCAAATTAATGCCAGTTGTGGTAATTACGCAGAGGTGACGCAGCTGCACAGGATATACTAGGGTGGAGAGCTGCTTAAAACCAGTCTTTAGACTGGACTATAATAAAACAGCCACGGAAGCTGACACCTCAAAGTGCAGTAACGTACTTCAGAAAATCTCTGTGCCCGACTTGGTGTCTCCGAGCAGCTTGTGACGTCGGTCTCAAACAACAAATCTACTTGGCTCTCCTACGGAAAGCAGCCCATCTGCATTCGTTAGCAGGGTACGCCCTCATACACAGATGCTAAACGTGCGCGCCGACTGGTTGCCACATGGGGGTCCGCCTCGGCGAGCGGTCCTCCCGAAGCCATTCCGGTGGGTCCCGTTGCCGGGACGGCGGACAGTGACGAATGGAGCAGGTAGTGCGTCCGGAAGGCTGCCGCCGTTACCTCTACCTCACGAGCATTTCTTTCTACCGACTGCCGCCGCTATTGCGTCGCCTCGGTTCCGGGTTCGCTAAGTAAAAATCCTGTTGCAGCAAGCCTGCAGTTCGTCGGCCGTAGTGGCCGAGCAGTTCTAGGCGCTTCAGCCTGGAACCGGTCGGCAACTACGGTCGCAGGTTCGAATCCTGCCTAGGGCATGGATGTGTGCGGTGTCCTTAGGTTAGTTAGGGTTAAGTAGTTCTAAGTTCTAGGGGACTGATGACCTCAGATCTTACTTCCCATAGTGCTCAGAACCAATTGAATTTGAAGCCCGCAGTCCCCTGCGAGATCGAGTCTACCTGCTTCTCGCTTGCGAATTGCATGCTCGGAAAAACAAACAAACACACACACACACACACACACACACACACACACACACACACACACACACACACAAAAGCCACAACATCGAAATAGTTACTGCTGTTAAGAAGTAACAGGATGGTCAAGGAAACGAGAACATTATTTCTAGAAGTGCGGCAACTAGCCAGCTTTTGCTAAAAAGGGAGGATAATCAGAGTGTGACGTCCCGTTACGGACGGACTTCCGTGTGTAAAGGTCTCCACGATGTATCAACTGATACCCGCAATAATTGTGTCTGAGTGTAAGACCAGTGTCAGTATTACGATTTTCGTCTGTTTGCATTACGCGCACTTAAATATGGTTTCAATCCGAGAGTGTGTCAACCTTTCCCTTAAATACACATACGAGTGCACAGCACAACTCTTTTATTACACGGAGAAATGTAGGACGTTAGAATTAGATAACTTTATATGTACCAGTACTGCACACATGTACCCCGCAAACAAACAAAAAAATAACTGCTTAACTATATTTTTCGAGCTGATAATTAAAACATTGATTACCCACCTCAAATGAATAATTTAAACAGGGTTCCTTCCCTCATTTTGTGGTCCAGCGTCCGTTGTAAAGTAATATGCCCACGAAACATCTAAATCTGTAATGTTTGATGCAGGGTTCATATGATTTATGGTACATGATGTGAGGGTTCAAATACATTAACTCCAGAGACTACCTCAATTATACTGCGGGGAAAAATTTATTTTTGCTGTGATTGTGTTTTCCCCGTGAAAAGTGCATTGTTTTGATTTCCTCCGTAAATAATTTCATGTGATATTCTGTGACAACATCGTTTACTGAATAGAATGCCTTTAATTACGCGAGTTCAGGCCAGTCTATTAAATAAACCATTATTCTTTTTAATGCCGAAACCTGTTTCGGTATATTTTTGGCCCCGTCATTGGGTATTTTATTCAGGTCTTATTCTGTAGAGTGATATTTTGTGTAGGACATTCTTTGTATTATTAAAACGCTTGCCACAGCTATTGTCATAGAACCTGTTTACATCTGCATGCTCATCTGTTGCAGAAATGCACACAGTACTTGGGCATGTTTTTACTGAAGCACACTCAAATTAAAAATAAACACCTGGTTTTCGTGTACATTTCTACAACAGATGAGCATGCAGTTGCTGACAAATACCAAAAAAATAACTGTTGTTGTTGTTGTTGTTGTGGTCTTAGGTCCAGAGATTGGTTTGATGCAGCTCTCCATGCTGCTCTATCCTGTGCAAGCTTCTTCATATCCCAGTAGCTACTGCAACCTACATCCTTCTGAATCTGCTTAGTGTATTCATCTCTTGGTCTCCTTCTACGATTTTTACCCTCCACGCTGCCCTCTGGTGATCCCTTGATGCCTCAGAACATGTCCTACCAACCGATCCCTTCTTCTAGTCAAGGTGCGCCACAAATTTCTCTTCTCCCTAATTGTATTCAATACCTCCTCATTAGTTATGTGATCTATCCATCTAATCTTCAGCAGTCTTCTGTAGCACCACATTTCGAAAACTTCTATTCTCTTCTTGTCCAAAGTAATCGTCAACGTTTCACTTCCGTACATGGCCACACTCCATACAAATACTTTCAGAAACGACTTCCTGACACTTAAATCAATACTCGATGTTAACAAATTTCTCTTCTTCAGAAACGCTTTCCTTCCCATTGCCAGTCTACATTTTATATCATCTCTACTTCGACCATCATCAGTTATTTTGCTCCCCAAATAGCAAAACTCCTTTACTACTTTAAGTGTCTCATTTCCTAATCTAATTCCCTCACCATCACCCGACTTAATTCGACTACATTCCATGATCCTCGTTTTGCTTTTGTTGATGTTCATCTTATATCCTCCTTTCAAGACACTGTCCATTTCGTTAAACTGCTCTTTCAAGTCCTTTGCTGTCTATGACAGAATTACGATGTCATCGGCGAACCTCAACATTTTTATTTCTTCTCCATGGATTTTAATACCTACTCCGAATTTTTCCTTTACTGCTTGCTCAATATACAGATTGAACAACATCGGAGAGAGGCTACAACCCTGTCTCACGCCCTTCCCATCCACTGCTTCCCTTTCATGTCCCTCGACTCTTATAACTGCCATCTGGTTTCTGTACAAATTGTAAATAATTTTTCGCTCCTTGTATTTTATCCCTGCCACCTTCAGAATTTGAAAGAGAGTGTTCCAGTCAACATTGTCAAAATCTTTCTCTAAGTTTACAAATGCTAGAAACGTAGGTATGCCTTTTCTTAATCTAGCTTCTAAAATAAGTCGTAGAGTCAGTATTGCCTCACGTATTCCCATATTTCTACGGAATCCAGACTGATCGTCCCCGAGGTCTGCTTCTACCAGTTTTTCCATTCGTCTGTAATGAATACGCGTTAGTATTTTGCAGCCGTGACTTATTAAACTATGCCAAGCTGTATAATAACACTAGGAAGGTCCTAGAAAACATATTCTACAGAATAAGACCTAAATAAAAATACCTACTTACGATGCCATAAATACGCCGAAAAGTGTGTATACATTAGAAAAGTTGTTTGTGTGACAGACGGACCTGAAATTCCAGCATTTAATTTGCAAACCTTGGTGCTTTTAGAGCTTTAAGATGAACCATGATGATGTCTATTGTATTTCATGTTCTGAACCATGTAGGACTAGCAGATCAGCTGCAAATTCTCTGTAAGACATAGGCTTAGCTGGCGTCTTGCACAGTGTGTGCCACGATCTGAGGACAGTGCGTGATGTTGCAGGTGCAAGATCACGTCGGTGACATGCAGCTGCGACACCAAGGACATCTTCTGGTGCCAGCACGTGGTCGCGCTCTCGCTGTACCGCATCCGCAACGCGGAGAGCGTCCGACTCAGGGTCCCAATCTCCGGTAAGTAACACACTGCTGAGGTCCCGTTCATTGCACGCCCTTACAGTTCCAAACAACAGGGACACAGAAACAAGGTCAGAGTCGCGTCGGATTGTCACAAGCTACGCCAAATTCAATTACTCACGTAAAAGGCAGGCACCTGGAAATGGTCCGATACAGATCCAATCTCACTCACAATGAGTATCTATATATATTTAGAGTTGCAATAATTTGTGATGCGTAGTAGTGCCTTAAGGGGAGGTTTACTATCTGTGACCCGAAAAAAGCATGTTCTTTCGGAATTTTTTTCTCGGGATGTGTTATAGATATCGCCGGCCGCGGTGGTCTCGCGGTTCTAGGCGCGCAGTCCGGAACCGTGCGCTTGCTACGGTCGCAGGTTCGAATCCTGCCTCGGGCATGGATGTGTGTGATGTCCTTAGGTTAGTTAGGTTTAAGTAGTTCTAAGTTCTAGGGGACTGATGACCACAGCAGTTTAGTCCCATAGTGCTCAGAGCCATTTGAATTTGTTATAGATATCAATGTCAAATTTGGTCAAAATGTTTATTGATATTTCCTCTACAAACTAGAATTTTTTCGACCGGAAATGTCTAAGAGCAAAGGCGGAAGCGCCGTCGGGAGAAAACAAAATTTCGATGTAGACCTTCACGCGCGGTATGTCATAGGTCAGCCAGCTCGTCTGAAATCAAAATTGAGTTGACGTTAGCGAAGTATATAAGATTCTTTAGGAGTTGTACATCGCGTAAGTTATTTGGACCATAGGAAACAAAATGGCGGCTATTTAAAAAAAAGGGTTTTTTTCATCGATTTTTCGACTTCGCAGGCCAAGTAAAAATATGAGACACTTAAAGTAGTAAGGAGTTTTGCTATTTAGGAAGTAAAATAACTGATGATGGTCGAAGTAGAGAGGATATAAAATGTAGACTGGCAATGGCAAGGAAAGCGTTTCTCAAGAAGAGAAATTTGTTAACATCGAATATAGATTTAAGTGTCAGGAAGTCGTTTATGAAAGTATTTGTTTGGAGTTTAGCCATGTATGGAAGTGAAACATGGACGATAACTAGTTTGGACAAGAAGAGAATAGAAGCTTTCGAAATGTGGTGCTACAGAAGAATGCTGAAGATTAGATGGATAGATCACGTAAGTAATGAGGAGGTATTGAATAGGATTGGGGAGAAGAGAAGTTTGTGGCACAACTTGACTAGAAGAAGGGATCGGTTGGTAGAACATGTTTTGAGGCATCAAGGGATCACAAATTTAGCATTAGAGGGCAGCGTGGAGGGTAAAAATCGTAGAGGGAGACCAAGAGATGAATACACTAAGCAGATTCAGAAGGATGTAGGTTGCAGTAGGTACTGGGAGATGAAGCAGCTTGCACAGGATAGAGTAGCATGGAGAGCTGCATCAAACCAGTCTCAGGACTGAAGACAACAACAACAACAGATCGGAATAAAAGGGGTACAACTCCTAGACAATTTAGCTAGCTTCGTCGGAAACAAAGAATCATGCCAATCGGTTCCGCAGATTTGAAGTTACCAAACCGGCGACAAAAAAACGTCATTTCGAGAAAACGCGTTTGAAGTTTTGACTACATATAAATGCAATATTATGCAACTTACGTTCAATCTGCTATTCCGGACACATTAACTAGTCCTTGTTCCTCATAGAGGGCGTTCTGCTCGATCTGGGCCAACCTGCGGTGCTCCACAGCCGCTCGTACGGCCGGTGACAAGCGGTTTTCGGCCGCTTCAATCCGGTGGTCGTCCGAATGCTTGGCGAACTGCGTTGAATAGAGTATCAGGGTGACGTCCATCGTTCTCGTGGTCTTCAGAATTGCTGAATACCCTTCGTTGAAGCTGCTCGCTGCCAGGAAAGTTGCAACCTCCACAGTCTTCGCACCAGAATGCAAATTCTTGCGGGCTAACTTCCAAACACACGCGTTCAAACTGTCATTTGAATTTTGTGTATTTCCTCCCAGGCACCGGTACAATAACTCGTCCTCTGAAAGAAAAAACTGGTGCGTGAAAAAGGCCTATTTCAGGCAGCTGCATTTTTTTTGTTCAACCGCGAATAACAAACATTTCCGTTCCGTATTCGGAAAAACCGTTTCACGTGTGGATTCTAAACACTTTTATGGATCCAGAAATGCAATTTTTTTTAAAAAAAATCGATTTTTTGAAGCAAAAGATAGTAAACCTCCCCTTAACGTTGCCAACATACGATCGTGTTATTCGCCTGACAAAGTATATGATAGGCGAGCGCTGCGTCAGGATCGTGCGCACTGCAAAGGACAACGTTGTCAACACTAGACGGAGTTTGAAAGCGTTGTCATTGTGGGTCTCTTGTGGGCGGTTTTTTAAGTTGTGTGGTATATGATGTATTATTGCCTAAAGAGATTAAATAACCTGCTGTTCGCTAATGATATTACACTACTTGCAACTAGTAAAGAGTAACTTAAAATACTAGTTAGCGAACATGTGTCAGTCTGCTATGAAGTTGGCCCTAAAAGTGACCTAAGATAAAAAGAAGAGGGAAATATATCTGTTGGAAGTACGCAACTTCAGAGGGTCACAGAATATATCTATCTGGGTCAACTGCTAAATATGAAAGATGATCTAAAATCAGAAATATTCCGACGTATTAAATTAGGGTGGCAAGCTTATGGAAGACACTCCTCAGTTTTGAAGTCCAAAATGTCGGCCGAGCTGAAGAAACCAGTTTCCGACAAATGTATTCTGCCAGTAATTACTTATGGCCGTGAGACATAGACATTAAATGAGTTCATCGCCAGGAAACTAACAGTAACCTAAAGCGGAATGGAAAGTTCAATATTGGACTACACAAAGGAAGACAAAAAGAAAGCAGTTGTCAGGCAAACAACAAAAATCAGTAAGGTAATGGAAGCGTGAACACCTTGAAATGGCAGTGGGCTGGTCATGTCGGTCGTAGAAAAGATGGCAGGTGGTCAAAATAAGTTCTACACTGGTGCCCAGTTTACCAAAAACTGAGCAACGGGAATAATACCGGACAGATGGGACAGAAACTTATAAAACGTAGCCTGACTGAAGTGGCAATGGGAAGCTCAAGATAATCAGAAATGGAAGAACCTACAGGGAACCTAAGTTGCACGCCGGCTCAGAGAGGCCACGTCACCAAGTGATCGAACTGGCTGACGATGACGACGACAATGATTACTTAAATGGTGCCGAAATAGTTTCATTAAAATTGTTACGTCTTACTAGACCTTATTCTACCCATCACCCTCTAAAGTCTAAATAGTCCCTTTGGGAGTGAAAACACCTGTTCCAACATTCTTACCAGTTTTGGAATGCATCGTGGGAGTCTTTTTTGCTTAGCGTTTAGTACCCACTGGGATTCCGCGCAAACCTTCGCTCTTTCAACTTGATTTTTGTCTTGGGGAGTAGGAACAGACAAATCATATGGAACTACCTCTGTCGAGTAAGGAGCGTGGGGAACAACTATCATCTTGCTTTTAATCAAACATTCCTAATTGATGTACGTTTTGAGTCATGGAATACTGTGGACGTTTCCTCTTAACGTCCTCCTTCACATGTCTTAGAACCCTTTAGTGATCGTCTGACCACATCAACGAGGGCTTAATGCTGTTCTTGATTTGTCGAGCTGTTTTTACTCAAAGAGAAGAGGCCTTTTGCAGTGCGATGATTGCTGCTTACTTTCAGGGTCCTAGCTAGCTTTCGTAACAACTGACAACCACTGAAAGGAAGTTCGGATGTTCTTGAAGTAGGTGTCTGAGTTCCCTGCAGACTTCTACGCGATGTTGCTTCTGATCGTCTCGAAGTAGTGGTAGCACAGACTTCATCGCAGTCCTTCTCAGATTGAGTTCTCCTGATATATTACGTTTATATCACACGTTCCTCCTAAGATGCTGCAGAGGTCTTGGACGGTCTGTCCACGGTCTTACCAAATCAAATCGCCCGCTTTCCATCCTTTGTTCGATGAGTGACGTTTTATTTCATTTCCTGCTCTGCTTCGAGCTGTGTATCTGTTTTTATATGTGGGCGTAATTCACCAGAGGAAACCAAGACAAGGCCGTGTACAGCACTATATGCTGCCACTAGATGGAGAAATGATGGTCCGAAGGGTACACAAAAATTAGTACCGGAAAACACAGCCACTAGACTGAGACAGTGAGCATTTAGCTAAATCGGAAGGCGACTGGAAAACGTACAGGTCGATCGTTTCTGGCGACTGTTTCTCGTGCGTCAGTATTGGTCACGGGTTTCCTCCACGTGACCATCTTTTTCCGCTGTCTGGTTGAGACGCTGTCAGTTCCTCCACTAGCTGGCACGTGAAACGCTCTTCGTCTCGTCCTCGAAGATGCCTTGGCGTTGCGGGAAGTCTCACTTCCACTCTCAGCGATGTGTGGCGCGCAAGTCACATTACGCGACATTGATTAGCAAGTAAACTTTTATCAACGGATCCAAGTCATTTCTTCCGACTGATAAACATATCAAACATTTAAAGGAAATTTACGCCCTTTGGCTGTTTGTTTCCATCCCTATTTACTTCACACTAACGTGATTTCAACTTTATAGCCCTTAGCAGTTGCAAAGCTGAACTAAAAGTCACCAAAATGTGTGGATGGTATAGTGCATGACATAATGTGAAGAATATGAAAATCAGTACATGTCAAAAGAGTCTTACTTACAGACATAACACGTTCGACATGTCTAAATGACAGATCGTCATCGAAATATTGCAACATATAACTATCGTGTACACCATTGTTCGCATTACGTAATGTGAGCCGAACTAAAAATAAATAGTGCGGCCGACATTTTGCACAGTAGAGACAATTTATCACTCTGTATTGTGTTTATGACGACCGAAACAGTGCTGTGTCTTGCACTGCAGTTGACACATCAACTAACATTGACATCTTCGTAAAACGCTGATATGATCATGTGCTGTATACGATTTCATCGAACACCAAGCCAAATAAATAATCGTGTTTCCCTTGGTGGTAATGCCATTGGCACTACAGACATCATATAGCTCACACGGAGGTTCAAAATGGTTCAAATGGCTCTGAGCACTATGGGACTCAACATCAGTCCCCTAGAACTTAGAACTACTTAAACCGAACTAAGTTAAGGACATCACACACATCCATGGCCGAGGCAGGATTCGAACCTGCGACCGTAGCGGTCGCGCGGTTCCAAACTGAAGCGCCTAGAACCGCTCGGCCACATTGGCCGGCCACACGGAGGTGTTGCTTGGTAGCTGAGGTGGTTTTGACAAATTTTAACATTTATTGATGTATGGACATGATTTGTACATGCCACAGCACTATTTCGGTCACCATAAACACAGCAAAATGTGATTAGGTTTTACTGTGGTGCACAGTGCCAGCCGGACTATTTATGTTTGGTTCGTACTACCATCCTGTAATGCGCTGATTGGTATATATAACCACATATATGTTGTTAAATTCCTAGGATGACATGTCATTTAGACGTGTTGGATATTTTACGCCTTGTAAGTAATGCTACTTGTATATGGATTGATTTCAACGTTCTTCACACTATGCTCTACACTATAATTATGATCTATACGCCAACATAAGCGGTCTGGCTGCCACTTCCCTCAATAATTTAAAAATTCCAATGGAATGTTATCCATCCCTTCCGCCTTATTTAATCTTAAATCTTCGAAAGCTCTTTTAAATTCTGATTGTAATATCGGATCCTCCATCACTTCCTCATCGACTCCAGTTTCTTCTTCTATCACTTTATCAGACATTGCTTGCTTACTCAGAGGCCTTGAATGTACTCTTTCCACATATTCACTCCCAATCACCGTCTCCACGGGCTCTGAATTGATAAGTTACAAGCGGAGTCGAAATCCTCACTTGGCCTTTATGTTTTAGATTTCACGTGACTTCCCTAAATAATTTCGTGCATGGGTCTGAATACCTCGTTCGCTAAGACCCCAGCCGATTTCTCCCTGACTCCTTGCCTCTCTGAGACAGTGCTCTGCCTCTAATAGACGTTGTTGTCAAGTTCAGATCTTCCTTCAAGTTGAGGACAGTTTCGCTCGCGGTAGTGGCAGACTTACTTGGAAGTGGAACTCCCCGCGCAGCTGTTGGGATGCTCCTAATACGCAGCGCGGCCGAGCTGACATACTCATCATCAAGGACGAGCAGCCGACACGTGTGCCAGAAATGGAAAACAGACATCGTTTGCTGCTGCTGCTGCTGCCGCCACAAAAGCTGCACGGAGTGCCTGGCAGTGTACCAGCATTTTTTTTGAGCACGTCGCTGCCAGCGCTTGCGTTAACTCTCTGCTCGTCGCGTTACGATTGCTTCACCGCAAAGCTGCCGAGGACGAACCAATGACGGGCGACACTCCAGCGTTTTCCAGCAACGAATACGAGTGAACGTCGTCAAAACCTGCAACGAACCAAAAACATGTTCTCAATTCTTCACAGTCCTTGACAATCTTTCTTGCAAAATGGCATGTAGGTACCGTGCTTGCGCGAGGCTGTAACGTGGTTGTTTTTTCAACCTACGACGAAGGCCACACGAGTTATGTTTCTTCTCGGAGCGGGAAGCAGTACAGGACGAACGGCTGGAGTGAGCTTTCCCTTTGAACACTCACCGGACAGAACATTCCGAGCGAACATTGCAAAGGGATAGGCTTGAATTGGACATTATAAGTCGTTACCACGCAAAGGCCATGGCTCTTAGCGGGACATAAAGCTACGCCTCTTCAATGGTCCAAAAAACACAGAAACTGGGCAGTAGCTAACTAGAGGCGTCTAGTATGCTCTTTTCAAATGATGTAAGGCGTCGACGTTTAACCCGCCATGTGTGGAGGGCATAGTTCTGGCCGGAGGTGGTTCTGTGATGTTTTGGTGTTTTTCGTATCCTTGACTTGGGTCGACTCATTTGGGCGCTGTGGACATTCTCGGTGAGCAAAGTCGCACGTTCTACTTTTTCACGATCAGTGTTGTGCGGTCACAACACACATCCATGCCCGAGGCAGGATTCGAACCTGCGACCGTAGCGGTCGCGCGGATCCAAACTGAAGCGCCTAGAACCGCTCGGCCACACTGGCCGGCCACACGGAGGTGTTGCTTTGTAACTGAGGTGGTTTTGACAAATTTTAAAATTTACTGATGTATGGACATGATTTGTACATACCACAGCACTATTTCGGTCACCATAAACACAGCAAAATGTGATTAAGTTTTACTGTGGTGCACAGTGCCAGCCGGACTATTTATGTCGGCCAGGATGATAATATCCGTGTTCAATGTGCTGGAAGCGTAAGTTTCTAGTTTCAGGTGAACACTTAGACAGCCTACCTTATCTCGATTGGTCTGCTCAGTTACCAAGTCTTAACCCGTAGAAAATGACTGGATTCAATAGAACAGTGGGTGAAACTATCAATTTAACGTGTCCGCAATTTGATAGCTCTACGGGTGCTCAACTTTTTTAGTCTTGAGATCTTCCACGTGCAATTTAGTCCATTTAGAGTTCTACTGACTTAAAAATTCATAAAGTCTTAATAGCAAAACTATAATGTAGCCAAAACTAACCATTTGCCCTACAAAAAATACGTAGCGTAATTTCTCTCAATCAAAAGTTGTAGGCCTACTAATCAATTTTCAAAATATTACACATGTGAAAAAAATTAAAACATACACCATCAAAACTATTGAAAAATGTGTGGTGAGATATTTGGCTTTGCATATCAATGGCAAATTTATTACAATCTGGTGAATAATTTGTCAGAGCCAACTTCAATCAGTCACATTATTTTTACACTTAGATTTCACTATGTTCGTCGTTGAAAACATTGCCTCACATTGATAAGTTGATCTAAAAAACAATAAAACATAACATTCGGTTTTTGCCGTACTGGAGTTGGTTTTTACACTCTCTAAATCCCCAAAGTTATCTTCACTGTATTCTGAATTGAAGGAAATGGCATTTTGAAATCGAATTATTTCCGTTCACGCTCAGTCTTACTACAAGTGAAAAAAAAGAGTACTCATTTTACTTGATATATCTTCCACATCCACTTTTTGTAAACGCTGAGCTATGAAAGATATAACAGGTTCCCATTGCCTTGAAATCTGAAAATCGATCGATTTTCAAGCTCTGTGCTCAGTGCTGTCAGATTGGCCGTATACTTCTTTCCAGCAACTTGATCCATTGATAATTTTTATCCAACAGTTTTGACTGTATTGGCAGAAGGAATTTCACATTTAATTTCTGTGGCTGCGACATCCAAAGGTCAAGTTTTTGCGTGAAACATTTTATTAGAGCAGGTAAGACTTATGACGTTATTGTGTTTCCCTTGAAGTTCTATGTTTAACTAGTTACAAATTCCAGATCCGACACCACCTCAAATCATACAGTTGTCAGTTAATTTCCTCTCTCTCAGACACAAAAGATTTTATCGCTGTCAGGAGTTCTCTGTGTCTGTTTAGAATCATGCGTTTACTCAGCTATCGAACTGCAATGTGCAATAGCAGCTCTCCATATTGGCTGTCCAATTACTCTAAACTTGCTTCTCTGTCGGACTGTGAGCGAACTGAATTCGCAGTTTTTTCTTCTCTGTAGTGACTATGAGCGAAATCAATTCACAGTTTTTGTGAAAGTATGCATAAAACGTGCCAGTTATAAAATATGTCCACAAAGCACTTGATGATGCACTATACAATGATACTGAAAAAGAAAGGCAAGAAAGTTTCGACCTTTGCACTCAAGGTAACAAATTCTTTGTATTTGCCTACCGAGCAAGGCGCTCCATCAGCAGTAATAGACGCAAGTTTCTAAATTATCGAATCATATTCAGAAATGAAGGATTTGAATGCTGTGCAAAAATCTTCTCCTCGTGAAATATCTTCAAAGGTCAAAATTGTAAGCAAGTATTCTTTTACACTGAAATCTGAGAACGTCAAACTTACAAAAATTATAACTTGGACTGAATCAGTTCAAACTACTGACTCGTCTAACTGCAATAAGAAACACAAGCAGGATTGTAAATCTGTAATCGGTTAATCTTTTGTATTTTCCGCCATTAATTCCACCTTTTTTTGTTACAGTAGATCTTGACAGAGCCATGACTCTGACAGCTGATATTATCTCTGACGGCTGATATTATCTCTGATGGCTGATATTATCTCTGACTTGTTTCTAAGCGTGGAAAACAAGTACTCACTAGCTACCAGAAAGCAATCCTTAACAGCTTTGCCATCGTCAAATGATATTGCTTGTTTCATCAGTATTGCTGAAACACGAAATTATGTATTTGATGATATACTCTTTTGTATAGGTTTCATAAAAAAACGACCGGTGGGATTGTAATTTACTTTTAAGATTAGAAAGTTTCTTCCTCCTCAAATCACTAGTAGCAGCTGCTTCGGAATCGAAGTATTTGTGAACTGTTCTAAAATAGCGTTCAGTATTTCCCTTTTCAGGTACGGCTAAAGAAGCATTTCATATCGTGGAAGTGGCGATAACATAAAGTATTTAACTGATAATTACCTCTGTCACTTGGTTGTTTGTAGAAGCTCGAAAACAGAGATCTGTTTTGCCCACTGGAAGTGGAGCTTGTTCGTTAAAGGCTGTCAAAATCAGATGGAGACGAAAGAGGCGGAGACAGTGATGTCAGATTTACAGCATACCGTGTGAAACTCTTATTGTCAACAAACTAGTGTTTTTAAAAAACAGCTCATTTAAGCAGATATTGGACAAGTGTTTTGAAAGATCAACTCATAACACCATGGAGATTGACCGGTCGATCGCGATCGACTGACTGAGCACATCTGCTCAACGGGATGTAATCAGCAGCAGGATACCGGAAAACCTTTTGGACCCTGTGGTTCAGGCCAGAGACGGTGTTACGCGATATTGGCGTAATATTTTTTACATAAGACTAATTTTTAGTGCGAATTTTCTTGTTGTTTGTTAATTTCATCTGTAATTAATCTGATATTAATCCTTTGGGCACCACATGTTGGAATACATAATTATCCTTTGGACTCCCACTGTTAGATAAAGGCCTCCTTTGGACTTTTTCATGCACCACAGTCTTCATTTATGCGCGCCGATGCTGGTTCTGCAAGTTTTCTAATGTCATCTGATCACCTTCCATTAGGTCATCTCCTCGGTCTTTTCGGTGGCTCCTGGCATCCAACAGAGAACTTTCTTGGTTCATCAGATATCCATTCGAATGGCTACTTGCCCACACAACTGCATTTCATTTTCATTACAGTTACGTCTTCGGCTCAAGCCTGTTCAGTCAGATTTTTATTTCTCGCCATGTCCATCTTAGCATATGCCAACAAGTTCCTCTCCTTTGCTCTCTGAAAAAACCTCAGTTTTTGAATGGTTTTCGCATTAAAATTTTATATCACAGTGCCACAAGTAAAACCACGTCATAAGCACTTACTGTAAACTTTCTCGGCGAGACTCTGCGGGAGCCATGTTTTAGAAACCCTGTTTGTTTACCAGAAGCACTCTACGACATTTCTACTCTTTCGTTTCATCTCTTCTGCTGATCGCCTAGTCGTCGTCTTCAAATATCCTAAAAACAGAAATTGCTTAATTCGTTCTATGACTTCATTGTTAATTTGTAGTATTTTCTTTTCACAATGGAGTTTGAATACAGTTTCAGATTCGCACTTTGTTTTCAACACTAGTTTCAGACGTGTTCTATTACGTTTTTTTTCTGTTTCTCATTAAAGTTTATGCTCCCAAACAGTACAATGCTATCATCAAAACAAATGCGTTTCACGTATATTAGATTAAAACATTTCATTATTACGTTATTCCCAATTGAAGAACATGAAAACTTCATTTGGGGCTATTGAGAGTATTTTTGTTGATATGGAACCTCCTTGCCTGATTCCATTGTGAATTTCCTGCTACAAACGTAATGGAAGCTATAGCAATGGTGCATGCGTCTTCCCCGTTACGGCTGACCTCCTACATCCTATCAAAGTGGTAATTTTGTAATGTAACAGCAATATTTTTGTGGACAATACTCTTCAGTCACAGTATCTGTGTAAGTGGCAGATGGCGTCTCCAGACGCGTCTTCGGCCTTGTCCCGCTTCGAATTGAACCTGGATGACCAGTTTGGCTGTTATCCGTCGCACCCTTACAGCACATCGTTACGTCATTGATGTTCTATGCCCCGTTTTGTTGGCCTTCATGGCACACTATCCTGGGCTTACATTTCAGCAAGATAATGCTCGTCCGAACACGGCGAGAGTTTACATTGCTTGTCAACCCTACCTTGGCCACCAATGTCGCCGTATCTCTCCCCAATTGAGAACGTATGAAACACTATGGGCAGGGCCCTGCAACCAGAGAGGGATTTTGACAATCTAAGGCGCCAATCGCACAGAATTTTGCACATCTCTCAGGAGAACATCCAACAACCCTGTCAGTCAATGCCAAGCCGAATAACTGCTTGCATTAAGTGGACCGACACGTTATTGACTTGTTCAATTTGTGACGGTCTTTCTCTTGAATTCCAATTTTCCTTGAAATTGTAGTCATCTGGTTGTCTGTACACACACACCTATTACCATCCCATTCAGATAATTCCTTCGTTGTGCGTCCTGTTTTTTGCCTTAGAATGTATTTAGAGAACACTACTGGTTGAGTGAAAAGGTGCCTGATGCTACGTAAGCAGAGAGAAGAGAGATCGGGAAGAATCCAAGCAGCCAAGCTGAGTTTTTAGTCGTGATTTGTGCGCCCTTCTTCTCCGCCGCGTGACAGCATAGGACGGTGGAATGAACAGAAACATTACCTCTGCACGGACACGGCTGCATTTCTCTCGTGCGCTCACTGCAGACAGTACGATTTACGCAGTCGCCGGAGAATGCAAAACGCCGCGAAAAGCACGCGGAGAGCAGCTGAGGAGCGGTTGGTGGTGGCGGCGATGGCGGGGGTAGGAGGTGGTGGGGGTAGAAGGCCGCATGCCTTGCGCACTCCCCTGCCCCCCTCCCTCCGCGCCGGCCTGCTACTATTTAATTAAAGCCGTAATTCTGCTGAGGGCCTCAGCGGGCGCCCAGATCGCCGGCGGCGCTGCGGTGGCGACATTCTGGCTCGGCCCGCTTCCTCTGCTCTGGTCTACACTCCGCTGTCTACACTGCAGCTCCGCAACACTTGCTTCGAGCTATCTGGCTGCTACCTGCGACTCGTCTCTAGCTCACCCGCACTACACACGTCGCACTGCACGTCACAATGGGAACACTTTGAGGTCCGTGACAGCAGCAGCGCACAGATCTTCCTTCAATGCATTTCTGGGTAATGAAACCCACTTTGGCCTTCCTGGTTTGGTTTCTCTGTTGATTCCCTAAATAAACATACGGCGAATGGCGCCACGGTCCTCCCAAGTAAGAAAAAAGGCTCATTCTGCCGCCCATTCTTAATTGTATCTGTTTAGAAAGGGAATTTACCCTGCCACAGTTTAGGTACATGAAAAAAATGGTTCAAATGGCTCTAAGCACTATGGGACTTAACTTGTGAGGTCATCAAGCCCCTAGACTTAGAACTACTTAAACCTAACTAACCTAAGGACATCACACACATCCGTGCTCGAGGCAGGATTCGAACCTGCGTCCGCAGCAGCTGCGTGGTTCCGGACTGACGCGCCTAGAACCGCTCGGCCACCGCGGCTGGTTTAGGTACATGAAACAGACACAAATATCAACCAATATTATAACTCGAACAGGTGGACCTTCGTCAGCGGAGAATATAAATTGCATATCGTAATCTTCGGACACAGCACGTGGCTTTTCTGAAAAACATGCCTAACCAATCCTGAGGACAACTGGGATTAATAGGCCGACATTGATGCGAACACTATTACGTCTACACTAGTTTCAGCGACAAATGGCCTTCATCAGTGTCTATTTTTAATTACATTTTTATTTCAAAATAAATTAGCAGCACGTTTTATTACTTATATGCCTTACATGTCTTTTTCTATGGCCTAACGTTACCAAAATTTACTTCTGACGTTAAATAAACTCTGTTCAAATGGCTCTGGGCATTATGGGACTTAATATCTGAGGTCATCAGTCCCCTAGAACTTAGAACTACTTAAACCTAACTAACCTAAGGACATCACACACATCCATGCCCGAGGCAGGACTCGAACCTGCGACTGTATCAGTCGCGCGGTTCCGGACTGAAGCGCCTAGAACCACACGGCCACCGCGGCCGGCTAAATAAACTCTATACCTTTAACTAACGCTGTCGAGTGCTGCTGAAAATTAGATGTATAAATCAGACAATTAATGAGAAGGTGTTGAGTCGACTTGGGGAAAAAAATAAATTTATGGCACACCTTGACTCAAAGAAGGGATCGTGTACTAGAGCACATCCTCAGAACCAAGGATGTAGGTTGCAGTCATTATGCAAAGATGAAGAGATTTGCAGAGGATTGACTAGTCTTTAGATTGGACATAACAATAACGACGAAGACGATGACGATTATGAGACACTTAAGACAGCCTCAATATCCTATCTCACCAAAAGTATCCAGACACACATACGTAATACGGAATTTACCATGTTAGGAGAGCTCAGTGACTTCGGTCGTAGACGACCAAACACAAAAACAGGAAGAAGGTGCAATGAACTGTGAAACAATAAGCAAAATAGAAACAGTGAATGGTCCAAGCTCAAGATGTGCTCCATCGAGCTAATTTGAGTAGCGACGGCGCCGTGGTTATATAGTCACGGTGCTGACTGCGAATGGGGAGATCAGAGTTCAAATCTTTTTTTTTCACAAAATTATGAACTGTCTGTCCCTTCACTGACGTCTCTGTTCGCTGTATTTAAATTTGTATCTACGTCGCGGTGTAACGTCCGTTTGCAACAGCGAGGTGTAAGGAAAGGACTTTGAAACGTACGTACCTCCTATCTGTTCAATACAAGTACCACGTGTTATCACTCTTGCGTTCCGTTTTGGAAGTTCTGAATCCTGAATTCCTTTGTTGTAACATAGTTCACACCCATTTATTTGTTTGTAACTAATGTATTGTATGACAATTGCCAAGAACACAGAAGGAGAATAGACAAGTCAATGACAGATGGACAGTTCACAATTTTGTGAAAAAAAAGGGGTACAAGGGAGATCTGAACACGAATCTCCCGCTTTACATCCAACACCGTGACCACACAACCACGAGTCCTCGGTTCTTGCAGTGCGCTCGACGTTACACATTTTGAGCTTGGGCCCTTCACCGTTTTTATTTTGCTTCTTTTTTCACAGTTTAGTGCACCTTCTTCCTCTTGTCATGCTTGATCTGTGTTCAATTTTGACGGGCTATCCACTTGGCTATTTTATCACTAAATGTGGCAAGGGGGGAAGGGGGGCGATGGGAGGTTTCCCTGGTGAGTAACAAACCCATTACAAACATTTCAACTCTTCTGAAGCTGCCTGAGTTGACTATTGATGACGTGGTTGTGAAGTGGCAAAACTACACCAAAATTAGGCATACATTATGTACTGACGGACAGGAAACGTTAAGCATTGTAGAAGGTGGTTGTAAAAACTAGCATGAAATCATCGAAAGGAATGTCTCGTGAGTTCCAAAGTGCTTAGGGAGTTAAAACGAATGAGGCATAATGGTGCAGCAGCTCCTCGTAAGCCACATGTTCCGTAGTCAACGCTAAGCGTTGCTTGAGATGGTGTAAACTCGACGTTGGTAGACAGTGCATGACTGTGAACGTGTGACTTGGAGTGATGAACCTGTGGCAATTCGAGGGAAGAGTATGCGTTTTGCAAATACCTGGAGAGCGTTTTCTGCCATCACGTGTGATGCCAACATTGAAATAGGGTGACGTGGTGTTACGGTACGGGGTCGTCTTTCGTGATTAGGTTGTGGTCCCCTTATTGCCCTAAAGAAAACTCTAAATGCGTAAGAGTGTGAACACATGGTATTGTGTACAGCAGAGGAACAGTTCCGAGACGACGATGGTTTTTATCAGCATGATAATTCACTCTGTGATACAGAAGCATCTGCCAGGCAAATTGTGGACACTCCTTGTTCAGAGTCCCGACCTGAACACAATGGGACACCTCTGCGATGAGTTAGAATGTCGATTTCGCCCAAAACTCCGGCGTCCAACATGATGCACTGGTTCGGTTTTTGTGAAAGAATAGGCAGCCAATGCTCCACAGATGTACAGACACCTCACTGAAAGTGACCCCAACAGAGTTGAAGCCGTCCTAAAGGAGAACAATGCACGCGTTCAGTATTAATGACCATTAACAGATGTCCGGATACTATTGATCAGATAGTGTGTGTCACTCAGGCGTTTGCCTCCATATAAGTGGTTAAAAGAAAATAGAAATAATTTCACAGCCTGGCCCAGAACTTGCCATCTTATCCTCGTGTGAGAAGCAATCGATAAACAGGGAATGTGTACTATATTAAATCAGTTATTTTGAGGTTAGAACCGTCTGCTTGTAGCTGAATAAAAGCGATATTTGTTTCACCAGTCGCGTATTAATTAGTGATAATTAGCGCAGTGGCAGGAATCTCGCGTGATAGGCCGACACCGCTGCACGCAGCGGATGTTTGGTGAACGGCCGTACCGCGGCTTCGGCGTCGTCACATAGCCTGACGCAACCAGTTCCGTCACGCCCTCCCGCGCGCCACGGACGCCCCTACACATGCCAGCTTATGCGTCCCGCACGACACAGCTGGCAAGTGGGATGCGGCCAGTACTGCCCTACAAGGCGTTAAGCTCCGAACAAAGGGATCCCAACTCACATACTGAAAACGTACGATTACCTTCATTTTTTAGAACAACTACTGTGCGCACATCGCAGTTAATGCCGCCACGAAGTGAGGTCACATCAGACACGTCAGGATTAGGGTGAACTTTCGGTCCAGGAATAAGCGCTCGCAACAGTTCTTTGTCTTTTAAATGCGAATACCTTAGGTTAAACTACGAGATTACTGTAACCGGTCACAATATGTTTTTGATACCACTACGCGTTTATAGGTTTAGACATTCATCATCAGGTGGATTTATGTCAACAACATTTGCATGTGATGGTGTACAACATTTGGGTAACTTGCAGCGTTGTTCAGTGGTAACAGGCTCTGTTGACATGTATATCACATGTACTTTTGTATACATTCAAGTGTATACAAACCGTATCTTGTGTAAAAGTCATTGGAAAGGAGTCTGTGACCACTGGAGACAGTGCTGCAGGTTGTCCAAAAGTTGTACGTTCACAACACATGCACGTGTTACTAACATAAATTCACTTGATGATGAAAATTGAAATATCTTACGCGTAGTGAAACATACGACAGTTTGTGGCTGATTGCAGTAAGCCTGTAGTTTCAACTGACTTTTTTGTCCCATAGTCTTCTTACAAACAACAGAAGTGGCACAATGGTTAGCACACTGGATTCACCTTGCGGAATAGCGGCCTTGAAATCCATCCAGCAATCCAAATTTAGGTTTTCCGTGGTTTCACAATAACCCAGAAACGTAAACGACAAGGTCGGTTTCATTCTATTCTTGTTATATCCGAGATTTGCTTTCCGTCTCTTAAGGACCTCCTCATCGACGGGACATCCGTTTATATTCTTTAGTTCGCCTTTTTACAACTTAGAAACTTGTATCAGGCCATCCAAACATTCCCATCGTGCCTGTGATCTGTTCGATAGACCGAATTCAAATTGTTTCCAGCTACGTAGCATTTTTGTACCAGTCAAGCTATAAAATCTATATCGATAAGAAACAGGTATGGAAGAGTAGTCTACACAAGAAACTCGTTGGATGGTCTCATCTTTAACATAAAGTTCGGAGAGTACTTGAAAAAATCATCTGTTTTGTAAGTATATCAACACTAACCACTAACATTTCATAGTCACAGAACAGAACAATTCCTATAACTGGAATTTAAGGAGGATATTTTTTTCTTTCCAAACTGTGCCATTGACAAGTTCGATTAATGGGTTTCAAAGATATCAGTCACACGAGCTACGCATTGAAATCGATAGATCAAAATAAATGAAGGCTTTGAAGAGGAATGTTCTGCCTTTAGAACTGATCAGGTGTGTTTGAAATAAAATGAGATCCTTATTCAATGGTATGGAGATATTCCTGTATGTCATTGCAAAACAAGCACGGAATTCAATAATTTTTACTCACAACAAAAGTGTTCAAAAGTATGTAGGTACTCTTCATCCCTCTTCTTCTCTCACTATTCCGTTTGTGTTACGCAAATGCAAGAAATATGTTTATCCGCAGGAACATACTTTCGTAAAGGGGCACACTGACTAAAGAGCCGTACATAACGGAAGTGGCGACAGACGAAAGGGAACGCGTACACATAGTTAGCTGGTTAATTATTTCGCATTTCAGTGTACTGACGTGTTTTATACCAGTTAAAACTATTTACTGCGCTTGTAGTGAGACGTTTGAAGATATGTTGAAGCGCGCTGCAGAATATTTCTTAAAAGGCTTTAATGTTGGTTTTACCGACAGTTGAGAAGCCATTTGGTTGTGTAGTATGGCGTCTTTGTTGTGTTATTTGCAAAAGCGATGAAATGTATTCACTCTTAGGTGACAACGTTTCACTACAAGGTATGCATGTCCGAAAAGTTTGCGTTAAAAAAAACTTCTTTGCCACTCCACCGCTGTTTCTGAAACAGTATAAATTATACACACAATATTTTTTATCACTTTGCAGCTTAAGTTGTTAATTAAATTACTCCATGCTTCGTTATACGTTTTATGGCCATTCCCTCCTCCATGGATCTTGCCGAGTCTGGATGGACTGCGTATCCCAGTGATGCAGATGGCCGTACCGTATATAAAACCACAATGGAGGGATGTCTGTGGAGAGATCAGACTGACCCGTCGTTCCTAAACAGAGGCAGCAGCCTTTCCGGTATTTGCAGATGCAAAAGTCTGTGAGACTGATTGTTATGGCGTTGTAACGTTAGACATTATGGACTTCGTACAGCAAACATCTTAAAACAAGGGGAACTTACATATGGTTTTTTTCCCGCGGACAAGCTACTCTGCTTGTAGCTTAATGACGATGGCATCCTCTTGGTTAAAATATTCCGGAGGTAAAACGTTCCCCAATTCGGATCTTCGAGCGGAGAATATTGAGGAGAATGTCGTTTTCAGGAGAAACCAAACCGGAGTTCTTAGGGTTGGACTGCGGAATGTTAGATCCGTTAATCGGGTAGTCAGATTAAAGAATTTAGAAAGAGAAATGGATATAGTGAGGATTAGCGAAATGAGGTGGCAGCAAGAAGAGCACTTCTGGTCAGGTCAGTAAGGAGTTAAAACCACAAAATCAAATAAGAATAATGTTGGAGTAGGTCTTATAATAAACAAAAAATAGGAATCGGGTCAGCTAGTGAGAACAGCATAGTGACCGCAGTATCGTAGCCAAATTGATTCGAAGCCAACGCCTACCACAGTAGATAGAAGTTGATATGCCAACTACTTCTGCAAATGATGGAGAGACTGAAAGAACGTATGATGAGATAAACGAAATTGTTCAGATAGGTAAGGGAGATGAATATTTAATTATGATGGGCGCCCGGAATTAGGCAGTAGGAAAAGGAAGAGAACAAAAAATAGTATGAAAACATGGACTGGGGGAAGGATCGAAAGAAGAAGCCGCTTGGAACAACTCTGCACAGGGCATAGTTTAAGTATCGCCTACACTTGGTTTCAGAATCATGAAAGAAGGGTGTGTACCTGGAACAGACGTGGAGACACTGGAAGGTTTCAGAATGATTATATTGTATGATGTTCAAACAAAGATTTAGGAACCATATTTTAAACTATACGACGTTTCCAGGGGCGTATGTAGAGCCTGACTACAATTTAATGGCTATTAACTACAGCTTAAAACTGAAGGAATTGCAAAAAGGCAGGAAATTAAGAAGATTGGACCTAGATACATTGAAGGATTCAGAAATTTTTGAGAGTTTCAGAGGGAGCATTAGGCGAGGCTGGACGGAAAGAAGGGAAAGGAATACATTAGGAGACGAATGGGTAGCGTTGAGAGACGAAATGGGGAAACCAGCAGAGGATTCGTAAATAAAAAGATACGCCGATTAGAAATCCATGGATAATGCAGGAGATACCGAATTTCTACAGGAGACAATAAAAACATGCAGTAAATGAAACATGTGAAAGAAAATACAGACGTCTAACAATTAAGATCGATAGAAAGTGAAAAATGGGAAAGCAGGAATGATAGAAGACAAATGCAAGGATGTAGAAGCATGCATAACTAGGGGAAGATAGATATTTCCTACAGGAAAACTAACACCCGTTTGGCGAAATGAGAACCATCTGTGTGAATATCAAGAGCTCAGATGACAAGTCAATCTCAAGCAAAGAAGGGAAAAGTGAAAAGTGGAAAGAATATTGACGTTTGCTGATGCCATTATAATTCTGTCTGACACGGCAACAGACTTCGAGGATTAGTTGAACGGAATGGGTAGAATGTAGTCGGTTTAAATCAGGAGATGTGAGGGAATTGGATTGGAAAAATGCACACTAAAGGTAGTAGATAAGTTTTACTGTTTGGGCAGGAGAATAACTAATGATGGCCGAAACAGAGGGAAAATAAACTGTTGACTGCCATCAGCACGACACATTTCTGAAGAAGCGGAATTTGTTAACAACTAATGTAAATTTAACTGTATTGTTTGGGGCGGAGCTACGTATGGAAATGAAAGGTGGACGATAAACAGTGCGGACAAAAAAGAATAGAAGCTTTCGAGATAGGGTGCTACAGAAGAATGCTGAAGATCAGGAAGGTAGATCGAATAACAAATGAGGAGATATTGAATCGAACTGGGGAAAAATGAAATTTGTGGCAACAAGTGATCGGTTGATACGACGCATTCTGAGGACTGAGGAATAGTAAATTTGGCAATGATCGAAGGCGTGTTGGGGAAAGGGGGGGGGGGGAGTGTAAAAATTATAAGGGAGACCAACAATTAATGTATGTACGTTGCGGTAGTCGTGCAGAGGTAAGAGGCTCGCACAGGAGAGACTAGCATGGAAAGCTGCATCAAACCTGTTTTCAGACTGTGAAATCTTACAGAATATTTTTAGATGTTACATCACCAGAAGGTGTTATTCGTTCATATTGATACGTCTAAATATAAAAATCGGCTGTGTAGCTAAGTGGTCAGCGTGTTTGACTTATGCGGAGGACCTCGATTCGATGCAATTTCCGGTACTGCCACGGACTTTCCCTTGGCGAGAGTACTGGGTAGGGGTGCGTTCCGTCTTATGATATCAACTGAGGAGCTACTTTTGTGAGAAGTATTGATTATAAGGACTGAAAAGCCGGCGGGGAGAGCGGTGACCCGATACCACTTCGTGCCGCATGGTTTGTAGAGGACGACACGGCGGTAAGCACTGAATGGCCTGTCAGGGCTAGCAACTTTTTTAAATTTAAAATTCGCTGGTCTATGAAATTATTACACAAATATGACAATTACTAGGAAGACAAACATAATAAAGTTACTGTTTACAAAGGAGTATCACAATTACATCTTGGAAGATTGCAATGACATCTGCGGAGCAAATTAGTATCACATTTACATCTTGAAAGCTTGTAATGGCGTCTTCGGAGAAAGAAAGCTTCTCTTAAAGAAAAGAAGAATGATAAAGACAGAATATTGGAAACGACGTTAATTTCGATGAAGTTCTGTATAACCAATACCTTTGACGCTCAAATATCACATGACAAAATCATCTGTCAATGTAATATTGTCACTAAGTTTGTTTTTCATAAGAAATAGTAATTTTATATTCCCAAATATAGTAATACCATACAAAAGTCCTGAAACTATATAGAAGCATGAAGTCTGAAATGTGAAAGTGCAGGATTACTAAAGGGGCTAGAACATGGAGCACATTGGGAAATAGAATAACAGTATACTTTCAATTCAGAAGACAAGCAATCCAAGAACTTATAATCAGGTAGAGACACTGCCTGAAAAAGGACTATGTTTTTCGGACACAGAATCAAAATGGAACAGACATGTTGACGCAGTGAAGTTTCCTGCAAAAAAAAAAGAAGAGATCCAAGGTACAAAGCAATCCTGAAGAAATGGGAATACAACAAACGAGAGCTTTACAGCAGGGTAATTCCGGATACAAAAGAGGCTGTCATGGGCTTCCAGGTCAGAACTAGAACCAAGGCAAAAACATCATGGACAGAAGCGCGAAGAAAGTTGCCAAGTGTGTGATTGAAGGAAAATAGGACAAGGATAAAAACCAAAAGAAAAGAATATGAACTGATTCAAAGTGGTCCTCAGGTGACCAAGACGGAAAGAAGAAGAACCATTCCAAAATGTCACAAATTTCTTGACGTGTACATTCGTTTTGGCGCATCTGCATGAACCAGGCAGGCGTCCTTTTGCCAGTTCGTCTCATGTGGCGAGAAGAAGTGAAGACATTTCGTAAAACGCAACGTCAGGGCATTTAGCTGAGTCCATCAGCTATGAAAAGACATAAATATCACTCACAGTTTGCCAGAAAGGAAAATTTTGTGGCACGAAGCTTTCGGATGTGTTCATCCTAAAGTGAGGCACTGTCACGCCACTATTTAGGGAGAACGATGTAGCTGTCTCCCACCCCGTTTCTCGAGCGTCGTTTCGGCGGTGATGCACCAGTACTCCTCAGTTCGTACTGCAACGCCGTTTGGTTCTCGCTTCTGGCAATATTTTTGCAGTTGTGGAAAGAGATCTGAACAATCATGTTTACTAAGACCACGTAGAATGTCCGGTTATCATGTGGTAGGTTTTGGTAGAATGCATAGATGTGTGGTCGACACAGTTTTCTATGTTCAGTTCCGCCGCTTACGGCCGTGACTGCGCGCGCGGCGCTGTGACATAACTCGTCCTTGGCCGGCCAGCTGGCGGCGCGTGACGTCACCGGGCACGCCTCCGGGCTACGTCACGCGCGTCGGGTGAACGACTGCGGCGCTAGCTGTAAACAATAGAGCGCCGCCGCGTTGTTGCCACGCCGAGTTCTCGGTGTCGCATTTCCGGAGCAAACGGCCTCGAGTGCAGGACGTGAAAGAAAGCGACTATGCAAATTCACTGGTTTATTAATTCGTACGACATAACTGTTGATTGTGGGTATTGTGTCACGCTCGCAGCTAGACAGTACCTTCTGTGCGCTTGAAAGAGATGGTATCGATACAATATTGCGCGACGTTGATGCCATCTGTCGTCGCTTCGCAGAAACTGGTCGCCTTGTGTTGCCGCTTTTCCACGGGCGTAAGGAACTTCCCTGTTGCCCTTTCTTCAGGAATCTCAACACTGTTTTTTTATTATAGAACCCTGAAACTATTTGTGAGCAATGATTGGTAAAGGACTGTTAACCTTAAATACAAATAAATATATATTCAACACTTGCCTGTTCGCTTTGCGATGCACATCGTTGCGATGTAAATTTTACCGTAATGGCGATTATTGTCATTTTGTGCATCCAGCGCACAATATTTAACGACAGGAGAGGAGAAGATTCTTCGGTACGCTCAGTCCACGAGATTATTACATATCCAGTCACCTCCTTTTCTTATCAGTAATTCGAGTAGTTAACATCAACAACTTCATTTAAACTGGAATGTGGTTTTTAGTCTACGGTTTACAGAAAATAAAAGCCGCGAGAGTATCATATAGTACTTGAAACTTGAAGGTTGATTTTTTTTGCGCTGGAAAGACAGGAATATTAATAGCCGTTGTACATGATACGTATGTCATCAAGTCAAACTGCCAACGGTTCAAATGGCTCTAAGCACTATGGGACTTACCATCTGAGGTCATCAGTCCCCTAGACTTAGAACTACTTGAACCTAACTAACCTAAGGACATCACACACATCCGTGCCCGTGGCAGGATTCGAAACAGCGACCGTAG
The DNA here is from genome assembly GCF_023897955.1 of Schistocerca gregaria. Taxonomy (NCBI): domain Eukaryota; kingdom Metazoa; phylum Arthropoda; class Insecta; order Orthoptera; family Acrididae; genus Schistocerca; species Schistocerca gregaria. The sequence continues at coordinate 485,187,253 of NC_064924.1, forward strand.
CAGCATCGCGGTTCCTGACTGAAGCGCCTAGAATCGCTCAGTCACAGCGGCCGGCCTGCCAATGGTGTTTCATCATATGTAACGGATCAAAGATGAATAATTTTGCTATAGGCATTGCTTGATAAGCAGGGGCTCCCAAACTTTTCCCTTGAGAATCATGGTACTTTGATGGATCACCTTGTGTATTTTGAAGGTTAATAATTTTTTAAAAAAATAGTTTTATTCAGCGATTGCTTCAGTTTTAAACAATAACTAGTAACACAGAAACCACATGGATAACACTGGCGAGTAGTGATTTAACAAAAATGTACCTACCTAAATTATAATACCTAGATTGACAAAAACACTATTATCATTGCTCTTCCCAAAGTTGCTTAAAATGCGGCAGTATAGCTGGATATTGTGGGACACTGTGTTTTCTGCTATCTGCAGTGAAACAGTATATGTACATACGAGAGACTGTGAAGAAGTTCGCTGCTAACCAAAGCAAATATTTACGACGGAGCGAGGGAACACATGTTACATGAGTATCAGTTGCATATCTTTTAATTGTATATGCGTGAGTGCGGTGAAAATCAGGAAGCCAACCAGATCTTTGGCTGTCCGAACAGATTTATACAAGAGGTCAACTACTACAGCATGTGGTCAGCATGGGCTGCCCTCAGCCGACTTCTGTAGACGTGCTACTCCATATCACACACTTTTCTTCTATAATCTGGGGTGCTACAATGGCTAAAACATTTTGCGCGTACCTTATGTAATGCAACTGTACTTTTGTTTAAAGTCTGCGTGCGAACACGCAAGACACAGACAGGTGCTGAATGTACATTAACATTATGTATGCTGTGTAAGTCCCTTATTCAGTTGCCAAATAAAAAACCTAGATAGTTTTTAAGAAGTAAATTGGAAAAAAGTTAATCGATTCTGCTAGTATTACAAACTTAGAAGTTAATTTGTGCGTACCCTTAACCACTACTGAGCAGGGTGGCGCAGTGTTTAGCACACTGGACTCGTATTCTGGAGGGCGACGGTTCAAACCCGTCTCCGGCCATGCTGATTTAGCTTTTCTGTGATTTCCCTAAATCCTTTCAGGCCAACGCCGGGATGGTTCCTTTGAAAGGGCACGGCCGATTTCCTTCCCAATCCTTCTCTAATCAGAGTTTTTGCTCCGTCTCTAATGGCCTCGTTGTCGACGGGACGTTAAACAATAGTTTCCTCCTCCTCCTTAATCACTTTTAACACAGGAAAACAAAAATTGTGGAGTTTCATAATTTTGCTATCAGTTTGCAACTTCAGTGCTGTAATAACATCCAACAAGAGCTTAAATGTGTGTGATAACTACAATTTTGATAAAGGGTTGCTTTATTTTCGCTGTAGCTATCATCAGATATGATGTTGCTTCCTGCTGAATATATGGTGTGATTCTGTAATATCACTTGTATGTTACTGAGCACTTTATGAACGGTTCTAGTTTAACCGTAGTACGTTCTACCCAGTTAATAATATGCAAACTTACTTATCCAGTCAAATTATTTGAGCGTGAAAGTTCGTAGTTCATGTTTAACCCGCGCAATAACAGAGTCTGGGAAAGTGTACTTTACACCTTTTGAAAATATTGTAGTCTAATCAGATATTTCATATTTTCAAATTTTGAAAAAAATATTTATTGGTTTCAATGAAGTCTTCTACCAGATTCCATAAATGGTTTAAATATTCAGTCAACGCAAAAATTTAATTCTTAGTAGCAGATGGACTTCTCACAATGAATGACATATTCAATATTTTACATCAGTACATCAATATCTATTTAAACTGGTATTTTTAAAGTCTTTGCGGATTTTTTTACATTCCTTACAAGTCCTTTTTTTAAAAATAATAGTGAAAAGTCTATTGCAGTCTAGCGTTGTTATCGGTCTTTGTTATTAGATCGAAATGGCTGTTACATTTTATTCTTTCCTAATATGTTAGATACGTTACAACTGACTACGAATCAGTATTCGAAAAGAAATAATAATTTCCACTGAAGAAAAACTGAATTCTTAACTATGCAAAAGCATGTTATCAACAGCCATTGCCGACGACACGACAGGGGACAGATAGATAGATACACTCCTGGAAATGGAAAAAAGAACACATTGACACCGGTGTGTCAGACCCACCATACTTGCTCCGGACACTGCGAGAGGGCTGTACAAGCAATGATCACACGCACGGCACAGCGGACACACCAGGAACCGCGGTGTTGGCGGTCGAATGGGGCTAGCTGCGCAGCATTTGTGCACCGCCGCCGTCAGTGTCAGCCAGTTTGCCGTGGCATACGGAGCTCCATCGTAGTCTTTAACACTGGTAGCATGCCGCGACAGCGTGGACGTGAACCGTAAGTGCAGTTGACGGACTTTGAGCGAGGGCATATAGTGGGCATGCGGGAGGCCGAGTGGACGTACCGCCGAATTGCTCAACACGTGGGGCGTGAGGTCTCTACAGTACATCGACGTTGTCGCCAGTGGTCGGCGGAAGGTGCACATGCCCGTCGACCTGGGACCGGACCGCAGCGACGCACGGATGCACGCCAAGACCGTAGGATCCTACGCAGTGCCGTAGGGGACCGCACCGCCACTTCCCAGCAAATTAGGGACACTGTTGCTCCTGGGGTGTCGGCGAGGACCATTCGCAACCGTCTCCATGAAGCTGGGCTACGGTCCCGCACACCGTTAGGCCGTCTTCCGCTCACGCCCCAACATCGTGCAGTCCGCCTCCAGTGGTGTCGCGACAGGCGTGAATGGAGGGACGAATGGAGACGTGTCGTCTTCAGCTATGAGAGTCGCCTCTGCCTTGGTGCCAATGATGGTCGTATGAGTGTTTGGCGCCGTGCAGGTGAGCGCCACAATCAGGACTGCATACGACCGAGGCACACAGGGCCAACACCCGGCATCATGGTGTGGGGAGCGATCTCATACACTGGCCGTACACCTCTGGTGATCGTCGAGGGGACACTGAATAGTGCACGGTACATCCAAACCGTCATCGATCCCATCGTTCTACCATTCCTAGACTGGCAAGGAAACTTGCTGTTCCAACAGGACAATGCACGTCCGCATGTATCCCGTGCCACCCAATGTGCTCTAGAAGGTGTAAGTCAACTACCCTGGCCACCAAGATCTCCGGATCTGTCCCCCATTGAGCATGTTTGGGACTGGATGAAGCGTCGTCTCACGCGGTCTGCACGTCCAGCACGAACGCTGGTCCAACTGAGGCGCCAGGTGGAAATGGCATGGCAAGCCGTTCCACAGGACTACATCCAGCATCTCTACGATCGTCTCCATGGGAGAATAGCAGCCTGCATTGCTGCGAAAGGTGGATACACACTGTACTAATGCCGACATTGAGCATGCTCTGTTGCCTGTGTCTATGTGCCTGTGGTTCTGTCAGTGTGATCATGTGATGTATCTGACCCCAGGAATGTGTCAATAAAGTTTCCCCTTCCTGGGACAATGAATTCACGGTGTTCTTATTTCAATTTCCAGGAGTGTAGATAGAGAGAGAGAGAGAGAGAGAGAGAGAGAGAGAATGTTCATATGTGTGTGAAATCTTATTGGACTTAACTATTAAGGTCATCAGTCCCTAAGCTCACACACTACTAAACCTAAATTATCCTAAGGACAAACACACACACCCATGCCCGAGGGAGGACTCGAACCTCCGCCGGGACCTGCCGCACAGTCCATGACTGCAGCGCATTAGACCGCTCGGCTAATCCCGCGCGGCCGAGAGAGAGAGAGAGAGAGAGAGAGAGAGAGAAACTAAGACGAAAACCGAATTTCGCAAACCATTTTTCACATGTCGTGTTTACATGTTAAGATCTCATGCGAATTTCCTACCCAGTCAAATATGTCGTCCGGAAAACAGTTCTCCCAGATTCTGATTTGATCAACATAATCGTTAGTTCTCTTCAGTTAAATATTAGAGGTGTAGGCAGCTTCATGCTCAGTCTAATATTACTATGTCTCTTTCACTCTACAAAAAGTCGCTCCGTCCAAACTAGCCGAAAATTTTCAAACACAAGGCGTAACCTGACACCCACACAGCGTATCAAAAACGGTTGCGCGTTTACACGGGAGCGAAAAATCACTTGTGGATGTGCAAAACCGGCAGCTGGAACCGAATTTTGAGAAGTGATTTTTGAATGTTTTACGAAATCCGGTTTTGGGAGCCACATGTAAACATAACGAGCGAGAGAGAAAGAGAGGGCGCGGGAGAGCTGCTTCGGTGTGAATTTCTTCATGCCGAGTCCATTAAATCATTAACTACTCCGATAGATACAAAGAGCATGCCTTTTGCTCAGCGAAGCATACTATTCCTATGTCAGAGGTGCTAGTACACTATTTACGCGAAAAAGATGCTTGTTCCTGCGCACATTAAAACGAACAAATGCACAATTTCTTATCCTTCACCACGGTTCGCGCTCGAGCTATTCATCTAAATGCTGTTGCTAATTATGAAGAATGGAAAAAAGTGAAAAGGACTGACGTGCCGTTTCCGTACTGAAAACAGCTGCTGCAATCTATAATCAAGGAAGCTGCTTCATAGAATTCTAATAAGGTTTTACGGTGACTAATGCGAAGCGTGAGTAATCTTCCGTGTCCACAATGTCGTAATCACAAAAGTAAACTTATATTTGTTACTATCAAACTTGGTTCTTTTACGAACAATGAAAAGCCAAGATTAGTCTCTGTTTACTTTTTAACTAAGACGAGTTGTTTGCAACTCAAGTTATCAGTCATCAAGAAACAGATTTAATGGCGGGTTGGTTGTTACTTTTTTTTTCACACCAGCTGTACTACAATGAGTAATACGGCAGAAGAGACAGATAGAATGATACATCAGCGCAGACTCTTGCTGTCGAAATGACAACATAATTTACTACGTGTTAATGGAAACGGGTCCGAAACATGTTATGTTAATTAATAAAGCAAAACATTAACTAGGACAGTGTTCTATTGTTCAAAATAGAATAACATTTCCGTGTTGGAAGCTGTGTCAGTACCAAGTATGTTTACGTTTGGGGTGCTGTTTTGATACCGAGAAGTATGGTTAAGTTTACAGCAATTACGTGATACCCATTTCAGGCAGTGCTGATTGTAAAGGAATCATACAAGAGAAATAGCTCTCAGACTGGGCGAAACTCTCTCTTCTATTCTGAAAAAGATGTACATACCAGACTCCTCGAATCCTGTGCAGTACATACATTTCTCTCTCTCTCTCGCCCTCGTGGGGACGAGCTATTAATTGGAATTAATCGATTAATCGAAATAATTATTGTAATAGATTACAGGGGCATCGATATTTCTTTAACGTCAATTAATTTTACATAATCGATTATTCTTACGATTAATTTTTCCAATTTCCCCCTTTTTTTGTAAACGCTGTTGAGTATTGCATTGCTGTCTTCTCAACAAATGAAAAACGAACTTAACACATGGCTTGTCACGTCCGCAACGACCAAACACAACGATCAACAACGAACAAAATGCAAAAAAAGTACTCATCGTGTAAAGTCGGGGCATTTCGTGTCGAGTGTGTCTTGCTTACGATTTCTCCAAAGATGTTATATTATTCTAACCACCTTGATCGCTGCCAACATCGGCTCCTATTTAGCGTATCGAGTAGTACCGTACATAAAGCAAAGTGTCAATCCTTCATCTGCGCTTTGCCAAACTTCAAATATCTGCTGGAAAATGAGTAGGTGAAATTCGTCAGCTCATTCAGCATTGCCCCACAAGATGGAACTCGACATTTTCAATGCTTCAGCATTCATTTCTTTGTGAAATATAGTGAGCACTGTTTTGCTGAAACAGCCTGAAGGTCCATCTTCAGCAGTTACGGAATTCCAGGTACAAAAAGAGGCCATTACACTTTTGCAGCCGTTTCACCAAGTAACCGAAAAAATCTTTGGTGAAAATTACATAACGTGAAGCAGAGTAATACAATTTATTTGTTGGCAAGACTGTTAATGAACACAAACATTTCGACACCAGAATGAAAATGTCTCGAAGAGAATCTCTAACAATAATACCCAAGATGTTTTCAAAATGTTGAGAACTCCAGATTGTTATTACTGTGCACAACAGACCCTCGCTTTAAAGCGGTTCCATTTTCAAGATCCCTTGGCAGTTATCTACTGCGGTTAGCGCGTTAAATATCCTTGTCTAGAGCAAGAATACACAGGAAGTAGCCGAAGTCGAAGAATCAAATGTACAGTCACCATTTACTGCAAAAGATGATTTGTGGAACGTACATGAGACATCAATTGTAATACAAAGACGCACAGGTCTACCACAGTAACAGCAGATAGCCAGGATTTAGTCTCTTGTTCGATCCTACTTACAGTAACTTGTAATCAAATGAAAATCGTCTTTCTGCAGTTCAGAAAGCCTCTGTGCATTCTGAAAGACTGGTTGCTAACGCAGGGGACTCAGTAACAGTTTCCCGTTCAAGACTCAGTGGAGAAACATTACATACATTAATGAGCCTCGGTTCATTTTTGCTGCTTGTAAGTATATTTTTACAGTAACTGTGTTAAAAACAATTAGCTTTAGTAATAAATGTTAAATAGGCGTACATTTCTACTAAAATTAAAAAAATGGTAATTACATTTCAGAATGTTGAGAATTCCGGACAGTTAGCACTGTTTACGATTGTAGATCGTCGCTGAAAGGGCTCCATTTTCTTCTTAACTTATGTTAGTTAACTTATGACAGCGACAAAAAGAGAAATATGAGAGTGATAGCATCGCTCTATTTTCTGCAGCACAGACCTTTTTATCATAAAAATAATTTTTGGGGTATTGCTTACTGATCTAAAGATAAAGAGGCAACATATCAATTAACCAATTTATTTAAATAATCGAAAAGGCCAATTAATTGACTGTTTCTCATAATTCCTCCCTCCTCCCTTCTCTCAAACATCTGGCACTGACCAAGGTTAATGTAATTGGGAGGAAGACATAAAATGACATTATTCTCAAGAACTTGCTCATGCAGGGTCGATTTTAGTACAATCGCGATACACTTTGATGAAGGAAGACTGTCAACTGCACAAAACTTATTGCCATTTGGGATCGTTGTGACCGGTCTGAGACTTCAGATTATATGGATTTTTGTATCTTATTGCAAAAGTTAAAAAGTTGTGGAATAGTAGACACAGCTCCTGCATGGTTTTCAACTTACCTGTATTACATAATTGAGTGCTTCAGTCGGTATCGTAGAGCAATAAGCACTCTGAATTAGATGCAGTCATATAACTGTGATGTGCTACAGGAATCTAATTTGTAATTTTTGTTGTTTCTAACATATGTAAATGACCTAACACATATATTTTTATAGGTTTGTAAAATTTAGCATTTTTCAGTTGATACATGTATGTGAGTAATAGTAGCAACAATTGTCTTACAGTAATATTTGGATGTACCTCCACATGTTACAAGGAAAATGTACTACCATTAATATCTGACAAGGCGCCCTACGTACAGTCCAACACTTTTCACAAAAGGAGTTGTAAACATAGTCAACAACGGCATAAAAGAATAGCAATGCGTTTGGTATTTAATGGTATTTAATAGCCTACTCCATATAGATTACTCACACCATACTGAGGAATTCACACTGCAGAATTAATAAAGACTTTTGGTTGACTTACATTACACAGCATATATCACTGCAGGTACGATGACATTGTGTTCATTTATGACGCTACTGTGACGGCTTGTACAACAGTTACAGTTGCATAAAAAATGTGTATATTCACGAAAATAATCATTACTAACCAAGAAAACAACTCGTGAAAAGAAAATTTCAGCTATAGAACATATCAGTGTTCATAGTCAAATTAGTTGCAAACATAGTCGGGAAATATGAGACCGAAATTTCCTAGCACATGTTCAGTTTAGTTACGTTCTGTAAATGACTGGAAATCAGGAAATAAAACTATACCAGCTGGCTTCGTCTTCATTTGAACCAAATTTATCGTCCACTTTAATAATAATAAAAAAAATTACGCCGCCGATATGGATGTGTATTTCCTGTGCAGCTCTTCTATGGGCAGCGGAAAGCCGTTGAAGAATGTAGATCGTTCTGTTTCAGAAGAAATTGTATGTCCTTCACAATATCGGGGTATTAAAATATAATAAAAGTGTGAACCGTGCAGCAATATCACCATCTAACTCCGACATTTTGAACTGTTTATGAAATAGTGTGCCTGCAACAGTGTGTATTACCTACAAATTTACAAATTAAATATTAGAATTACAGAAAAAGAGTACTTTGGGAGAGAGCCGGAACTAATGTTTTTGCGAATGGGGTCAAGCTTAAATTTGCTGCCCCTTCTTTGGCCCCCTCATAAAAATCAACAATTTTATAACAGTAATTTAGGCAATATATATCGAAATAAATATCACCCTCTCACGACATTAACTTGTCTTATTGAGTGAATTAAGGTCAACGTCAAAACAAATAAACAAAAATTTACAAAATATAAAAAAATAAAACATGATTACTCATTCTATTTAAAATTTCACTTTCCGAGCTTTTTTGCAGCAAATGATCACATCAAAGTTTATAGAAGCAGCTCGTTTCTGCCCTATGAATATTATTATCATATTTTTTAACCTTAGTTGAGCAGTCTTGCTTCTCGAATAGATTTTAATTAATTTCAGTTTACAGAAAATACGTTCTGCGGAGTAAATAGAAACTAGGGCGGTAAGGAATATTTTTAAGACTGTAGTAAAGTTGGGATACCCCTCTCCCTATTAATTTTTATAAATTAAATTTAATGTGGATGAGGCACCGGCATTTTGTATGCATCTTTCTATTGCCAGCACAAGTTGTTTGAGACATTCAATTTAAAAAATAAATTCTTCCTTGTTAAGATATTCTAAATATGTATTTAACAATTCCACTGTTTTGGCCTATAAGTTCTCCATTTACTTTTCTTGGATCTGGCCATCACACAGATATAAAACTTTGCAGTAATTTTCTTCAGCCCCTTAAACCTGCTACTCAGCTCCATTGTCGCTCTGTCAGTTACTTCCAATAAGAATATCCTGAATAAATATTCCTTTGAATATCTAACTAATTCTACATCTACAGACATTGAAAAAAAAAAAACATCGTCTATATGCCATCGTACGAGCTGTAATTTCTCTGTTAGCTTATCTTTGTGCCCCTAATGCGAAATGTATATTGGCGGTAGTAGAAACGTTCTGCAGTCAACTTCAAATGCCGGTTCTCTAAGTTTTCTCGATAATGTTCCTCGAAAAAAAGTCGTTTTCTCTCCAGGGATTGCCATTTGAGTTCGTGAAGCGCTTCCGTAATATTTGTGTGGCGTTGGAACCTACCTGTAAGAAATCTAGTACCCAGCCTCTGAATTGCTTCCGTGCCTTCCCTCCGCCCGACATGGTGGAGATCCCGAACACTCGATCAGTACTAAAGAATGGGTCGCAGTGGTATCTTATATGCGGTCTCATTTACAGACTCCTTGAACCTTTCGAGCAGCGCTGTTAGTCGTAAGGTCTTATCTTTGCAGAAGCTGACCAACATGATAATTTTTTAACATTGCTTACCAGAAGCATGTTAAAGTAATGAAATCGATTTTTCTCATGTTCTTTAAAATAAATTTTGCCTCAGTTTTCGTTCCTGTGCTGACAAGTTATAAGTGTCAACTTCTTCCACAGCCCTTATAACTTCATCAAAATATTTGAAAACAGCTTCGAGCGCCTCTACTCCTGCAGATCATGTGCTTATTCTCTGGTACTTAAATGTTATAGCCTCGTGTTTCTGCAGTATTTCCCGGCTTGAAGTTGGAGCCACAAAGAATAAGAGACAAGCAACAGACAGTACCGAAAAAAATTGAGCTTCAGCTGATGTGTCGCCTGCACGCGCTCTTATTAAATTTAAAGAGTGAGCAGTACATGGTGCAAAAGAGATTAGTACGATCTTTTCAGGTAATCTTGACTGGTCCTCTTTGTACTTCTACGTCAAGGACATCCTCTTGTTGTATTTTCGGAAAATAGCTTGTGGCGTTCAGTATCCTGACGAAAAAGGATATGAGATCAACGATATTTAGAAATTTGCCACTTCCTGGATCACCAAAATCCTTTGTTCTTCTACACGGACTCCCTTGCTTTGCTAGAAAAAGAACAACAGCAATAACACAGAGCAACCAGTGGCAGCCTAATAGCATGTCCTAATGTTACTGTAAATGTGGCACTAAAATTGCCCAATTTCTCTTCGAATGCAGGTCGGAAATCGCACTAATATTACGCCATTTGTCTTCGAATGCGTGCTTGCATGCAAATAAAACGAATGAAAACATGTTTTGTAGAAACCAGTCTCGCGCGCTGAAACGATGGTCAAGGTATCCATTACGAATTGTATATTTTGTCTTAGCTACTGCAAGCAGTTCTCGTGTTTAGGTCAACATCTCACTCTCTTTCTTTTTTCTTTCGCTATATTTCTGTAACTCGCGCCACTACTTCGGTTTCGACCATCCTTTATTATAAAACTTATTAACAAATTTAAATTCACAAATATTAACAAAACAATGTAGATCAATAAAACAGCAAGCAGTTAACAAACAATGGACTGTCATAGGAGGGGATGGGCTGCACGCGCATGATGTACGAAACCATATCCATGTCAGATTATGCTTATCCATTACGGATATTTTAGGACCGTGACTGTATATTGAATGTAAATAAGTTATACAAAACTGCAACCAGTCACTTTTTTGAATAATTATGTTTTACTCCATGAATCGGTTTTCGAACCTTTTCTGGTCCATCTTCAGATAGTTTCAGGAAGTTACATCATTATGCTAGCAACAATGATGTAACTTCCTGAAACCATCTGAAGATGAAACTGAAAAAGTTCGAAAACCGGTTCATGGAATAAAACATAATTGTTCAAAAAAGTGACTGGTTGCAGTTTTGTATAACTTACTTACATTCATATCCATGTCAGCTTGGCAATACGTCAATTCTATTGAATGATATCGCTTCTTAATTGCATCTGATTTACATGTACATGACAATTATTTTCATTAAAATTTAGCAGAAACATATGTTTTATACTTAACCAAAAAGAAAATTTCTCCCCAAATTTGTCGCTCCTTGCAAGCCGCTCACCTGCCCCCTCCCCCTTCCCCCCGCTTCGTGCGCTGCTTTGGGAATCTCATCAAGCTACGTTACAAAGTAACACATTTGATTATAAGTAGTGATTTACTATGATTGGAACAGGAGGGATTCCTTAGTGACCTTGACACTTGTACGCTGCTTCAATCGTTGGTTGCTTGTTGTGACGTGGAGTGCCTCAATTAGAACCACAGCGTGGAGTTCGGCGAGGCAACTGCAGCGTGGGAGCGGGCGAGCGAGCAACCGTTTATTCTATCGATCCTGTCCGCTAAAAACTGCTTAAAGGGGAGCTGTCGGCGGGGCGCGGCCGCCTTTAAAGCGGCAGCAATTAATAACCTCCCGTCTAACAGGTTACGGCGCTTCTTCGCGCTCAACAAGTGGGGTGACGTATTCCGACCTCGCAAGCTGACCACGGCACGGTTGATTGTATGGCCAGCATGATAAACCCTACCACCAAGAGAATCCCCACATTCCCCTGGACCCAGACATCTCAATGAAATGACAATGACCTCATTGGAGACAGGGTATGGATTGCCGCGCGTGTCTCCGTCCTATTTTTAAGAATACAATTTTGTGGAATGGTATGTGCTTAATTCCGTATTGTGAAAACTGCAATTAACTGACATTAAATGAAAAATAAGAACAGTACTACAGTGTAAATACGTTACAAAGATTGGTTTACTATTTCCACATTTACTGCAATAACAGCAAGTACAGGTTGTTTCAAAAATGACCGGTATATTTGAAACGGCAATACAAACTAAACGAGCAGCGATAGAAATACACCGTTTGTTGCAATATGCTTGGGACAACAGTACATTTTCAGGGGGACAAACTTTCGAAATTACAGTAGTTACAATTGTCAACAACAGATGGCGCTGCGGCCTGAGAAACTCTATAGTACGATATTTTCCACATAGCCACCATGCGTAGCAATAATATGGCGTAGTCTCTGAATGAAATTACACGAAACCTTTGACAACGTGTCTGGCGGAATGGCTTCACATGCAGATGAGATGTACTGCTTCAGCTGTTCAATTGTTTCTGGATTCTGGCGGTAAACCTGGTCTTTCAAGTGTCCTCACAGAAAGAAGTCACAGGGGTTCATGTCTGGCGAATAGGGAGGCCAATCCACGCCGCCTCCTGTATGTTTCGGATAGCCCAAAGCAATCACACGATCATCGAAATATTCATTCAGGAAATTAAAGACGTCGGCCGTGCGATGTGGCCGGGCACCATCTTGCATAAACCACGAGGTGTTCGCAGTGTCGTCTAAGGCAGTTTGTACCGCCACAAATTCACGAAGAATGTCCAAATAGCGTGATGCAGTAATCGTTTCGGATCTGAAAAATGGGCCAATGATTCCTTTGGAGGAAATGGCGGGCCAGACCAGTACTTTTTGAGGATGCAGGGACGATGGGACTGCAACTTGGGGCTTTTCGGTTCCCCATATGCGCCAGTTCTGTTTATTGACGAAGCCGTCGAGGTAAAAATAAGCTTCGTCAGTAAACCAAATACTGCCCACATGCATATCGCTGTCATCAATCCTGTGCACTAAATCGTTAGCGAATGTCTCTCGTGCAGCAATGGTAGCGGCCCTGAGGGGTTGCCGCGTTTGAATTTTGTATGGATAGAGGTGTAAACTCTGGCGCATGAGATGATACGTGGACGTGGGCGTCATTTGGACCGCAGCTGCAACACGGCGAACGGAAACCCGAGGCCACTGTTGGATCACCTGCTGCACTAGCTGCGCGTTGCCCTCTGTGGTTGCCGTACGCGGTCGCCCTACCTTTCCAGCACGTTCATCCGTCACGTTCCCAGTCCGTTGAAATTTTTCAAACAGATTCTTTATTGTATCACTTTTCGGTCCTTTGGTTACATTAAACCTCCTTTGAAAACATTGTCTTGTTGCAACAACACTGTGTTCTAGGCGGTGGAATTCCAACAGCAGAAAAATCCTCTGTTCTAAGGAATAAACCATGTTGTCCACAGCACACTTGCACATTGTGAACAGCACACGCTTACAGCAGAAAGACGACGTACGGAATGGCGCACCCACAGACTGCGATGTTTTCTATATCTTTCGCATCACTTGCAGCGCCATCTGTCGTTGAAAATTGTAACTACTGTAATTTCGAAAGTTTGTCCGCCTGAATTGTACTGTTGTCCCACGCATATTGCAACAAACGGTGTATTTCTATCGCTGCTCGTTTAGTTTTTATTGCCGTTTCAAATATACCGGTCATTTTTGAAACACCCTGTAATTAGCTGCAGATAGTGTGTAGTATATTTTTTATTTCTTTATTTTTACCTAACAGCTTCAGAAGCTAAAATATGGATCAGGCCAACAGCATATCTGCTATCTGAGGTAGCAAAGGGCAACGCGCATTAATTTCGTGGAACGTTTGTCTGTACATGTACATCATATTCACAGATTTCTACTCCGTTTGGATAATTCCATCATGGTGTGTTTCTTTTTCCTTTTTTTCCCTTGTAGTGTATATAAAATGCACTACACAAATATTCAATTTTAAACCAAAGGAATAATTTAACCACACATTGAAAATGAGATTTGAAATATATGGTGGTAGATAGTTGCATATGTGGCTCTGTGGCTCATAGAACTGGTGTGTAAGTCAGTTCAAAGATCCGAGGAATGCAATGGCATACCACCTCTACTAGGACCATGCCTAGTTTATTTATTTAGTCGTATGGCTAGGGCCCGCCGTCAGGGAGACCGTTCGCCAGGTGCCGGTCTTTCAGTTTGACTCCACTTCGGCGACATGCGGGCGATGAGGATGATAGGATGCTGACGAAGACAGCACAACATCCAGTCCCTGGGCGGAGAAGATTCCCCCGACCCAGCAGGGAATCGAAGCTGGTCCCAGAGGATTGACAATCCGTCAGGCTGACCATTCAACTACCAGGGATGGACACCACGCCTAGTGAAGCATTGTGTTGTTCAAAATGTCGTTTAGGTTGATTATGGCTGTACTTCTTTTATCTTAAATAGTTCTACAATACTACTGCCACTAACCAGCCCATCTTTCAAGTTCAGTAGTTCCACACCGAACTAACTGTTTTGTTTCATACATCTACCTGTTGAATGCTAGCCTGTTAAATGTTTTGAATAGTTGCTTACAAATGTCTTTCCTTTTTACATTAGCTAATATTTTGATACTATTTCTTCCAGTTTGCTTTACTTCCATCATATGAGTGTTGTCAAGTACAGGATATTAAAAACACACCATCAGGCAGTAACTGTAATTTATTTATTACCTCTCATGTCAATTAATAGATACAGGTATGCCATTTACTAATGTGTAAGTCATTGTCCTTTGTGTGGATTACTTTTGCAAGATGACTCCTGTCAAATGATGCCCTCTCTGCGCAACACATTCATCTAGGCGGCGTTGGAAACTTTCCGTAACTCAGCATAATGTATTCCCTGGGACATTGTCGACGGCAGTTCTGATGCGATCCTTCAACTCAGGAGTAATTGCCAGAATTTGCATGGATTTCTTGCGACAGACATTTCCCGGTAAAGTAATTACCTATTTTGGTGACATTTCCTGGCCGCCCCACTGATCTGACCTTCCATATGCACATGTGCAGACTTTTTCCTTTGGGGCTACCTGAAGCAAGAAGTGTTCTGAACATGTTGTGTCACCATTCCTGAGTTGAAGGATCGCATCAGAACTGCTGTCGGCATTGTCCCAGGGAATACGTTACGCCGAGTTACAGAAAGTTTCCAATGCCGCCTAGATGAATGTGTTGTGCAGAGGGAGCATCATTTGACAGGAGTCATATTCAAAAAGTAATCCATGCAATGGACAATGACTTACACATTAGTAAATGGAATATCTTTTACTATTAATTGACAGAAGAGGTAATAAATGAATTACAGTTACTGCCTGATGGTGTGTTTTTAATATCCTACTATGAATGCTGCCACCCCCTTTGTAGATACCAGAACTCATTAATTCATTAAAATAAGAAAAACACACCATTTACATAACATATTTGGTAACTAGAGGCTTGATGTTCTGAGAAATAACATAAAAGTACTGCACTTGTCTGTGAGTTGTTGTAGCAATGTATTCTTTTCACACTGAGAAATGATATACAATGAACCCTAAGAAATTTTACTCTTTGAGCTATATTCAGTTCGTTGGGTGTGATTT
Organism: Schistocerca gregaria; assembly: GCF_023897955.1. Lineage (NCBI taxonomy): Eukaryota > Metazoa > Arthropoda > Insecta > Orthoptera > Acrididae > Schistocerca > Schistocerca gregaria. The sequence goes on from NC_064924.1 coordinate 485,202,622, forward strand.
TATAGTGCTCTTCTATTGCTCCTGAACAGTAATGCTTTAGTTTCCTCAGAACTGAACATTGGGTGTTCAACCACTGAATGGCATTTCAAGTATTTATTATGGCACCTGTTGCCCTATGGTAGACTGTATTGTGGTTTCGGTGATAAAAATTGATAATTATTTCATCTGTTATTATAATTAGTTTATTATTACTAACAGCTTTTTTTATTTTTACTTTTTCCAGAAACACTTTTGCAGATGGATCGTCAGCAGTTGCAGAAATTTATTCAGTACCTCATATCAGAACACCACACAGAAGTACTACCCACAGCTCAAAAATTGGCTGATGAGATTTTGCAACAAAGATCTGAAATTAATCAGATTCCAGGTGAGAATTACATAAATTTCAAACTTGAAATGTACACTTTAGTCTTTAACATGTACTGCACAGGATAAATTTTAAATACTGTACGTTACTGAAACACAGTAGGCTGTGCTGCATGTATGTAGTGAATGCTACATATGAGAGATACTTGGAAATTAATCTTAATTTCATTGTGAATAAAATAATGGTTATCAAAAAAAGTAGAAAATTCGAAAATCTTTGCCATTACTGTTTTACGTAATCACATTACAAATTTTAGCATCCATCATGCTTTTTAACTAGGTGACAAATTAGTTCTCATAAATTTCTGTTACCTGAAATCACAGACAGCCCAAGACAGCAACTTGAAATTTTTTCTTGTACTCTGTATTGGGAGTCAAGACATTCATGTGCGCAAAGAGACAGGAAGCACATTGAGCCAAAATTCCTCCTCTTAGTTATATCAATGATTACTTGAGATGATTATGGAGAATACACTTGCATTTCCCAGAAATTATGGTAAAGTTTTTTGCCTGACTTTATTTTTAAGTACATCACATTGTGCAGATTTATGATTATTCATTCCTCTTATCGGAAAAATTATGAAAAACTGATTTTATTGGCACACACTTGGAATGATAGCCACTGGAAACATCAAAACTGCTGCTAACTCATAACATTGTTTGCCAAAGTGGCATCAGCTCAAAAGACTTGCACCAGGTGACTGGTCTACCCAATGGGAGGCCCTAGCCACACAACATGTCACTTCTATTAGCTGTTTCTGTATAATTTGGAAATGACCTGAAGATTTTGAGTTGTTTCTGCTACTATTGTCGAAGGACAAAATGACGATGAAGACCTACAGTATATTTTACATGAAGAATTATGAGAAAGGTCACTGGTTTACTTTTACAATTATGTTGCTAGATGACATTATTTGCCGTGCACTATTCTCTTGTATGTATTTTCAAAACACTTTTTCATGTACAGTAAGCAGTGTGATAATGCATGGGCCTCTGTCTGACTAGACTTCATATTGTGCAACATTTTGTGACCCTTTCAGTTTCTCTTTCAATAATTTTATTGTTCACTGTAGGTTTTATTTAGTTTTTGGAATTGAGGGTGGCTGTAGATCAAGGCTGAAACAGATTATTGCACAAATAAATCAGTGATTTTCATTCAGTACATAAAAAAAGAAGCATAGATTTTTAATCACCACATGCTAAAAGGTTACAATTATGTCATATTTTACAAATTTATAGGAAAACTGAGCAAATTGAGTGCTGCATTTGTTGGATGCTAGCTAAAAAAAGATTCTTTTCATTATAATTTAACTGATTACAAGTGCCGATTTGGTATTGCGGATGGAATGTTTAATCCACCACTTTGTGCCAGAACTTAAACAGCTATCAAAAAATGGGAGGAAGCTGATGGCTTGTGCCTTAAAGGTAACTTTGAATTCCTCTGCCACCAAGTTATAGCCACTGTTTAGCAGGCTACAAAAGGCATTCTTTCTATAGTTGTCTTGCAAAGAGTAAAACAGTAATTGCAAGTATTGCAGAAGTCTCTTGGACTAAATGGAAGAAAGTAGTATGAGAGAAAAGGTCTGTGCTGTGAAAGAGACCAATCTTCGGGACCATGTGCCTGCCTACAAAATTGCTTCAATATGGGAAAACTGTGGGATCTGAAGGGCAAATTCTAGGAACATCTCTGATTACCATATTTGGCATCCACAGTCACTAATGTGGTATAGTATCAGCCCCTTGGACATCACTTAATTGAAGAGGAAAATGTTGCTTCACAGAGGGAGCAGAGCATAAATGCTCTGCATGTAACCATATTTACAATTTAATTTATGATGTGAATGTAAAATGACTCATTTCATGTCATTGCAATTTATCATGCAAGTGAGTCGTGTAACACGAAACTAACTAACCCACAGAGCAAAATAGACATATTAAAATTGTATTAATTTTCATGGAACACAACTTCCTGCTAATTGAATTACTGTCAGTATAGTGTGCATTTGTAATGAAAGGAGCAGGTCACCATAACAGAGAGTTCATCAACTGCTTTGTTTGGTAGGTGCGCCCGACCCAACAGCTGGAGCGAGTGCAGATGATGACCACAGCTGGCACTTGGATGAGGAGCAAGTTTGTGAGCAGGTGAAATCCTACCTGTCACAAGGCAGCTACTACAATGCTAATAAGCAACTAAACTCACTATTTGCAAAGGTAAATTATTGTACCCAGATTTAAATATGAATTAGTGTATAGTTTTGTAAATAGTTTCTGGATGATTAGCTGGCATCTAGTTTTTAGGAACCATTATTGTCTTCTAAGTATCCTGCCTGGTGAACAATATGCAGTGTTAGTTACTGTAGTTTATATTACGTAAGTTAATATTTAATTGTCCCAGTATACATACTGTAGGGTGTTAAACACATAACAGCAGCTGCGAGGTTCATCAATATTAACATCAAAATACAGTTACACTAAGTGATAAATGAAAATTTACTGTGTGAATTGTTAGACTGGCCTGTAGTGAAACCTGAGGGAGTGTGATTAATGTTCAGTAGAAAGCAATAGATAAAAGTGGCAGGTGAGTAGCACCAGTTTTCATCAGATCTGATAATTATTAGTGCGGATGTGTTAACACTAACCGTAACTTTTTGTTACTATACTTTAGAGAAATTATGTGCAGTGGCTGCTTCTGCTTGTTATTGTATAATTAGATAATTTTACACATTCTTGAAGGCTCTCCTGCAGGATGGACTTCAGAACGTTATGTGTATTTGGAAGAATGACTGTGACTTGTTTGACCATAACTTAACAAAAATAATGTGGAATCCTGAGCTATCAGAAATTAATATTCTTTCTGTGTAAGCTAAGGAGAAAATATAAAGATGTAAGAAGATACAATATCATGTGAAAATAATGAGATCATTTGGAATTCATGTCAATATTTTCAAAGAATTGTCTTAATTTTCACTTTGCGTAAAATGATTGCTTCGCTTCCAAACAACATTAAAAATACTGAGTAACTTACATAACAATGACAGTGTAGTCCAAAACGCTTTTCACATGTATACTACAAAGGCAGTTCAGTTTTCACAGTAGTTATGTGAGTTTGCTTTTTCTGTGAATAAAACTTTGTCATTCTTGTAAGCGATGTATCATTTCATTAAAGAAGTTAACTGTATGCTCAGTAATAACAATAATAATAATAATAATAATAATAATAATAATAATAATAATCACCATCTTTATTTGCCCAATAATAACTTTACAGTTGTGAACATACTCATTTTTGTAAGCATTACCTTGTTAATAAAATCATACTACAAATATGATGAATACAAACAAATATGTGTAATACTACAGTTCAGATGTCTTTAAATAAATATTTCCCACCAATAATATTCTGGAATTGATAAATGTAAAAGATAATGCAACACAAATTAGGGTCAGAAATCTTCAAGTGAATGTGAACATCTTGTACTTAATAAAAATTTTAATTTGCCCTCAAAAAGATTTACATGGAGTTACTATATATCTCCAGACAACCTGTTAATGAGATGTCTTCCAGAAGCATGTGGATTGTGATTTGAGGCTCTTTTGTTTTTCAGTATCATGTGATAATTATTTAAGGTATATTCTGTATTATATTGATGATTGTCTGTAGTCATTACATTATCTTCTGTGTTCTCTTTTATGAACAGAACTATCTTAACAACATACATGGCTTATGCATCTAATAATTATACTTAATGAAATAATTCTTACATCACTGACAATTACTTATATTTTCAATTATTCTAACTGCCCTTTCTGGAGCCCTAATACCCTATGCATCTAGGCTCCAGTTACCTCCCCCCTCCCCCCCAAAAAACCTCATTCCTATTTTGCAGATATAAGTGCCTGAATGATCTTGATTGTTCCAGGTGAGAGAGATGCTGAGAGCTAGAGATTCAAATGGGGCAAGAATGCTAACTCTCATCACAGAACAGTTCCTTTCTGATCCAAGACTGATGCTTTGGAAGACCCAGGGGACACCTATGACAGATAAATGCAGGCAGCTCTGGGATCAGCTAGGTAAGAAATAGGCGAATTATTGTGAGCAAATTTGTGGGCTTAAAGAAATTTTTTGAATACATTTTTCCTTGTATAATTGAAACTGAGCTGTCCTTTCTGTTGCCTACAGGTGCCCTTTGGGTCTGCATTGTTCTGAATCCACACTGCAGTCTCCAGGAAAAGCAACACTGGAAAGCACTGTTAGAAAAGTGGACACTAATAGATGTTTGTCCACAAGAAGACCCAGATTTCAGACCTCAACAACCACCTCGCCAAGATGCTGCGGTATGTTGTTCCTTGAGAAAGTGGTGAAAAAGTTGTTTTATCTTTCATTTGCAACAATAAATAGGACAAGTGTGCTTTAGCACTAAAATACATACCTAACATCATAACAGATTTTGAATGTTCCCAAAAATTTGTTTGGCATGGGAACACGAGAGTAAAAAGTAAACTGTTGGAGTGTGGATATGTGTTGTGTTTAAACTATAAAGACTGTGGATATTATAAAATATCTTTAAAACACTTGAGTAATGTAGTACTGGTGAATGCAGCATTTGTTCAAAGTTTAAAAAGGAATGAAGCCCTGAAGAAAAAGTAAGCAAAATGTGGGACAGATAATAAATGTCTGTGGGTACTGTAAGTACCTCTTCTAGTTCTATATGATTACTATGTTCCCTATGTATTACCCCTGTTTAAGATCAATTAATGATTGCAACACTGGAGTATCAATGTGTATTTCTTCAAAAAAAGTATTTGTACTTCTTTCAGTTTCTTTCATCTTTCTTTCTCAATCAGAGATAGTGATAGTTCTTGTCAAATACTCATTAGACCCTCATATGTAGCAATGGACATTCCAGGGTGGAACCACAACAATGTAGAGGAGGCACTGACTTGCAGACAGGCACAATGAAAATACTACTAAACATTTAAGCTTTCAGACATAGAAGTCTTTCTTTGAAAATAGAAAATACACACACATTCACACAAGCCTGACTCAGATCACAGATATAGTGGCGATACGTGGCTGAGCTGTGCTTGTGTGAATGTGTGTGTCTTTTTTTATTTCTGAATGACTCTTTTGTCCAAAAGCTTAAATGGTTGGCAGTCTTTTCATTGTGTCTGTCTGTGACTCACTGGCTCTTCTATGTCATGAGCAACAATTTATCCTTTTCATAAAAACTCATATTTTATGCAGTAATGAATATCTAAAGGACTAATCAATCCAACCATCAGAGTGTATGGTACTGTCATTGAGTAGACATTGTTTTATTGGAGATAACTTCATTCGGCCTGTATGATCAGTGAAGTTTGCCAGTTCTGGGAAGGTTTTTCAATTTCCTGTATGCTCTGGTAAATGAAAATACCAAAAGATTTGCTGAAGGTGATGGTTAAATTGAAAGAAAGGCTTAGAACCTATGGAAATTCACTTTCCAGATTTCTTGATCACTGTGCTGGGACCATAAGAATTCAATATATACGTTATATATGCTAATAAATGAATTTGGAAGCATTAATTTTTGCTAGCCACAGATATTTGTTTTATTACATCTCTATACAGTGTAATGTCATTACCATATTTTACCAACTATAAGACACAACTCAACTTTTAAGCACTTTTTTAAAAAAATAACATTTTTACCCTTTTTATTATTAGACCGTAAAGTGTGACAAAAATTCTTAGTTTATAAAACCAAATTGACCTTCAAAATCCCTGAAAATAATCTGAACTTTCTTCTTCTTCTTCTTCTTCTTCTTCTTCTTCTTCCCTTTTCAGGGCCATTTTCCTCTTCATATATAAGATGGTCTTCACTGCCACCAAGAGAGTTACTTATCCCCCCCCCCCCTTCTTGAAAGAGTTAACAATAATGTCTTCTCTCACTCTAGAACACAACTGTTTTGTTCACTGACACTTTTGTTTGATTGTAGGACATTTTAAAGAACCCTTTGGTGTGAATTCCCCTTGGGTTTCATCCGTCATTCATTTGTTCCATTACTCTCCTACACAATTTAAATGATTTATTTGTCGAGACATCGAAAGGTGGCAAATGTGAAGTAAGACGTCCCAGAATAATAGCAAGCTCTATACTTCCCTGTCTCAATTTATCTTTCACAGAAGTTACCAAATGACCACTAAACTGATCGAGCACAAGAAGAGGACTCTTCTTCAATAAAGCACCTTTCCATTCTCTCCCATACTCTGTTAATCCATAATTTCTACCAATTTCATCAACCCAGCTGTTGTCATGAACAACAACACCTGGTGGTGTTTCAGAAGGTTTTGGCACTGTTTTGGGCTTGAAAATGATCATTGGATTAAGTTTAATATCATCAGCATGAAATAAAAGAACAACAGAGTAATGCTTTTTTTCATGTTCACTCATTTTTACAGTTACATTTTTTACATTTACAGTTTTAGCACATTTCATGGCATCAGCTCTGTTAATCGGCATATCAAATGTCAGGGGAGTTTTGTCCATATTTGCTATTTGGCTTAGTTCCACATTGGTTTTCTTTTCATGTTGAATAGTAAAGTGATGGAAAGATAATATTTTCTCTCCACATTCTTGTGGCTTTCTCTGAGATATTTTGATTTTGGTTCGCATACTAAGTCCATGATGCTTCTTAAAGCTGTAGTACCAACCAACTCCACTCTTAAAATCTGTTAAGTTCCACTGTAGTGCTAGTTTACAGCCATGTATTGGAATCACTTTTGTATTAATTCTAATGCTATTTTGACGATGTATGTAAATCCATTTCAATACGCCATCTTCTAGTTTTGGCCATTTTGCATTCAGTCCTCTATTTGCACATTTACCCTTCCTCATTTTTTTTTCAGTTCTTCCTTTCTAGACCAACAGTCACATTTTTCTGTTGGTGGAGGGTCGAAATGCTGCTCAGTTGCCCTGGTTCCATGTCCTTCTACATATTCTATTACTTTCAATTTATAGCCCACATCATATGAATACCTTTTATTTTTTTCCATCATGAAAGTAGTTACTAACAAAAATATTATATTGCTACTGATAACATAAATGACTTTCAGTTAAAGTTCACTGGCACCATAGACAGCAATGACTCATCATAGGCTAGACAGTGTTCTGGTTTTGTGATGATGGGGCAGGAGGGAGACGGTGTTAACAAGCTTGTGAGTCCCCACAACTTATGTTCATTGTATCAGTGCACTGCTGTTGCCAGTTGAATCCAGTTTTGCCAGATAGAGAGAAGTTTCCCGTGGCACTGAGTATATGGCCATTTTTAAGACTGCCAGGAATTTTAAATCAAACAGTAATGAGTATACAAAATAGAAAGAAACTTCCACATGGGAAAAATATATTAAAAACTAAGATTCCAAGACTTACCAAGCGGGAAAGCGCCAGTAGACAGGTACAATAAAATAACACACAAACACACACACACAAAATTTCGAGCTTTCGCAACTGGCGGCTGCTTTGTCAGGAAAGAGGGAAGGAAAAGGAAAGATGAAAGGATGTGGGTTTTAAGGGAGAGGGTAAGGAGTCATTCCGGAACGACTTACCTTAGGGGGAAAAAAGGATAGGTATATACTCGCGCGCCCACACACACACACACACACACACACACACACACACACACACACACACACACACACACATATATATATATATATATATATATATATATATATATATATATATATATATATATCCATCCATACATCCTTTCATCTTTCCTTTTCCTTCCATATTTCCTGATGAAGCAGCCGCCGGTTGCGAAAGCTCGAAATTTTGTGTGTGTGTGCTTGTGTGTTATTTTATTGTACCTGTCTACCAGCGCTTTCCCGCTTGGTAGGTCTTGGAATCTTTGTTTTTAATATAGTTTTGAGTATACGATGCACCTGAATTTTGGAGGCAAATTTTTGAAGAAAAAAGTGCACATTATAGCCCTTAAAATACAGTATATCTTAAATATTACAATTCCTTCATTTTCATTACATGTATGTGTATTTCTGTGCCATTTTTATGTGTGCATATGATTTACGTAGCTGTAATTACAATTTTGTGTGATATTTTCCATGAGTTAAGTTTTCTCCTTTTACAAATTTTAGCAGATGCATGTGAGTGATTCCTCAGATAGTAGTTCTGATGATGAAGGGGGAGGTGATGGAGGCTACCAGGGTATAAATAATAATGGTCGTCCTCGAACCTCAGGCCACAGAAGCCATCATTCAAGAGCCACTACCTCAGCTGTACCTAGAACAGTGTTCCACAGGTACCACTTAGTTTACCATTTGTTTCTGTTTTGTAATACATATCAAAACTGTAGCAGTCACATAGACACTTCAGTTAAATACACTTGTATTTTAAACTTTTTTGTAGGGCAATGGATGCAGTTGGAATGTCCTGGGATAACTTGCATTTGAAACACATACTCTCAAGTGACACATACTGTAGCCATGTTCCTGATAGTTCTCTGCTTTGTGGAAGTTTCAACTCACAAGGGCAACCATTGTGGCATGGTAAGTTTTTTTATTCAGTTATTTAATAGCCTTAGCTGCCTATGGAGTACAACTGCACAATTGCTTTCCCTTATGAATTTCTTTAATCTTTTGCCAGAATTTCTGGCTCACTCTTCTTCTGAGAATAGTGTTCTCTCTTCCTATTCTTGCTGTGTTCTCATTAGATAGATCTACCACGTATGACATTTTTCTCTGAGATGGAGAGAAGTCTCATATATCTTTCTTACTCAGCCCATGCATTGCAAGATCTAGATTCTGGTGTACTTCTTTCATCCATAGGACCCGTGTCTTTCTGTTCTGCTAATAAGTGAATGAAATGAATATGTTATTTGCAGCTCTTTTTGGTTTTGTGCTTTTAGTATTCTTGAAAAGAATATCTTTTTTATTGTATTTGGGATCTGTTCAAACTTTTCATTTACTTTCTTCTCTGACCTAAAGAGAAATGTAGCTCATTTGCTGTTACCATTTTTTGGGTCCAGTATTTTCTTTAAAATTTATTTATTATTATTTTTGTTTATTTATTTATTTGTATTTATGAGACATTCTTTATGGTAGTTGTCTCTGATGGATGTTAAGTTTAAGGATTTACCATGGTCCTGTAGTACCAGCTTTTATGTTTTTATCTATCTTGTCAGGTCTGTATATAATTTCTTACTGTGTACGGGAATGTAGTGCCTATTTATTCAGTTTTGTAGTGTGCCAGGCTTTACTGATTGCAGTGTGTCTGTACACTGTAGGTCTTACTGAAGTATGTAGTAAGTAGAGATTAAGTAATACACTAGACTCTTGCTAATCCGGCCATTCCTGTCACATATGGGTGCCAGATTAGCAGATTGTAGAGTGTTTGAAATTTATTTTATTCATTTATTTTGTTTTTTATTTATTTTGAAAACATAGGGTACTTCGTGTAGTGTACTTTATCAAACCGAAAGATACAATTTTAAAACATAGAGGATATACTTTATTAAATCCAAAAATACATTAATTTTCGAAGAAAACTTAGTCCTTGAGTGTATACCGTACATAATTATACAGTCGTATCACTCATTAGGGAACATATCGCTAATTTTTAACTGTCGCAATGATGATATGCGATGGTGACATGCTTTAACACGCACCCGCTTTACAAGCATTACATCGGTACAGCATGTATCTGATTGTTGCGTAGGAAGGATAACTGGGAGCATTGTCTGTTATAAGGATAGCTTTCAATGGAAGCTTTTTCTTCTTTACCTCTTTTCTCACTGTAGGTAAAAACATTTCATGGAACCACTGAGAAAATATTTGTCTGTCCACCCACGTTTTTTTCTGAGTGAAATGCCAAACTGGTAGAGTATTTATGCCAAAGTGTTGAAAACAACATAGATGTTGTGATTTACCAATCACCATAAGCGGTAGTTTATGTCTCCCATTCGTATTACAACACGCTGTTAATGTTACGTGCTGTTTTTGTTGCTGGTAACCACAAGCTTCATTCTCGTTCTTAGCAGCTAATGTTTTTGAAGGAAGCCTCTTGTAAATGAGTCCTGTTTCATCAGCATTATACAAGGCACCAGCAGTTAAATCTTCTTCCTCTATTATCTTCCATATCTTGCTTACAAATTCATCAGCATCCTTATCGTTAGCTTAGCGACTTTCCCCGGTGACTTCAGCTGCTGAATGCCATGTCATTTTTTATAGTTTGATTGTCAACCTTCGTTCACTGCAAACAAGTTACTACTGCCAAGTTGTTTGTTAAGTGCAGCTGCTTTTTCCATTATAATTGGGCCACTGACTGGAATTCCTTTACTGCGTTGTTGTGTGAACCATCTATAAACAGCTACATCTAGTTCTTCATAGTTGCTCATCCAACATTGAACTCGGTAGCAATGGCTTTCTGCGAAGAACCTCAATTTAACTTATCTAAAATTTTGAGTTTACAGCTTGAGGTCTAGTGTAACGTGTTTCTTTTTAGTAGACATGATTCCGAACTGTAAAGAAAGGTGCAATTTCAAACACATTATATAAAGCATTGTTGCGCATGATAATTCATTGTGCACATGTTTTTGGATGTGCGCCAGATTACTGAGAGGCTGGACTACTTTAGGGCTGGATTAGCAAGAGCCTAGTGTATATAATGGCACTTTTTTGTTTCAGAACCACTGCCGACATGTGCGGCTCGCGTGGATGCTCTGCGTTCACACGGCCACCAGGGAGCTGCCTTGAGGCTGGCCGTGGCAGTCGTCCGCACGATGAAGCAGCAGCAGCTAGCTGCACAGCGCCGTTGGCACGAGAGCCGCCACCGCATGCCCGTGCTGGGAACGCCGTGCTCCTCCCGCTGCCCGGCAGCCATTCCTGTTCCTCCTACAATCCCTGTCCCTACACCAGGACCGGCTGCTGGAGTGTCTGGGACAGGATGGGGGGAGGGATGGGTCGGTCACCCTCTAGACCCAGTCGGATGTCTGTTCGATACATTGGCTGAAGCCTCACTGGTCCCAGATGATCAGACTCCTCGTACACCATCTTACTTTGGTAAGTGCATTGAAAAGTTTTTCTCTTCACATGAATTTAGTCTGAAATGAGCTTGATGTAAATGGAACTGTGGATGAGGGCAGGAGGTGGGGGTAAGATAATCATCTGTATACTGGCTTTTTCCATCCAGTACATCTCAATTTTGTCTCCTATGCCACTTTCCTCATCTCATAATAGTACTTTTTTGCACTACATTCAAGGGGTAGCCATAAAGTCTTAATTATGACCTTGAAAAAACAATGTCACATAATTAATTTTTTGTTTGTGTGCAGATACATCTTTCAGTCATAGTACACATTCAAATCTCTATGCCACTGTACCTTAGCACACCACTAGAGGCGCCATAAAACAGTAGTGCAGCCCATTGATAAAATGAAATATCATGACTTAATTTCTTTTTGGCTACAGTCAAAATGTTGCACATGTGTCAGGCTAATCCAGATTGGTAATTAAGTCATGTGTATCGGTCTGACATGGCTGTGACATTTTTGTTGCTACCAAAACGAGCTGTCACATGGTACTCTACTTTATCAACAGGCTGTACTGTAATATATCATTTTAGTGTTTTATTCAGAGGGATGCATGTCTTGTATATATCTTTAGTCAAATCATATGCTCTTTCCATTTTGCATGCCCTTATATGTGTAGTTGGTCTTTCTGATTAATTCTGTTGTATGTCGTCTTCAGGATATTTAAATCCAGTAACCCTTTTTATTTTACCTATTTATGTTACTACAGTAGAACCTCACTAATCCATCCCCTACAGTACTGGAGCATGGCCGGAATGCAGAAAAGCTCAGATTATCAGAGTGACACTTTTATTGTCCCATAACATCACAATACAGTACAGCGCAACTTTAATTTTCAACTGGAAATACTGTCTGAAATGTTGCTCCTTGTTAAAACAGTAATAAAATGTAAAGAAAACATTTACACACTAAAACATCTTGCAAAAAAGTGTTATGCACAGTTGTGCAAATACTGTAAAACATAAATGTATCATACAATAATATACTGTTGCTGTGAGTGAAAGTTCAATATTTATATCTACCTTATTACATTACTGTAAATAAAACAGAAAGAAACTTCCACATGGGAAAAATATATTAAAAACAAAGATTCCAAGACTTACCAAGCGGGAAAGCGCCGGCAGACAGGCACATGAACAAAACACACAAACACACACACAGAATTACGAGCTTTCGCAACTGGCAGTTGCTTCGTCAGGAAAGAGGGAGGGAGAGGGAAAAATGAAAGGATGTGGGTTTTAAGGGAGAGGGTAAGGAGTCATTCCAATCCCGGGAGCGGAAAGACTTCCCTTAGGGGAAAAAAAGGACAGGTGTACACTCGCACACACACACACATATCCATCCGCACATACACAGACACAAGCAGACATATTATATATGGTAATTATATATGGTAATTATATATGGTAATATGTCTGCTTGTGTCTGTGTATGTGCGGATGGATATGTGTGTGTGTGTGTGCGAGTGTACACCTGTCCTTTTTTTCCCCTAAGGGAAGTCTTTCCGCTCCCGGGATTGGAATGACTCCTTACCCTCTCCCTTAAAACCCACATCCTTTCATTTTTCCCTCTCCCTCCCTCTTTCCTGACGAAGCAACTGCCAGTTGCGAAAGCTCGTAATTCTGTGTGTGTGTTTGTGTGTTTTGTTCATGTGCCTGTCTGCCGGCGCTTTCCCACTTGGTAAGTCTTGGAATCTTTGTTTTTAATATATTATTACATTACTGCATTGACATGAAACTGATTTGTACTTAACTGTTTAAAACATGAGAAATAACCCAGAAGAAAATGTTCCGGTCTTAACCAAGATGAAAAAAGTCTTTAATGTCATTTTGCTTAGCATATGAGAGTTTTGATTTAGCCAATATGTCCTACCATTTTCTAATCCATAAAATGTCTATTGGGGTAGACCTAGACCTTTGTTTAGTATATTAAAGGGCTATATCAAGTGCATTCTTAGCATCTGTAAATGATATTCGAGTCGTAGATTCATTGTCTTTGTGTTGTCATGTTGTCGTCATGTTTCTTGTATTCATTGGTTGTTCGAGTTACAGCGTCAATGAGATGCTTCTGTTGTGCAGTTGTACTGATCCACTCACTTATGTCACTGGGTTCATCAACTGCTTGTAAAGGCAGTACCACATGTTTACATTTAGTTGGTACCATTATTTAGTTTTACACACAGTAATGTGTAAGAAGAACATTGTCAATAATTTATATAAAAAAAAGTGTTCAGGAGAACACTTAAGAATTGACACAGAAACAAGTTATTTCATACTAAAAGTGATCGAACTATTCCACCTAGCGACAGACAACTGTCTACCGCTCCATTTTGCATGTAATGAGCCGTCAGCAAATCCAGTATTGACTGTAGCAGTGGTCCATGTAGGTAAACAAAGCCTGGAGATGGGATGATTGGACTAAGTGGGGAGTCAGACCATCTGAGGTCAGGTTAGTGAGGTTCTGCTGTATATATTTTAGAGCGTTTTTATGTTTTTCATGTATGTAGTTTTTTCACTCAAATTCTGTAATCAGTTCTGTTTGCAATTTTCTCTGAAAGATTCATTTGATTAATTGTTTTTGTTAGATTTTCTGAAGTTATTTCAGAGCTATTCATCTAAAGAAGTTGTAATTCCAGTCTATTTTCTCCCGAGAATTTTCGTCCGCATTTTGTTATTTTTGAGCTCCTCATTTCATATCCCTATACTTATTTTTCCTGTCTTTGTTGCTGCTTTTTCTTTTTATGAACTGAACCTTTTCTTCTCTGTGACACTGAAAATGTTCTTTTCATTGTCAAGCTACAGCACTAATAAATGATTCACTCATTGTTGGTGTGTCACTTTCATTCATTGGTTGCCTGGTTCAGTGCAGTACATGCATACCAGAATTAGAATCTCACAAGAAAGTGGATAGAAAAGTTGTTGTGTCTCCCTGTTACATGATTGTTCACTCTTGTCTGCAGACCCTGTTGGCGTTGATGACACAAGTGCCAATGTTCCTCCTCGGTACCACCATGTTCCTGTTGTGGCTTCTCGTGATCGTTCAGAAACTTACCTTACCCTTGCAGTGGAAGTAGCTCTCATTGGACTGGGTCAGCAGCGTATTATGCCCACAGGACTTTATGCTCAGGTAAGAACCAATTAATATATTATTGTTTATATTTATTTGATACTCAGATAACTGCCATTTTGCAGTATAGTTTTTACTGTCCAACTGCCATATGTAAGTGATCTTTAAAGAAAAAAATCATTTTAATGTATAAGGTATTATTGATTCTTCAAGAATAATATAACCTTCAGGTCACTCCTGGTGACTGGTGTAATTTCAGACATATAAATTATCAAATGTTCTGTACCTGAGGAAGCCTGTTTAATGATTCTATTAAATCAATGGAGAATTTCATGAATGGCAGTATTTACTAAATAGTTAGATGCATGAAACATTTTTTAATCAACCATAATGGAATTTTGTCTTCAGTCTTATTTCTGTATGTAATTTTTGTTTCTTAGATGTTTTGTTGGACCCCATAGTGCATCTTGCATCTATTATGCTGTATTATGTTACTCCAATAATTTTAAAAGTTAACACATACCCCAAAATGTTTCCTTGAGCAGAAAGCTTAGGAGAAATTTAAAATATACATTATTGTATGCTGCTGTATTTCACATTCATCAACGAAAACAAAGATCAGATTCAATTAACTTGAAAAGGACAACAACTTTAAGCAATAATCCTATCACTTTGTTTTCAACAGGAGAAATCCTGCAAACAAGAAGATCGTCTGATTGCAAAGCTGCAAGAAATAGAACTGGACAACAGCCTGGTTGCAGTGCTACGGCGCCAGGCAATTGTGTTACTTGAAGGAGGCCCTTCAAGTGGACTGGGTATTGGCATCCATCCAGAAAGCATTCCAATGCATACTTTTGCTAGGTTCCTGTTCCTCTCACTTCTCAACTACTATCCTGACTTAGCCTACGAGGTTGGTCTACGTGCTATGAGGTTAGTGACTTTTGGTAATTCTTTCTTTTGCAGATTGTATCAATGTTAGAAATGTTGTAATGTGTATACCAACACTGATGGAGACTGTGGAGAGAAAAAGATAATTTTTTTGGAGGAAAGAAAATAGTTTTCTCAATTGGAGATATGCAAGACAAATAACACTAAAAAAACTCAAAGGAAGAAAAAAAGTCTTTTTTCCTGCCTAATTACAACAAAACGTTAAGCGTCTGGACAGCTTACAACTGCATGCTGGAGTGGGGCTTGAGCCTGGAATCTTGCCTTTTGAAAGCAATTCACTTACCAACTGAGCACCCAGACATAACTCACAAACCATCCTTACAGTTTCATTGCTGGAGTACCTCTCTCTTACTAAGCAGAATGTGAAGTTGCAAGCAGAAAAAAATATAGAGCAACAGTTGATTGAGCTCTCTATTGTTTAGACAGTCAGTTAATTTACTTGTTAGGTGATGAGAACCTATTGCCTTGTCCTTGATTACACCAAAGATTCCTGAACAGTCTGTGTTCCAGTTTCTGATCAGTGATTTATTCAGAATTGTTTACCAATGTGAGTTGAAGTATGTCTTAACATCACCATATCATTTGTTATTTCCAAACAAGAATATGTGTTGTTGCTACTATGAGATTGTCTTTTGAAAGTGGGATACAGTTCACTAAAATTGAACTGCATGTTGTAGGTTACCCATTTTGGAGGAGCATGAGGATGCTGATGACCCAGTCAATGCAAATGTGAATTCATTAGTCCTGAGCCGATATCCACGTTGGTTTACACTGGGCCATATTGAAACTCAACAATGTGCATTGGCCTCAACAATGCTCAGTGCAGCAAAAGGTATTTTTATAACAACATATCTACCTATTTTTTGGCCTGAAGGATTGTATTGTAATTCGTCTGTCTCTTAATTATATATATAAAAAAAACTGAAAATGATCAAAGAAACTTCATTAAAAGAATAAATGAGATCCTAGTTTAAGTAGTGATATTAGTACAAAAAAACATTCATTGTATAGTGGAGTTGTTGAGCAGTAGATAAACAAGTAAACAAGAGCTAGAACATAATAACTCAGCTTAAGAACTTGCACTCTTTTTTCATACAAACAGGTAAACATACACTGATAAACTAAAAACATGGGACCTGTGTTAGTAATAAAAGACACACTGACAGCTGTGATCCACTTGTATCCATTCATGCTTGCTATCTTCCCTGATGGCAATGTCACCGTTCAGCAGTATAATGTCCATGTTTAGAGACAGAACCTTGCTACTTTCATTTGAGGAGCATTATAGTTAACTCACATTGATGTCTTAGTGAGCAAATTCACCTGATGTAAATCCTATGGAACCCATCTGAGTCACTATCACCATGTACGCAAATCAGTGGCTCATTATTTACATGAATTACGTGACCTGTGTATAGACTTCTAATGCACAAACCTCCAAAAACCTACCACAAACTGTCAAATCCCTGACACTCAGAATCAGTAATTTATTTCATTCCAAAGACAGACAAACAATTTATTAAGTAGATGTCCATAATGCTTTGGCTCATCAGTGTATAAACACGCAGTTACATATAAATACGCAGTTACATTGAGCTGGCATTATGACTGCGAAGTAATAGATGGCTTCGTATGCATATCTTGTGTGCTGTTGAGAAGAGCAAAAATTCGTAGAGTGATTGATTTTTATTTATGTGGCTGTCCACCTTTAACAACTGCTCTATAAAGTGTGTGGTGGTTTTCACTCAATCAGTTTACTTTGTTTTACCCCCAGTTTGTTCCAGCATTACATTAATGAGACCACTGTTTCTTTCAGTTATGTGAGTTTGATCTTTAATGGATAACATTACTTCTTACAATGATGCTATTCTCATTTCTGTGTCATTTTTATTTTACAGGTGATGTTCTTAGACTCAGAACTGTACTCGAGTCGTCACAGCGCCATATACATAGTTCCTCTCACTTATTTAAACTAGCACAAGATGCCTTTCGCTTTGCTACTCCGGAAAATGGGCCTAGGCATCCAACACTATTGAGTGTAGCCTTTGAATTAGGACTGCAGGTAAGAAACTTGAAAGAGAATGCATTATTTGAGTGTTAAAAAAATAAAAAGTACTGGTTTTAGTTTGCATTTTGAGTGTTTTTTAATTCCAAAGAAGATAAAAATGGAGCATGCCATTCATCTCAGTTGATTTACCAGAATCTGTTTTCAATAAGGCTCCCAATGTTGATGCAGCAATTATTTTCCTTCCACATAAATGTAAAATAATGCAAACCAGAACAGGTAGCTATATGTCGGTTTTGATCATGCATTCAAATGAATGGAAATCATATTTTGAAGCTAATGAAAAAATTTGTTTCTGAAAGAACTTACTGTAAAAAGGCAGATTGAGCTATTAAAAAAAACACATCCAAAGCATAAAGCTACTCTTTTCTTATTATTCTTGAAGACTCAAGTTTGTCAAGATTGGTAGAAATTCGTTTTACTACTATTACCAGTTTTGGTAGATAAATGCTGTCATCATCAGCATATATCTATTTAAACTGGTTATAGTAATAAAAAGAATCACTAGCAATCTCGGAAAACTTGATTTTTCAAGAATAATATTACCTATAGATCACCCCAGTGACATGCAATGCCAGACAAGTGTAACTAATTTCTTTAATTTCAGGTTATGAGAATGACATTATCCTCTTTAAATTGGAGACGCCGTGAAATGGTACGATGGTTGGTAACATGTGCTACAGAGGTGGGTGTGGAAGCTCTTGTCTCAATCATGCAGAACTGGTATCAACTCTTCACACCTACAGAAGCAACAGGTAAATGTTTGTGTCATGTGTATTGAAAAATGGATTTAAAAATTATATACACACATATCATGTTGTTTTCAAGAATGGTTATTTTAAAATATTTTATGAATTACTTGTTAATGGAATGCTTAAAGGAGGTCCTGGCCATGGAAGAAACTATCTTGGGCACTGACCCCATATAGATTGTTGTGACGTGATGTGCTTTGATTACGTTGTTTGTATTGTTCACATTATACCTTGACATGAAATTCTTCACATTTATAAGCTACTACTAACCCTTGGTTATAGCAGTTTCTGTAATCTTCACTTTTGATAATCAATCAGTAACCTTGGATGTAGATAATAAACAACTATACAGGTGCCTTATTCAGGCAACCTGATATACATTGCCAAGCTTTGTACAAATGCAGTTTTAATCTGTTTGGAACAATCTCTTGTCACAAAGCTGATGCCAAAGATATTCTTCACTGCTTGGCAACTGGTGTTACTCTATGCTGTCATATTGTCTTGTGCTGTAAAGCCAATTTTATTTGCACTATGCACTTAATAAAATTTTCATAACAATAAACCCTGTTTCAGCAAAGCTTTCTGGTAGCAAATCTCTTTGACAGTTTCATGTAAATCGTATACACTTTGGTGTCCTTGCAAAGACAGCCTCTGTGAAGCATGGCTAGCAAGATTATCTTAGGATATATAACATGCATTGTATGCACAACATTGGACAGCTTTACCTCTGCACTATAAAGATGCATTTTCAGAATGCCTATAGATATGGTTCTGAGTGGGTGCCAAGGAACATGAACTTACAGAAAAAAAATATAATTGTGTATGAATGTATCACCAAACATCTTGAAAGTTAATGTACACATAGTGTTTTTTCAAAGTCACTTGCAGTCACTCAGGAACAAAGGTGCTGAGTGGAAATAGGGCCAAAATTTCTATCACTTTAGGGATCACTTCAGAGTTGTGTGTGTCGATAGTTTCCTGTGCAAGCACGGAATGTAAATGCAGACAATTTCCTCACTGTAGCTGCATGCATTTAACATCATTCTGTTTGTCTGCAATGAGAAGGGGAAACTAATGATGGTGCTGATGGAAGAGATGGATGTACAGTTTCCCAAGATTTTCAGGTTGAGTAAGTAGATGGTGTGAAAATTATGGAAGGAGGGACAGAATGCTAAGAGTAATTTGATTGAGATATACACTCCAAAGAAGAAAAAGCAAACTGTTGACTTTAAAGATAAGATTAAATTTGCTGTTAGATGGTAATTTACACTGATGAATCAAAACATTATGACCACCAGGTTAATAGTGCACTGTCCACCTTTGGAAGGCAATACAGTCACAGTTCCACATGGCATCAGTTTGACAAGTCCTTGGTAGGTTTTTGCATGTATGTAGCACCACATGTCTATCCACAGGTCAGAAATTCCTGTAAATTATGGGCTGGTGGTTTGTGGGTGCAGAGCTGGCACCTGACAGCATCTCAGATGTGTTCCAGGACATCCAGATCAGGCAAATTTGATAGCCAGGGCATCAATGTGAGCTCACTATTGTGCTACTCAAATTGCAATTGCATGATTCTGGTCTTGCAAAATGGAGAGATATCCTGCTGGGAGAGGATGTAATTGTTGAGGAAGATATAAAACATGAAGGGATGCAGATGGTCCACAGTATTCTTGACATAGTACACAGCTATCAAGGTGCCTTCAGTTATTTCCACAGGTTCCATGAAAACCCCAAAGAATGTCCACCATGGCATGATACTGCCTCTACTGACCTGCATCCATGGTACACTGCATGTTTTGAGCAGCTATTCATCTGAATGACAGTCTTTCCAGGTTTTCTGTGGTTTTCATAAATTGCTCTAGGCAAATGCCAGGATGGTTCCTTTGAAAGGGCATGACCTATTTCTTTCCCTTTCTTGGAGCATTCAGAGCTTGTGTACTCCATCTCTAATGATCTTGATGTCACCATGTTGTTAAACCCTAATCTTTCTTTTTTACACCAAATCTAGATATGATCATCAACTGGTGTAACAACAAATATGATTCAACCAACTAGGTGACATGTTTTCATTGATCCATGGTTCAGTATTGATGATCCCATGTCCTCTGCAATTGTAAGTGACAAAGTTGCTGGGTCAGCAAGGAAACACATAGAGTTGTCTGCTATGGAACTCTATATTCAACCATGCATGTTAAACAGTGTGCTTTGAAACACTTGTGTTTGTGCCAGCATTGTATTCTGTCATCAGATTTGCCTGTACTTCTTTACACAGCAAGCAAGTTACTGACTTTCACATTCTTTGATGAGCTATAAGCATCCAACTTCTCATCGTCACTCATGGTTTCAGTGTCCCTCAACCACTTCCCATTGATGCTGACAATGCTAACACATGAACAGCTGAGCAGCTTTGCAGTTTTTCAGTTGCTCATTTCCAGATATTGGGCATAACGATTTGCCCTTTGTCAAAGTTGTATATGTGAGCCTGTATTGTTGATAGAACATTTGTCTCTGCTCCACTTATATACGTTCTCTATTGGGTCATGTGGCCACAACCTCACCACACAAATGCAGTCACACAATGGACAGTGGTCATAATGTTTTGATTCATCAGTATATGCGGTACTAAAAGCACTATTAGAAGCTATGAACTCTACAGCTACATATCTTGTGTTGTATTTACAGGATTAAAGGAATCAGAGTCATTCTTAGAAAAAATCTGTTAACAATATTTTGCTTTAAAAGATGGCAAAATAAATAATTGATAATATCCTAGCCATGCCTGGAAAGCTATTAACACCTTGGGAAATCTCAGAAAACCATTTTTTTCTACCCAAAGTTTATTTTTACAAGAAAGAGGATTTGTTAAACTGTTTTCTTATAAGTTGCCACTCTTGTTCAGACATTTGTCATAGCAGGAAACAAACTTTTCTGTGCCGTCTTCCTAGAAAGATGATACTAGTGAAAACAAATACTGCTGAACACCGTTTATTGCATCATCACTATCAAAGTGCCTTCCTTCAAAGTCATGCTTGAAGTTCAAGAACAAGTGATAGCCAAAAGTTGTGAGATCAGGACTGGATGGTATGTCATCAAACTGCTCCCAGTAGAATTGTCGAATAAAGTTTTCAGTGATGCCAGCAAAATGGGGATGTGCATTGCCATGAAGCAACCAATGCACTGACTGAGCATTCCACACCTTTTGTTCTGAACTGTGCACAGAAGTTTACTCAATGTTTCATGGTATTATACTGCACTGACGATTTCACCTCTGGGATGGAACTCAACAGGCAGAGAGCCTTTTCTGTCCCAGAAAACAGTTTATATGATTTTTCGTGCTGATAGTGTTGTTCTAGTTTTTATTATTATTATTATTATTATTATTATTATTATTATTATTATTAGGGGCTGTCATGAGTGCCTCCACTCCATAAACTGTTGTTTAGATTCTGGAGGAGTGACATGACAAACCCAAGTTCCATCAGTGATCACCATTCCATTTAAGAATTCATCTCCTTCATCACTGTATTGGGAAAGAAATGTCAAAACACTGCCAAGTTGCTTCACTTTTTGAAAATGCAGTAGCGTTTTTGGAACCTAAGAGGAACACAATTTGCAAATATTTAAGTGATTTGTGGCAGTCTCATGAAAAACAGTTTTTGATACCTGTGGAAACTTATCACAAAGCATTCTTATAGTTAACTATCTATTTTCACGAATTTTATCATTCACTTTCTCAGCCAAACCATTATTGACAACAGAAGGCCGCTCACTCTGTGCTTTGTCGTGAACATTGGTTCATCTACCATTGAACTTTCTCACTCAGTTTCTCACCATTGCATGAGTCATTGCATTTTCACCATAAATTTCTACAAGTTGATGGTGAATTTCAGCTGGCTTAATTTTCTTTGTGTTCAAAAACCATATTACAGAACACACTTCACTGTCTGCAGTTCAGAGATTCTCTTAAACATTTTGAATGATCACTAACAAATCTAAACACAACACAGTCGGACTGCAATGGTGTCAGAGAAAAGAGAGTGAACCAGAGAGACAAGTTCAAATGTACATAACTGCGACACTAGTGCTGCAGTGACGGTAAAACAGAATGGTACTTACTTTCTGGACTTGCATCATACAAACAACATGACATGGTTATGAAAAAAAAATGAATCATTGCATATGAAATGACTAGTTGATTCACATATGTATTAGTGTGAATAAATGTTGATAATATGACAGTGTGTGGAAAACAATCTCAAATAAAAGTGCTGATCAATGTTTAATTGTTGTTAAAAACAAAGATTCCAAGACTTACCAAGCGGGAAAGCGCCGGCAGACAGGCACATGAACAAAACACACAAACACACACACAGAATTACAAGCTTTCGCAACTGGCAGTTGCTTCGTCAGGAAAGAGGGAAGGAGAGGGAAAAATGAAAGGATGTGGGTTTTAAGGGAGAGGGTAAGGAGTCATTCCAATCCCGGGAGCGGAAAGACTTCCCTTAGGGGAAAAAAAGGACAGGTGTACACTCGCACACACACACACATATCCATCCGCACATACACAGACACGAGCTTGTTGTTAGACGTAATAACTGAGCATATGCTTATCATGTATCCATATCTGTCTTTCTGCATAGTAAACTCAGTGGATCTGCTACTCTGGCTGTGACCTCAGTTGGCTTTCTCACCTCTTAATGTACCATATATGTAAATCATGAATCGATTGTTTCAAAATACTCACAAAAATATATCATTTCAGTATCTCATGTGTGAGGAAAGAGCTGTACAGTCAAACCTCAATATAACAAATTTCATGGGACCATGAAAATTAAATTATTGTACCAATGTTATTGATTTAATGAGGTTTTTTTTATCATGATGTGGAGCAAAGAGCCATGTTTTTGTGGCTGAGAAGTGCATTACTGTAATACTTTTATGATGAAAAATAACATTAAAAGACAAGTAATGAAACACATTTTGTTCACCTCATTTATTAATACTGTACCTGTAGAATATCTTACTTTTGTGTACAGACAGATTCACTTATTTTCCTTTTTTTTTTTTTTTTTTTTCTTAAAGATTCTGTTGTGTGTGTATATTGTCTTTATCTCCTCTCACACAATCAATTGCTGCGCTGCAATACAAGGGATTGAAGATGCTACTTGCTGAATGGTTTCCAACTGACCTATTAGCCCCATCAGAGGACGGGGATTTGCACTTATCACATCACTGTCATCATCAGAATCTTCAACAGGCAAATTACCCTTTAACTCCTTGACAATAGATTTGTTGGTATATGCTTCAAACATCAACACCTCATCATCTACTGACAAGTATTCAACTACTGAAGCATCTATGGTTTCACCACTAACTGTTGAATAAATCTCCAGATCACTTTGAATATCATCCTGCGTTATTTCTTCCACCACAACATTCTCACCAACATCTTCACTTCCAGAAATTCTTTCATTTTTCCAGCAGTTCACAATCACATTAGACTGTACACAGTTCAGGAACTAGCAGTCATGTCACAAGCCTGCTTCACATTGAAACTGTAGGGATTGCTCAGCTTTCTTTCAATGTTTGCGATCATGTGTTGAACTAAACGTGAATGGTATTTTATCTTAAAGTTCTTAATTATCCCCATATCTAGTGGCTGAAGAATCAAAGTACAGTTCGGGTGGAAGTAGCATAGTTCAACATTCTTCAATGCTGGTATGTTGTTATGCACACTACAATTATCCACCAGCAATGCAATTTTCTTATTCTTCATTGACATCTCTTTATTAACATAAGCAGCCACTCACTATAAAGAGTAGACTTCATCCATGCTTTTTGATTTGCCTTGCAACTGACTGCAATAAAAGAAATCACATTTACAATACGGCTGTAGCAAAACATTACAGCTGAAGCTATACTGTTCTGAATTAAATTATAAATTAAAGGAAGGTAAAATAAAATGTATGTGCCATCTTACCTGGTAAGCTTCTTACATTTTTGGAGCACCGTGGGTTTGCAAATCGTCCGATCACCAATGGTGTCAGTTTGTGTGTCCCTGACACATTTCTGCAGAGAAGAACAGTTAGGCATACTTTAGGCTGCTTCCCTCCTTACACTTTTCTTCTCTAAAGGCCATCATCTTCTCTGGTATCAGTTGATAAAACAATCGTGTCTCATCTCCGTTGTACAAGTTTTCAGGACTGTATTTTTTTAACAGTTCACACATGGTGTTTATCCTCCAAAATTGTGCATCACCTATAGGTGCTGAATTTTATTCTCCTGAAATCACTTTAAAAATGATCCAATGCCTGTCCTTAAAGCTTTACAACCATCCGTTACTTACCTTAAAATTAGAAATGCCATGCAACTTAGTGAAATCTAAGGTTTTTTGACATATCAACAGACCATTAATTAATACATTCTGTGCATGCATCTCATTAAACCACTGCAGTGTAGCACTGTCCACATTGTTAGCAACAGCTGTCTTCATTCTTTTTCTTGAAGGGTTAAATTTGCCACCTACAAAACTTTCTTCAATTACTTTTCATTTTTTAAGAAATGTAGCTAATGTTGATTGTACAAGTCCATACTTCCTCATCACATCTACTTGTTTCATTCCATTATCAATGTCTTTGAAAATCACCATTTTTGTCTCCAACCTTATTTGTTTCCGAGTTCCAGCACTTGTCCAAATCTTACTGAAGTCCAAAGCATTTACATCAATTAAAAACATTCACAGATTCCAAAAATCATGGAAATAAGCTGCATGAGAGCCCAACAAAACATTTCTGTGTGCTACTGCAGCTCAACAATGAATAAACTAAACACTCATTCAAACACAGGAGCTCTTTGATGTTTGCCGCTCAGCACAGCTCACCTGCTGCTGTATGTTACTCTCTTTACCACTAGATAAATACAGTACTGTAGTATGCAGTGAAGCTTCTGGAAATAAAGTGCTGAAAGTCTAGTAGCTAAATAAACAAGACCTATAGCTATAGTGAGCTTCTTAGCAGTAGGAAATATTAATTCCTCAAAATTTGTTGCTAAATTTACTCCATCTTTGTAATGAGGGCTAATTAACATGGTACATATAGAAAATCAGCAGGGGCCATATAAAATTATTGCTGTACCTGGGTTTATCGTTGTATAGGTAATCGTTATAAGGAGGTTTGACTGTATATTATTTAAATAAATTGCTATATTTGTTTGGACACCATTTCTTTATTCCTGTGTAATATTTGATACATCTTATTAATTATAGGGGTTAGCATAATCACTTTCAACATGGATGAAACTATTTATATTATTTATGTTATTTATATTACCAGTCATTAAAGAAAAGTCTTAATTTTCAGGCCCTGTTGCTACCACTATAATGTCTCACAGCACTATTATGAGACTAAATCTGTCCTATGCTCAGCAAGAAGAGCTCTCAAGTTGTGCCAGAAATCTAGCACTGCAGTGTGCTACAAAAGTAAGTTATGGTTCTATTCTATAAATATGAAACGTTTGTTGTCTTGGAATGTGTTGCAAGTTCAGTTAAATGCAAGAATCTAATGTCACTATTCTTGTTTTCAGGATCCACCAAACTGTGCCTTGAATGCATTAACATTATGTGAAAATGAAGCTCTGGCCTTTGAGACAGCATATCAAATTGTTATCGATGCCGCATCTCATATCATGACTTCATCACAGCTCTTCACAATTGCACGATACATGGAACACAGAGGCTATCCCACCAGGGCTTATAAACTAGCAATGTTGGCAATGAAAAATGTCCATCTTGCATACAACCAGGTAACATCAGCATATCCTCCAAATATATGGTGCTATTATTATTTACGTATGGGCCCAATAGGACCAGATGAAGTACAACCAGTCAATGTTACTTTTGATGGCTGGCCTTCCTTTGTGTCCAAATTTTTTCCTTTCAGAATGAAATCTTTATCAGACTATGGTGTTCCAGTCTGTTTTCTAATTTCCCTCTGACCAACTTTCCAATCAAATATCTTTTGTCTGAATGTTTTTCTGTCTGTAAGATCTACTTGAGCTATACAGGGTACTTTATGATCTCCCTTAATCACAGCGATACATTCAATTGGCTTAGTTTCGGCCTTACTTCTGTCTTTGCAGAATTCCACCATTTGTTTTGTCAACCTAATGGGTGCCATTCTTTTAATTTGCCCATGACATCTGTCTTCGTTTTCTCATGTCACAATATATGTCTGTGTATACTTGTATTTCCTTATTACTTCTCAGCCTATAAGTTTCTTCATCAGTAATTTTGGGGCCTAATACTTTCCTAATCACCTTTTCTCCTTTCTTTTGAACTTCTTCAATATCTCTTTTTCTATTTAAAATCAAAGTTTCTGCTCCATAAAGACATTCAGGTTTGATTGTAGCACTGTAATGTCTAAGTTTACTGAAATTGGAAATGATTTTTTAATTATAAATATTTTGTGTTAATCTGAATGCAGTTGCCATTTTTTGGCAGTGAACTTTGTTTGCAGGTTTTTCTTGTATGATTTCCCCTAAGTCTTTGAATTGAGAAACACTTTTTATTTTTCCATACTTTATGTTCAAAAACTTTGGTGCTTATTTGTTGCATGTCATATATTCCGTTTTTTTTTAACAATATTTACAGTGCTACTTTTTCCACAACTTCTTTAAGAGCAGTTTTTTAAAAAAATATTTTTTCCTGTTTTGGTAATGTCAATAGTTAAAATTGCCATATCATCTGCAAAGGCGAGGCCATCTACGCTAATATTGTTTCTACCTAATGTGATTGATCAATCTATAGTTTGACTGGACTTTTGCTCTCCTTTTCCAAAATACAGTTAAACAGTGATGGGGAGAGGCTATCTCCCTGTCTAACACCAGTCTTTATATCAAATGGTTGAGAAAATTCTCCCATGAATTTAATTTGTGAACTAGTGTCGGTTAATATTTCCTTAATCAGTGTTAGAACTTTATTATCTAGCCTATGCTCCTTTAAAATTTGGAAAAGATATTGTTATTTTTCGATGCTTGTTTTTAGTTGCTAGTGCTTTACAGCCAGTGTGTTGTTTTGTTATGCCGTACTTACTATGATACTCAACACTGAATTATTGATTGCTTACTCTCATCCTATCAGTGAGCTATAGGGATAGCTCAAAAGTACAGCCAGTTTAATTGGTTGGGGAAAGGAAATGTATGAACCTGCTCATGAATGAATATGCAGCATATAAACAAGTGTAAAATAAATACAGCTACAGTAACATTTGCTTGAAGTCACTTGTAACACAAAATTTATAAATTTAAAATGAAGATTATGTAAAAACTAAAGACAGTTGTAGATAGTATGTGCTTCTAAAGTCCAAAAGACATAAGTAGTGAAAATGATATCAATCTCTTTTTTACTGCAACCTCACATAACAATGAGAGGGAAAGGCAGGTATCATCAAAACATGCAGAGCAGTTAATGCCAGTTACCACAGATGTTGTTTTACCAGTAAAAAAAACTGCACTTGGTGAAATACTTTTTTTTAAATTTTAATCTAATTAAGACAGAAGAAGACAAGCAATAGTTGTTGTATAACAGCCGCTGCAAAAGATAGCCACCATTAATAAACATGTTAGTATTTATACTGGTGATTAATCCTTTTCCTAAAAAAAAGAACTATCATTTCTTAAAGAAGGAAATTAAAAAGGGAGAAAGCAGTGCTTATTTGTGCTTCGCAGTTGCATTTAAAAAAAAATAATGTGTGAATACTGCCTCTTTTTCAGGACACGCATCCAGCAATAAATGACATCCACTGGGCCTGCGCACTGAGCCATTCACTCGGAAAATCGGAACTTACGAACATGATACCATTACTGGTCAAGAACGTTCAGTGTGCTACAGTGCTGTCAGACATACTGCGCCGCTGCTCAATGACTGCTCCAGGAATGTCCTGCCCACATCCTGCTCCTGATGGGACAAAGCACCACCACCACCATCACCACCACAGAGGGGGGAATAGAGGAAGCTGTGGCGGCGGTATGAAACCGTTGTCTTATGACAGGCCACCCCTGCGTCAGCTGCTGGAAGCTGCAGTTGCAGCATATGTAGCCACCACACATTCGAGGCTCACTCATATTTCGCCCCGGCACTATGGTGACTTTATAGACTTCTTGGGTAAAGCTAGAGACACATTTATACTAGCCCATGATGGGCATGCTCAGTTCACGCAGCTTGTTGAAAATATGAAAGTGGCATACAAAGGCAAAAAGAAACTAATGTTTCTTGTAAAAGAAAGGTTTGGCTGATCATAATCAAAGCAGAAGCTCATGAGTAGATTATTTTTTGTGTTTGCATATGTTTATTATCTTGCCAGGTAGAAATTTATTATTCAGAAAAATGTGGAAATATTGGTATTGCTTATTTTGTTTTTACCATAAATTTTGTTTTCATTGGAGAAAGAAAGTGTCTGCTTTGTAGCTGGGTTATTATTTACATAAAAATTGTGCTAATGTCTGCATTTGACACCAGTAGTAAATCATCATCATCATTATTTTATTTTCCATTTGTTCTCTAGATTATGCAAAAGTGTACTGTGGGAAAAGAGTGAATTCAAGGAAGAATGAAAGCTGAGTCCTTATACTTGCCTTATGATATTTCACTGAAAAAATACGGCAACCAGCCACTTTTTAATGCGTTTTTTTTATTTACGCCAATATGCATTTCGGGTTTGCACCCATCTTCAGCTGGCAAATTACATGGATCTTCAGTTACTACAGTAGTACAATCTCGACAGCAGTTTGGATGCTGCAGCAGGCCTGTGCAAAAGCAACGACTCCAATCATTTACTTCAATTTCGCGAGTTTTAAGTCACACACTATCAGCTGTTCATTTTACTTACATTCTCCTCTCCTTGTTTTTTCCTGGCTTTTCTTCTTTTTTGCAACGACACAAACACTTTTTATGACGTATTTTGCACAGTCGTTGCTTTTGCACAGGCCTGCTGCAGCATCCAAACTGCTGTCGAGATTGTACTACTGTAGTAACTGAAGATCCATGTAATTTGCCAGCTGAAGATGGGTGCAAACCCGAAATGCATATTGGCGTAAATAAAAAAAACGCATTAAAAAGTGGCTGGTTGCCGTATTTTTTCAGTGAAATATCATTATCCACGGCCACGGAGCTCAACAGTCCAAATAAAATGGACAAATTGTTACTTGCCTTATATTTGAGATTTGCGTGTAATGTCTTGCATAACAGACAGTTTGCATGACTGTAATACATATTCTACTCATTTCCTTCTAAGCATTCTTAAATGAGAGAGAAAAAATTAGAGAACGATTTTTTATAACTGACTTTTACATACTCTGCACAGTCCACATGACAGAGATAGCTAAACTGTCTGTAAAAAAAAAAAAAAATTATAATAATATTTTGGATTACCATTTGATGAAGTGATTTTCTTTCACTTTTAACAATTCTTGCACATGGAATGAGCTGAAAATGAGTTCTTCCCATACTGAATTTTTTAATTTTGTGCTTAGAAGACCTAGTTTCCTCTGTTATGGCAATTTCTTGCAGATTATGGCAAATGATTAGAGAAGCCTTTGAAAGCAGATCTTTATGGTAGTAGGCATACTCTTACAGCAACAGTGACTGAAAAAGACACATAGTGATTGATTAAACATATTGTAAGTCAGATGACCCACGTGAAGTGCTACAGTTCTTGTGGATGCTCCAGTCATCTCACTGACATCGACTAAGACTGCTTCATGTTAGGCTCAAGTACAACTGCTGAGCCAGAAGGAAAAGAAAAAAAAAGGGAGATGATGATTATCTTCATTGTGACAGTTCCAAGGTTCATAGTTCCATGATTTTGTTGTCACTGCTCTTTTAGTATCTTTCAGTTTTGAAAATTTTAATTATGAAGTGACGGAACATTTAAATTTCTTTTTTTCCAAAATCCCTAAACTCGTTCTTCTGAAACTATTGGTATTCTGGAAGTCAGGATTTAAAAATATGTTACACCTTTCTATAACTTTGATACTGTCACCACCCACTACAGCTCCTCATGATCAGACAAAATGTTCTGATCTTCTGGTCAACATTACTAGTGACCAACTGACTTCCAATACAACCAATGTTTAGTTGAAGAAATTTTCTGAGAGTTAAGAAATGAAAGACAAGATCAGTATCTGTTTCTCTGCAACAAGTGGAAAATATTTATCCCAAATCCCTCTTAATTATTTGTTAGCCTGCTTGAAACGCTACTCACAATTGCAGTGAACTGTAATCACAACATTTACAGGTCATTTTTTCACATATGTTTTTTATGTAAAATCTGATGCTCATTATCTAACACTAACACTTTACTGGGATGACCTAAAACACTTAGAATTAAATATGGGGCCACATCACAGTAGATATTCTACGTGCTGTGTTAGATTTTTTACTAGCACCTCCGTTATCACACAATGAGGACTCATCATGAAATTCTTCTAATTTATGATGTAGGTGTTCCTAGCATCCATTGGCGGGTCTAATGGCAAGCTCCTGCTTAATTAAACTTACCTGACTGGTGGTTTTTTTTTACTCAATTTCAACTTTTCCTGATTTTTGGGAACTGTAAACATATGTAGATGAGACATTTTAGGTCCTTTTAATAATGTACAAAATGATAGGAAAAGTGATCATGATATTATTTTTCTGAAGAATGAAAAAAAAATATTATTCTGGAGAGTATAGGAAGATAATTTGTTGTTGCCAGCAACTTTTACCATTCTGGTGTTTGATTCACTTTAGAGAGGCTGATCCTAAAAGTGAAAATTCTAACTATGGCTTCTTATTTGTCTTTGAAGCTATTGACTAAAAAGTAATACCAAAAGCACTATAACATTAACAAATTGATAATAGCTAAAAATAGTATTTAAAGTACATTAACTGTCCTTAACAAAATTATATCAGCTGGTATAAAGCTGAAGCACTACCAATATTAACACACATTTGCTGAAAAATTGCTTGTATTTTATAACTGATCACCAAATATCTAAACAATAAAAATACCACTATGGCTCAGTTTAGCAAATATTATGCTGTAACTGAAAAGCACCACTGGATCTCAAGAGATGGACTGTGTTAATGTTAGGCAATGCTAACATAGCTGTGTGAAACATGCTGAGTGAAAATGGATATGAAGATTGTCAATAAAATTTTTATGTATTATTTGTATATATGATTATGCAAACATGTAAAAATATTATTCTTATGTTCTGTGTTTTTGTATGTGATATTTATGTTTACAACCAAAGATCGTTATTTGTAAGATGACTAGTATAAGATTAAAAACTTTTTAAAATTACATTTCATACCAAAATGTCCTTGGAGCATAAACTTGTTTTGCAAACCAGTTTTGGTCTTCGGGAATTTTACTGTATCAGGCTTCCTATTCTATATAATAGTAACTATTTCCATATTTTCAAGTACAAAATAATAATATCAGACTAAAAGCATTGACAAAAGCTTTATATAATCATCATTGTCAATTGCAGAATTCCGTAAACTACCTCTGTCAATGATGTAGTCATGTAGCTTTCTCTTCACTTAGTTATTTATTGTACAAATTGTTTTAATTCTCTTTCTTTATGTAATTATGTTATTTGTTATTATGCAATAGGTATTCTGCAAAAAGTCAAGATAAATATTAAATTAATCTGTGAACAAGAAATTGCTTTGAAGTTCAGTATGCTATGAAATATGCTATTAGAGGAGGTTTACTAAATTTTTCCTCAAAAGTAAAATGTGAGAGCTATTCATATTGATAATAAGTACCCATAATGTGTATAATAAAATCTGAGTCTTGATGAATTTCTCACACGCTTCACATCTACAAAGCAAGTTTTGCCAGATATCAGTGAAGCAGTAAAACTCCTTTAAGTTTTGCGTATTAATGGTATCTGAACTTCTTGGCAAAATATGATGCCAAGGATATGTGTGCCCATCCAGAAAACAATTTATAACACAAAATTTAATAGTATTTATTCATTAGAGAATAATTTCTACTTTAATGACTACAAACTGATACTTCTGAAAACAAATATAGCAATAGTAGACAAATGAACTGCTTTGTAAAAGTATTTTATTAATATGTTAATAGCTCAAGTGTTTCTCATGAAGTTAAAGCAAACACATTACACATAATAGCAATTGTTTATATACTGTGGTGGCAATATCTGTACAAAAATAGTCTGCTATTGTGACAGCTATCTGCTTAGGTATCACTTGTGAACAAGTTTATATTAAAATGATTTTAAAAGTATATTTATATATAAATATAATTTATTTACCAGTTTACTGTTTTTTGTTAATTACAGAATATGAGAATTTGTGTCATGGTCATAAAATTAAAAGTCCAGTTACTCTGTTTTAAAACTGGTAAATGTCTCTGCTGTGGAATAATTTACCAGTACAAATGAGCAGACTCCAAATACAAAAGTGCAGCTTAAATTCTGAATACTTAATATTTATAATAAATACCATAAACATAGTGTTATGGTATCTTATGGCCATAAATAATGATCAATGCCCAAAGCTTGGTCCCTGTCTCATATGTTCACTTTTCAAATACAACAGCAATATGTACGCCATTTTGATTGGGAATAATTGAAGTTAAAACAGCTGAAAGACACATTTCAAATGAAAATAAGTGTCAAACATTTCTCCACAATAAAACCATCTACTGAATGAATCAGTCCATCTGCTGAATCCCAATCACAGGGCATCTCAGTATGGATTCATACATTAATCAGCAGAAGTAAGCGTACATAACCACTGCATATTATTAAACACAATTTTGCCTCTCTAATTACAGTTTCAAAACATGGATTCTCTCTCACTACACCAGTAACAGTGATCAGTGCTGGATTTAGGACATAATTTTTGTGGTCATGTTTTAAATGATCCAATTCTTTAATTAATATGTGCTAAATATCAAATGCTACAGCACACCAGTATTAAAGAGACTTAGAAATGAGATGAGTTATAAGGCAACTGGATAGAATTTCATAAAAAAATTTGTTTGAGAAAACTTTTTTGCAGTTGTAGCGACACAGCTATGTGTAAATTTATATGAAATAACTAAATGTGCTTGTTAAGTATGAATGGCATTGTACATATGTACATACTTAAATTTTGTTTTGCAATTTTGTGTGTTTCAAGATTACATTATCTTTTGCCACCATCATTTTAGTTACACAAAAGATTTATGTGTAAATACATATATTTTTACTACTAGGTATTAAGTTTTCGACGTGGCATCTTTTGTGTTGGCTGTTTAATTGTTCCTGGAAATAATATAATACAATTTATGAGTCATATAATTGTGTGTCTGTGTGTGTGTGTATATGTATATAAACAAATATCTATAGAAGCATTGTGTAATTGACTTTTGGAATAGCGTAAGTTGGAATAATTGTAAAGTCAAATAAATGTGCAGTGCTGCCTTTTCTTATAATCATTCCATTTTGTATCTGGCAATGGCCAACATTGATACTTTGTTTAGATACTATTATTTTGCTTACTTTTGACTGTATGTAGCTATGTTTATCAGTGTAAGCTTACTGTGGGTCAGAAGATGGAGCATAACATCTTTCCACTCCCAAGGATTTCAGCAGATCATTAATGGAAAGTTGTCTGAATCATAGAAATTCATTGCAGTCTTCCTTACTGAACAGAAAACAGTGCCAAGGTGATAAAAGTTGTTCAGTGCGGTTTCTCTTGTCTTATGTTATAAAGAGACATGCATATTTTGATTGCATCACCCAATCTCATATTTATTTATAATTTTGTATTACCAAGTTTGTAGAGAGTCAAATGTTCTTGTAATACTGTAGACAGTGCACATGTATGTGAGTGATCTGTTGTGATAATATATTTAGTTATTTAGTTGTTAAACATGCCTCCTTTAAAACGTGATTCTGTGTTCATAATTCTCTCGCATGATATGGCTCAAAAATCCCAAGTCCCTTGATATATTTCACACAACACAGCTGAATGTGAGAAATAATCCATTTGTGTTCTGAACTTGGTTAGGAATGACATAACATGTCCTGTGTATTTCACTTCTGTAAGGGATTTCACACTGTACGAACTGTGACTCCTGCTTTAGTGACAACTGACGTTAGTAGCTGCATATTATCTTTACTTGCACACTACACAAATTTAAAATAAGATAGGACCTTATTCAGTGCTAATTAAAGTAGTACCTTCCTGCAATGATGAGACATAAAAATGACAGATGCGCACATAAAGTGCCCATTTCTTAAAAGAGTCAGGCTGACTTACAGTTGAGGGACAGTAATATATTACAACATTGTGAAGAAGAGAACTGTGGGGGAATAAAACCAAATATATTCCAGGATTGGATGGAAACACAGTTTTATGTCAAACTGGTGAAAAACTGGATCAGAGTAATGCCAGTCAGAACAATTTTGCTGAATGCTCCTTTACATTTCAGAACAAAATCTCATATACATGCAGCATAAATAAAGGGTGTAATAAGGAAAATATCAAGGCTGTACACCCAGCTTCATCCATTGCTGGTAACTAATTCAGCATAAACCAGTTTGCAGTACATTGCAAACTTCCCTCTGCCAAGTGAATACCTGTTATCTGGTGGTCAAATGATACAACATACAACATACAGGTGCTCAAGGTTATCATCTCCATATGATCAGACTTAAGGTTGTTACTGATGTGTATAAGTTCATGAAAAGCTGGAATGTAATGAATTGGCACTGAGGAATGTGTTTTGTGGTAAAGATATTGTTCATTGAATGTTGACATCCAATAATATAGATGTCAGGCATTTAAAGAGAAAATTTTGACTCAGCCACACTTATAATATTAATCACATTAAAATTTGATCACATGAACACTGATAGGTTTTGAAAGAGAAAACTTCCTTCTTCAGACACACACCATCAAATAAAATCTACAAATTGATACATAAAAAGGTTTTAAGTCAAAAGTGTCTTCCATCACTTTTTCATGGCAGTCTTCTTGTTGACTACAAGCTCCATTATGAAAATACTGTATGTTAATCTGTGCAATGTACTTTGTCAACAGCATGTATTGCTTTGCTTCCAGCAGCTTATCTTCGTACGCGTCCGATATACTGGGACTAAGGCTTATACCAAATGCACACACCTGCTGCTCAGCAGAACCACCTCATGTTTGTAGTAAACTGTGAAGCAGCTACTCACCAAATATAGACTTGTGATACTAATAAAAGATTACATTGTCATATGTATGTTCAGTACACCACTGTTGTTGTTGTGGCATTCTTCAGCCCAAAGACAGGTTTTATGCAGCTATCCAAACAACTTTATCCTATGCAATCTTTTTGATCTTTGAATAGATGCTGCAACCCACCTTCATTTGAACTAGCTTACTGTACTCCTTTCTTCATTTCCCTTT
The DNA here is from genome assembly GCF_023897955.1 of Schistocerca gregaria. NCBI lineage: Eukaryota > Metazoa > Arthropoda > Insecta > Orthoptera > Acrididae > Schistocerca > Schistocerca gregaria. Next base: position 485,238,362 of record NC_064924.1, read on the forward strand.
GCAATTTTAACCTCTCCCCTCCCCCCTTCCCCCTCCCATAAACACACACACACTCTCTCTCTCTCTCCAATTCTAAACTGATGACAATTTCTTGATGTCTATGAATGTGTCCTATCAGTCAAACCCATCTTTTAGTCAAATTATGTCACAAATTTCTTTTCTCAGCAATTCTTTCCAGTACCTCCTCATTAGTTGTGCAACCTACCCAACTACTCTTCCACAATCTCCTGTGGAACCACATTTCAAAATCTATTCTCTTCTCGTCTGAGCTGTTTGCAGTGCATATTTCACTTCTGTACAGGGCACACTCCTGACAGATGCCTTTAGAAAAGACATTTTAACACTTAAATTTATTTTTGCTCTTAACAAATTTCTCCTCTCCAGAAACAATTTTCTTGTCATTGCCAGTCTAAAATTTATATCTTATCTACTTTGGCAGTCATCAGTTATTTTACTGAATAAATAACAAAATTCATCTACTGCTTTTAGTGTCTCGTTTCCTAATCTATTCCCTTATTTTGCTTTTGTTAATGTTCATCTTATATCCTTCTTTCAAAACACTGTCCATTCTGTTCATCTGTACTTCAAAGTCCTTTGCTGTGTCTCGCAGGATTAAAGTGACATCGGCAAACCTCAAAGGTTTTATTTCTTCACCCTGAACTTTAATTCCTCTTCCAATTTTTTCTTTGGCTTCCCTTCCTGCTTTCTCAATGAACAGATTGAATAATGTTGAGAATACCTTATAATCCTGTCTCACTCATTTCAAAACAACTGAAGCATTTCGTTCCCTTCAGCTCTTCCATCTGGCTTCTGTATAAGTTGTAAATAACCTTTCACTCCATGTATTTTACTATTGCTACCTTCAGTATTTCCAACAGTGTATTCCAGTCAGCATTGTCAAAAGCTTTCTCTAAGTCTACAAAACATACGAAAAATGGGTTAAGCTTCCTTTAACATATCATCTAAGATACATTGTAGGGTCAGTGTTGCTTGATATGTTCCAGTGTTTCTACAGAGCCCAGAAAGATCTTCCCCGAGGTCAGCTTTGACCAGTTTTTCCATTCTTCTATAAATAGTTTGTGTCAATTACTACATTCTTCTTGAAGTCCAAGAGTATTTTGCCTGTCTCATGTATCTCACACACCAGGTGCAACAGTTTTGTCATGGCTGGTTTTCCCAAGGATATCAACAGTTCTAAATGAACGTTATCTATTCCAGGTTTTTTTGTTAGGCCTTTTAGCACTCTGTCCAATTCCTCTTGCAGTGTTGTATCTCCCATCATCTGTTTCCTCTTCTCTTTCTGTAATATTACTTTCAAGTTCATTTCCCTTGTATAGCCCACTTATGTGTTCCTTCCACGTCTCAGATTTCCCATCTTTGCTTACAAGTTCATTTCCCTTGTATAGCCCACTTATCTGTTCCTTCCACGTCTCAGATTTCCCATCTTTGCTTACAAGAGAAACTCCCCATTGCATCCCCTTCAGATTCAGTGGTTAGAGGGCTGAGTGCACAGCCCATCGAAAACTTAACACAGATCAAGCATGGAAACAGGAAGAAGATGTACTGAACTGTGAAAAAAAGCAAAATAGAAACAGTGAATGGTCCAAGGACCACAAGTGCAATATTGAGCATCACCTAATAGCAATGGTGTCATGAATTAGTTGTCATGGTGTTGTACTGACATGTAGGTGAGCTGTGTTCAATCCTCCCTCATGCTTTTTTTTTCTTTTACTCAAATTTGTGTCTGTGTTGTGGTGTAATGTCCATTTGTGACAGCGAGATATAATGACAGTTGATTCAGCGCAACAGCATTCCATTTTGGAAGTTTTGAATCTTGAATTCCTTTGTTGTAACTCAGTTCACACCTGTTTATTTACTGTTTTCATTTGTGTGAGACGTCTATGTGACAGAATGAGATTTTCACTCTGCAGCGGAGTGTGTGCTGATATGAAACTTCCTGGCAGATTAAAACTATGTGCCGGACTGAGACTCGAAGTCAGGACCTTTGCCTTTCGTGGGCAAGTACTCTACCATCTGAGCTACACAAGCGCGACCCACACCCTGTCCTCACAGCTGGCAGAAGTAAAGCTGTGAGGACGGGGTGTGAGTCATGCTTGGGTAGCTCAGATGGTAGAGCACTTGCCCGCGAAAGGCAAAGGTCCCGAGTTCAAGTCTCGGCCCGACATATAGTTTTAATCTGCCAGGAAGTTTCATGTCTATGTGGTAACTCGTCAGCTGTCATTATTCAAAACGTTTACTTGCAGTGATAATGTAGCTTTACCACATGACTAATATTCTATAATCAATGTATAGTAGGACAACTGCGAACAAATATTTCAGTGACTGGATGGACTGTTCATAATGCTATGAAAAATAAAAATAAATGGCATGAGGCTTGTTTGAACATGGTTCGCCCATATGGCAGCCCAACACATAACCATCTCCCAACAACACCGTCACTATGGTGAGCTCCTATAATAATGCACTTATTGTTCTTGGACCATGCACTCTTTCTATCTCTCTCTTTTTTTTTTTTTTTCCAGTTCAGTACATCTTCTTCCTGTTTTCATGCTTGATCTGTATTCAGTTTTTGACTGACTGTCCACTGGGCACTCTTACCATAAGATCTGAGGAGGGTGCAATGGGGAGTTTCCCTTGTTAATATTGTTTTTCCATCTGAGCTCTTGATATTCATATAGCTGCTTCTCTTGTTCCCAAAGGCTTCTTAGTTTTTCTATAAGTGGCATCTACACTCTAATACAAAAAAGATGATACATCATGAAGGAATTATCTGAATGGGATGAAAATAGGTAGATGTGATGTACATGTACAGATGATATCCCTCAGGTGGACGTCCAACAACCCTGTTCAATGAATGCCAAGCCGAATAAGCTGAACATCATTTTGAATGAGCAGATCATCCTGGTTTAAAGTTCTTATGGCTTTCCTTAATTGCTTAAGGCTTTGAAAAGAACTTGAATAGTTTCCATGCCCATCCTTCTCCAGTCTCAGTCTGTTTTCAGTCTCTACCAAAAATGTTGTTATAGGAGTTTAAACTCAAATCTCACTTATTCTTTAACCATATTTGGAAAGATGCCTACTGACCACATAGTCCATTAGATTAATAGTGTCTCGTAGTGACAGTGTTACACTGTGGTTGTTACAAAAGTCACCAAGAAAGCATTGTATGGGCATTAATGTTGATAACTGGCATCCATTTGTGGCTGATATCTTCCCTATTCAAAATTACGTTTTCAGTGGAGCAAGGTGTCCATGCCAGAGGGCAAGAATTCTGGTACAGTTTTTTGAGGACTATGCTGAATAACTGTATTGTTGTGGCACCCAAAGTCAAAACTACAACATATGGCATGTTGTGCGATCTATCCAAGAGCATTCTTGACATTGAACAAGATATATTAGCTTTTTCTGTGCTTCTGTATTAATAAACTGTTGGTTTATAGCATTAATATTGTGCACTCACTGCCCAGTGAGATAATTCCACAAACATAATGCTTACAGAGCCTTCAACAAAATAAAGATATAAGACTTACCAGTTGGTGAAGAAGAAAAGGGGGGAGGGGGAGGAGGTTGGTTTACACACAGTAAGTACTAAACTTGCTATGACATCAAAGCTGTATATAGCATGCCCCAGAAGGAAAGGAAAATTTGTGCATTATAACTTACGGTCATCTGGAGAAAAAAGAATTGCATTGACAAGTTTTCTATTCTGAGTGGTTGCCAAGATAAACACATTATCACAGTGGAATGGTTTCCTCTTGTTACTTACTTGTATGCATTAGTTATGATTTATTTGACAGGTTACAAATGTACAACAGTTTGTAATACATTTTTACAGACAAAAATATAAAATTACAACAGTTCATAGTTTTAAATCGTTTAAAACAACTTTTCAGAATTTCTATTGAATGCTTTTTGTACTCTAAGGAGAACATGTTATTTTCACTTGTGTTACTATCACTATGAAAACATCATTGTCAAAGATGCAACACAGTAGTTGGGTGTGAAGATCTGGGTGACTAAGTAATGGGTCTGCTATCAGCAATCCACACATACATTATCTGATGTTGAAACATGTTAATGGACATCCTTCACCTATACGGCAACTTGAACTCCGTTGGGGATACTTTTAGTGAGATGTCTGTGAAGGAATGGTAGCCCATTCTTCTTAAAGAACTGGAATTCAGGTAAGATAGTGATGTTGGACTCTGGGTTCTGAAGCAAAGCTGATTTTCTAACTAATCCAAAATGTGATCCATTGGGTTCAGGTCTCGGTTCTGGGCAGTCCAATACATTTTAGGAATGTTATTGTCCAGAAACCAATGCTCCACAGGTGCTGCTTTATGACATGGTACATTATCTTGATAATACAATTAATGATTGTCTCTGAACTGTTCCTGTACTGCACACAGTACACAGCACAGTTAAACGTGTTCATATCCTTCCGCATTTAGCAAGTTCTTAAGCAAATAAGGAGATCACACTATAATCATGAAAAACATCCCCATACCACACCGCCACGTACTCTCTACTTCACTGTTTTCACTAGACACAATGGCAAGTAACATTCTCCAAGCCTGCCCGGTTGGTCATGCGGTCTAACGCACGGCTTTCCGGGCAGGAAGGAGCTCCTGGTCCCCGGCACGAATCTGCCTGATGGATTTGTGTCAAGGTCCGTTGAACCGGCCAGTCTGTGGATGGTTTCTAGGCTGTTTTCCATCTGCCTCAGAAAGTGCAGGCTGGTTCCCCGCCGGCCGGAGTGGCCGAGCGGTTCTAGGCGCTACAGTCTGGAACCGTGCAACCGCTAATGTCGCAGGTTCGAATCCTGCCTTGGGCATGGATGTGTGTGATGTCCTTATGTTAGTTAGGTTTAAGTAGTTCTAAGTTCTAGGGGACTGATGACCCCAGAAGTTAAGTCCCATAGTGCTCAGAGCCATTTGAACCATTTTTGAAGACGGTTCCCCTTATACCAACTCAGTTACTCTATATCGGCGATTGCTGCGCAAACAAGTTCTTCACGTACGCGTACACCACCATTGCTCTACACTCGTCTGGTGTGAGACGTTCCCTGGTGGGGTCCACTGGGAGCCAAACCACACAATAACCCTGGGTTCAGTGTGGGGTGGCAGAGGGGTGAAGTGGACTGCAGTAGTTGTCATGGGGTTGTGGACCACTGCGGCTGCGGTGGAGACAGAGCCTCTCCATCATTTCTAGGTCCCCGTTTAACATACAATACAATACGACATTCTCCAAGCATTCAACAAACCCACATCGTTCTGTCAGATTGGCATGGGTATAGTATGATTCATCACTCCAAATCACTCATTTTCATACATCCACTGCGCTGTGACATCAATCTTTACACTATCTCAAGCAACACTTAGCTTTGAGTACAGAAATGTGCAGCTTATGAGAAGCTGCACGACCACTTTACCCCACTCTTTTTAATTCCTTACACACAGTGATTATACTAGATGGACTGCTGGGAGCTCACTGATACTCACAAGATATCCCTTCCACTGATTTTATGTCATTTCTTACAGTCATTCTCTGCAATGGTTAAAGACCCTGTCCGTCAGTACATGAGTTCTGCATTTTCTTGCTGAAGGTGTGGTTGTTATTTCTCATTTACACTTCACTGTCGCATCACCAACAGTCAACATGAGCAACTCTAGAAGGGTTGTGATGTCTCTGATGGGTTTGTTACTCAGGTGACATCCAATGATTAGCCCACATCTGAAGTCACTGAGCTCTCATGACTGGCCCATTCAGCTGTAACTGCTTCTCTTCTGACAACACAGTACTCTCCACATTCTTTTTTACTGGGAAGTCCATCTCTCCTGACATCTTATGGCCAATTCTGAATTACGTAGGAAAGTCTAGATACTTTTCATCAAATAATGTATGGTTGAATACAGATGGATGCCTCATACTGGAAGTAGAATGGTTGAATACAGATGGATGCCTCATACTGGAAGTAGACTGCATTATGTATGACCAATAGGACATTTAGTTGTGTAAAGTGAAAGTAATTATGTGCTGTCTTCTTTCCATCCAAAATTAGTGTACACACTTAAGAAGAGAAATAAAACTGCAAATTTGTTTTCAGTGTACTGTTTGGGTTATCTTATGTACAGAAACATCTATTTAGATTTTAATTGAGTAATTATTATGAAAATGTGGTGCTACAACCAAAAAAATCAATCTACTTAAAGTATATCTTGTCTTGGCAACCATTGAAAATGGAGCAACATCGATATGAACGTCTTTGCTTCAAATGACATTACCATGTTACATAAAACATTCATAATGAGAAGAATTCAACAAGAACCAGCATGGATAAAATAACATGTGAGGGGAGTACATATAGGGACATTAGCATATTCTTTAGTTTCTGTGCATTTCAACAATTCAAGTGGAATCACACTGAATAAAGTGATTTTTGATACAATAAAAGCTTTCTGTAATATGCTAGTCTGTTTCTTGCCTTATATGAGTTATATAGTTAAATGGAACATAATCAGAATCTAAAGAAAGCGCAGTGTACTATAATTTTAAAAATACTTGGTTTAATAGGTGTACAACTACTGAAGCAACGTTAAGGTAGATAATGACACCATAACTTTTAAGATTCCACCAGAACACAATTTTACTATCTAATCTTAAGAAGCATACAAGATACTTGAATTCAGTTTTAGATGTTGTGAACCATTTCAGTAGGTTTATAGATAAGATGTGAAAACATGGCTGTATACTGACCATTTACACTGTGAGACTTTTACAAAATCTTAATCTACAACAAAATCTGATATGTGAGGTGCAACAATAAAGTAATGAGACTGATTTTCTTTGCAAGATGTGGCAACCCTGCAGGCTTGCGTAGGCACAATATCTTTGACCTTAGTCTATAAGCTGCTTCTAGTCCAAGCGGCACATCGATGCAACTGTCCAGTCATGAGTTGTGCTGTAATTAGTTAACACGAGTTTGTGTCTCTCATCACAGAAATGGAACCGCATAATATTGTGCAATGGTAAGCCATTTCTTTTTGCTTTAAGGTGGGTGAAAACGCGACAGAAACTTACGGTAAGCTTCAGAAGGCTTTTGAAAAGGAGTTTGTCAAGAGCTCAAGTTTTTCATTGGCATAAAATGTTTAGTGAAAGCAGAATGAATGCTGAAGATGAAGACTGCAGTGGACGACCATCAACCTCATGGATGGATGTCAACTTGGCCAGGGTGTGTGCACTCGTACAATCTGACTGAAGATTATCTGTGAAAATGATTGCAGAAGAACTGAACATCAATCGAGAAATGGTTTGTCTAACAATAACTGAACATCATGGTATGAGAAAGATTTGTGCAAAAATGGTCCCCAAAAATCGCACACCACAACAGCGAGAAACATGGAAAAATGTGGCAGCCGATCTGTTAGAGCAAACGGAAATCAATCCAGAAATAGTGAGCCGTGTTATTACTGGTGCTAAAAGTTGTTTTTTTCAGTATGATCCAGAGACAAAACGGCAAAGTGTGCAGTGGTGCTCAAAGGGATCACCCAGACCAAAACAAGCTCGCATGTCAAAGTAAAAAGTGAAATTCATGCTTGTGTGCTTCTTTGATTCCAAGGGAATTGTTCATAAAAAGTGGGTGCCTCCTGGACAAACAGTTAACCAGTATTACTACAAAGAAATTTTAGAAAGACTTCGTAAAAGAGTTCTTTGTTTCGGTGCCAACATTGCTGATAATTCGATTCTGCATCACGATAATGCACCCCATACTGCTCTCTCAGTCCCGCCATTTTTAACCTCAAAACAAATTTCAGTACTACCACAGCTACCTTATTCACCAGACATCACTCCATGTGACTCTTTTCTATTTCCAAGAGTCAAAACATTTTCAAACAACACAAGATGTCCAAAAAGCTGTGACAAGGGTCTTGGAGTACATTACAGAAGATAATTGCCAGAAATGTTACCGTCAATGGCAGAAGCGCTGGAAAAAATGTATGCAATCAGAAGGGAACTACTTTGAAGGGAGCAACACTAAACTTGACTAAAACAGTAAGCAACATTTTTTTCACATCAGTTTCATTACTTTATTGTTGCACCTCATATGTCAACCAACTGTATACATGTAATCGATTTATAAATTCACCAGAGGAATAGGAGGAGTTGTCAATTAGAAATTATTTCAAATTGTTTTTAAAAGTTTTGTTATACACTATTGATTAAGGATGTGAATACTGTATGGTGAGTCAAGGCATCTCCAGAAAACTTATTGAGTCGATAGATCCCACAATGAGCATAATTTGTTGTCACCCATCATAAGTTTCCTACATCTTGTTTAAGAGTTTTGCATTATTTTCTACAACTTGTTTAGAACTTGTGTGTTACTGCTTCAAGCAAAATTTACAAGAAATGAACTCTACCAACAAATATGCATCAAATCTGTTTATATCTGATCTCTATGCATTGCAGCAGATAATATGAGTAAGACCTTCCATCAGAACAGGACAGTAACCTGTCACAATACCCACAGATTTCCTTGAGTGGGATGTTCACCACTTTGGTTGATACTACAGAGGAACTAACTGCACAATTATTTTTTATTTTTGAAAAAAAAAATAAAAATAAAAATGGATACAAACAAAATGAGATGCAGGGAAGGCTTTTTATTTAGTTATTTATGCATTCATTTCAACTAGCAAGAATTGTGCCTTAGAGCCCTGTCTTACTTCTACTAGACATCCTTATTAAGTAAATCACAATTTATAGCTGTCCACAACCAAAAGGTTAGTTTCAACATTACAGTATTCTACTAAGCGTGGTCCTATTGGAGTACAATGACCATGCATTCTTCTGAACTTCGAACTGACTTACGTAGCCAATTTAATGTGGACTGTGAACCATGGTGTAACATGGCATTTTTCACATTAATAAATCATTTCCAGAAATGAAAGACGCACTAAGTGACAAAAAAATTTGAGTATTGACTGGAGGTGTGGACACCGGACGTGTGAGTCTGTAGTGTTGCACTTACCCACCAAGCCACACACATGAGCCGCATATATTATTGAATGATTTTAATAACAATAGGTACAGTATTTAATATATGGTACTACAGAAATACCAGTCTTATTAAAACCATGTGTAGTAATTTTTCATAATGTCCTTGTCGAATGACAGTAATGGTGTAATAACAGATATGCACTGTAGTAGTAAAGAGGGGACAGAATCTGGAAAGTTTGCTGGTCTGAATGAGAGTGAAAAATAATAGGATAAAAGTTATCAGATGAAATGTTAGTAAGAGACATGGACAGAAATAGATTCTAAAAGAAAAGATGGAATTGCTTAGACAATATGACATGAATACTGTAGCTGGTGTCAGGAACAAAAGCAGTTGAGATTGTGCTTGTTCTGCACACCTATGCCACGCATTTTCTGACACCCAGTGCACCTTCAGCTGTGAATGTAGTAGCCAATGTAAGCATTAAATGTGACCATACCTGTTTTATTTAGTGAATTTTTATTCCATTTGTTGCAAGCTGTCATTGCTGTTGCCGGCTACATGCTTTCTTCAAGCACAAAGCACATGTATGTGCACATCACAACAGTCACTTGGAACCAGCAAGAATGTGAACCTGTCCATGCTTCAGCCTGCACAAACCACCATTGTTCGTGAAGCAGACTACAGTTTGGTCCAAGACTGGTACAGGGTTGTGTGGGATGCATAGCAGTTATGAACTATGAGGCTCCTACCCAGCAAAGAGAGCTCATATTTTTGAAACATTTTATTTACAATTATGTAATATGTTATGGTAACATATAACAAAATTTTATTTCACAGATTGAAGCATGAAAGATGCTATGAACTTTTGACTTTTGAAAACTTCTGACTGAAATAATAAATGTTAGTCAATACAACTAAAACTACCTATCAGAGTTGACTCAGTCCCATTCACATAGTAGCAAAAAGCCACTGTTTAGACAAGTGAGTTGCTAAATTTCCCTTCCTAATCAGAAAATTATTAACTGCTGGGTTAACATGTTGAACCTATCAGATTGTGGAGGAAATTGCTGTTTCATTTGAACCAAAGCTCATTCTGAGTTGATTCTGGTGTCCAGCTTCAGTGTGTTTTTCAGGCAGTTACCCATACTCATGTAGGCAGTGATGGGCCGGAAGTACAGATCTGTATCAGTTACACTTTATATAAACTGTAAGATTATGGAAAACTGATCTACACATGCCTGCAGACAGAGAGATGATTTGGGAATCACAGTTCACAACAGGCATTGCCTTCTTAAGCTATGAGAAACCTATGACAGAAATCAAACACAAATATGTAATGGCAATCATGAGAAGAATTGGTCTTCATCAGGGTTTTAGGGATATTTTAGTCAGATGCAACCAGGTCACCCACACCTGGGTGACTGTAATCCATATCCCCATATTACAAATTGCCATTCATGAAAGCACTATGACAAGTATGCCAGCTGTCTGCGACCATATATGCATTAGCATTAAGGAAAATCTTCTTTGCCTTACAATGTCTCCCCTTTAAAGGAATTGAGACAGCTGGCATGTGTAAGCAGACAATGTATAATTATTAATAATCAACAAGACTCAGCAGACCTCCAGAGAATCATCCAAGGTTAGGAGAAATATAGTGGAGCATGACTCAACATGAACAAAACAGTAGTAATAGCACTGACATCTCCATCTGATGGTTGTGTCATGTAACTGAAAGGAAGCTACTAAAGCTAAAATTATTCTGCAGCCACAAACTATGTGGTTAGCTAATTTGGATGGATAGAGTAGGTGTAGTTCTAGTAGTGATCAGGTGAAGCAAAATAATGGCAATGGTCAGGACACAGGAAATTCATGATTAATGTCTACATCTTTTATAGATTGCAGCAATCTACTCTGCATCCAAACTTACAGCACAGCTTATATTCGAGGCATTCACTTGGCATATTTGGAGGGCCAGTATCTATATGGTTCCCTACATAGAAATGGCAACAAGGTTTTGACACAGAGGCTCACTGCAAAGGAATATTTCAGTGAGCACACTAAATTCACAGGGCAACACAGGGCTCCATTCCTTTTCCCACTGATGTGTCATAACAAATTCCTGGATTTGACTATTGGTTTGTCAACACATATTACACAGATATATTGAAGCGGAAATGCTTTGGTTATTCATTTCATCTACTTATCACTAGTTAGCAACTGCTTTAAAGCATTGGGAAGTTTTCTCTCCAAGGGTCATAAATAGGGAGAGCCTGGGCTGAGGGCTTTGGGAGAGAAAACCTAGTGACATTGGAAGCAGAGATGGAGACCATCAGTACGGTACAGCTGGCTGATGAAACATTCTTGTCTTTCTGGGAATTAATGGAGAATGAAACCACTGAGTGGAGGTGAAGATGGATCTTCAAAGACTAAGGAGTCACTGCTGATAGAAAATCCTAAGATGAAGTAGGCTTAGTAAGCCAGATGAAGGGTAACTAACTCTGTTATTTTCAGCCATAGAATGAGCTGTGAATTGAAAAATATTTCAACCTTTTATGTCGGGGTAATGAGTGATAACTCTCTGGAAATGAACTGAAATCTGGGATTGTAAAATGAAATATTAATGGAAGAAACAACAGTCAATCTGGAAGTAAAAAACATACAGGCCAAGAGGGGAAATCCTCAATGTGATGACCTAAACAGAAAAGCCAGAGGAGATATTTGATATGATAGCGAGGAGGAAGAGTCATATACTATGGTTTAGTGTCACAAAGTGGAGGGGTACAAGTTCAAAATCATTGAGAGGGCATTATTATTTGTAATGGAGTGGCCAAAGAGAGGAATTACTCCACAAGAATGTTATTCCTGTCAATGAAATAATTTTTATTAGTGACAGAATAATCAAAGCTACAATAAATGTGGAGGACACCAGCTTCACAATATTTAGTGTATGCTCCTCGACATGTATGCAATAATGAAGAGAAATTAGACTTTTTCAAAAAGCTAGAAGAAAAAGCACACTAGGAAATGCCATGAGAATAGGATATTTGAATGCACATTTTGGATAGGTCTTGTTATGAGAAACGAAGAATAGGTAGGGAAGAAATGTCCAAAATTTTTGCAAAATAAATAATCTTGTGATAAGGAGTACATTCTTCAAACAGCAGGACAGTGACAAGATCACTAGATATAGTTGGGATGGAGAAGTTTAAAATAGCTATTAACTAGTGTTATATATAAACATCTGAGAGAAAAAGTAAGAGACACAAAAGTCATCCTATATGAATGTTTGGACAGTGACAACAGGTTTCTAGTATCAGATCTAAATCATACAGAGAAATGTATAACTGCAACAAGAAGAATCCTAAGGGTGAAAGATGGAAGTTGAAAGAGCAACAGGAGAGCCTTCCAAATTTCAGAATTTAGTAGAGCAAAAAGTGCTTTAGAATTGGCCATGAAATACTGAAGATCAATAGAATTTATTCAAACCGTTAATAGTCCACTGTGATATCAAAGTATACGGCCAAGCAGAAGGTAAAGCAAAGAAAAAAGAAATGAACAGGTGGAACAAAAGAGTAAAACATATTAATAAGAACCAAAATATGGGAAAGAAAAACAAAGATATAGACAAACATAATCAAATAAATGGTCTTATGGCACAGGATGTATTGAAAATAGCCAGACTTGCGTATGTTTACAGAGATAAGAAAGTCTAGGATAATGAGTCAGAGAGCAGAAAATGATATCAGCTGGGGTACCTTCACCCAGAAGCTTGAAATTGACAGAGGAAACCTTAAAATACTTTATAGGTTATTTAAGTATGGAATCAGACGGATAAAGCATGAGAGCAACAGAAACAGAAGAAAGAGTCACCATCAGAGACATATAGGGAATAATTGGAAAGATAAATATTTATTTTGAAATGCTATTGAACAAGGAGTATGAGAAAGGGCATGAACCCAAAGCCTCTGATCTACTTGAGGAAGAACCACCAGTTACCTGGCCAAAAACAGAAAATGCTCTGCAAGAAATTAAAGGAAATAAGTCTCAGAGATGATCAGTTAAATGCAGTTATGACAAAACAAGTGGAGGTCAATGAAATGCAATGGTTGCATTGAATCAGGACAGTTATAAGGAGAGAACATTGGATACACAGTGACCGGAAATGCGAATTATAATACCGATTTTTAAAACAAAGAAGTGTGTCAATTAGAAGGGGATCACCTTATTGCCATATTGCCTAAAGAATTTGGGAAAGAGGTTGAAGTTTCAAACTTCAGTTTGATGAACAACATGGATTTAGAATGAGCAGAGTGACAACCGACCTTATTTTTGCACTCATTCAAGTAATGAAAAAATATTGGGACAAAGGAAAAGGCTTGATAATTGTGTTTCCAGATTTGGAGAAGGCATATGAAAATGTGCAGAGGTATAAAATTGTGACTGCTTGCTAAAATGACATTTCTTCAAGTCTCTAATTATGAAAATCAAGATGCCGAATGACAATTGTGAGTGTACTAAACAAATAGGAGATGGAGAAAAAAGAGAAGTGTGCAACAGAGCAGCTCCCTTTTGCTGTTACTTCTTCATCACACTCATGGATGCTGTGATGAAGGATATCAAGGAACTGCTTAAATGCTCTTGTATTTGCAGGTGAGATTGTCATTTTGATTAAAAGCAACATTAAGGTACAGAGGAATCAGGAACTGTGGAACACTTATTTCAAAATGTTGGGTTTAACTGTGATTAAAATCAAGACACTGGCATTGTGGATAAGAAGAGCACCCACTGCCTGTAACCTACTTTGGGAGGGGAAGAAGATTGTTGTTGTTTGGTTTGGTCTTCAGACTGGTTTGATGCAGCTCTCCATACTCTACCCTGTGCAAGCTTCTTCTTTTCCAAGTAACTGTTGCACCCTACATCCTTCTGTATCTGCTTAGTGTATTCATCTCTTGGTCTCCCTCTACAATTTTTACTCTCCACTCTCCTTTCCAATGCTACATTGGTGACCCCTTGATGCCTCAGAACATGTCCTACCAACCAATCCCTTCTTCTCTTCAAGTTGTGCCACAAATTCCTCTTCTCCCCAGTTCTATTCAGTACATCATCATTAGTTACATGATATACCCATCTAATCTTCAATATTCTTCTGTAGCACCACATTTTGAAAGCTTCTATTTTCTTCTTGTCTCAACTATTTATCATCCATGTTTCACATCCATACATGGCTACACTCCATACAAATACTTTGAGAAAAGACTCCCTGACACTAAAAAGAACAGTGTGCTTTTTCTAACAGACAGCCATGGCAGGAATTTATCAAGTATGTTTCGAGAAATAAATCGAGACTTAGCAGTGACCAGTGTGGTTAAACCGAGAGCGGGAACTAAACACATTCTAGACCCTTGCATTCAAACAAAATCCGTGCAAGAAAATGACTTTGTTGTATGCATAACGGGATCAAATGATGTTGCGAAAAATGAAGCAGATGTCTGGCGTAAAAGTGCTAAAAAAAAAAAAAATAAATAAAAAAAAAACAAGGAATACAGTTCCTGCTACAGTGCCTCATAGGCACGATCTAATCAATAGTTCATGCGTTAATTAAGAAATTCAAAGAACGAATATTAAAATAAAGAAACAGTGCTCTGAATATGCAAATTGTGCTGTGGTCGATATAAGTAAACTGCAGCGTAACCTTCACACCAGACATGGGCACCACATAAACTATGAAGGGAAAAAGTTTGTGTGTGAATGTCTCAATAAAATAATTAAAGAAAGACTCACATGGAATAAAACAACCTACGAAAGCAGCGGTTTGAGTAATACCTGGACTGTACGTCATTTTTTAGTATAAAAGTCTGTGAATCGGCGGGTAATAAACCTCCTGTACTTGAACTAGGTGCTAAAAGCAATGTTCAAATGAGAGAGTGTTCACAGACAATAAACAATAAAAATAAATCTGTTGCTGTGATGCAAACAAACATTCGCTGCATTAGCAACAAAGTATTACAATTAGAACATTTTTGCAGTATTGAAAACATTGATGTTATTTGTATCTCAGAACATTGGCTGACAGAAGATCAAGTACAATATTTTATTCCTCAAGGGTATGCTGTTGGAGACATTAAGTGTAGAAGTGAAAGAAAGAATGGAGGTGTCCTAATATTTGTTAAAGATAGTATAATGTTTACTAAAATAGATGTTAGCCCTTACTGTGCAGAACTAGATGGAGAATTTAGCTGTATAAGACTAAACGTAGAGAATACTATAATTGTTAGCTTATATAGATCACCAGGAGGAGATGTATATACATTTTTCGAAAAATTTGAGCTGCTTATGAAGAAAATACTAAAATCTAACATAAAACTAATTATCTGTGGTGATTTCAACATTGAAATTGCCAACAGTCATGAACATGTTACTAGAATGTTTTTTAATATCTTAAGATCACTAAATTTACAATGTACAAATTACACACCAACATGGGATAAGGCGTGCTTAGATAATATTATAGTAAATTTTTCTTGAGATATGTATGATGTCAAACTTGCCAGTGGAGCCCTAGCTGATCATGAACCATTGATTTTAACATTCTCTTGTGATCAGTTGACTACATCAGACAAATCAGTCAGAATCAAGTCTAATGCCACATGGGTAAGAGGGCAGAAAGATGAATATATTAATTTATTTATTGACAGAATATCTGATGTTAACTGAGACTTTGTATACAACACAAAACCTGAGAAGGGTGCTGGTGAAATGATGTTTAACAACTTCCTGGAATACTCATAGAGTTATGGTACTGCTGCTCACCATTAATGAAAATCAGCCCTAAGCACAAACAGAAAAATAAACAGCTAAAATGGTATACAGATGAGCTAGCTCTCACTGGGGAGGAGATGCTCAGACTGTACAGAATATATAAAAATTCTTGTAAACAAGGACCTGAGCTAGATAATACTTCTTATAGAGCTTATCTAAAATGTAAAAAAAATCTACAAAGACAAACTGTCCTTGGCCAAAAAACAAGCATGTGAACATTACATTGAAAGTGCTCCCAACAAATGCAAAGCAGCATGGGATATCATCAACCAATATAATTCACAAACCCATACACAAGATGCAATGCTGGTCCCAGAAGAAATAAATAATTATTTCCTAACCTCAGAGAGCAAGCTGAAAAACAAAATCAAGCAAAATGGCACTTGTGCACTAGATCATCTTGATGCTGTGCCCCATAGGATGTATACTTTCTACCGGAATGTTGTCACCCCAGAGGATATTGTAAAAGCCGTGGCAAGGTTCACCATCTCCAAAAGTATGGACTGTTATTGGTTTTCCAACTATGTAATGAAAAAAATAATACACCTTATCTGTCAGCCTCATTCTTTCATTTTTAATGTGTGTTTAGAATCTGGAGTTTTCCCAGATGCACTCAAAACTGCTAAAGTGGTACCAGGCTTCAAAAAGGGAGATAAGCATCTGCCTCAAAAGTATCGACCAGTTTCTATTGACCCAATTTTCTCTAAAGTTTTTGAATATGTAATGTACAGCCAAATAAGTAACTAACAAAGAGATAGAGGGGCTGGCCAGTACTTACCTCAGCTCAGTACAGCCGATAGAAACACAAAAAACAACCGAAAATTTAAGCTCCTAGCTTTCGGAATAAATGTTCCTTCATCAGGGAGGAGAGAGGGGAAAGAAAGGGAAGAAGGGAAAGTGGATTTAGTTACTCACAACCCAGGTTATGAAGCAACAGGGAAAGGAAAACAGGGAAGGTAGCAAGGATGGAGGCATGGTTGTCAGAGGGAAGCCAAAGATATTCTACTGCAGGTACTGTGCCAGCTTCAAACCAAAGAGGATGCATACAGAAGTAAAGAGGTGTATAGTATAAAGATGTAGGATGGAAAGATGCATGAATGGCTAAAGAGGAAAGGGAAAGAGGAGAAGACTGAAAAGTAAATGGGAGTGAGGTTGTTTAACGTAGGTTTAGTCCAGGGGGATGGCGGGATGAAAGGATGTGCTGGAGTGCAAGTTCCCATCTCCGCAGTTCAGAGGGACTGGTGTTGGATGGGAGAAGCCAAATGGCACATACAGTGTAGCAGGTTCCTAGGTCCCTAGAATTATGCTGGAGGGCATGCTCCGCTACTGGGTATTGGACATCTCCTAGGCGGACAGTTCGTCTGTGTCCGTTCATGCGCTCAGCCAGTTTAGTTGTTGTCATACCGATGTAAAAGGCTGTGCAGTGCAGGCATGTCAGCTGATAAATGACATGTGTAGTCTCACACGTGGCCCTGCCTTGAATTGTGTATGTTTTCCTAGTAGCGGGGCTGGAGTAGGTGGTTGTGGGGGGATGCATGGGGCAGGTTTTGCAGCGGGGTCGGTTACAGGGGTAGGAACCGCTGGGTAGAGAAGGTAGTCTGGGAATATTGCAGGGTTTAACAAGGATGTTACGGAGGTTAGGGGGACGACGAAAGGCAACTCTGGGTGGTGTGGGGAGAATTTTGTCAAGGGATGATCTCATTTCAGGGGTTGACTTGAGAAAGTCATATCCCTGCGGAGTAATTTATTGATGTATTCGAGGCCAGGATAATATTGGGTGACAAGGGGGATGCTTCTGTGTGGTCTGAGGGTAGGAATATTGTTGTTAGACGGGAAGGAATGTATTGCTCGGGAGATCTGTTTGTGGACAAGGTCTGCAGGATAGTTGCGGGAGAGGAAAGCACTGGTCAGGTTATTGGTGTAATTGTTGAGGGATTCGTCACTGGAGCAGATACGTTTGCCACGAATACCTAGGCTGTAGGGAAGGGAGCGTTTGATGTGGAATGGATGGCAGCTATCAAAGTGAAGGTACTGTTGTTTGTTGGTGGGTTTGATATGGACAGAGGTGTGGATGTGAGCTTCAACAAGATGAAGGTCAACATCCAGGAAGGTGGCTTTGGTTTTGGAGAAGGACCAGGTGAAATTCAGATTCGAAAAGGAGTTGAGGTTATGGAGAAAATTAAGGAGTGTTTCTTCACCATGAGTCCAGACCACAAAGATGTCATCTATAAACCTATACCAGGCCAGGGGAAGCAGCTGTTGGGTCTTCAGGAAAGCCTCCTCCATGCGGCCCATGAAGAGGTTGGCATAGGATGGAGCCATCCTGGTTCCCATGGCAGTTCCCCTGATTTGTTTGTAGGTCTGGCCTTCAAAAGTGAAGTAATTATGGGTGAGGATGAAGTTGGTAAGTGTGATAAGGAACGAGGTTTTTGGAAGATCTTCGGGTGGGCGTTGGGAGAGGTAGTGCTCAAGGGCAGAGAGACCATGGGTGTGTGGGATGTTTGTGTAAAGGGATGTAGCATCTATGGTGACAAGAAAGGTTTCAGGTGGGAGAGGAGTGGGAATGGATTTGAGGCGTTCTAGGAAGTGGTTTGTGTCCTTGATGTAGGATGGGAGTCTGCAGGTGATAGGTTGGAGGTGTTGGTCTACCAGAGCTGAGATACGTTCTGTTGGGGCTTTGAAGCCTGCTACAATGGGACGGCCAGGATGGTTCTCTTTGTGGATTTTGGGTAATAGGTAGAAGGTAGGGGTACGTGGCTCAGGTGGAGTGAGTAAGTCTATGGAAGCCATTGTGAGGCGTTGTGAGGGACCTTGGATTTTTAGGATTTTCTGCAGCTCAGTCTGAATGGAGGGAATGGGATCCTGGGTAACAGCTTTGTAGGTTGAGGTGTCAGAGAGTTGATGCAGTCCTTCTGCCACATACTCCACACGGTCAAGTACCACAGTTGTGGAGCCTTTATCTGCCGGAAGGATTACAATAGAGCGGTCTGTTTTCAGCTGCTTAATGGCACGGGATTCAGCTGGGGTGATGTTGGGGGTTGTCGGAATGTTCTTCGAGAAGGACTGGGAGGCAACACTGGATGTGAGGAATTCCTGAAACGTCTGCAAGGGATGGTTTTGGGGGAGGGGAGGAGGATCCCTTTGAGAAGGCGGTCGGAACTGTTCTAAACAAGGTTCAACACTGGGTCTAGTATTTGGGGGCTGTGTTTGGGTGGTGAAGTGATATTTCCAGTTGAGGTTCCGGGTGAAAGAGAGGAGATCTTTAACCAGGGCAGTGTGGTTGAATTTAGGTGTGGGGCTAAAGGTTAAGCCTTTTGATAGAACAGATGTCTCTTGAGGAGAGAGGGATCTGGATGAGAGGTTTAGAACTGAATTGGAGTTGGTGATATGTGGCATTTGACTGTGGTTATAGTTGAGATTTGGTCTGTGTGGGGTATGTGCTGGGATGGGGAGATTGAGTAGGGTGGCTAGGCTAGGTTTGTTGGCTATGAGGGGGGTTTGTTGACGGTTCTGTTGTGGTTGGTGTTTGTGAGGGATAGGGAGAGGGACCCCACTTCTTAGGTGTTGCACTAGCACTGTGGATAGTTTTTTCAGGTGGTGTGTGGCATGGGACTCAAGTTTGCGGCTGGCTTCTAGGATGATGTTCCTGAGTGTGTTCTCCAAGCAAGGGTTTGAGAGGTGGAGGACTTTGAAGAGAGATAGGAGCTGTTGAGAGTGGTGGTTACATGAAGTAGTGTAGAGGTTCAGGACAAGTTGGGTAAGGGCTAAGGATTGAAGGTTCTGGAAGTCCAGGAGAGATTGGTGGAAGGAGGAATTGCACCCAGAGATGGGAACTTTTAAGTTAAGTCCTTTAGGGGTAATTCCAAAGGTTAAGCAGGAACGGAGGAAAAGTATGTGGGATTGCAGTTTGGCTACGGTAAATGCATGTTTCCGGAATGAATGTAAATAATGTGGTATAGGATTAGGGTACATAGTGGGTAACTGGTGGGTAGGGAAATTAAATAACTAAAGTTAGAATAGTAATCATAAGAAGGAATAAAACACGGAAGGAAGGGCGAGAAAGAAAGAAATTGTGTTGGTAACGTTAAATACCAAAGAAAGATCACCGAATAAGAAAAATACGGAAAAAGTTGACCAGACCAAGCAAGTATGTCCAGATCAGGGGAAAAAGAACACACGCTGCTCAAAAACAGAGATAGCGAGTAGCGCAAAAAAGATCGCGCGTGACGCAAAAAAGATCGCGCGTGACGCAAAAAAGATCGCGCGTGCCGCAAAAAAGATCGTGTGTGCGCAAAAAAGATCGCGTGTGCCGCAAAAAGGTTCGCGGGTGGCGCAGAAATGTTCCAAAAAATGTTTCCTGTGGCAGAGGGATATGACTTTCTCAAGTCAACCCCTGAAATGAGATCATCCCTTGACAAAATTCTTCCCACACCACCCGGAGTTGCCTTTCGTCGTCCCCCTAACCTCCGTAACATCCTTGTTAAACCCTGCAATATTCCCAGACTACCTTCTCTACCCAGCGGTTCCTACCCCTGTAACCGACCCCGCTGCAAAACCTGCCCCATGCATCCCCCCACAACCACCTACTCCAGCCCCGCTACTAGGAAAACATACACAATTCAAGGCAGGGCCACGTGTGAGACTACACATGTCATTTATCAGCTGACATGCCTGCACTGCACAGCCTTTTACATCGGTATGACAACAACTAAACTGGCTGAGCGCATGAACGGACACAGACGAACTGTCCGCCTAGGAGATGTCCAATACCCAGTAGCGGAGCATGCCCTCCAGCATAATTCTAGGGACCTAGGAACCTGCTACACTGTATGTGCCATTTGGCTTCTCCCATCCAACACCAGTCCCTCTGAACTGCGGAGATGGGAACTTGCACTCCAGCACATCCTTTCATCCCGCCATCCCCCTGGACTAAACCTACGTTAAACAACCTCACTCCCATTTACTTTTCAGTCTTCTCCTCTTTCCCTTTCCTCTTTAGCCATTCATGCATCTTTCCATCCTACATCTTTATACTATACACCTCTTTACTTCTGTATGCATCCTCTTTGGTTTGAAGCTGGCACAGTACCTGCAGTAGAATATCTTTGGCTTCCCTCTGACAACCATGCCTCCATCCTTGCTACCTTCCCTGTTTTCCTTTCCCTGTTGCTTCATAACCTGGGTTGTGAGTAACTAAATCCACTTTCCCTTCTTCCCTTTCTTTCCCCTCTCTCCTCCCTGATGAAGGAACATTTATTCCGAAAGCTAGGAGCTTAAATTTTCGGTTGTTTTTTGTGTTTCTATCGGCTGTACTGAGCTGAGGTAAGTACTGGCCAGCCCCTCTATCTCTTTGTTAGTAATTGTTTCACATCTTTATATGAGATTTTCCATTAATTAGTTAGATCAACTAAATAACTATTTTGATAAGCATGATCTCCTCTCCAACAGACAGTTTGCATATCAACATGGTAAAAATACCACTACTGCTGTCACTGAAGTTGTTAACCAGGTGTTAACTGCACTTGAAAATAAGGATCTAGTATCAGTCATACTTTGTGATCTTAGCAAAGCCTTCAACTGAATACCATCTAACACCCTACTTGCAAAACTGGAATTGTATGGCATACACAAACAATCTTTGGATGTAATCAAATCATACTTAAGTAACAGGAGACAGTTTGTATCAATGAAAAATAGATGCTCCTCACTGAAGCAAGTTCGGACTGGAGTGCCGCAGGGCTCGGTCCTAGGTCCTTTCCTGTTCATCATTGCAATTAACGACTTACCTTACGATGTAGGAGCAAATTCAATTTGTGTTATGCAGATGATACAACATTGCTCAATACACACCATGACACAACAGAATTGCATCAGGCAACACAGGAAAACCTAGAACTAGTAATGGATTGGTCTTTTCTAATGAACTCCTGTGTAATCCTGATAAAACACAAGAACTAATTCTGGGTTTAACTACAGATGTTGAAAGCAAATCAATAAAATTGTTAGGATACCACATTGATTCAAAATTAAACTGGGAGGAACAAATTAGCCATATCTGCAAGAGAACAGCAAGAGTGTGTTATCTCATCTGGAGAATGACAGATGTAGTCACTGATGAGTATCTAAAGGTGGTATATTTTGGCCTCTTTCAGTCACACATTTCCTACGGCATATTGTTATGGGGACATTCTGGATTTGTCATTGAAATTCTGAAAATAAAAAAAAAAGTAATCAGAATAATGAGCATAGTTAAGCACAAGGAACACTGCCACCCCCTCTTTATCAAGCCCATGATATTAACTGTTGTGAATCTATACATCTACACAGCATTGCTTTATTTCAAAAGCAACTTAAATGAGTTTGAGACCAGAGAGAATATACATCCCCACAACACCAGAGGCAAACTGGACTTCAGCATACCAAGACACAGACTCACAGAGACTGCAAACTCACACAAAATAATGAGTTTAAAACTCTTCAATAAACTTCCAGCATCTGCTTGAACACTGACCACGTTAAGATTTATGACTGGTTACTCAAACATCCATTTTATAAGATAACAGAATATTTTGAAATAACCATTGACATTAGTGTATAACAATATTCCTAAAAGAAAAGGAATTAAATTGTAAAATCTTTACCGTAAAGTTATTGTTAATTGTATATTTAATGTTCAGACTTATTCTGTGGTCAATGGTGAATAAACTGAATACTGAATTGCTGTTAACAAATTTCTCTTCTTCAGAAATGCTTTTCTTGCCATTTCCAGCCTACATTTTATATCCTTACTACTTTGACCAACATCAGTTATTTTGCTCCCCAAATAGCAACACTCATCTACTACTTGAAGTGTCTCATTTACTAATCTAATTCCATCAGCATCATCTGATTTAGTTAGACTACTTCCATTATCCTCATTTTGCTTTTGTTGATGTTCATCTTATAGCCTCCTTTCAAGACACTGTCCATTCCATTCAACTGCTCTTCCAGGTCCTTTGCTGTCTCTGACAGAATTACAATGTCATCGGCAAACCTCAAAGTTTTTATTTCTTGTCGTTGGAATTTAATTCCTACTCCAAATTTTTCTTTTGTTTCCTGTACTGCTTGCTCAATGTATAGATTGAATAACATTGGGGATAAGCTACAACCCTGTCTCACTCCCTTCCCAAACACTGCTTCCCTTTCATGCCCCTCCACCCTTATAACTGTCATCTGGTTTCTGTACGAATTGTAAATAGCCTTTTTGCCCCCTGTATTTGAACACTGCTACCTTCAGAATTTGAAAGAGTGTTCCAGTTAACATTGTCAAAAGCTTTCTCCAAATACGCAGACGCTAGAAATGTATGTTTGCATTTCTTTAATCTATCTTCTAAGATAAGTCGTAGGATCAGTATTGCCTCACATGTTCCAACATTTCTATGGAATCCAAACTGATCTTCCCCTACGTCACCTTCTACCAGTTTTTCCATTTGTCTGTAAAGAATTTGTGTCAGTATTTTGCAACCATGACTAATTAAACTGATAGTTCAGTAATTTCCACGCCTATCAACACCTGCTTTCTTTGGGATTGGAATTATTGTATTCTTCTTGAAGTCTGATGGTATTTCGCCTGTCTCATACATCTTGCTCACCAGATGGTAGAGTTTTGTAAGGGCTGGCTCTCCCAAGGCTATCAGCAGTTCTAATGGAATGTTGTTTACTCCCAGGGCCTTGTTTCAACTTATATCTTTCCATGTTCTGTCAAATTCTTCACGCAGTATCATACCTCCCATTTCATCCTCACCTACATCCTCTTCCATTTCCACAATGTTGCCCTCAAATACATCACCCTTATATTGACCCTCTATATACTCCTTCCACCTTTCTGCTTTCCCTTCTTTGATTAGGACTGGTTTTCCATCTGAGTTCTTGATATTTGTACAAGTAGTTCTCTTTTCTCCAAATATCTCTTTAATTTTCTTGTAGGCAGTATCTATCTTATCCCTAATGTTATATGCCTCTGCATCCTTACATTTGTCATCTAGCCACCCCTGCTCAGCCATTTTGCATTTCCTGTCGATCTCGTTTTTGAGACATCTGTATTCCTTTTCATCTGCTTCATGTACTGTATTTTTATATTTTCTCCTTTCATCAATTAAATTCAATGTCTCTTCTGATAGCCAAGAATTTCTAAAAGCCCTTGTCTTTTTAGCTACTTGATCCTCTGTTGCCTTCACTATTTCATCTCTCAAATCTACCCATTTTTCTTCTCCTGTACTACTTTCCCTGTTCTTGTCAATCGTTCCCTAATGCTGTTTCTGAAACTCTCTACAACCTTTGGTTCTTCCAGTTTATCCAGGTCCCATCTCCTTAAATTCCTATTTTCACATACCTTGGAAGTATTGTGGCAAGTGATGGGAATGTCAGTCTTGAGGTTCTGAATAGGGTAACATGAAAGATCTTAACTCTTCAATAGAACACAAATACTTGTCTGGCAGAAGTATGTTCCTCAAGAGCTAAACAAACCATGTGTAAAACTTTCCTATTGCCCATCACACGCTATTGTCTGGAGATCTGCATTTTAACCAAAAGGCATGGAAGTCAATTACAAACATGTAAAATGAAATTCTTTAGATATTATTAACAACAGCCAATGGGAGACATGATCAGAACATGCATACAAGGATAGATCTACAAGTGGAAGTGAAGGAAAGTCTAAGTACTGTGGGACTGAAATTGATTCAACCTAACTGATTTACCCATCAGTACTTGGAAATGCTTGAACTCTGCTGGAGGTTCTTTGAAAGAGATGTCTGAATGTCTGTGGAGGAATGGTGCCCCATTCTTCATCAGAAGCTGAAACCAGATAAGGTAGTGTAATTGTACACTTAGATCTGGAGGGAAGTCAACATTCTAATGCATTCCAAAGGTGTTCCATTGGGTTCAGGTCAGGACTCTGAAGCGGCACGTAAATTTCAGAAGTGCTACTGTGCACAAACCACTGCCTCATAGAAGGTGGTTTATGACTGTATGCATTGTCATGCTGGTATAAAACAAATTGTCATCTCCAAACTGACCCTGTATTGATACAGTATTCAGTGCTTTAAAATGTGATCATATCCTTTTGTATTTAGCATTTTCTTCAGTACAATAAGGTACCTTGAAGGAGGATTATGCACAGATCATTGCTTCAACTGAATCATGCAGTGAGCAAATTTTTCTGCCACAGCCAGATACTGTGTTCAGGAAGGAGGCTATGGTGATGGTATGGTGATGGGAACTGAGAAGAAGCATATTTTCCAGACATGTAGTTATTCATTACAAACTGATTTGAAAATGTTAATGCACTCACAATTATGTGGCTGCGATAAATGTCAATAGCACAAATAGTTCGTTTTGTACACATCACAGGGATTGAATATTGGTCCAGGAGGGTGTACACTCTTCAGTGTTAGAAGTTTGTTAACCAATCAAAAGGTCTCATGTCCCAAACAAACAGATCAAATTAACTTCCTGAGTGCATTGGTAAGGAACATGTAGCAGTTCAACCCCTGTGGTCCACAGCTAGCAGAATCAGACTCAGCAACCCACTGTCTGCATGAAACTGTAGCTCAGCTCTCACTGTTTTGTCTGCCTCACCTCATGTGTGACATATCACTGCCAAAATTTGACCTGTTGGTCAGTGTAAACTGCAATTCTGGCATTCACACATTTCTGTGATGAGGCTGCCACACAGATCCTCTCTTGGGAGAGCAGAGCTTGGGAGTTGTGAGAAAGTGTAGGCAATCAGCCTGCTGCCAGCATAGATTTGGGGTATGGATGCCTCGTAGTTACGTCAACATGACTGCAGTAGTGGCAGACAATTTAGCAAAGATTGGCCAATGGCCCATGATGTCAGCACATGGAGCTCGATGTACCAAGGACTTCAACAAGGAGAGAGGATCTGTTGTCTGCTTCAGTAGATGGTTCAAAATAAGTCTAGTTAAAAATATGGAAAAACATTATGAAAATTCCTCCAGTTTATACTGTCAGTACCATAATCAGAAATCATATATACACAAGATCAAAGTTTATTTTTTAGTTTTTGGGAAGATTTTTAAAATTTTGTCAACTTTATAGTTTTCATGACCTTTTTGTCTTTTGTTTTCAAGGTTCATAGTTCCTAATAAGATTAATTCTCATGAAGTCTTAGAAGTAGGTGAGCTATTTTAAACAGAATGACATTGTATTCAGGAGGATGGAGACTCTGGCCATCTTGATTAGGTTTCCCTAAATTACTTCAGGCAAATGCTGGGATCATTCAGATGGTTCCTACCATTAGTCTATGGTCTGTCTCAGCCTTGTCATATTAGATTTATGAGCATACAAATGCCTATATATGTGAATTACCATACCCTTTCTCCTTAAACTATAACTTCATGATATGTACAATATAAAGATTTTAACATTCAAGAATTTTTTACAGTTTTCAAACGGTTTTGGTTCTAGATGAGAATTCTAATCAGATTTTTATTGTTTTATGACCCTTATGCACACCAAACCTTCGTTGAGTTATACTACACCTCACTACTCTCATTCCCAGAAGTGAAAATGTCACAAGAAGGCAAGCACTGATTTTGATGCAAGCCATTTATAGTGAGTTTAACATGGGCTAAAAGTGGAGCAAGATAAGTAAAAAAAGATGGAAAAATGGAAGAAATGCAAAATGCAAAATGCAGGAGATCTGGTTCAGACCACCTTATCTGGGAAAAAAAATAATGATAATAATGGTCACATTGTAATCATACAGCAAATATTCAGCACTGTGTCCACTGTACCTGGAAGACATTTGATACACTTCTGCACTACCACCTAATGAAACAAATTTGCATACAGAGCAATCTGAAGTGGAACAACCACATAAAATTAATCATGGGTAAGGCAGATGCCAGACAGATTCACTGGAAGAATCCTAAGGAAAATTAGTCCATCAACAAAGGAAGTAGCTTACAAAATACTGCTTAGCAGTATGGGATCCATAGCAGATATGATTGAGACAGGAAATAGAGAAGATCTGAAGAAGAGCAGCACGTTTTGTTACAGTTTCACTTAATATGTGCAAAAGCGTCATGCAGATGTACAGTGAACTCCAGTGGCAGATGCAGAGGCATTTGACATTACAGTGTCGTTTACCACTGAAGTTTACTTTTGTATAAGAGCCCATCAATTCATTGCTTCTTCATATGTATATCTCACAAAAAGGTCATGAAGATAAAAATAAAAAGAGATTGGAGCCCACACAGAGACTTACCTGCAATTGTCCTTTTTGTGAACTATTTGCGAGAAGGAATAGGAGAAAGTGACATTGGTACACATAAGGTGGGTTATGGGGTATAGATGTAGCTGGAGATAAGTTTATGTCCCAATAAATGAAGAGAAGAAGAACGTTCTCCCACATTTACTTGTAGCCAGAGTACTACACTTAGGGGACAAAAGTCATGGAATTCCTCCTAATACTGTGTTGAACCTCCTTTTTCTCATCACAGTGCAGCATCTTGACGCGGCATGGACTCAACAAGTCACTGGAAGAATATTGCAGAAATATTGAGCCCTGTTGCCTCTATAGTCATCCATAATTGTGAAAGTGTTGCTGGGCAAGGATTTTGTGCACAAACTAACCTCTCAACTAAGTCCCATTCATGTCCAGTAGGATTCATGTTGGGCAATCTGGGTGGCCAAATCATTTGCTCAGATTGTCCAGAAGTCAAATGTGAACAATTGTGGCACAGTATCATGACACACTGTCATTCATAAATATTCCATCATTGTCTGGGAACATGAAGTACATGAATAGCCACAAATGATCCACCCATTTGGAGCAGAGGCTCAGACCATTCCGTGTAAACACAGCCCACACCATTATGGAGCCACCACCAGCTTGCAATGTGCCTTGTTGATAACTTGGATCCATGGCTTTGTGGAGCCTGCACCACACTCAAAGTTAACCATCAGCTCCTACTAACTGAAATACAAACTCAACTGACCAGGAAACAGTTTTCCAATTCCAGAATGAGATTTTCATTCTGTAGCGGAGTATGCACTGATATGAAACTTCCTGGCAGATTAAAACTGTGTGCCCGACCAAGACTTGAACTCAGGACCTTTGCCTTTCACGGGCAAGTGTCTACCATCTGAGCTACCGAAGCACGACTCACGCCCAGTACTCACAGCTTTACTTCTGTCAGTATCTCGTCTCCTACCTTCCAAACTTTACAGAAGCTCTTCTGCGAAAAAAGTTTTAATCTGCCAGGAAGTTTCAGTTTTCCAATTGTTTAGCATCCAACCAATATGCTCACAAGCCCATGAGAGGTGCTGCAGGTGATGTTGTTTAACAAAGGCACTCACAATGGTTGTCTACTACCATAGCCCAGGAATGCCAGATTTCGTTGCACTGTTCATCTTACTCCCAACTATGTTATTTCATCAGTATTGATTGTATGTTAGCAATGACAACTCTAAGCAAACACCATTGGTGTCAGTCATGAAGTGAAGGCATCGACCACTGTATTGTCCACGGTGAGAAGTAATGCCTAAAATTTGGTATTTCCGCCACACTCTTGACAACATGGATCTTGGAATACTGAATTTCCTAATGATTTGCAAAATGGAGTGCCCCATGCTCCAGCTCCATCTACTATTTTGCATTCAAAGTCTATTATTGCCCATTGTGTGGCAACAATCATGTCCTCTGAATGCAAATGACAGCCCTGCTAATGCACTCCCATTTTATACCTTGTGGGCACAATACCATTGTTATACAGATATCTGCGTATCACTAATCCATGACTTTTTCCACCTCCAGTGTAGTGTCACAGGAGCTTGCCTTTTATGATAACAGTTTCTCTAACCTGAAACTGAAATAAAATTTTTAGGGCCAACTCGAGTGTTCAATATCACTTGTCTGCTTTGACCCACCTGTTTGGTGTTGTGTGCTCACCATTGTGGTGCGAAACATTTGAAATGTATCATCTGTGGAGAAGGCATGTTGAAGTATGCAGTAGTGTGCTTTAGTGTGGAATGTTTATATTTGCAAATTGCTTGTGGATGTTGTTTGTGATATTGGACTCCTTGAATGCTGTTTTGACAATAATATTAGAAGTGTTTGTGGTGGTTGTTAGCGATTTATCTTGATATTAGCAGTTATGGGCAATAGATTCAGTTTCAGTTTTAAAATTATTAATGATGTTTGTTATTTATGGTTGTAGATTTAATTTTAAGTTTTGTTTTTTGTTAGTTAAGAATATGACAAGTGCACAAGTTCATCCCTGCTTGTCAGAATGGGGGATGATGTGTTGAGCACAATTAAATTCCTTAATTTCTGAGTATGCAAAATTTTATGTCTGTGGAGGAAGCTGCTGCATCTTGCACCAGGAACCAATAAATGTTATGTTGTCACGGGGACAACAAATGGAATTCTATCTGGAGGGTTCCAGTTCGAGAAGCCTAGGTTTACTATTCAGGAGACTGTATTGGTGACATATTGTTTTTGCTATTGCTAGCTTGCTAAGCATATGTGTTGGATGACTTTGGTTGGCCATCATCATGATGTACATGTCATTTACCTACCTTCCATTTGGTTATCGTCTTCATGTTTTCTTCTCTCTTGCATCCTTAGGCCACCCACCATCCATTAACATAACTACTTACCACATACAATTCCACTTCATTTTCGTTAGTCATAATTACATCTTCAACTCCAATCTGTTCCCTGCTCCACTTGTTTATTTTCCTGTCTCTCCTAGTAAGTCACAACACATACCATTCCTTTGCTCAGAGTGTGACTCTCAATTTTGTATTGTTTTCACATTAAAACTCCTTGTCTCACTGCCGTAAATCAATATAGGTGATGTAAGTACACTGATCTGAGCCTATTATAACATGCAAACTATACCAAACGTGTGGCAGGATATTTCTACTTTCCTCTTAATTCCTTTTGCTGGCCTCTCAGTCACTATTTTCAACTGTCTTGAATACTAAAACTCATCAACTAATTTTGCGATTTGATTATTAAGTTGCAATCTCACTTTTTTATATGTACGAGGGCTACTATATATATTTCTGGCCTAGGCAACACTAAGTGTTGCCAGGTGCAATCTGACATTTCCATTGGAAAGTTTGACATTTTTTAGCATAAATGTACTCAGAACTTTTTGACTTACGACAATTTTTTTTTTTCTTTTACAGGGACTTGAAGAAATCAATTTGGCACAAAAATGGAATTAACTCGTGAACATTTTCATGCGATCTTTTTTCACAACTTTCGACGTGGATTATCACGACAAGAGTGCATCGATGAACTTAAATCTTTGTATGGCGACGAAGCACCATCCTATAGCACTGTGAAAAACTGGTACAACGAATTCAATCGTGGCCGACGCTCACTCAAAGACGAATTCCGTGAAGGTCGTCCAAAAACAGCCGTTGTGCCAGAAAACATCGATGCCGTACGTGAACTGATAATGCAAGACCGTCATGTGACATACCGTGAGATAGAGGCATGCCTAGGCATTTCTCCCACCAGCATACATTCGATATTGCATGAACACCTGGCCGTAAAAAAGGTTTGTTCTCGTTGGATCCCGCACAATTTGACAATCGCTCAAAAGAAAGCTCGTGTGGATTGGTGTAAAGAAATGCTGAAAAAATACGATCGCGGTGCTTCAAAAGACGTTTATAAGATCGTCACAGGTGACGAATCATGGATCTATGCATATGAGCCTGAAACAAAACAGCAATCGACCGTGTGGGTCTTCCAAGACGAGCCAAATCCAACGAAAGTTGTTCGTGGAAGAAGCACTTCGAAGCAAATGGTCGCCTGTTTCTTCGGCAAAACTGGTCATGTGGCGACTGTTCCGCTTGAGCAACGTAGGACGGTCAATTCTGAGTGGTACACCACCATTTGTTTGCCTGAAGTCTTTGAAGAAATTCGAAAAATGAACAAGAGGAGACGAATCATTGTGCACCATGACAGCTCGTCACACATCGGCTCAAACCAGCGCCTTTTTGACCGGCCAAAACGTCGAAGTGATGGGTCATCCGCTGTACAGCCCTGACTTGGCACCCAATGACTTCTTTTTATTCCCACACATCAAGAAAAAAATGCGTGGTCAACGATTTTCGTCGCCAGAAGATGCTGTTGCAGCATTCAAAAACCATGTTTTGGAGGTGTCTCAATCGGAGTGGAAAAAGTGCTTCGAAAATTGGTTTGAGCGCATGCAAAAGTGTATAAATCTTGATGGAGAATATTTTGAAAAACAATAAACCATTTTCGTTGATAAATATTCGTATTTTCATTATTAGGCCAGAAATATATATAGCAGCCCTGGTATTTGGATCATACTGTAATTGATTTTATGGCCTTCATGCAAACTTACTCTGTTAAGTTCATCCATTAATTTATGAAGTTCATCTGCATTAAAGGGAGACATTATAATATCATCAGGAAAAAGAAGATTATTTCCATTAATCTAAATCCCTGCTTAATTTCAAAGTTTAAGAATCTGAAAACATGCTCTAAGACTTCTGAGGATAGTTTAGGTGTTATGAAATCTCCTTGCCCGACTTCTCTTTCAGTTCTGAATTTCCCATGATGCACAAGAAGTCAAATTGAAGTATTGATATAGATATATTTTCAGTAATATAATTTAGGTTGAATCAGTGCCTCACCTTTCTCAAGAGCTGTTAGTACAGATTTTGTTGGAATCGAGCCAAAAGCTTTCTCAGAGTTATGAATCCCAGACAAAGCATAGATTCATACTAATTTGCTCATTCTTTAATTTAGTTCACAGCTTGCAAATGATCCACTGTACAGCATCCACTGCTTAAGCTAGATTATTCATTTGCCTTTTTTCACATTGCAAATTAAACAGGAAAAATGACTCATTAGGTGATGGGGGTTGATTGCCAAAAATAGTCCTCTTGAGTTCATCATTTTTGTTATTCATCCGCTGTTTTCTAGCTGCTAACATGAACTTCCTGTTAGCAAGATTCACATTGAGCAATTCTCAGAGTATGAGTACTGTAAACTTACAGTTAAATGATGTCAGAGAAGGAAAAGGACAGTTGTTACAAACTTTTTGAGACAAAATGTTCATTAAAAGAAGCTGTTAGAGGAAAGTCATGCACTTTCCACTAAATAAAATACCGGCTTAAAAATCCCATGCTCTTATAACACTATCATAAAACATCTACATCTACATATATACTCTGCTAGCCACCAAGTGGTGTGTGTCAGGGGGCACTATTTGCACCAAAGTCATATTCCCCCCCCTATTCCACTTGTGGATCACACAAGGGAAAAACGACTGTCTGAACACCTCAAAATGAGCTCTAATTTCCCTTATCTTTGAATGGGATCATTGCGAGATTTGAAAGTTGGTGGTAATAATATATGCTCTAGATCCTCAGTGAAGATCGGATTTTGGAATTTAGTGAGCAGCCTCCTCCGTTTAGTACATCATCTATTTGCATGTGTGTCCCACTTCAAACTTTCTATGAGATTTGTAACACTCTCATGAGGGCTAAATGTACCAGTCATGAATCTTGCCACTCTTCTTAGGACCTTCTCAATCTCATGAATCAGAGCCAACTGATAAGGATCACACACAGACAAGCAATACACATCATGCAGAGTTTACTGTGATACACCTTCAAACCTTTGTAAAATTTAAGTTCCAACCTTTGAAGTTCATTCTGATTAAACTCTCACAATAGAGTACAAATTTCATGTTTTAGAAATAGTACCACTATGCCAAACTGGAACAGTCAGTTTGGTCTAATACAAACAATGAAAACTCCAGGTAGGAATATCAACAATGTAGGAATAAACAGATTGCTACTTACTGTAAAGAAGACATGTCCAGTTGCAGAGAGGCATGATTACAAGACACTCACATGTAGCTTTCGGCCAGAGCCTTTGTCAGTAAGGTAAAACACACAGACACACACACACACACATGACTGCCAGCTCCAGCATCTTGCGAACGCTGTCTGATGGAATGTGCAGGAGCTAGACTCCAACAGGTGCAGCATCAGGGAATTGTGGGGCAGGGAGGTAGAGAAAAAAGGGACAAGAAAGGAGAGGAGAGGTGAAGGATGGGTGGATGCATTGGCAGAGGACTGCAAATAAACAGGGAGGGAGATGAGAATGGGGAGGAGACGATAGGACGTAAGGGGTGGAAACTATTGGGTAGAAGGTGTGGAGGTAGTATGTTACCATAGGTGGAGGCCAGGATAATTACAGGAGCGTAGAATGTGTAGTAAGGATAGCTCCCATCTGCGCAGTTCAGAAAAGCTGGTGGTGGAGGGAAGGATCCTGATGGGTTGGGTATTGAAGCAGCCATTGAAATAAAGTGTGCTATGTTCAGCTGCATGCTGTGCCACAGGTTGGTCTACTTTGCTCTTGGCCACAGTTTAGCGGTGGCCATTCATCCTGGTGGACAGCTGGTTGGTAGTCACACCAATATAAAAAGCTGTTCAATGATTGCAGCAAAGCTGGTAAATGACATGGGTGCTTTTACAGGTGTCACAGCCCCTGGTGGGGTAGGATAAACACGTGACAGGACTGGAATAGGAAGTGCTGGGTGGATGGTTGGGTTGGTCTTGCAGCTGTGTTTTCCACAGGGATATGATCCTTGTGGCAAGGGGTTGGGATTGGGAATGACATAAGGGCGAACTAGAATGTTGTGGAGGTTGGGTGGGCGATGGAACACCACGTTGGGAGGGGTGGGAAGTATCTTGGGTAGGATGTCCCTCATTTTAGGGCATGATGATAGGTAATCAAAGCACTGGTGAAGGATGTGGTTCAGTTGCTCCCATCTGGGTTGATACTGGATGGTGAAGGGACACTCCTTTGTGGCTGGTTTTTGGGGGTGGTGGGAGGGTTCTTGTCACTGCAGATACAGTGTCCCCAGGTAGCCAGGCTGTATGGGAGGGATTTTTTGGTGTGTGCCCCCAAAGAAATAATTTCGGCACTCATTGACCAACGCCTCCAACCAATTGTCTGTAATCTACTCACCCACATCATAGACACTGACTCTCCACAATCCCCACCTCCTGCATCCCTATTAATCAATGTTGACACCACCTCCCTACACACAAATATCCCTCATGCCCCTGGTCTTACCACTATTGAACACTACCTTTTCCAATGTCCTTCAGATTCCAAACCCACTATCTCTTTCCTCATACACTTTATTAACTTTATCCTAACCCAAAACTACTACTTTGAAAGGAAGGTATATAAACCAATCCATGGCACAGCCAGGGGCACTTGCATGGCACCATCCTGTGCCAACCTTTTGATGGGCTGTCTAGAGGAGACCTTCCTATTCTCTCAAAAAACCAACCCATAGTCTGGTCAGGTTAATGGATGATATCTTCATGATCTAGACCCAGTTCCAAGGCATCCTACCTTCGTTTCTTCACAACCTCAACACCCTCTCTCCCATCCACTTCATGTGACCCTCCTCAACTCAGTGTGTCACCTTTCTTGATTCTGACCTCCTATCTGTTGGCTTCAACCACACCTTTGTCCACATTAAACCAACCAACCACCAACAGTACCACAAGTTTGACAGCCATAATTCCTTTCACACAAAAAAATCCTCCCCTATAGCCTGGCAATCTGCGGATGGCATATCTGCAATAAGAAAACATCTTGCTCGGTATGCTGCGGTCACACCAAGACCTTCACAGACAGACACTATCCCCCAGACCTAGTCCACAAATAGATCTCCCATGCCATTTCCCCTCACAACCCCAATCCTCTCACCACTCCCAAAAACCAGCCACAAAGGAGTGTCCCCTGTGTCACCCAGTATGAATGGCCACTGCCAAACTGTAGGCAAGAGCAAAGTAGACCACCCTGTGGAACAACATGCAGCTGATGTAACACTCTTGATTTCAATGGCTGCTTCACTACCCAAGTCATCTGGATCCTTCTCTTCACAAGCAGAATTTCTGAACCGTGCAGATGGGATCTATCCTTACAAAACATTCAACACACCCATAATTATCCTGGCCTCAGCCTATGGTAACATATTGTCCCCACACACTACAACCAACAATTTCCACCCCATATGTCCACCCATCTCCTCCCATTCTCGTTTTCCACCCTGTTTGTTTGAATCCCTCTGCCAACGCATCCTCCCATCTTTCCCCTCTTCTTCCCTTTTGTCCCACCTCCTTGTCCCATGCCTCCTGATACTGTACCTGTTAGAGTCTAGTCCCTGCACACTCCATCAGACAGCATTTGTTTCTCTCCCCACCCTATACTACTACTAGTACTTCCACCCCATCCACATTGCTGCTTGCATTCCACACAATGTTGCATTCTGGCCCGAGATGCCGGAGTTGGCAGTTGTGTGTGTGTGTGTGTGTGTGTGTGTGTGTGTGTGTGTGTGTGTGTGTGTGTGTGTGTGGTGTGCGTGTGTGTGTGTGAATGTCATGTATGTGTGTCTCTCTACTACATGTGAGTGTCTTATAATAGTGCCTGTCAGCAACTTGATGTGACTTCTTTACAGTAACTTTGCTCTGTTTCTATTATATAGAACCAAATATCATACAGTTAACTTGCTAGTTACCTGGTGTTGTTTAGATGAGTAAGCCTGAGCATCAAGATAACACAAGAAAGTCACCCTTATGTTCCTCAATGAGTTTCGCTCCCCCTCCCCCCTTTTCTATGTCCTGTGCATGGGATTTTTTGGTGAGATAAGGACAACATGTGCACATCTGTTACTATAAGTAATTACTATGTTTGTGTAATACTACATCAAATGTAGTTGTAAGGGTTTTATATTGTAGCTCACTTTTTCCGTTATGATGTATTTCTAGATGTACTTGAGGGCCCAAAACTAGTAGTTTAGAGTAAAATAATTTGAAATACAATCTGGCAGAATAACATCCTTCTTCACATTTATCAAGGCTGTGGTGCCCACCCAAAAGAAAATAATTTGTAAGAATGTAAAATACCCTCCAAGAATAGAAGGATTTCAAAGAAGGTAGATGCTGTTAAGTGTACATATTACTGAACCATCAGTTTATCAATTATTTATCTGAAAAGATATCCTGTAAAAAAAATCCTGTATGGATCCAAGAAGTGCTTGGTAGGTTTCTGGAGGTATATGGCACCAGATGTCTATGCAAAGATCATTCAGTTTCCATAATTTACGGTCAGTGGTTTGCGAGTGCAGAGCGAGCACCCAGTAGTGCCCCAGATATGTTCCATTGGATTTAGAACATGCAAATTTTGTAGACAAGACATCAATGTGAGTTTATGACAATGCTCCTCAAACAACTGTAGAATGACATGGACAGTTACCCAGTTGGATGATACCATGAACATGGGGAAAATATCAAGCATGAACAGATGCATGTGTTTTGCAGTAATATTCAGCTACTTCACAAATGTCATGGTGCTATGGAAGCACAGGTGAGTGTTCAACATTGCATTTTTGTGCTGTCTCCTAAAGAGATTGCTTAGTAAACACTCATGTGAGTCTTCCAAGAATATTTCTCAAATGTATGGATTCCGCATCAAATAGAGCTATCAGGAGATACTGATTGTATATGAAGAAGGGCAGCACATATCGTCACAGGTTTGTTGATCCATGGTGTTCCAGCATATCGATAAGTGCCAGCATGAAGACAAAGATCGCAAGAGCAAAGAAGGCAGTGAGATGACGTCAGCCAATAGCCAGCTGACAAGGACCGCACCGTGACAGGAGCGCCCTCTAGCTGAAGAGAATATAAGTGCCACTCCTGGCAGCCTTGGGCAGACAGTATTCATAGTCAATTTTCTTATTTGTAATAAAAACTATTAATGTGTTTGCTTGAATTGTTGTACAGCATTCTGAGAACGCAGTATCCTATAGGCACCCTATAAATGACTATTGGACAGGACCCCACATTTGGTGACGAGGACTTCGAAATGAACTCCGTGCCTGGCAGCCGTGGAGTTTTTTTGTTTTTGCAGATTCCTTAATTCTCTCTTGTCTATACTTTGCAGGAATGCTTATTTGCTTTAACAGTTTCTGTCGTTTTTGCTAATCAGTGTTTTCAGGTGGGCATTGCAGAAGATTTTTTTGGTTTCTTGTCTTATCTGTTTGTTGCATTTGTGTCTTCCAAAATGCCCACCTCGCCTCTCCTGCCGCCTGCTTAGGTGCCACAGCTGCAAGCATTAGATGCCACTCAGCTAATGCAGATGTTTCAGTTCCACATGCAACAGATCTCCTCGTTACGCAACACGGTGCACCAGATACTAGCCAACGCTGCGCACGCCCAACGGAACAAGCACCACCTACCACAGCTGCTATACCACCTTTTCGACAATTTTGTGAACAAGAAAAGGAATGGCTGGAGTGGTTACACCAATCTGAAACCCGCTACCAGCTCGAAGTATACCAGGTACCGTAAA
The DNA here is from genome assembly GCF_023897955.1 of Schistocerca gregaria. Taxonomy (NCBI): domain Eukaryota; kingdom Metazoa; phylum Arthropoda; class Insecta; order Orthoptera; family Acrididae; genus Schistocerca; species Schistocerca gregaria. Next base: position 485,275,639 of record NC_064924.1, read on the forward strand.
ACTTCCCTATCTGTTATCAACAGCAGGAAGTGCAGTATTTAGGCTCCTACAAAACCTATTCCCTAATGCCTCTACCAGTTAACTTGCTTACGATGAAGTGGTACCATGACTAACTAACTATTATGACCAACAAGTGAATGTGGTAGCAGCTAGGTATCAATTCTGTAATTGCAAAAAACAGTCAGAACAAACTTATCGTGAATAGGCAACAGATTTGCAGGGTATGACAAGGAAATGCAAATTTAAATGTACTTGTGGCGCATTATATTCAGATGTTATGTTGTGTGATGCGATCATGTACAATGTACCTGATATCAAACTCAGAGAACATATTTTGAAAGTCTGATCCATCATTTCAGCAGGTAGTGCAAATACTAGATCTGTACAAGTCTGATGCCTTGTTGGCATATACATTTGAGCTGCCAGCTATTTGTCGGGCTGAGTCCCTCAGTTACAATCAGCCCATTTGTCAGCAGCAGCAGCTCACTAATCCAAGTAAACAACCTTCCACACTGCGTAAGCAATTCGCTACACAGGCAGACAGAATTAAGTCTTGCCCTCTGTGTTATTCATGGCACAAACAACAAGACTGACCCTCCCAACAGACTCAGTGTTGCGCTTGTGGTAGGAAAGGACAGGTACAGTCCATATGTTTGCAACGGAAAAAAATATAATAATTTGGCCCACCCACAAAAGTCTAGTTACAAGGCCTGTGTCATTAATGCAGTATATTCAAAAACTGCAACAAGCATTAGCAAAACTAACACACATGCAGTTTCTTCAGTGATAAACCAGTCAAACAAACGTTTTGTTCATTTACTTCTTTGTGGGACATGTGTGAAATTTCAGTTGGACATGGGTGCCTCTGTCACATTGCTCAATCATCACACATATGAACAGTTAGGCTCCCCACACCTGTCTAAACTAGCAGCTTATAATGGAAAAGACAATCCCATTCTTGGAAAATGTACTTTGCCTGCCATACACAGTGACTTTTACAGAGCTCCAATCACGTGAGTGTGAGAATACTGTTGGTCTTGATTCTTTTGATTTGTTTGACTTTAACATCGAAGACAATGTGTTGTCTCTGTCTGCATTCAATGCAAAAGACAGTGTAGCTAGCTTGATTAAAGAATTCCCGGAACTTTTTTCTGAAGGTTTAGGCAACGCTGACAATTTTTTTGCACATATTACGCTGAAAGACAATGCTCAGCTTAAATTTTGCTGGGCAGAGCTGTTCCCATAGCATTATGGAACACAGTCGTGGCTGAACTTAAAGAATTGCAAGATAATAGAGTTATTGCACCCATTTCAGCTAGTCAATGGCCAAGTCCACTGGTTTTGCTCCCCAAACCTTCAGATTACATTCACCTCTGTGTTGACTTTAATTCTAAGTCAACCCACAAACTGTGATTGATACTTATCCATTGCCAAGCCCAGGGGATCCACAGACAGATTAGGTGCTGGATGCTAGTTTTCAAAAATTGATTTTCGTGACACGTATCTTCAACAACCGCTCGATGAAGAATCTCAAAAAGTGTGTGTAGTAAATACTCATTTGGGTTTTTTTAAATATTTGTGTTTGTCTTTCTGCAGTGATTCCACACCCACCATATTCAAATGGTATTTGGAACAGCTGAATGCACAAGTGCCAAACTGTTCAAACTATTTGGATGAAATTGTCATAGTAGGTCGTACACCTGAAGAACATATTGCAAATTTACATGCTTTGTTTCATGTGTTGTCTGATGCAGGACTAAAGTGTAGACTGGACAAGTGTGATTTTTTTAAACCAAGTTGCAGTATCTTGGTCATGTCACAAAGAGTCATGGTGTACATGCTCTTCAATCGCATTTGTTAGCCATATGAGACTTGCCAGTTCCTTGCAATATCACGTAATTGCAGTCAGTTTTAGGAAAAATGAATATTATATTTGGTTCATACGAAATGCTGCACAAATTGGGGCTCCATTGGGTTGCTTGCATCACAAAAATGTCCCCTTTCTTTGGACAGTTGAATGCCAAGTATCTTTTAAAAAACTTAAAGATGCATTGCTGAGTGATCAATGCCTAGTTCACGTCGGTACTGACAGTTTGTATTGCAAGTTGAGCTTCCTCTTACAGAATCAGTGCAGTGCTTTCACACAGAATTGGTGATAAAGGCAGACCTGTCACTTTTGCATCAAAAGTGTTGTCTAAAGCTCAGTGTAACTATTCACAAATTGAGAAACAGGCTTTGGCTATTGTGTATGGCATCACCAAATTCCACCCCTATCTCCCACACAAATAGTGGTGGAATTTGGTGACACCATACACAACAGCCAAAGCCTCTTTCTCAATTTATGAATAGTTACACTGAGCTTTAGACAACACTTTTGATGTCACACAAATTCCACCACTGTTTGTATGGCAGAAAACTCTATTTCGTAATGGATCACAAGCCTTTGCAGTCCTTGTTTAATCCAATGAAACCGATTCCTGTACAAACTGCCCAAAAACTGCAAAGATGGACTTTGTTGTTGTCTCAATACTAGAAAGAGACTGTGTATGATCTGACAGCTAAAGATGGTAATGCCAACGCACTTTTATGTCTTCCAATTGGCCCTGATACAGACTTTGATGCTTCTGCTGCATCTTGTAGTTACACTGATGCTCAGGATTCTGAATTGCTTCAGTATTTTCTGCTAAACTATAAGAAAAATTGCACAGGCCAAGGAACCTGATTCAGACTTGAACATTTTACTAACACACATTCGCACATCTTGGCCACATTCCTTGCATAGCGTACAAAACTCTGTGGTGCACCGATACTTTGCCCATCAGCATAGCCTCGCTGTACCTGAAAGGTGGAATACTTGTTCAAAACGACAGTGGACAGTCATGTGTGTTGATCCCTAAAACTTGGTGAACAGAAGTGTTGCAGTTACTTCACCAAGGGGCATTGTTCGTACGAAGCAGTTAGTGCATTGCCGGTGTACTTGGCAGGGTACAGATGCCCAAATAGAACAGATTACATCGCAGTGTCATGCGCGTATGGAATATCAGTTTGCTCTGCCACAAAAATTCTCTGCTCGGCCTAAGTCGCAATCACCATTGCAATGTGTGCACATAGACTTTGCAGAAGCTTTTTGGAACACTTGTTGGTTGATTGCGGTTGACTCGTACAGCAAGTTTCTTTTTGCTGTGCCAATGAACTCGACATCACCATGTAGCATAATTCAGGTGTTGTCCTCTATTTTTTGCCTTGAAGATTTACCTAGAGTCATAGTGTCAGACTATGGACCTCAGTTCATGTCAAATGAATTTGAAACATTCTGTGAACCCAATGGCATACAACATCTAACTAGTGCACCATTCCATCTGCAGTCAAATGGTGAAGCATGGTGTTTTGTCAGAACCTTCAAGCTGCAGATGGCCAAACTTCACTCTACGCACACTGGAGATCAAGCATTGCAACTGTTTCTTGCCTCAGATCATTGGCACCCACAAGATGGACCACTGCCGGCGGAATTGCTTCACAGCCACTCCCATTGGACACTGCTCCATCTCCTCCACCCTCCTTAGCTTCCAGCACCCAAGTAAGGCTGCAAGTATCGCTTCACAACATATGATATTGTCCTTTACAGGGTTTTTAGCAACAGCAAATGGTTGGCGCAAGGTGAGGTTGTCCATTGACTTGGTGCTTGCACTTATCTTCTTTCAGGTCCAGATGGCTTGCAGTGTTGCCATCAAAACCAACTTCATCTCTGTAATGTACACAATGATTTTTCAGTCTCTCTTTCCCCAGATTCATGGATCCAGAGGACAGTGCAGCCACATCAGCTGCCATATGGTGTCCTCACAACACTGTGGGACAAACCCATGGAGACGGAGCCTTTATCTCCTCCATCTCCTCTCATCCTACCAATGGAGCTGGACTCATCAACGCTGCAGGAGTCACTGCCTTCTTCACCCGTTTCATAGCAGCAGGAGGTGCACACGTACCCTTCTTGCTGTTTTCTGGAGGACATTTCCGCCAGAGCACAGCTGGAAGCTTGCCGGCCCCTGCAACCACAGCTTCTGGCCCAGCAATGCACCCACACTCCTGCCATGGTCGCACTCCTTACACAACTATGGTCTGCTGCTTTGGGGGGGGGGGGGAGGAGGTGTAGAAATGTTCTGGCATATCAACAAGTACTGGCATGAAGATGAAGATAGCAAAAGCAAAGAAGATGGTGAGATGATATCAGCCAACAGCCTGCTGACTAGGAGCGCACCATGACAGGAGCGACCTCTAGCGAAAGAGAATATAAGCGTCGCTCCTGCCAGCCTTGGGTGACAGTATTCACATACTACTAGGAGGGCCCTACGATAACAGTGACATGTGATCCATATCAATTGCTTACATGGACCTTGTATACAGCAAAGGACTTTAATTGTTTGCATGTCTCCCATCGCTTGCAACACTGTTGTAAATTTAAAGTTAATTATTGTCAATATTCTTATTTGTGATTTGCCTGAATTGCTGTATAGAATTCCGGGAATGCAGTATCCTATAGGCACCCTATAAGCAATGAGTGGGCATGGCCCCACACATGGAGGCACTGAAAATCGTGAACGGAGTGTTTCAAGAAGCGGCGTTAAGCGAGAAATCTAAAAATATACTACAGCCATGTGAAAAGGGTGGGCTGCTACTCACCATCTAGCAAAGGCACAAGGAAAAATTGCTAACACTTAATCTTTCAGAAACAGAAGGACGACTTTTTGTCAAAAATCTTTAATGTTAGGAGTCCTCTCATTGTGCCTGTCTGTGACTCAGTGCCTCTACGCTTTTCATAATATTGTTGTCATTCCACCCAGGATTTTCCATTGTTTAATGTACTACAACCCCCCTATTTAGCACTACCTTACAAACTATGAGGAGATTACACTTATTACACACTTGGGCATTAAAACATCATTTTTAGCATTCCTCAAATGTAACTGGAATGGAAAGAATCCTTAATAAGTGGTGCAATGGGAAGTACACACTGCTATACATTTTACAGTGATTTGCAGAGTGTAGATGTAGATTTGAGCATAGATGAACAACGGCTGTTTAATGTAGCTGAAGAAGAAGCAGTTGTTTTCAAAGCAGTGGAATTCCTACATGGTTACAAGGATACTTTAGCTGGGAGCAAAAATGGCATTAAGAAGTACAGCAATTGCTTATTATTAACACAGTGTATTGGTACATATTATGTTTCTATGAATAACTTCACTTCCATTAATTTTTACTTTGATTTGTTTCATATTCATGAAGGTCCTTATGGGTTGAATCTATGGGGGACAATGAATACTTATATAAATTCACTACAGGACCAGCTGATGTGTTTTTGTGTTTAGGGCATTGAAGATAGATGGATAGTAAAATAAATAAAAAATAATAATGGCCTAATGTGCCACGGTAAATTAATAAGATTTTCAAAATCCAGCTTGTAATGTGTCAAAAATTAAGCTTTGTAGCCAGTGGAATTTTAATGTAGAAACCACTCAAAAACAGAAGACTAATCACAAATCAATGCAGAGACTCTGGATGGGAATTGTTAGGAGCAACATGGAGGCATATAGCTAAAGTCTAGAGGAGACTTTTATCTAGCAGCAGGGATCAAATGGCTGATGACAATTCAGTGAATTTTTTACCAGAAGTACAGTTTTAATTTATTTCTAGAATAAATAAGAAGTATCTGGACACCTGGCTGAAAATGATTTACAAGGTCGGGGCACCCTCTATCGGTAATGCTTGAATTCAATATGGTGTTGGCCTTCATTAAAACTTCCACTCTCACAGGCATACATTCAATCAAGTGCTGGAAGGATTCTTGGGTAATGGCAGCCCATTCTTCATGGAGTGCTGCACTGAGGAGAGGTATCAATGTTGGTTGGTGAGGCCTGGCATGATGTCGGCCATCCAAAACAGCCCAAAGGTGTTCTATAGGATTCAGGTCAGGACCCTGTGCAGGCTAGTCCATTACAGGGATGTTATTGTTGTGTAACCATTCTGCTACAGGCCATGCATTATGAACAGGTGCTCGATCATGTTGAAAGACGCAATCACCATCCCCAAATTACTCTTCAACAGTGGGAAGCAAGAAGGTGCTTAAAACATCAATGTAGGCCTGTGCTGTGTGTGATAGTGCCACACAAAACAACAAGGGATGCAAGCCCCCTCCATGAAAAACATGACCACACCATAACACCACTGCCTCTGAATTTTACTGTTGGCACTACACATGCTTGCAGGTGACGTTCAGCAGACATTTGCCATACCCCCACCCTGCCATCGGATCGTCACATTGTGTACCATGATTCGTCACTCCACACATTTTTCCACTGTTCAATCGTCCAATGTTTACACTCCTTATACCAAGCGAGGTGTCATTTGGCATTTACCAGTGTGATGTGTGGCTTATGAGCAGCTGCTAAACCGTGAAATCCAAGTTTTCTCACCTCCCGCCTAACTGTCATAGCACTTGCAGTGAATTCTGATGCAGTTTGGAAATCTTCTGTGATGGTTTGAATACATGTCTGTCTATTACACATTACGACCCTCTTCAACTGTCAACGGTGTCTGTCAGTCAACAGATGAGGTCGGCCTGTACGTTTTTGTGCTGTAAGTGTCCCATCATGTTTCAACTTCAATGTCACTTTAGAAACAGTGGCTCTAGGGATGTTTAGGAGTGTGGAAATCTCGTGTACAGATGTATGTCACAAGTGACATCCAATCACCTGACCAAGTTTGAAGTCCATGAGTTTCATGGAGTGCCAATATCTATTGACCACTGAGGTCACTGATATGGAGTACCTGGCAGTAGGAGGCAGCAAAATGCACTTAATATGAAAAACATATGTTTTTGGGGGTGTGTGGATACTTTTGATAACATTGTGTAACTACCTATATTCACTGCTACCTGAAGAACATAGTAATACTATTTCTGTTTTATACACAGTTATACATTTTTCAAAATAACAAGAAATGGTGATAATGAAGTTAATTACTTATTTACTTTCCTAGTTAAACTAGGCTCAACTTAATTGCAACATTTCTAATAAGACACAGTAGTCTCCACAAAAGGGAAGAGTTTTTGCGTATCTCCCCTTTTTAGCACTCCACCAAGAACTTTGAGAACTTGAACTGAATGTCCCATTTGTGAGTTATGCAGTTCAATAAGTAAATTAGTAATTGCTGTTAAGAGACCTGTAGTCTCCCATGGTGAAAAATATTGTTGCTGGAAAAATCGTAAACTGAAATATTGCTTAGCATGAATACTTTCACCTTGCTCTGAAAGATGGCATTGAGTGACATGACTGTAATAATGGTCACAGTTCTATATGTAATCTCGACTGTGGTATTATATTTTACTATTTATGAATAGATACTAAGAGCTTCATAAAATCTGGAAATGAAATTAACCATCAGAAGATAATGCACACCAGTACTATGACAATTCTAATAGCTGTACATTGCTCAGGGGATGTGTACAGCAGGTGCCCAGCTATGGTACAAGATCTCCTAAATACTGAAAATTGTGCCCCGACAAGTAACAAAGATATGACTTCTTCCTAGCTAGCAATTTGTCAACATAGACTTTCTTTCTTGTTTGCGTTTTGAGTATGGCCTGCCAGGAGCCACATTTTAGATGTTTTGCGTATGCATATTGTGTTTTTGTTTTTTGTCAGAATAAGTGTTAGTGCATTTGGGGCAGTTAGATTTTTTTTTCATGGCATTTAATTACTTTTGTACTGGTTTGAGTATAATGTCACCTGGTATGATGATACTGATGTGTAGGGAGTTGGGTTACTCTTGTACTTACATGTTTTATTTTGGGACTAACTGGGAATGAAAGCAACACAATAGCAGAGCCAGGGACACGAGGTGTGTCAGAACCACAAGCGGTACAGATTTTGTTGGAAAAAGTAGCACAATTGACAGCAGGCAATACGCAGTTGAGAAATGAATTAACATCTAGAAGTGAGCGGGAAACCGCATCTGATCAGTCGTTGTTACCTTTGGTGTAGGAGATTGATCCAGCTGCCGTGAGTTTGATTATTCCGTTTTCTGGCAAGGCATTTGAGGATGTGCGTTTGTTTGTGGAGGACTTGGAGACTTCAGCGGTGGTGAATGTTTGGTCTGATGAGCAGTTGTTACATACACACAAGATCAGGTTAACGGGTGAAGCAAAAACATATGTAAGATGTTCTGAGGCCTTAAGGAAGGCTGGACAGTTTAAGCAGTTAAAGGAAGGGCTTTTACAAAGGTACAAAAAATGGAAGAGCGCTTGGTACTTTAGTGAGAGGTTAAGTACAATGTCAAAGAGACAGGGGGAGACAATGGAGAAATTTGTGGACAGGATAAGGGAAATTAATAAGTATACTTATGAGTTGGGTCAGAGCAATGAAGCAAATAGTGTACTGTTGCAGGAGGCTGAGCAAAGGGCACTTGATGTATTTTTGAGAGGGTTACTGGTGCATATGTCACGGAAAGTGCATGAAGGGACTCTGAAAGATTTGTATTCAATCATTCAGCTGGCAACTCAATGTCAGGAAACAGACGTGGCAACAGGGGTACACGAGAAGCAAACAGTGTTTACAGTGTGTGTGAAATGTTTTAAGTGTGGTCGTATGCGACATGTGCAGAGGCACTGTACCCAGTCACCGAGAAATAAAGGAAGAGGGTGGAAATTGGCTGTGGGGAGGATGGAGAAGCGGAGATAGGAGAGGTGAACAAGCGTTAAATGGCAGAGGGGGCCCAAGACCCACCTAAGGGATCTGCCATTTAATTTCAATGCTATGAATACATATGCAGAGGTGGAATGTTCAGTGGTAGGGTCCATAGGAACTAAGAAGTTTAAGATTTTGTTGGACACAGGGGCGCAAGTGTCAGTGGCTACTAGGAATATAATGGGACAAAGGAAGCTAGATCCACCCCGTTATAGGTTGCATGGAGTGGGGGATAAGGAGGTCACACCTTTGAGGTCAGTGAGAGTTGACTTTCGAATAGAGGAAGTCTGATTTAATACATGCATGGAGGTAGTACCATGGGTAAGCGAGGGCTACGACGAGATCCTAGGAGTAGATTTCCTGCATCAACATCATGCCAAAATTGACCTTGGACAACGAACTGTGGAATATGGTGGAATGTTATTTCAGCTAAGGGAAGCTGTTGTCAATGCAGAGCTGTCGCGAGGGGGTTCAACATAATGAACAAACCAATTGAACTGAGTACATTAGCATTAAGGCTTAATCCGCATGAGTGTGTGTCTGGTGGCACCGGGAAGTCACTTTGGGTAAGTGTGGAGTCAAATCTACCTGTGGGTACAGTATGTGTTATTGAACCATTGGAGGATAATGAAGTTTTGGGTCCATTGTGCTGTTTTGTGAAACATAGTGTTTTACGCATACAGGAGGGGAACGACAGGTGAGTAGTTCCTGTGAATGTGGATAATTTTAGCGCTGTAGGGAATGAAGTACCTGTTTTCCATAAACCATACAGAACACCAAGGTATTTGCAGCCGATTGTGGAAGATTCCATTGATCAGCAGCTTGTGGACGATATTATACAGCATAGTAATAGTTGCTGGGGAACGGGCATTGTGCCTAAAAATTCTACAGATGGAACTAAGACATACATGTTATGTTGTGACTACCGACACCTCAATAATAAGACAGTAACGGACGCATACCCCATTCCAAACATATCGAAGACTTTGGATCACTAAGGACAGTGCCAGTACTTTTCTACGATGGATTTGACAAGTGGTTATCATCAGTTAGAAGTGGCTCCAGAGGATCATCCAAAAACTACTTTCTCTACTCCTTGAGGCCATTACCAGTACATTAGAATGCCATTTGATTTGAAAAACACTCTGGCAACATTTCAGAGGTTGCTAGACAGTGTCTTGAAGGGCTTGAAACCACGCCAGTGTCTCGTCTATTTCAATGACGTTATATCATTTTCATGTAGTATGGAGCAACGTAGAAAGTGGTTAAGGGAGGTCTTTATGAGGTTAAGAACAGCTTGTTTGACATTGAGTCTGGAGAAGTGTCATTTTGCATTAGAAGAAGTAAAATATTGGGGTCATATTATCAGTAACGACAGAATGCGATCAGATCCTAGGTTGGTAGGGGCTGTAAGGGATTTTTAGGAACCGAAAACAGTTAAGGAAGTGTACTCATTCATCAGAATTTGCAATTTCTATCGGAGTTCATGAAGGGTTTTGCAGGTTTACCACAGCTGTTGATGCAATTGTTATGGAAGGGTGTGAAATTTGAGTGGACAGAAGAATGGCAGAAAGCGTTTGACAAACTGAAAGAAGTGTTAACATCAAGTCCAGTTCTTGTGTTTCCAGATTTTGAAAAGGAGTTTAGCATGCAATGCAGCAATGCAATGAATCAAGCATTATGGTGTGTTCTTAGTCAGGAAATTAATGGGAAAGAACATCCTGTAGCCTATGCATGTAGGCAGCTGAATGCAGCAGAGAGGAATTACTCAACAACTGAGAGGGAGTTGATTAGCATAATCTACAGAGTCACATATTTTAAATGTTATTTATATGGGAGATGATTTCGGGTAGTGACAGATGCTGCTGCATTGAAGTGGTTGTTGGGGTTGAAGGATCTATCCACTAGACTCTCTAGATGCTCTGTGAGGCTTAGTGAATTTGACTATGAGGTGGTGCACAAGCATGGGAAGAAGCACGGTAATGCAGATGCACTAAGTAGGAAGGTGGCAAAAGTAGAAGTCATAGGTTATGACCTAGCAGTATGGCAAGAATTACAGGACATGGGCAATGATTGTAAATTGTATTGGACACAGCCACAGTTTAATATGTATCATAGTCTCCTGTGCAGGGAAATGAAGTTAGGGCAAAGGGTAGTAGTGCCAGCGAAGCTGAGGGATGAGGTTTTAAAGGAAGCACATCACGTGTTATCTGGCCATGGAGGGTGCAGACCGATGAATAGGAGAGTGGCAGAGAGATATTGGTGGAGAGGTAGGAAAGCAGATGTAGATCAGTATGTCAAGAATTGTATACTATGTGCGCAGAGAGCAGATTTTAATCGGAAACAGATACGGCTACAACGATTACTGGAAGCAACATGTCCATTCTCTTTTCTGGGGATTGATGTCTTAGGACCTTTCAGGTGAACACCATTGGGGAACAGATTCATTCCAACAATAATAGATGGTTTTTCAAGGTGTGTGGAGATGGTGGCTATGCCAAATAAACAAGCAGCAATGTTCGCGCAAGCATTAATGAACAACCGGATTTGGAAGTTTGGTGTACCAGAGACAATAATTACTGACCAAGGGACCAACTTGATGTTGGATTTAATGAAGGAACTGTGTAAATTGTTGAATGTAAAGAAGTTGAGGATGAATGCGATGCATCCACAGGCCAGCGGAAAGAAAGAATGGGTGCACAGAACAATTGAGAAGATGCTGAGTTTTTATGTGGATTCTCATCACCATCAGTGGGACAAGTATCTGTAGCATATTGTATGCACATATATGAGGTAGTGTACAGGCGAATAATGCCGTCACCATTTGATTTAGTGAAGCTACAGAAGGTAAGGACCAGTGAATCTGTACGTCAATTCATAAGGACAATTCGAGGTGTTTGGTTCAAGTGGTTCTGAGCACTATGGGGCTTAACATCTGTGGTCATCAGTCCCCTAGAACTTAGAACTACTTAAACCTAACTAACCTAAGGACATCACACACATCCATACCCGAGGCAGGATTCGAACCTGCGACAGTAGCGGTCACGCGGTTCCAGACTGAAGCGCCTGGAACTGCACGGCCACACCGGCCGGCGAGATGTTTGGAAACGGGTACAAAAGGTGAATACAAAGGCTTTGGAAAGGCAGGAAGACCCAGTAAAGCAGAAAGGAAGTTTACTGCAGTATAGAGTGGGGCAATGGGTAATGCTGTCCAGCCCCTGCATGCAAAAAGGGAAAATGAAGAAGTTCCTCACGAAGTATCAAGGGACATACCAAGTTGTGGAAACGACATCCCCCATTAATGTTAAGCTTCAGCTGCCAACTAGAACAATGATAGTACACATTGGGCAGTTACAGCCATTTAATGGTTGTCTGGATGTGATTCCAGGCGTGTCACAGGAAGGAAAGAGGAAGAAAGAGAGAGTGAAGAGAGGTGCTAAGCATAGAGAAAACCAGGAAGATAGAGTACAGCATGAAATACTGTATGCTTTGCAATCCAGAAAGTTGTAGAGTATTTGTAGTTTTTTTGTTTTCATGCCATGTATCATTGGGTTTGTGTAGAGTACTTAGGCATTGTATTTTCATACGTTGTATGTATTTCTGAATATAGCCTGCTGCAGACAGAAGCCCTTTTGAAGAGAGAGGAAGGGTGATGGTGATCCCTGTCCTCGGGTCACTGAAAAGGGAAGTGTAGCATCTGATGTATGTGGAGTATTGTTGGAAGAGAAATCAAATGCAGTTCTGGAGAAATAAATGCGTTGGAGTAAATTTTGCGGCAAAGCTGCAATAAATGTGTTGAACGATGTCAGAATCATACAATTTCCTGTTTAAATTTTTAGTTATTGACAGTGTTGGGTCAGGAAAGTCGTGTTTATTGCACCACTTCATATAATGTAAAATAAAGGATGAAAGTAGTCACACAATCAGTGTTGAGTTTGGATAAAAAATAGTGAATGTTGGAGGAATATCTGTGAAGCTACAAATGTGGGACACATGCATGGTGCACTTACTTTTAGCCAGGGGGAAAGGAATAGACTGTCCAAGAGACATTGTAGAGCCAAAATTGAGCTTGCAACAGGTTGGTATGCATTGGATCTTCTCCACCTACAAGAATTTGGTAGAAGTAGCAAGTTGTTTTGAGCGGGGAGTATTTGCAGAAGCAAAACGTATAGAGCTCGAGAGGAGTGGAATTTTAATCAAAGGAACTAAGTGTAACATAATAGGACCAACCTTCCATCTGCCCGCATCAATTTCAAGAGTCACACAATTGAATGTTATGCAGCCACAGCTGTACTGGTGAGAAGCCACTCTAGAGTTTTTGCCAAGGCAGAATCTGACCTTGTTAAATCAAACTCAAGAGCCAAGTCTATTGAGGCCCATAAACCAGTTCATTTTAGAGCAAGAGGGGTGACTATCAGCCAAACAGCTTGTGAAACATGTTGCCCAGTATAGTGAAAAGCAATGGCAAATAATAATCATTTTGAGCACCTCTGTGTCAATTGTCATTGCAGCCTTAACTTTGTTATGTGTTGTTTTCTTTCTGATCAGGCGGGGAGCTAATGCCAAGAGGAAACCAAGGGTGGTACAAGTCCCAGTGGCGGCTTGGATACCAAGGGTGTGAGATGAATAGGTAAGGAGTTGACTGAGCAGTGGTCATCCAGCAGGGAATTTTTATGTTTTGTTTCATGTCATGGTTTTAAGGGGCACTAGACCACATTTAAGTTTTCTAATAGTAAGGAAATATGCCATAGGTGCTGACCCAAACAATTTGAGAGCTAGTTAAGGGTTGACCTGGGGAACGGGTCTTTCTGAAGAGGGGAATAATGTAGCAGTACCACTGTTTAGGACAGGGAAAGTTAGTTTTGTGCAATATTCTGAGCACAAGTTACAGCCAGGTGCGGGCCAGATTGCAGTGAGTTACGCATACCAACAGTTGCAAAGTAGAATAGAGGTCACAGGGTCGTCAAATTGCTGAAAGAGTATATATAGTGGTTTTGAATGTCACAAATCATAGGCAGAAGGAGCCCACTGGCCAACATAGTGTGTTATGAGTATGTGACGCAAAGTGGTGCATATGGCAAAACAGAGGCGCACAGCCTCGTATAAATAGGTGCAGGTTTCTAACGAGATGCATTGAAGTGTGGCAGCTCTTCTGGATGGTGAGGTGTGTTATACCACCAGCTACACACAGCAGCAGATGGGACGCTAGCACTCCAGTCCACGGCGGGTCACTGGTTCAACTCTCTGAGGCCGATGTGGGGACCGTAGGCAGCCAGCCAGCAGCGGGTCACTCTTCAGCTCACAACCACGGGCAAGCATCCTGTCTTCCAACATATGCCAGAGGCATCCAGAGGTGACGGTTGCAGATTTGGATGCTGGACTGCAGGCACGCGATCTCAGCCATGCCAGCGAGTAGGACGCAGCTGGTCGCCTGCGGCACACACCACGCAGCACTGAGTCGGCTGGGACGCAGACTGCCAAGTCAGCTGCCGGCATCCTGGTGATGCCAAAACTCCACTGGCATACAAGGTCGGCTCAACATAGCATTGAACTGCACAGGCTGCTGGTGTGCTTCCTCAGAATTGCAGTGCCCTGTGACACAGACTGCGGTGTACTGTAGTTTGAAACAATAAGTCACTTGGAAAGCTCGAACAAGTCTTAATATGGTGCTTCCTACCTCTTTCCACTACATTTGGTCATCCTGATACATTTGATGGCAGAAGTTGCCAATATAGGTGGCATAGCTGTCTCTTTCCCACTGTTATGCAGTGGCCATTCATACTGACTGACAGCATCCACATAGAATGGTTGATGGTGTTAGCAGTTAAGTTGGTAGACGACATCAATGTGGATAAACTGTCCTTACCCTCCTCATCCCAATAAGCCATTTCCTTTGATGTTGATCTCTACCTCAAATATGACACTATCAGTATTTCCATTCACATAAAACTTATCAACCATCAACAATACCTCCATTTTGATAGCTGCCACACATACTGCACCAAGAAGTTCTTTTTATACAGTCTAGCCACCTTCGGTTGTCACATCTGCTGTGATGAGCAGTCCCTCTCCAAATATGGTGGGAGGTCTTCATGGACTGAAACTACTCTACCCACTTTGTCCAGAAATGGATGTTCTGAGTATTGCCTTCTCATTCACCTACCATTCCCTACATACCTAGTAATTGTCCACAAAAGCCCATCTTGTTACTCAGTACCATCCTTGAGTGGAACAACTGAATCATGTTCTCTGCCAGGGGTTTGACCATCTCTTGTTGTGCTCTAGAATGAGAAATATCCTCAACACCCCATTTTTTCTCACCAACACCAAATCTTCTGAATTGGGCTCATGGGTACTTTCCCTACAACATGTTTTCTATTCCTGCAACCCTCTTGACCTCAACCTTCACTAGCCCCATTCCTCAACTGCTTCTATCCCTTTCCTTGCCCCATTCCAACCTCACACGTACATGCTATCTCCCCGAAGCATTGCATAGTTATTTTCCCTTCTCTGCCTCTCTCCTCTCTCCTTTTCCCACCCAGCACAGCCTCCTGATACTTTACCTTGAGCCCAGGAACCTGTCCATGCTCTGTCCCTTTTGTACACTTCCACAGGCAGCACTACAGCATCTTCCCCTTATTCTGCTAACCCTCACCATCACTGCCCCATCCGTACCCCACATCCCACCGCAGCCAAGATCATTGCTGAAAACAGTGCAGCCTTAGCAGCCACAGGTAGCAGTGGCCATGTTTGTGTATGTGAGTTGAGTGAATGAACGAATGAGTGTATGTGCATGTGTGTGTGTGTGTGTGTGTGTGTGTTTGTTTTACTGCATCTGAAGGAGGACCCTGTCTGACAGATTAAATATCTAATAGCCGGCCTTCTTTTAATGTGCCTTTCTGCTGCTCAGCACCTTCTGTATGTTGTGAATAGTAATCTACCCACTTCATATTGTCCTTATTCCATCTTGTATTTCCCAGTATCAGAAATTACAATAGCTTACACACAGTGTTCCGTTTTAATCATTACTAACTAATTTAATTGGCATGATGCATTTCCATGGCACACTGTCATTTCAGGTTCTTTATTCTTGCCCTTCATGAGTGCTTTAGAATTTCTGACTTCACATGCTTGGTTTGCAATATGTAGAGAATGTTTGGTAGTTTGAATTTGCAGGAATATAATTAAATATTGAAATATTACCCCATTACCACAGCAATGGATATTAATATTTGTGAAGTACTCTCTCTCTCTCTCTCTCTCTCTCTCTCTCTCTCTCTCTCTCTCTTTCTCTCTCTCCCCCTATCTCTCTTTCACACACACACACATACCATACACACAGTGTTACAACACCACAGCATTTGACTGTGTGAATATAATAAAATATATTTACAAAGCTTGAAATAGATTACAAAATTCATTATATTAGATCATTGGTGCAAAGATAAATCTGTGGCACAGCTTACTGTGAGTATTTTATATGGCAGATAAATTACTCGATAATGTACTCCTATCTGGAGTTTCCATTGTTAGATAAATTGCTCACTGACAAAGACAACTTCAGTTATGCAGAAGTTTTTGTATTCTTCAGTCCTTTCATTTATAATTCTCAGTACTCAATATGTAAGGCAACACTCACTGCTTGGCCAAAACTGGGTGAGAATTGTAAACACAGGGCTGAGGCTATTGCTAACTTTGTGAAGTAGAGTTGTGTTCCCAGGTGGTGCTAGAGGAGCGCTGGGCAAAAGAATTTCCTGGGCACCATATGAAGCAGCTAAGTGACTAGCCTGGCAATGAGACAGAACATGAAGCTATAATGCCAGGCCTCATGTCAAGCTATGAAAAGAACCCATGCTGATATTGCAAAAATCAGTTTTCAGATCTTCATCTAATGCTGTATAAATTCAAGATACACAAAAATGTTTGTACCAATGATACAAACTCATACAACTAACCAACAAGAGCTGCACTAAAAAATTAAGAAACTTGAAACAGTTTGCATAAAACAGCATTTCTACAACAAACATACAAAAGTTAACAGCACATACATGCATAAAGACACAGTCAAAAACAATATGTCAAATGATAGCTTAAAGTGCCAGTTATCATCACTGATCACCTTGTATCACAATTGGAAGTATACACAATATTAACACACATTTTAATTATGTTTGATTACGGAAATGTGCTAGAACTCTAAATCCTTAACATATGTATGTAATATGAATACAGAGTTTTGAGGCAATAGCCAGTCCCATTCTCCTAATGTGTTATTTATGCTGATTTAAGATGTACACTCCTGGAAATGGAAAAAAGAACACATTGACACCGGTGTGTCAGACCCACCATACTTGCTCCGGACACTGCGAGAGGGCTGTACAAGCAATGATCACACGCACGGCACAGCGGACACAGCAGGAACCGCGGTGCTGGCCGTCGAATGGCGCTAGCTGCGCAGCATTTGTGCACCGCCGCCGTTAGTGTCAGCCAGTTTGCCATGGCATACGGAGCTCCATCACAGTCTTTAACACTGGTAGCATGCCGCGACAGCATAAACGTGAACCGTATGTGCAGTTGACGGACTTTGAGTGAGGGCGCATAAGTGGGCATGCGGGAGGCCGGGAGGACGTACCGCTGATTTGCTCAACATGTGGGGCGTGAGGTCTCCACAGTACATCGATGTTGTCGCCAGTGGTCGGCGGAAGGTGCACGTGCCCGTCGACCTGGGACCGGACCGCAGCGACGCACGGATGCACGCCAAGACCGTAGGATCCTACGCAGTGCCGCAGGGGACCGCACCGCCACTTCCCCGGAAATTAGGGACACTGTTGCTCCTGGGGTATCGGCAAGGACCATTCGCAACCGTCTCCATGAAGCTGGGCTACGGTCCCGCACACCGTTAGGCCGTCTTCCGCTCACGCCGCAACATCGTGCAGCCTGCCTCCAGTGGTGTCGCAACAGGCGTGAATGGAGGGACGAATGGAGATGTGTCGTCTTCAGCGATGAGAGTCGCTTCTGCCTTGGTGCCAATGATGGTCGTATGTGTGTTTGGCGCCGTGCAGGTGAGCGCCACAATCGGGACTGCATATGACCGAGGCACACAGGGCCAACACCCGGCATCATGGTGTGGGGAGCGATCTCCTACACTGGCCGTACACCTCTGGTGATCGTCGAGGGGACACTGAATAGTGCACGGTACATCCAAACCGTCATCGAACCCATCGTTCTACCATTCCTAGACTGGCAAGGGAACTTGATATTCCAACAGGACAATGCACGTCCGCATGTATCCCGTGCCACCCAACGTGCTCTAGAAGGTGTAAGTCAACTACCCTGGCCAGCAAGATCTCCGGATCTGTCCCCCATTGAGCATGTTTGGGACTGGATGAAGCGTCGTCTCATGCGGTCTGCACGTCCAGCACGAACGCTGGTCCAACTGAGGCACCAGGTGGAAATGGAATGGCAAGCCGTTCCACAGGACTACATCCAGCATCTCTACTATCGTCTCCATGGGAGAATAGCAGCGTGCATTGCTGCGAAAGGTGGATATACACTGTACTAGTGCCGACATTGTGCATGCTCTGTTGCCTGTGGTTCTGTCAGTGTTATCATGTGATGTATCTGACCCCAGGAATGTGTCAATAAAGTTTCCCCTTCCAGGGACAATGAATTCACGGTGTTCTTATTTCAATTTCCAGGAGTGTATTTAATAATTAATAAAGTAATTATTTATTTTAGTGACTAATAAAGTAGCATGTCATTTGAATATGGTGCAACCTACGTAAATTCTAAGAGAACCATTGAAACAGGCCATGTTTATTTATAATTAAATATTTAATGAGGGTTCTCTCATTTAAAGTGATGAGCACATGTGAACAAAATACGTGTTTTGTTGTTTATTAGTGAGCCAGTAAATTAAGAATGGTCCATGAGGTCAGAAAATGACCAGTGAGAATCTCATTTCCTCAAATGATTCATTTTATGGCTGATATGATTTGTGTAAAATATCATTAGGTCATTTCATGTACTTGTTCATTGATGGCTAGTTTCTTTTTTATGTGCTTCATTCTCTGATTTTGCGTATCATTAGTTTTTAAGATAATATGGTGTATTGTTGAGCAATGAACTGTCTCCACAAGCATATTTCTTTTATATCCTGGATATTTATTCTAAAAGCTGTTGTTTTCCAGAATGTTACAACAATTTCTTATAAGCATCAGCAGATGTAAATTACATTGACAGCAACTAATTTGCAACACTTGTGATGTGCTAATTACAGTGCAGACAGCACTTGAGAATTCACTGTGGAGAATCATATAAACGTGTCAGATATATTTCTGTGGATGACACTCACCAATGTTGATAGCAGTCTGGAATTTTTGTCACTCAGTATAAACTAATGCATTCCACATTATTGTCTTGCCTAGCAGAAACCATAAATTTAAAAGGTGCTTATTTGGCAAATATTTGAAATGTCAAAGTTAAACATATATAATCTAGCGAAAAAAGGTCATTATTATATTTACAAAGTAGATTCAAACGAAGAACAGATGCGAGAACAAACATTTATAAGTCAAATTTGCTTCTGAGGTAACTGGGTCCTTGTTAAAAATACAGAGAGCATTTGAAAAGCCACACACAAAGTATTCTGCACTTGTACAAGTTTGGTTATTACATTTTTGGCAATCAGAAGACGCCAGAAGAGTAATATACAGAATACAAAAGAAGAAATTTATGTTTTAGACCTCTTTCTTTTGGCTGGTTTTTCAATAGCTTTTATACAAATATATTTACAGTTTGTCTATGAGTATATTCCCATTACATATTTTTTTACAATATTTTGACAATGTTAAAGTATAGAACCCATAAAGTGTAGCTCCATGCTTTAGCAATGAGGGTTACTAAGACATTTACTACTTTTGGATTCTTGAGAGTGACAGAAAAAATATGTTTTGACTGTATTTAGTTCTATGAACACGCATGACAGTTCTTAAAATATGCTGAAGATCATCAGTACACTTTATCTTTACCACTCTAAAACTGAACATTCTTCCAAATATTTTTCCATTGTCTTATAAAGATGTGTACGGGCTTGGAAGAGGTCATTCCTTTCATCTGCATAGCTCTGCAATGAGGTAGTGACATAAAAGTGATCAGTCAGTCAATTATCATGATTAATTATAGTCTGAATACTAAAATTAATCTCTTCAGAATAAGCGCTTACCATTTGCCTGAAAAGAATATTTTTACTCTGAAGGTTTTTAGCAAGCAGCATAGAATGTTGATAGTTAACATTGTCATCCATTGTTCCATGAATTAAAAAGAATTTTTTGTTCCTTATGTTCTCAGTATCGTTTAGAACATCTGATGTAACGTAGTTCTCAAGATTATCTTCTACTGTAGGAAGGCCCATATACCGTTCTGTGTACATGGCATCTGGACAACATAAACGTATTTATTAGACTAATCAAATGATGTTACTAATAAACACTAAATTTAGTTATTCATATCAGAACTTAAAAACATACGGTAGTGCAGCCAACTAGTTATGGGTGAAACAGCAATGCCGCACTTGAATATGTTCCCTTTATCTTTTGCCATGATTTGTGATGTCACATAACCGCCATAATTCCAGCCCCATACAGCAATTTTAGAACTCTCAATGAAGTTCAATATATCCAAAAGTCTCCTAGAAACAATTAAGTTTGTATGTTTCTCAATATAGCAGTTCATTTTGGCATCAGTAAAAGTAAAATGAATGAAGGATTCACATTTTTTATGGCTTAACTTAAGGAATATCTTTGCTATAAACACATTATACCTTAAATATTAATTTACAGACAACAAGTTAAGTAATAAAAACTGAAAAATCCAGGATCGAATGTAACAATATTGCAAAAAGGGTAGTTGCTACTCACCATATAGTGAAGATGCTGAACCACTGATAAGCACAACAAAAAAGTGATGGAAAGTGAGCTTTCAGCCAACAAGGCCTTTGTTGAAAACAGAAACACACATACTCATGCAAATGCAACACACACACACATGACCACAGTCTCTGGCAGCTCGAGCCAGTAGAGAAAACTGTATTACTTATAGATAAAACAGGAGACAGGAGACTGATGTGATCTAAAAACAAATGGGTGGTGTACAGTTCTCATCCTGGCAGTTTCTTCACTACAACAAGAGAAGCACTTTAAAAAGTTTTAAGGGAGAAAGACTTAAAAAAGTTTTACATGAAAGCACGGTAGCATATCTTGCATGTATAAACATTTTCTGAAATTATCTACTGACATTGGAATCTACAAACATCAAAAAAAGTTTTGCATCACCCCAGTTCTCAGAACTACTGAAGATAGACATTGACTGAGGATATTGTATCATAGACAAAGTCTCTTTGACTATTCAGAGATGTCACTAAACCCACCCCAAGATGCAAACAACCATGTATGAACAGTGCCTATTAGATAGAGGGCATCCAAAGCCAATAAGTTCCAGTCATTCCACCAGGAAGGAGGTACACGGCTCATGTTGTCTGTAGTTAAACCATGCCTAGATGGTCAATACCTTGGTTGAATCATGTCCGCATTGTTACTTTGTGCCAGGAAGGACTCTCAACAAGGGAAATGTCCAGGTGTCTGGGAGTGAACCAAAGCGATGTTGTTTGTTCATGGAGATGATACAGAGAGACAGGAACTGTCGATGACATGGCTCACTCAGGCCATCCAAGGGCTACTACTGCAGTGGGTGACCACTACGTATGGATTATGGGTTGGAGGAACCCTGACAGCAATGTCACCATGTTGAATAATGCTTTTCGTGCAGTCACAGGATGTCATGTTATGTGCTCAATACGCTGCATGATGCTCAACTCCACTCCTGACGACCGTGGCGCGGTCCATCTTTACAACCACAGCACCATGCAGCACGATACAGATGGGCCCAACAAAATGCCGAAAGGACCTCTCAGGACTGGCATCATCTTCTCTTCTCCGATGAGTGTCACATATGCCTTCCAGATAATTGTCAGAGAGGTATTTGGAGGCAACCTGATCAGGCTGAATGAGTTAGACACACTGTCTAGCAAGTGCAGCAAGTTGGAGGTTCTCTGCTGTTTTGGAGTGGTGTTATGTGGGGCCGACATATATATGCTGCTGGTGGTCATGGAAGGCGCCGTAACAGCTGTACAATATGTGAATGCCACTCTCCGACCGGTAGTGCAACCATATAGGCACCATATTGGCGAGGCATTTGTCTTCATGTGTGACAATTCATGCCCCCATCACACACATCTTGTGAATGACTTCTTTTAGGGTAATGAAATCGATCAACTAGAGTGGTCAGCATGTTCTCCAGACATGAACCCTATCAAACTTGCTTGGGACAGATTGTAAAAGGGCTGTTTATGGATGACGAGACCCACCAACCACTCTGAGGGATCTATGCCGAATTGCAGTTGAGGAGTGGGACAATCTGGACCAACACTGTCTTGATGAACTTGTGGATAGTATGCCATGACAAATACAGGCATGCATCAATGCAAGAGGATGTGTTACTGGGTCTTAGAGGTACTGGTGTGTACAGCAATCTGGACCACCATCTCTGAAGGTCTTGCTGTATGGTGGTACAACATGCATTGTTGGTTTTCATGAGAAATAAAAAGTGCGGAAATGATGTTTATGTTCATCTTTATTCTGATTTTCTCTACAGGTTCCAGAGCTCTTGGAACTGAGGTGATGCAAATTTTTTTTTTTTATGTGCGTATGTCAACATCAGGGGAAGCGATGCATCAGTGCAGTGAAGTTATTGATGTAACAACATTAGCCTTTTTGTTGTCGAGCTCAGTTCTGAAGCATTGTTATAATGAGAAATCAATTTTATGTGAAATTAAGAAGATAAATATGCAGTACTTTTACCTTGTAACATGAATTTGATCTTCAACTTCAAACTGACCAAGATTTCTATAAACTTCATGCATTATCCTGTCACCTTTGCAGCCTGATCCCCTTCCTTCAATAACAGCATATACAACACTCCTGTTTACTGTTAAATATGTTCGCCAGTCCACCTCATATTTATCTGTTATGTCACAGGAAGATGGTGCACTGAACCTGCAAATTAGATTTTCAGCACGTTACATAATATTATGATAAATATTTTATTATTACAATAATACTAGAATGCTTCAGAGCTAGTTGAAATGGAATTTCTTCTCACTCACCAAAGCAATAGAAGATTTGGCATTGCTTGCAAGAATGTAAAGAGACTGAAAAACATATATATCAAACTTTGAGAATCTTATTTTCCAGAAACAGGAGTATGGCAGAATGGAGAAAAATAGTGTAAACAGATGGCAAAAGTTACACTGATTTGTATGGTAAGAGCAACTTTTAAGTTTCAGGAATGATCTTATATGTAAACAAATACAAACTGTAAGACTCAGATTTCGGCTACTCAGTATCATGAATAAACAATCACTAGGACAGAAATTTGGCCAACAAACAAGAATAAATGCATGGAAGAAGCACTGAAGCACAATTTGAAATTAATTGAATGAGGTATTCCAATGCCAAATATACAATGCATATGTACTTGGTATTCATTCATTCACACATCATGTCCTATAAATCTCATCATGAAGGAGAGAAGTCAGGATGTGGAATTCATCACGTTATACATTAACAGGTGGAAGCAGCTAGCACAGCATATTTCTGTAAAGTATACTAACAACACATTATGACTAGTATTAACTATCTCATACTGATTAATTGGGGGAATTTCTTCAGAATTACTTTATGTGTGTTCTTCTATAACAAGAGAAAACCAGCTACGTACTTTTAACCACTGTCCCTCTTCTTCAGTTACTAAGCTGCTGTTTTTATCTGATACTGTACTTCAGACAAATCATTTATGTAACTTTACACAGACCACTCTCATCTGTCTATGTAAGGGAACAGAAATCATGATCTGTTTAATTTAAATATTAGAAGTAAATGGAATATATGTCCAAGAGCCCACGTATTCTGACAACTATGAGAGGCATTCAATAAGTTATGCAACACTTTTTTTCTTGGGAAATTTAAGTTGGAAAAACAAAAAAAAATGTGGCATTTGTTTTGGTACATCATGGAATATTTACACTTCAGCCTCTATAGTTTAATGAAGTTTGAATAGGTGGCAACGATATACATAGCCTTCAAAATGGTGTCTGTAATGTAGGTGCATTCCAAGCAGAATGCTGTCATTGAGTTTCCATTTGGCAGAAAACCAGACTACTGCAGATATTTGTAGGTCATTGCACAATGTCTATGGAGACCTAGCAGTGAACAAAATCATGGTGAGTCATTGTGTGAGGTGTCTGTCATCATCGCACACAGCTGTGAATCCTGCAATGTTAGAACATGTGGACACTCTTGTTCGAGGTGACTGATGACTCACAATCGATCAAACACCTTGCTGCACAATTGGACATCTCTGTTGATAGCGCCGACATACTTGTTCATCACCAATTAGGGTGGATTCCTTGCCACCATAAAGAGCAATGAAGGACCATCTGTGTGGAATGTTCTGTGTGTTACGAGGCTGACCATGACAATTTCTTGTTGAACATCATCACAGACAGTGAAACAAGGGTTCATCGCTTTATAAAGAAAACAACAATCCATGGAGTGGCGTCACACGACCTCTCCTCTGAAGAAAAAGTTCAAAGACACATCTTCAGCTGGAAAAGTCATACTGATTGTCTTCTGGAACTCTGAAGATGTTATTCTCTTTGGTATTCTCCCTCACAATGCAACAATCAACTCTGAAGTGTGCTGCGCTAATCTCAGGAAATTCAAGAAGTGACTTCAGCACGTTCATTGTTACAAAAATGCAAACAAACTTCTCTTTCTCTGTGACAATGCAAGCCCTCACACATGTCTGTGCACCTGAGAGGAAATCACGAAACTTGACTGAACTGTTTCTCCCTATCCACCCTACAGCCCAGACCAAGCACCTTCCTACTTCCATCTGTTTGGCCTAATGGAGGATGCACTTCACAGGAAGCAGTACATAGATAATGGGGAGGTTATTGATGCAGTGAGATTTTCCTCTGGTGTCAACCAGCAGAGTGGGATCATGGGGGCATACAGGCCCTCCCAGCAACATGGCATAAGGCAGGTCATATTGAATGGAGATTACGTTGAAAAATAGGATTTTGCAGCTAAGAGAGTAGGGACTTATAGTGTACTGGAGTCCTGAATAAAAACAACCTACTTTCAAAAATAAAATGTGTTGCATTACTTACTGAATGCCACTCAAGAGTGTTGTAGGTGTAGTAAGAGCACTGACGTAACAAGCTACACAAAAACAAACAATAAAATGTTTCATCAAATGATTTATCCAAAATTAAGAAAGAAAAGATAGTGGGGAAAATTTTACATGACTTTGAATGATGATCAAAATCATATACAGTAAATGAGGTGCCAACTAAAAATGCCATTCTCTTTCTTGATTTTTGAAGGGATATCTATTGAAAAACTTTGGATTGAAGAATTGGTAAAGCTCTTTTTACACCTTTAGGCATGGGTGATAGAAATATGTCAGGGTCACACACCGGTGAACTGCACAGTCTACTACTCACTTGACAAATATCCTCTAGTGCTCTTTAAAGTTCTAAGATTCTGAGTCAAACCTCAAATTTTAAGTTCTCAATCAGCATCTCATTTGCTGTACATGGTTTGAAGTACATTTAAAGACATGTCAAATGAGATTTTCACTCTGCAGCAGAGTGTGCATATATATGAAACTTCCTGGCAGATTAAAATGATGTGACGGACCACGACTTGAACTCGGGACCTTTGCCTTTCGTGGGAAAGTGCTCTACCATCTGAGCTACCCAAGCGCAACTCACAACCCATCCTCACAGCTTCAATTCTGCCAGTACCTCATCTCCTACCTTCCAAACTTCACAGAAGCTCTTCTGTGAACCTTGCAGAACCAGCACTCCTGGAAGAAAGGATATAGCGGAGACATGGCTTAGCCACAGCCTGTGGGATGTTTCCAGAATGAGGTTCGCAGAAGAGCTTCTGTGAAGTTTTGAAGGAGGGAGATGAGGTACTGGCAGAAATGAAGCTGTGAGGACAGGTCAATGAGTCGTGTTTGGGTAGCTCAGATGGTAGAGCACCTGCCCGCGAAAGGCATAGGTTCCGAGTTCGAGTCTCGATCTGGCACACAGTTTTATTCTGCAAGGAAGTTTCATATCAAATGTTTCTCTTATCTGTTTCTTCTTGGTTCTAGACAAATCATTTCACAATAAATAAGACCAAACTTTTTTTTTTTTTGGAAAAAAAGAGTTTTAGTTAAGTTTTGTTCAGAAAGCATGATCTTTTTGACTTCTCATCTGTTTTTATAGTGTATCCTATTCTCAAAATGTCCTGAATTTAGTATCTGATTCAAGGAAATCCATTTTGACAGTTAAATATCACACTAAAATAATTTATTATGCACAAAACAACTGGGCCTTGGTGAGATGAACTTTTTGACATCTCATTTGCCTTCCCAGCATGCTCAGTTCTCAAAATGTCTTAAATTTAATACTTGATTCAAAGGAACCTTTTTGACAGTTAAACATCACATCCATGGGACTTTTTATGTGCAAAGCAGCAAGGCCTTCACGAAATAAACGTTTCGATACTTCATTTACACAGGTAGTAACAGCTGCTCATGAAATATTTCAATTTTCCTTCAAATAAATAATTAACTTTTTTTATTGCCCAAATTATTTTCAAGCAAATAACCCCTTTTTATCAGAACTATTCCTCACAACGGTCAATTTGAAGTCACATTTGTCCATTCCTCCTCTTCGTTTGGCTATGGAAATTCGAACAAAAACCCATTGAGTAATTTATAATCAGGCTTACCATATGCCCAGGATTAACCTGGGCAATCCTGGTTTCTTTGTACTAACCAGGGTAGTGTACAGGGTTGCAAAAATATCCAGGGACTGAGATTCTGATGACAGGAAAGGAGTTTTATAAAAAATGTAAACCTATATGTTCAATATTGCATTTTTAAGCGTTCTCTTATGGTTGTACCTCTCTTGCCAAAGATGAAACAAGCACTGATGTTGCAGGAGAAGAGTGGCTATGGGTTCCACCACTGCTTTATACTTAGTCATTTGGCAGCACAATAGGGGCAACATGTTTAGGTTTTTTTAATTATTTTAACTCTATTCCTTGTTTGTCTCATCAATCAGCAATAGGCATAAGAAAGTGTGTGTTTAACGTAAACTTACAAAAGAAATATAACTTTTTGAAATTATGTAATAACAATAACAAAGAACATGTTTGCTGCACACCATGTACCAGTACATAAAGGAAATGGTGATACTAAAGGCCATGTGGAAGCAGCTAAACATAGTAGTACTATTAATGCTGCTGCTTCACCAAAGTTCTATAAACCCAAAGATGGGGTTAATGTGATCTGGAGTGTGCCACTAAAGATTTTCACAGCAAACTGCTAGATATGAACACCATTTCTGAAAAAAAAGTCTTGTCTAGAACAAAATTGTAGCTGAATAAATACAGTTAATGTTTCACTAAACTGTTTTAACTAATTTCAAAAATGTGTCCTGTGTCAGATCCAAAATAATGTGGTAACATGTCCCTGGTTGGATTGAAAAATAATGGTAAACCTACGTATTGAGGGAGTATGGTTTCCACTCTACTCAGATATTTGACAAACAAAACAGGGCAACAGATTATCTCATTCACAAGGAAAATAATTAGTGCATGACATCTCCCAAGTAGGAAGGTGCACTTCCTTACATTCTGTGCAAAAATGCATAGCTTTCAAATCACTGCAACTGTACGATTACCACCTATTCTGGGAAATGGACAGTGTTTATTATTGTGTTAGCTCTGGTGCTTGTTTTCTGCACCCAGCCGTGTTCATTCATGTACAAACTAAGTCACAAAACTTTTTCATCCTGAATGTGCTTTGCTAGATTAAAGATATTTGAAATCTATTTTCCCATTAATAAACAGTCATAAATAGCTTTTAAAATAATGATCAGTGGTTTTTTGTAGTCATATTAACCATCAATTTAAGACATCAACATTGATTTTCAAATAAAATTTTATATACAGAATGAATCAGAAGTCATATCCTATATGACAAAGTCTACATTGGTGATTCAAAAGTCTCGGCCTGTAGGACAAAGTCATTTTCAGGGAAATGACAGGAGCAGTCATTCAAAGCAAAGAAATGTTATAAACATGGCCTCTACAATGATGTTAAATGAATCTCTTCTACTGTAAACTCTTTGCTTTTCATATTCTGGGAGGAAGTAATGTGGACCAAAAGAAGAAAAAAAATTTCTAATTAACATGGGCTCTAGAATGCATACCTTAAGAGCTATGAGCAATTGTTCAAGAGATGTATTTCATAGCAGTGAGGATGAGTAATGAATACATCATAGCTCCTAAGGTCTGCATTTTAGAGCCCACATTTACTCAACGTTTTTGCTTCAAATGGTCATTCCTGTTATATTCCAGGAAACAATTTTGTTCTACAGGCCAAAATTATTGAATCACTAATATAGACTTTGTCATATGGGACATTACTTCTGATTCACTCTGTATGTCATGAGACCTATGAAAGAGTTAATATTACTAGCACACACAAAAAAGAATAAATAAATGATCCTAAGAAACAGTTTTTGTCTATACAAATTCAGTGATATAACTGTTTTGTAGCTCTCATGACAAATTATTGAATACAAATGCATTTACTATTTGGATTTTCTCTTTGATTAGCAGTGAGCTGAATACTATGGAACCCAGAATTTCATGCCACTCACAATGGTAACACTGGCATTAAGTGGGAAACAGGGCATTGTCTTTCAGTCAATATGAATGAAGTGGCATGGAATCAATTTTTTGATACATAATGTTTCTGGAAGCTATGTCAAAGTTAATTTGAAATATGTTGCTTGTGAAAAAATGTATATTTGATTTAAAATTCAGGAGAATACTGCTTCTGCTGCTGAGTCCCAGTGAGCTGCAAATCATCCAACATAGGCCTCTGTACTGTACACAGTGCATGCACTGCCCATCACAGCTGCTGTCCTCCAAGCCTGGGCATGTGGTGCCGCCCTTAGTAGAACACTGGCGGCAGTGATATACCGCACTGAGCCAATTGTCAAACTCTCAGACTGGCCGGACTGAAGAACATTCTGTTTTGATGCGAGATAGTACAGGGTTCCATGTGCTGCTGAGAGGAAACCCATTGGCCTCTTTTAATCAAATTATCCACCAACCTATTTCAATTGCCTCTATATAAACACTGTCTCAAAAATTTTAAAGTGTTGGTAACTAATGCAGTTTCATCAGATTTCTTTTCATACCATGACCCTCATTTAAACAATGTTATGCTACCACCGATTTTTCCAGCTGTTACAGCCTGATATGACGGCGAAAATCCACACATGCACCTAACATGAACTGTGAAAACTGAATGGCTGAAGTAAGCCTTCCCACAATGACATGGAATTTTGTGTATACCAGACTTCCGAAGCCTCAAATCATCTTTCACAGAGCTAAGTAGTGCCCTAATTTTGGAAGGTGGACAGAACACACTCTTAATGTTAAAATGCCTTAAAATTCTTCGAATCTTAGACGATATGCCCCCGGCATAAGTAATTAAGACCGCCAATCTATGCACCTCCAGTGATGGTCCAAACTCCATAGCCCAATGAATCTGCTTCTCTGAGTATCCATTTTCCTTAAAAACAGCCATCAAATGTGCAAGTACTTGGGTTAAACTATCAGCATCAGAAATGGCATATGTTCTTTGTACCACGGTCCTAAGGGCTCCACTGCATTGGTACGTTGGACCACAACTCTTAGCATGCAGGTACCGATCACTGCACATCAGCTTTCAGTGAACACCATGTCCCAGATTACTATCTGGTATTTTGTAAACCATAATGTCGAAGAATGGAAGCATCCTGTCACTTTCAACCTCCATAGTAAGTTTAATGTCAGTCATCATCTTTCCCTCCTTCAAGTTTGCAGTTTTGTTTATGTGCCTATTGACAATCCGGCACTCAAACTATTTGAAGAGTTGCTCTTTGCACTCCTTAAATTATTACATGTGCTTGTAATCAGAGATGGCACATAGATATATTGCAGCAGTTAGAAGAACCACAGTTTCCAGAAATGTGCAAAATAATGTGTATGCAAAGTAATTTTGCACTCATATCTACTACTTTTGATCCATTTTGATGATACTAACTGATTTTTCATTGGTACAAACCATTGTAGACCTAAAAATTATTTATGAATTAAAATGATTTGACAGGACAAATGTTTGACTAACACTAAATTGCAAACAAAATTTGACTTACATTACAAATAAATCTGATCTATGAACACTTTTGTTCCACTGCTCTTTACTAATTGTCCACAAATCAGCATCTCCTTCCCCCTTCCCAAAGTACAGGGTAGTTAGAATTAAACTTTCACTACTTGAAAGAGGCCCTATGAAAAATAAGTGGCTGCAGGATACTGAAACTTTTTGGAAACATTTTTAAGGACACACAGAAGAGAAACAACAAATAAACCATTACAAGAAACACATTTTAATTTCCACATGAGAGGGTAACATCAGCTAATTGTGCACCATGTTTACATTCCAGGTTACAAATTTGCTCAATGTGATGAACATCTGCATCCATGACAGCCTGAAACCGCAGCAGAGATTGCTCTACTGCTACCCAAAACATCTCAGGTGGAATGCTGGATCATGGAATGTTCAGACGTCATGATACAGATTATGTACTGCTTGAAGATCACACATTCTGTCCAGCATTCTCAACCATGGCAACAGTAACTTTTTCAACAATTCATGGTGTAATTGGCTGTCAGCCTCTTGCAGGAACAGTTTCCAGATTGCCATTTAATTCAAACTTCTGAAGCATATTCTTCAAACCAGGGGACCTCTCCATATTCCTTTAATGTATCAATACTCATGAAGAGCAGCAGCACTATTGCTGTTGTTTTTATAAAATAAGTTTATGAGTAAGGCCCTGCTCACCTATGTGGACTGTCTGCAACTGTAATGTTCACTGATGCTTGTGTTTCAGCCCTATGTCACTTTATTGAGGCTAACAGCAAGTCCTGACATAACATTAACACTACTAACAAGCAAATCCTGCAGCACAAAGTCTGGATGTCATTTCTATAAAGTTGGGTATACAGCAAATCTTGCAGCACAAAGTCTGGATGTCATTTCTATAAAGTTGGGTATCCAGATAAATAGTTTTCTGCCTACCTGACTCAAATAGTGAACGTATAACTATAACAAACCAGCATTTTACTAATGTGAGTGATAAAGAGTGGAACATGTTGGTTCGAAAATGAGACACCAGAAATGTCAGTCATATGGTGGCAAACTAATAAAGTAGGCCTACAGGAGATGAGATCTGAATTCTTGATTATGTTAATGATTAGCTATATGACTTTCAAAACAATGAGTAACGTATAATTTACTTGAAGGCCTTTTGCAGTTGCCAACAATATTTCCTTCTTTTTCTTTCTCTCTATGTTATTTGAAAAACAATACAATTTCAATAAGTGGAAAATGCCATTATACTTTGACAGTGCTGTCACAATGAATTCACCACATTGTTTCAAGAAGTATAGTAACTGCACTTCTCTTGAATGTAGTTCTTTTCAATTATTTTATTTCACATATGTGACGAGTACTCTAAACTGGGACAGAAAGTGGTGCTTGACCTTCCAGTTGAGTCTTTCATTCATTTCACATGGTTCTACTCAAATTT
This sequence comes from Schistocerca gregaria, assembly GCF_023897955.1. Lineage (NCBI taxonomy): Eukaryota > Metazoa > Arthropoda > Insecta > Orthoptera > Acrididae > Schistocerca > Schistocerca gregaria. The sequence goes on from NC_064924.1 coordinate 485,307,205, forward strand.
TAAGTTGGTATGTTTCTCTCCATGAATGCCGTGCTCTCAGTTGGAAGAGCAGTGCCTGTAAAAGACAGGTGCCTAAGTTTGTGTCCCAACCCAACAACCAGTGTTAATTTGTCACAAACATGTAAAAATAAGTAGTAATATCTTTTCTCATAATTGTTTGGTCTTCTAATTATTTCTAAATGTCCTATTTGGCTTAAATTATTTATCAGTTAATGTATTTTCAATTATTTTTAATAACAGTTAATTTAACACAAAATATACTCACACATCTACAACCAAAGGGTACTTCATTTTGCTTATATCCCAGGTTGGAGGTAACCACAACCTGACCTGTGCTTTGTAATCCTCTGGGACATCAACTTGCAGATTCATAGTTGCTGGGAGAAGAGTAAGACTTAAACGTTCTTTCAGCTCTTTATTTTCTTCCCACACCATTAATCTCTTCTGCTCCTAATACAAGGGAAAAGGAAACAACACACTTATTACCAATCTATGTTTAAAAACAACCATATGAGAAGGCAACAATTATGATAACTCACAACTTAAACTGCTGACAAGTAAACTTCTGATTTAGTTGGGGAATTCATTTTATCTTCATAATGATGTCTAAGAAGACAGCTGGACAATATGTTAATTAAGTGCAGTTCACCTGTCAATGGAAAGCAATGCACTGATATACCGATTGGCTTTTTTGAGTCAGCAGCCATCTGACTGGTTTGATGCAGCTTGACACAAATTACTCTCTGGAGCCAACCTCTTCACCTCAGAGTAGCATTAACACCTTACTTTTCAATTAATTGTTCAGTGTTCTCAAATCTGTGCCTACCTCTTGAGCTCCCTCAGGTAATATGGAATATGTTCCCTGATTTCTTAACACACATCCTATCATCCTGTCCCTTCTTATTGTTGGTGTTTTAATATTATATTTTCTTTTCTTCATTAATTCTGTGGAGACTCTCTTCATTTCTAATCTTATCAATCACTTAATTTTCAAAAACCATCTGAAATGCCACATCCCAGATGCTTCACTTCTCTTCTTTCCCAGTTTTTCCACAGTTCATGATTCACTACTGTACAATGCTGTGCTCCAAATGTACATTCTCAAAAATTTCTTAATCATATTGAGGCCTTTGCCTGATTACAGCAGATTTCTTTTGACCACAAATGCCCTATTTGCTTCTGCCAGTCTGCTTTTTATGTCCTCCTTGCTTTGTGTATCATGTGTTATTTTGCTTCCAAAGTAGCAAAATTCTTTAATGTCATCAGCTTCATGGTCAACAATTTTGATGTTAGGTTTCTCATAATTTTCATTTCTGATACTGCTCATTGCTTTAGACTTTCTTCAATTTACTCTCAGTTCATACTCTGAACTCATTGCCCTGTTCATTTCTTTCAGTAGGTCCTGTACTTGCTCTCTTTCAGTCAGGACAGCAGTGCCATCAGTGAATCTTACCACAGATACTGATACATATGGGCCATCCAGCATCACTACCAGCAATGCTTCTCATACCAGAATCATGCAAGTGGCCCAACCCAGTGAAGCTACAAGAGTCACATCAGAAGACAACAGATAGAATATCATGCAAGCTCACCAGGCTGGCAGGCAGCAGCATGGGCACCACAAGACATCACTAGCCTGCAGACCTGCCTGATTCCAAGAGTCACTTGGCCACAAATAGATTCAGCTACATGCTGGTATCACTTAGGTGTTTGTACTGGCACCATACCTCTCCAGGGCAGTCCTTCCCTTTGAATTCTCTGGGACATGTTGTGATCACAGCAGTGGTCCACCAATTAGAGCTCTCAGTAAGGAAAACATCAGAACCACTGACATCGTGCTACAGCCAGTCACTGCCACCAGTGGAGCTATCACTGATTTCCTCAAGCAGTGGCAAAAAGTGGCCTCCCACCAAAGGTTGCTAAAGGATTCTGGTATTGGCCATCACCACCATCTTACATTGTAACTGTTCTCCTACAAGTGAACTATGACACTGACTTTATCTGTTACTGGGGCCATATGCCCATTTATGAACTTTTGTAAATTCAGTGATCACCACACACCACTACAAACAGTTCTTGTAATTAATGTGTGCCAGGAAGGAGCTTTTGTTCCTGTACTTATTAATAAAATTGTTCTACACTGGTTATGTGGGCTGTGTTTTTAATATGCCTAAACCATTACAGGACACATCAGATACCCTTTCACTTGAGTTTGAATCTCATTCCTGAACCTTTCTTCTATTTCCATCATTTCTTCTTTGACAGCCTTTTTAATCCAAGACCTTTGCTTTTCATCTTCCAGTCTTATTGTTTCTCTTTGTTCTTGCACATACTGTGTATTACCCGTTTATCTTTATATCTTATTCCTATTTTTCCTCATGATTTTGAATATCTTACACCATTTTACACTGTTAAATGCTTTTTTTGGGCTGACAAAGCCTATGAATGTGACTTGATTTTTCCTAAGTCTTGTTTCCATTTCAAGAACAATGTCAGAATGGTCTCTCTGATGTCTCTGCATTACTAAAGCCAATCTGATCATCATCTAACAGATTCTCAATTTTATTTTCCATTTTTTCTGTTATTACTTTTTTAAGCAACTTGCATACATGAACTTACTGTGCAATAGTTCATGCATGTATCTACCCTTGCTGTCTTTTGGAATTGTGTGGATGATATTTTGAAGGTCTGGTGATATGTCTTCAGTTTCATAGATTCTACACACCAATGTGAATAGTCATTTGGGTGCCACTTCTTCCAATGATTTTAGAAATTCCGAAGGAATGTTATCTTTCCTTTTTATGATATTTGACCTCAATTCTTCCAAAGCTCTGTTAAATTCTCTGTAAATTCTAAAACTGGATTCCCAATGTTTCCAGTATCAACTCCCATTTCTTCTTCTATCACTGCAGTGATCCTATACATCTTTCATATTGACTTCCATTTATTCTTCTAACACTTCGTGAGGCCAGTTCTCTGCTCCATGGGGGCTCTTGATGTACTCTTTCCACCTATCCACTCTGTCCTCTGCATTCAGAAGTGCACTTCTCATTGCATCTCTTACTGTTGCCACCCTTGCCTTTAATTTCACCAAAGGTTGTTTTGATTTTTTAATGGTAAATTGGTTCATCAAACGACTATTTATTTTTCAGTTTCTTTACATCTTTCTTGGAGCCAATTTGGCAATTGATTTCCTGCATCTTCTATTTATTTCTTACCCACATGACTTACATTGCTCTGTTCCTGTATTGCCTGAACCTTTCTGTACTTCCCTATTTTGTTTATCAGTTGATGTATTTCTTCTGTAACTCCAGGTTTCTTCTCAGGTACTTTCCTTGCACTATGTTTGTCTGTCTGTATTCTGTGACTGCTGTTTTCAGATAGGTCCATTCCTCTTGAAATGAACTGCCTACTTTGGTATTCATTATTACAATATCCACAGCCTTGGAACACTTCCAATGCATCTCATAGTACTTCATCAATCCCTCCTTTTTTTTGCATTGATTCTTCTGGATGTGTGTCTTAAACTTCAGTCTACTCTTTTTCATTACTAAACTATGATATAAGTCCATATTTGCTCCATGGTATGCCTTACAATCTGATATGTAGCTTCAGAATATCTGTCATACCACAGTACTGCATAAAATGTAACTTGTAAAAATGAGGCTGAGTGTCTCCAGATTGTAAAACAGCAGTACACACAGACAGAAAACACATACACAACTAAATACACAGAATTTGTAATAAATCTTTCCATTCCTACTGCTACCATGGCAGTACAACATTTCTCTTAATTCTACAGCTTTCCTTACTTGGGTGTGAAATCATGGATTGCGTAAGACAAGAATTGGCTTGATTTTCTAAACAAACAAATTTTGTAATTTTTTCATAACTGCTCATTGGATTTTAGAAAGTGAAATGCAGTTAAATTTGTTGCTCTGATCTTTGGTACTAGCAGTAGAGATACCAAGTTCCATTTGAAAGATCAAAGTTGATACCTATGCCTCTGCAATTAATAGAACTATGAGAAGAGGCTGTATGCCATTTAGTGAGGAGTTTCTTATAATTCATCTGAACCAAAAATAGAATCTTCATGTCTTAAATAGTTCCATAAATATTTAAAGTGAACAGCATAGCTGAATCACAAATTATACCAACCAGATCAATAATTTCTTATTCTGATCTTCTTCCAAATTTGATACCTTAATATTTTGAGCAGAAGATACCATGATTACAACTTTTTGTATATCTTTTACTTTTATGCTGTAAAAATACCCAGCGATCACTGAAAATTTCTTACTAGGAAGAGAGAGATGGGAGAGAGGAGAGGAGAAAGTTGGAGGTGAAAGCTCCCTTTTCTGTATTCTGTTTTTACTTTTATGTGAACTGCACCCTTCTACCTCTTCTTCCACTTGATGCTGCTGACAATATCAGACATTCTTCAGATTGGAAAAAATAAGTGTGCTCACCTTATCAATATCACTGACTTCAAAAGGGAACTGATTTACTTGGACACTTAGAAATGACAACTTTTTTCAGTATTTTTATACCCATTTGCAAGATCACTTGTAATAAGTTTGTTTCCTGAGATTACATATTATAATGAAAATACGTTGTCTTCTATGATTACAAATTATATTACTGCAATTTGGAAAACCATATATTTACCTACAATACTACATAACAAAGGTTATCATTCATTGAAGGAAAAAATCAGGAAAATATTTCATAATATTTACCTTATTGTATATGTAAGTTTCTGGAACCTCAGGCCCTAGAGTTTGAAGAATGTAGTATGAATGATTTTTACTGAATATTGCGTTATGATATCGAGAACTGAGATTACATGTGAGACACTGCACAGAATAATAAGGGAAATTTGGCTTGTCTGATACACTGTGCAAGTGAAGTACTGCTGAATTTCCAGGTAAAGTTGCCAAGAAATATCTGAAACATACCAAAATATTATAAACAAATAATAATATCATAATTAAAACTGGATGATTCTTAACTAGCAACTAAAGAAGAAATGTGGGAGACATATTCAGATAGGTAGTACATATAGATCAATCCATAAGCTAAAATACGTGTGTGTGTGTGTGTGTGTGTGTGTGTGTGTGTGTGTGTGTGAGAGAGAGAGAGAGAAAGAGAGAGAGAGAGAGAGAGAGAGAGAGAGAGAGAGAGAGAAGGAAGGACACAAAATGCCATCAGATGACCACAGGAAAATATTCCATAAATTTGCTATATATCTTCACAAAAACTGGATGCTATGTAGATGTGTGTGTTGAACAATCCAAAATATAAATCAGCCTTTCACTGCAAAAATGATAATGTGAATTGATAATGTGATTATAATAGCAAAAGCAAGCAATGTTAGTTGAACAAGAAAAATTAAGAATGAAATCAACACTTGTCTCTAATTTCACACAATTATTACCATACACAGCACCATAAAGATACAGTACCTGTATGATGGGTCAAGAGAAAATGAAAGTAGAAATGAATAAGAATCTTGTGGTACAAATGGCAGACAACTTCAAATAAAAAAATGGAAACTCTGGGTTGGAATATCAACAACATAGGAAAAGATAGATTGCTGCTTACCATAAAGACACGTTAAGTTACAGATAGGCACAATTAAAAGACACTTATACATAAGCTTTTGGCCACAGCCTTTGTCAAAAAAAGAAAGTGAAACATACTTCATTTACTGACATAGTTTGAATAAATGATGCACCTGCAACTTAATTTGCCTTCTTTATGGTAAGTGGCAGTGTATCTTTTCCTGCATTGTTGAGATGTTACAAAACTTTGCACGGCTTGTTAACAAGATACCAATCAGAGCTGTGTAAAATTTTGTATAATGTTCCAAGAGCTCCATACCAAACAAACAAAAAAAAATTAACAGTTTGCTTGTTGAACACAAGTGTTCCAAATTAAATTTGGTACAGCAGAAGCAAAATTTAAACCAATAGCAACAGGATGCAATAACACTAGCAGCACATTAGTTCTCACTAATATTATAGGAAATAATGGCAACAGAAACTCCAGCAATACTGTAGAAGCAGTACTACTGACCATATATGAACAATAAATTGAAGCAGTTAAACAATGGAAAGTCCAGGATGGAATAAAAACACTCTGGACATGATAGATTGTTACTCACCACACTGAGGAGGCACTGAGATGCAAAGAGACAGAATGAAGAAGACTGCTAAAATATATAACTATTCAGACAAAGTCTTTCTTCTGAACAGCAGAAAGACAATGTCCAAAAGTTTATATATTTTAGCAGTCTTTTTTCGACGTGCTTGTCTGCGACTCGTTACTCCTCTGCATAGTGAGTAGCAACAATATATCATTTCCATACTGTTGTTAAACCAAAGTACTTGGTAGTTACAGCAAGGATAACATCACCTGAAAGTGCAGTCAATCAAGAAGATTAATAGAAATAACAAAACAATAATTCAGACTCGAAGATGATCTACATGAACTATCTCTGCTTTATTTAGACAGTTCAAGAGAATCACTGAAATGCCCAAAAAACTCCAGAGGGATATGATACAAGAAAAGCAGTGCATTTTGTGAAAGGCCTTACTCTCAAAATTCTTCTAGGCCACATCCCATTATGGCCCAAGAAAGATATTAATATTACTTCCTCGAACATTCATCTTGCATAATGCTTATTGTGATAAAATTAGATCAACCAGGTTCAAACAGTTGGATTGTGACAATCTAATTTCCTATGTATCATCTGTGAATGGAACAAAAAAGAGAGAAGAGGGAAATTGTAGACATACACTATGTGCCTTTGACCACATATTTTAGTGGCCTGCAAAGATGAAAATAATTTAAATGTTAATGTAGGTAATTTTTATAATCAGACTGTCTCATTCAGGAGCCAGGAGCCACCAAGGTCAGAGTAATTTAGTTGCCTCAGTCTGTTTGGGATATTTGTAAATTGCAGTGGTATGAGTATTTACAGTCATAATGTTGAGGAATGAGCATATGTACTAAGTTCTTACAAGTGAACATGTAATTGCAGTACTCAGACAGATATATGTTTAAGGCACAAAGATGAGGAATGATTAACAATTGGTAGTGGATGGGGGACACAAGGCATTATTTATCTGCAACTGAAGATGAGAACCCAAGGCTCGAAATGCATCATGCATTGAAATAAAATCATGATAATGACTGTTGGTGGTTGTTTTTTATCTTAATTATTTATTGTACCACTTATTAAGTTTTTTTCTGTTCCATATGTGGATGGTATAAAGATGAATTACAGCTGCTTTATGAGCTATTATTAGTTTAATTTTATCTTCACCGTGTTGTGCGAGTAAAAAGATTGATTAATCAAGTGTGATCAGCCAAGAACCTTTTTGTAGGCACTGACTATCTTTGCTAATTATTGTCTGATTTCTGTTATGTTGGCTTCATGTATTCTGCCTGTGATAAAATAAAATGGTTCTACTACATTTGAAATTAGTGTACATCTTGTATGTAGTTGATTATCTCTCTACATAACTGGTGACTTGAAGAAGAACTAGTTTTATAGTAGACAGGTTATTTTCTGCAGTTTGCACCATTATGATTTCATCATAGAGGATGGAGTAACCTGTTGTGCACTCACAGTAATGAATTCCAGCATCTCTACCAGGAAATCAAGATTTTGGGGCCCTCCTCACCTGCATAATGACCAAGGGATGTAGTGACATGCGCCAGTATGATGTTGGGCAATATGCTGCTGACCACGCTGAGTGGTCACATTACCATTACCATACCTTTTATGTAAGAATGTATTTCATGCATCCCGACAATGACAGGATGGGACATGAAGCCTAATGTGGCAGTTCTGTTACTTTCATCTGTGTTGCAATCACAGTCTGGAGCAACAGATTTTCTGCTACCTCAGTTGCTGCGAACATATCTCCAACATCCAATACCCCCAAGCTCCACACTGTTCACACCCATGTCCTGCTATGTTCTGATTTCATGTCAGCCCTCCTATAACCTCCAAACACGACCTTTTCTGATTTTGCAGTATGGGGATCTCACTTTTGATATACATGGGCATGCTGAAAGATAATCCCTCCAATTTTTTTGCGCAAAATTTCATTATGATTGTTAAATAAAAAAATTACTAAAATTCTACATCTTTCTTCTTTCTGTCTAAATATCTGCAGTCCTCTGCTGCTGGAAAGCTCCGAATTGTAGTGCGTAACATGATGGTATGTAACATAACTATATTGGTGCAAGAGAGACAGCATGCTACAACCAAGTTTTGAATTCAAGGAGTTAATTTATGCATAGAACACCCTAACCTTCAGCATGACAATGCCTGAGCACATACAAGTGCTGCAACATTTGCAACAATCCAATGCTATGGATTCACTGTCATCAATCATCATTCACACAGTCCCGACTTGACCCTGTCCAATTTTCATCTATTTCCGAAACTTAAAGAATACCTTTGAGAAATTAACTTTGATAGTAATAAAGCAGATTTCCAAAACTTAAAGAATACCTTTGAGAAATTAACTTCGATAGTAATGAAGCAGTGTAAGCAGTGGTAAGGCTGTAGCTCTGTCACAGAAGGCAGACATTTTACAGTGGAGATATTAATAAATTGGTCTCTTGTTGGGAAAATGTCTTCATTGCCAGGGTGATTACATTGAAAAATAAATATGTAGATATTATCCCGCATACACAATTCAGAAAAGCTGGCGTTGGTGGTGAGGACCCAGATGTCACAAGCTGTGAAGCAGTCATTGAAATGATGAACATTGTCTTGGGCTTCATGCTCAGCAACAAGGTGGTTCAGCTGTTCCTTAGCCACACTTCGTTGGTGGCCATTCATGTGGACAGACAGCTTGTTCATTGTCATGCTGATGTACAATGTTGCACAGTGGTTACAGCTTAGCTTGTAGGTCACATGGTTGATTTCACAGGTAACCCTGCCTTTGATGGGACAGATGATGGTTGTGGCTAGACTGGAGTAGGTTGTGGTGGAAGGATGTATTGGAAAGGCTTGCATCTAGGTCTATTACAGGGATACAAGCCTTGCGGCAAGGGATTGGGAGCAGGGTGTGTAGGAATGGATGAGGATGTTGTGTAGGTTTGGTGGGTGGTGGAATACTGCTGTGGGAAGGATGTGGTGGACAGTGGTTAGGTAGGAAATTCCTCATTTCAGGGCACGAATATGATTCAGTTGCTCCAGTCCTGTGTGGTACTGAGTCACTAAGGAATGCTCCTTTGTGGCCAGATGGTGGGAATTTTGGGAGGTGGTGGGTGGCTGGAGAGATAATGCGTGGAGATATGTTTTTGTACAAGATTGGGAGGGTAAATACAGTCTGTGAAGGCCTCAAAATATACTGATGGTCTCACTGAGGCCTTCACAGACATAGCTGTAAATCCATTCACATGGTCTACAAGCTAAGCTGCAACAACTGTGCTATATTCTACATGGGCATGACAACCAACAAGCTGTCATTCCGCATTAATGGCCGTTGACAAATTGTGGCCAAGAAACAGCTGGGCCACCCTGTTGCTGAGCATGCCACCCAGCACTATGTCCTTCATTTCAATGAGTGCTCCACAGCCTGTGACATCTGGATCCTTCCCAACAACACCAGATTTTCTGAATTGTGCAGGTGGGACCTCTCCCTGAAATATATCCTTTCCCATAACCCTCCTGATCCTAACCTCCATTAGTTATTGTTCTTACCCATCTAGCCCCTTCACATGTTCCCATTCCAGCACTGCACAGCTCTCTATTTCACCAATGCACCCTCAGCCTTTTTACTTCTTTCTTTTTCACAACTCACACATTTACTCACAGAAAATTTTTTTTCATGACTTGACTGAGAAGGGAATTACAAAATATGTCAGGGAAGGGAGAAAATACTTTCATGACAGTGTGCGACATGCCTAGCATGGTAAAGATCATGATTGTCTTGGTGTAAATGGAGAGCTGGAAATTGACTGTAAGTAGCCTGTGTGTTCACTCAGGGCACTGACTACCTTCATTCCTAATTTCTTCCAAATCCATCTAGACATTTCAGTGTGAAGGAGTAACAAACATACTAAGTTGATGAAGAAAGAAAATAACCAATTTCTAGTTTAGTGAAATGTTAATTTTATAATATTTGCACATGCAACAATCTCATTGCTCTCATATGTGTGTTTGTTAACAAGGACTATGCTTGTGTATCACAATCAACTCCAGCTTCACTAAAAGCCTACAACATTCTGCATGTAAAGGCATGATGTGTCTCTGTTGTACAGCACTTAAATGAAATTGTCATGAGACTTCAGGAGCCTCAGAAGCTGTAAGATATGTGTGATGCTTGGTGGATAAAATGCAATGGGCTTTTGTGGATGTATGGATTAAACACTTTGAGGGTCATATAAGCATTGTATTCATTACATTGAATCCTATTATGCAGGACATATTAAATAATAAAAGCATATAATACAGAGTATATAGCTTTTCTTAAGGATAAATATTGTTCCACATTGTTGTTGTTGTCTTCAGTCCTGAGACTGGTTTGATGCAGCTCTCCATGCTACTCTATCCTGTGCAAGCTTCTTCATCTCCAAGTACTCAACAACTTGTGCCACATACTTTCAAAAGTAGCCTATGTGTTAATTCTAGGTATAAGCTAATTCTGTTCCAGATTTCTTTGAACTCCATCCAGCAGTTTCAGTGTGAGGATTAACAGACATACTCACACACAGGCTTTCACATTTATAATATATATGGGGACTACAGTTAAATGATGTCCTATAAATATTCTAAGGCATCCCACTTGATATACCCATGACTGTAATGATGTCCTCAAACAATTTATTACTCTAACAGAAATTTGAGAATGAAAAGAAATACAAATGATTCAGTTGGAGTTGATTGATATATGATGCACAGACACATATATAGAGCATCTGCAAATAACATGGTAACTGAAATACCACAGCTCTGTAAATCATTGGTGTTGTGATGCAGAATATTTGCCAACTGGTTGACTGAGTTTGTAGCTTGTCATAGTCTGACAGCAGCCATTCATGAGGGTAGCCAGCTGGTTTCCTTTGACATCCATATAGAACTGTGGACAATAATTATAGCACAGCTTGTATATGATATAGCTGCTTAAAAGAATGGCTCAACTCTAACAGGAGAGGGAGTGCCTGTGACTGGACTGTTGTAAGAGGTGGTGAGTCGATGTATGAGACTGGTCATGAACAAGCATTTTTCACAGAGGAATGACTTATCAGGTTCAGATCTGAAAGAAGAGATGCCAGAGGCATGGGCTAAGATAATGCATAGGTTTGTTGGTCAATGAAATTCTATTTTGGATGCTGAAGGTAGGATTGGGGTAAGGGATCCCTTATCTCAAGGCATGATGAGAGGTTTAGTTTCTCAAGCCCTAGATGATACTGAGAGATAAATAGAGTGTTGGGTTGTGAATCATTCAAGATAGATATGGGTATGTTGGTGTCACATAATAAAACAGTACAGCAAACATGTTTCCAAACTAGTTGGATAGGGTATTGTGTGTCTGAAAAGCTCTGGTGAAGTTATTTGCGTTTTTGGACAACTGCTTCTTTCTACTTCATATGGGGCCAAGGATCTAAAGAAGGTTCTTTTTAACATGAAATGCATAACAGTTTTCAATATGGAGGTAATTATCTGGGTTACACTGCTACCAGTAACTTTCTATTTATTTTATGTTGAATTTAACAGTTTGCCGTGTGTTTTGAACATCATTTCCTCATCCTTAGGAATGTTTATGCACAGAATAAATGGCATTTAACAATAAAATTTTTAATCTAAAGGTAACAAAGACATTATGTAGCTTAAATTACATGCCATGCACCATTCTGCTGTTGTAATCACAACCCCTCCCCCCTTCCCCCACCCTGGCAGATTAATTCATTACATTGTTTTGTAAAATAAGATTTATTCTGTATGCCAATATGCATGAGGATGCTCAAAACATACAAAAATTTGTGAAATTAGACATAAAATAAAGTGACTGGCCATACTGTAACACAAATAATTATTTTACATGGTCATGGTTCTTACACATTGGTGTTATTAAAATGCAGGCATTGTTGAAGATTGTTGCATTTGTTATGTACAGAGGATTTCATGGAGTTATCATAGAGGTGGATATCAAGATCTAGGAAGATAGCTCAATGAGTTAAGAAGGACTGGGTAAATCATATTTTGGACTACACATTAAGGTTCTGTAGCAAAGAGAAGATGCTATATTGTCATATGTCCAGATTGTGATGATATCATCAAGGATTCTGAATCAATAGACAGGAGGATTCCTTACAGATGCTCAAAAACATGCTGCTGTCAGATCGTATCATTTGAATGCTCACAGCTATCATGTGGATTTCTTGTGGGGTTGGTGTTTTGTGAGCCATGTGAGGAAATTGTCTTAAGGGGGCTCATAAACATGCTGGTTGGTGTAAGATGGTATCATTTGAATGCCCATAGCTGTTCTCTGCATTTGGAGTTTTGTGAAATGTGTGAGGAAACTACAGAAGGAAGTGAACTAATGAATGTTCCTGAAGGAATGTGTTACAGAACAACTTAAGTTAGAGCAGCCAAATCACCAAACTCAATGGAAGATATGCATCAATTACACTCAGTTACATTAAAAATGAAATAGGGTAAGCAAACTCCTCAGTGTAGATCATTCTCACGCAGGCAGAATCAACAATGTAACCCTGTCACAATGTCTGTGTTATTGACATGGAGAACACCACACACAGACATGACAAATGTCCATTTCATAAAGCTGTCTGCCACAACAACAGCAAAAAGGAGTACATCACTAAAGAATGTTAACTGGGGAAGATGGCTTCAGCAATTCAAGGAACAGAGCAAGCTACTGTATTGTCACAACCAACAGAGCAGGTTAATACGTCATAATAATTTAGCAGAAACAATGAAAACAAAGTAATTAATCCACTACATAAATGAATGTTTAAAATTCATCAATCAAACATTTGCTAGTTAGTAGCTCAATTGTTAAGTGCCAGACTAGAAATTCAAAGGTCTTAGGTTTGATGACAGTTAGTCCACAATTTTTTTCTGTCACATATCAATTCTTTCAACTCTGGGAATGATTTTTGTAAGTAAAAAATGCAAAGTTACATTATGATACAGAGCTTATGTTAAACTGTGAATTTCCCTACATGTGGATTAGTAAGTCAGTTTGAAAGTCAGAGGAAGGCAAGGGCATACCAACTCTTAATAGGAACAAGTCTAGTAAATGAGTACTGTCTTCAAACTAATATGTGGATCTGTCCCAGCTTTAACTTTATCTGCTCTTCAGGTTCAATGCATTAGATTTTTCTCCACTACAATCAGGAAGACAGTACATCAACAAGCTGTGCTTGGGTGAAAGAGTACTTCAACAATCCTAGACTGACAGCAGATAACAGAATCCATGATAGGAATTATTTTTGTTGATTTATTTTCTGCTCCTAACAAAATTTATTCATTGATCACTGCATAACTTTGTTTTGCTGCAACTCAAAAGGAGCAACTGGAGTAATTAGTTGTTCATTATGAGAGTGTTTTAAGTGATGTAGCAGGCAAGTTAGTAGGACCTCTAATCATGGTACACTTTCAACCTGAAGCTACACCAATTTTTTCACATACCTGTAAAATACCTTTAGGGCTTTGAGAAAAATATGCAAAGAAAACTGAAGAAAAACTAGCATTGGGATTCTGTGTTCCCCATTATTGTCAAGAAACATGGGAAATTACGTATTACTGGTGACTACATGTTGACTTAAAATCCTCATATGCCTATACACATGTGCTAACATTGAATACATCAAAACACTAAATAGTCGCTGTAAAGATGACACATTGCAGGCAGGTATGATGAAAAGCCAGTTCACATTTAGCTTTCAGCCGAAGCGTTCTTCAGAAAAGGAAACCAACACACATTCACACAAGTAAGCACACCTAATGCACACATGACCAGCATCACCAGCAGTTCGATCCGAGCTGCTGGTCATGTGTACATGAGGTGTGCTTGCTTGTGTGAATGTGTGTGGGTTTCCTTTTCTGAAGAAGGCTTTGGCTAAAAGCTAAATGTGAACTGTCTTTTTGTTGTGCCTGTTTGCAACTCAATGTGTCCTCTTTGTGGCGAATAGCAATCTACCTTTTCCTTACATTATTGATATTCCAACCTGTAGTTCCCATTATTCAACAAATTGAATAATTCTTTATAAAAACCAGTTTGACCAAAGCAGTATGCATCCTATCCAGTCATTCCCAGTGTATTTCTTATTTCTTTTTAGGGTCAATTCATCCAAAAGATGGAACTGCTGAAAAAATATAGTTACAATTGAAACAGTTACTAGAAAAATGTAACATTGCAGCCTGCACATAGTAAAGTGTATGAAAGAAAATTCATCTAATGTCTTCCATCAAAACATCAGAAACTTTATGGATCAAAAGAGATAAACTTCCTACATCCACACAGGGAAATGAACAAATAGATGAAATGTAAGCAGATTTATTGTGCATATCAGATCATCACATGGAAATCACTAGAGGTGGACTGACCATTCATGATGAAAACAAGGTAATATCATACTACTGTAGAATGAGTAAGATCTAAGGAAAACTGACTATGCAGATATATATATATATATATATATATATATTCTTCAGGTTAATGCGTATTGCATTAAACACCTCTCTGAATGTTGTGCCACAATAGTGGGTCAAGAAAAAGAGGAGCTGATAGCTTACAGACCACCCACATGAACAAAATTAAGTTTCACACTGTTGTGAGAGTGCCACGACATTTAACAGTGCCACCACGACAGTACGCACAAACGGCGATAGAGGTGCTCCGCAAATCGGCTGAGCATGGGAGTGCCACCTAGCTACGAACGGCGCCGGTCGCATGTCACAGCATGGCAGTCGAATACGAGAGACTGAGTTGTAATCATGTGATCAGCTATTGTTTTTAGAGAGAGTGTGAATATCCACGCAATTATTGTGATTAAAGGTTATAACACTTTTTGGCGACGAGGTCGGGATATTTTCACTGCGTTGTGGATTTGCGTGTTCGTGAAGGGGCAGACATGGAACAGCTTATGTACGCGCTCATTGAACAACAAACACAGCTGATGGCTACTATTCAGGCTCAACAAACACAGCTGACGGCAGCGATTCAGGCGTTGTCGACGTGGCTTACTCATCGTCTGTCTTCCTCTTCTCCGCCTCCATTCCCTCCTTACGACGAGGCCGCTGAAGACTGGGAGGATTATGAGAAGCGTTTGCGGCAACACTTCTTGGCTTTCGGTGTTGTAGATGCTCCTATGTGTAAGTCGTTATTTCTATCTTGGATTTCCCCTCGAGTCTATCAGCTGCTATCTCAGTTAGCCCCTCTGCGGGAACCTGCCTCCCTGTCCTTCCAAGAAATGTGCGACTTATTGTCTGCCTATTATCGAAAAAACACCCACGTCATTGCCGCCCGCGTGGCGTTCTACCGGTGTCGTAAACAGCCCCATCAATCTTACCGGGCTTGGGCGGCTGAACTACACGGTCTGAGTAGGAAATGTTAGTTTGTCACGGACACACATCACGAGTCTGATGCTGACTCAATGGTTAGGGATGCTATTCTATGGCTTGCTCCTGATAAAGAAGTTTGGCAACGTGCCCTCCAACTGCCAAACCCGTCGTTGTCCGAAGTTCTAAGCATTGCTCAATCCTTTTGAAGTGTCTCACGCTGCTGGCACGCAAATCGATGCGTGGTGTGATGTAGGCGCTGTACAGTCAACTCTCGACACGGGCAATTTGCCTGTTTCACAGGAGAACGACGATGTGGCGGCGGTTCACTCGTGTCAACAACGTCGCGTTCTGCCGCAACGCTCGCAGCGAAACCAGCAACCACAGAAGCCGGTTCGTTCCGCACTTCCTTCTTGCCCCCGTTGTTTCGTACAGCACGACAGGGCAGTGTGTCCAAAACGTTGGGCCACGTGTAATTCATGTAGGAAAAAAGGCCACATTGCTTCTGTGTGTCAGTCCCATAAAATTCCTGTCGACGAGGACGAGGCGTCGGACATGGATGTTCTCTGTGTGCTTTCTCAAACAAATAAGTTGTTTGTTACTGTTCGTGTTCTGAATAAAGACATCCGCATGCAAGTGGACACTGGCTCTGCAGCAACTCTCATTAATTCTCGCACGTATTTGGCGTTGGGCTCCCATCCTTTGTCTCCAGTTACGCGAAATCTGAGGACTTATAATAAACAGAAAATTCCTATCATGGGCCAGTTTGATGCTTCCACTGCCTACAAGTCTGTTGTTCGGCCCCTCACGTTTTATGTGGTGGATCATGCGGGTCAACGCTCAGAGCCTCATTGACACTTTTCCTCTTCCCCGTCCTGCGGAGTTGTTTACCAAGCTCGCTGGGGGCCAGTTCTTTTCCAAACTTGACTTATCGGAGGCATACCATCAGTTGACGTTGGACGCTACTTCCAAGGAATTTCTCGTTATCAACACTCCTTGTGGGTTGTATCAGTACCAGCGATTACCATTTGGCGTCGCTAGCGCACCGGCCATTTTTCAGCGGTTTTTGGAACAGCTCACGGCTTCCGTTCCCGGCTGCATAAACTATCTGGATGACATTGTTGTCACGGGAGCCTCCACTGAGGAGCACCTTCGTAATTTACGTTCACTGTTTCGGGTTTTGCATTCGGCTGGGTTGAGGTGCAATCTGGACAAGTCACAGTTCTTCCAACCCTCCATTGAGTATCTTGGTTTCCACTTGTCCCGTGAGGGTATACGCCCTCTCCGTCAGCACGTTGCGGCCATTAACACTCCACCCCGGCCGTCTACGGTCAAAGAACTTCAGGCGTTTCTAGGCAAGATTGCTTATTATCACAAATTCATTCCATCCGCAGCGGCGGTAGCTTATCCTCTGCATCAGCTGTTACGTAAAAACGTCCCCTTCTGTTGGTCCGACGGGTGTGAGCAGGCTTTTGTCCGCCTGAAGGCTCATTTGCAGTCGGCGCCTTGTCTTGCCACATTCCGTCCGGGTCAGCACTTGGTTCTGGCGACTGATGCGTCACAGTATGGCCTAGGGGCTGTTCTCGCCCATCGGTATGAGGATGGGTCAGAACGACCCATCGCCTATGCTTCCAAGACCCTCAACGAAGCGCAACGGCGTTACTCTCAAATCGAAAAGTTCAGCGTTTTTTTGTATGGTTCTAAGTTTCACCTCATCGCCGACCACAAACCGCTGGTCTCTCTGTTCAGCCCATCGGCGTCACTTCCGGATAAGGCAGCTCACCGCCTGCAACGTTGGGCCTTATACTTGTCTCGTTTTCAGTATGAGATTCACTATCGCCCCACGGACCAGTACGCCAACGCTGATGCATTGTCGCGATTGCCGATGGGCCCCGACCCTGTTTTCGATCGTGATGAACTCCTCTGTTTCCACATTCATGAGGAAGAACGTCATGCGGTCGAGGGCTTTCCACTTACAGGTTTGCAGGTCACGTCGGCTACTGCGCGGGACCCAGTCCTGCGTCGGGTGATCGGTTTTGTTCAACGAGTTTGGCCGGACAGGACCAAGGGCCAGGCATCGGATCCCCTTCGCAACTACCACGCCTTGCGCCTTCGTCTGTCTGTTCGTGATGGTGTTGTTCTTCTAGCCACGGATTGTGCATCTCCACAGGTCATGGTGCCAGCCTCTCTTCGCAAAGATGTTCTCAAACTGTTGCACGAAGGCCATTGGGGTATTTCTCGAACTAAGTCCCTGGCCCGCCGGCACGTTTATTGGCCCGGTATTGATTCGGACATCGCCCATATGGTTGCTGCGTGTGGCCAGTGTGCTCAACAACTGGCAGCACCTCGTACAATGCCCTCTCCATGGCCTGATCCAGCTCAGCCATGGGAACGGGTGCACGTTGACTTTGCTGGCCCCTTCCTCGATACTTATTGGCTACTGTTGATTGACGCCTTCTCGAAGTTTCCGTTTGTTGTTAGATGTCCGTCACCCACCACTGCGGCGACGACGCTGGCTTTGTCCAAAATCTTTGCGCTAGAAGGTCTTCCATCCACGATCGTCACGGACAATGGCCCTCAGTTCTCTTCGCAGGCCTTCCGTGATTTTTGTACTGGACAAGGGATTCATCATGTTACCGCACCTCCCTTCCATCCGCAATCGAATGGGGAGGTCGAGCGCCTTGTCCGCACTTTCAAATGCCAGATGAAAAAATTCCTTAGTGATTTTTCCACAGATGACGCCCTGCTGCAATTTCTGAGTTTTTATCGCTTCGCGCCTCTGGGTGATCGCAGCCCTGCTGAACTCTTGCATGACCGCCAACCGCGCAGTCTACTGCACCTGCTTCACCCTGTCAGGCCTTGTACAGTGTCCTCTAGTGCGGGAAAATACTTGGTGGGTGCCGACGTGTGGGCACGAGGGTATGGATCTCGCCCTAAATGGATTCCAGGGGTGGTCAAGGCACTTCGCGGCCGCCGGCTTTGTGAAATCCGTACGGGCGATGGCACAGTTGTTCGCCATTACGACCAGATGCGCCCACGAGTGGTGGCCATGCCGGTGCCACCGCCCCATCCTTCACCTACACCAGCCTGAGAAGCCAGTCCTTCGCTGCTGCTGATCTACCGTACGTGTTGATGCAGCCGACGTCGCTGCCGCTTCCGAGTATGCCGGAACCGGCCCCAGTCGCGACGCCGCCTTCTCCGGGACCCATCTCACTGGAGCACACTCCCAGGTCCATGACACCTATGGATGCTGCTCCGGAGTTTTCACCCATCGTCTCATCCAGGAGGCACGTTCCACGCACGAGCTTTCGTCCTGGACATTTTCGACCATACTCTCGTGTCTCTGCGCGGGATCTCCTCGGGGTCTCACAAGAGGCCATGGATGTCTCCGCGCTGTCCATGTCTCCAAGGAAGTGAGTGTTTTTTTTTTTCAAGGGGGGAAAAGTGTTGTGATAGTGCCATGACATTTAACAGTACCACCACGACAGTACGCACAAACGGCGATAGAGGTGCTCCGCTAATCGGCTGAGCACGGGAGTGCCACCTAGCTACAAACGGCGCCGGCCGCATGTCACGGCACGGCAGTCGAATACGAGAGACTGAGTTGTAATCATGCGATCAGCTATTGTTTCTAAGAGAGAGTGTGAATATCCACGAAATTATTGTGATTAAAGGTTATAACACATACAGCAGCTGAAAATAGTTTTAACAAGATTGTGAAGACTTAACTGTGGAATGAATGAATGAGTCTGGGGTGCAGCAAACTTTTCCACTACTTGTCAATGTCATATTGAAACAGTTCTACAAGGACTTGTAATTGCACTGAATTTCTTCAATGACATATTGCTATTTGCAGAGGGGTTTGAAAACCTAATACTAATTCTTGATATGACATTTGAATGATTGTGATGACATGAGCTTTGCCTCAGTCACAAGAAATTTAGCTTCACCCTTTCTATAATGCAGTTTCTGGGTCACAAAATGGATTCCAATAACATACAAAAAACAGCTGAACATACTGAGGCAATATGTGTTAAAGCCAACTGCAGAGGAAGAATTACAACTACTCACAAGCAAAGCTACATGTTTCTCTCTCATTATTCCAGCCATATCAAGAAGAATCAGCCCACTGAGGGATTTACTACTTACGGCCACTTTTAGGTGTACAAAAATTGTGGAAGCTCCCTATTATGATGTCTTGAATACACTGGGTTCTCTACAATTTTTGATGCCATATGATTCTGCATTTCTGCTAGTGCTAACAATAGCCACAAGTGAAATAGGACTAGGTGCTGAGTTCTTACATTAAGAACGGCCATGAACACCTAATAGCCTGTCAGCCACATACTACCTGTTACTGAACGGCAATATCCTCTGATTGACATAAAGGCATGATAATTTTATGAGCTGCTGAAAAATTCTCCTGTTTGTATATGGATGCCATTTTATACTGACATTTTGTGTTGACTATAATTGCCTTAATTTACATAAGATTGGAGTTTAATCCTAACCTCATCCAAATCTACCACAAATAAATGCAAAACATATGTACTTATTTAAAAAAAGCAGATAAAGATTCACTTGATGCTGTCCTAAGAGACAGTCTCCACTCCTTCCAAACTGACTATGTTAGCATGGATGAGATGTGGTTCAAATTCAAAGAAATAGTATCAACAACAGTTGAGAGATATGTACCAAATACATATTAATAAGAGATGATAATCACCCCTGTGGTACACACAACAGGTCAGAACACTGTTGTGGAAGCAACGAAAGAATCACACCAAATTTAAAAGAACAAAATCTCTACGATTGGCAATGTTTTACTGAAGCTTGAAACCTAGTGAATGAATTTAATTGATAAAAGGAGAAAATATAGAAATGCAGCAAATATAGCAGGTGAAAGGGAACACAAATGCCTAAAAAATGAGACTGACAGGAACTGCAAAAATGGCTGGAGGAAAAAATGTTAGGATTTAGAAGCATGTATCACTAGGGGGAAGAATGACATTGCCTACAGGACAATTAAAGAGACCTTTGGGAATAAAACAAGCAACTGTATGAATATCAAGAGCTCAAATGGGAGACAAGTCCTAAGTAAAGTAGGGAAAGCAGAAGGCTGGAAGGAGTACATAGATGGTCGGTACAAGGGAGATGAACCTGAAAGCAACTTTACAGAAATGGAAGAGGATGTAGATGAAGATGAGATGGAAGATGTGATACTGTGAGAAGAATTTCATAGAGCACTGAAGACCTAAGTCGAACCAAGGCCCTGGGAGAAGGCAATATTCTGTGAGAAGTACTGATAGCTTTGGGAGAGCCAGCCATGACAAAACTTTTACATCTGGTGTTCAAGATGTACGAGCCAGGTGAAATTCCCCCAGACATCAAGAAGAATGTAGTAACTCGAATTCCAAAGAAAGCTGTGCTGACAGGTGTGAATATTACCAAACTAACGGTATAATAAGTTATGGTTGCAAAAAAATAAATACTAACACAAATGCTTTACAGAAGAATGGCAACAGTAGTAGAAGCCAATCTCGGGGAAGATCACTTTGGATTCCACGTAAATGTAGCAACACACAAGGAAATACTGACCCAACTACTTCTCTTATACATGGGTTTAGGAAAAGCAAAGCTATGTTTATGAGGTTTGCCAACATCATTGTAATTCTGTCAGAGTCAGCAAAGGACTTGGAAGAGCAGTTGAAAGGAATGGACAGTGTCTTCAAAGGTGGCTATAAGATGAAAATCAAGAAAAGTAAAACAAAGATAATGGACTGTGGTCGAACTACAAATGCAAATACAAACATTTTATTTCACTTTTGAGCTCATTTACATGCAACTGATGTTGTCAAAGTTAACACAATAATAATAATGATAATAATAATAATAATAATAATAATAACAATAATAATAATATAAACTTGGGTAAATGTCATTAACTATCAGAAAATAATCCAGGATACATACACTACATGTTTAAATAAATGCCAATAATAACAAAAAGAATTAAATCAGGTGATACTGAGGGAATATGGTTAGGAAATCAGGCACTTCAAGTAGTTGATGAACTTTGCTATTTGGGCAGCAAAGTAACTGATGATGGCTGAAGAAGAGAAATTTGTTTTAGGAAGTCATTGCTGAAAGAATTTGTGTGGAGGGAAAAGTATTTGTGTTGCATGGAAGTGAAACATGGATGATAAACAGTTTAGACAAGAAGGGAACAGACATCTTTAAAATATGATGCTACAGAAGAATGCTGAAGAGTAGATGGACAGATTATGTAACTAATTAGGAGGTGGAATTGGGGAAGAAAGAAATTTATAGAAAAACCCGAGTAGAAGACAGTATCAATTGATGGGACAGATGGAGGGCACTGTGTGGGGTAAAATTTGTAAAGGGAGACCAGGATATAAATACAGCAAGCAGAAAGATTTAGGTTGCAGAGACAAAGAAGCTTGTATAGGATAGAGTAGCATGGAGAGTTGCATCAGACCAATCTTCAGGCTGAAGACCACAGCAGCAGCAGCAACAACAACAACAAAAACAACAACAACAGTGGATGTCAAACTGAATCCACATTTTTAGATTTCCAGCACCATCCCTTGAATGGACTTCTAATCAAACTGCATGCCTACAGAATATCATCTCAGTTGTGCCACTGGATTCAAGTTTTCCTGTCAGGGCGCTCACAGTTACTAGTAACTGATGGAAAGGCATCATGTAAAACAGAAGAGATATTTGGCATTCCTAAGGCAAGTGTTATAGGTCCTCTGCTGTTCCTGATCTATATAAACGATTTAGGAGACAATCTGAGCAGTTCTCTCAGATTGTTTGCAGGTGATGCTGTCATTTACCATCCCGTAATGTCATCAGATGATCAGAAGGAATTGCAAATTGATTTAGACAAGATATCTGTATGGTGCAAAAAGTGACAGTTGATTTTAAATAATGAAAATTGTGAGGTCATCCTCATGGCACTAAAAGGAATCTGTTAAATTTTGGTTACACAATAAATCACACAAATCTACAGGCCACAATTTCAACTAAATACTTAAAATTACAAATAATTTAAACTGAAATGATCACATAGGTAATCTTGTGGGGAAACAGCAATTTGTTAGCAGAACACATGTGAGATGCAACAGGTCTACTGAAGAGACTGCCTACACTACATTTTTATGTCCTCTTCTGGAGCATTGCTGGGTAGTGTGGGATCCGCATCAGATAGGATGGATGGAGGCCATCAAAAAAGTTCAAAGAAGGGCAGCACATGTTCTATTATTGTGAAATAGGGGCGAATGATGATAGAGTATGCAAAATGGAAGCAAAGTTAGCAAAAGGGTACAACTGAGTAATGCATCTTACCAGTGTGTGACGGGCTTAGTCTGGGGAAGCAAGGTGCCAATGCAGTGTAAAAAAAAGTCATGTACCACACATAATTTAGACCCAGACTGACATGTTCTTCAGAGTCCTGGACAGTACAAGAAGAGAAGGAAATAGAATCCAAGTCAGTGAAATAGAATTTCTATACAGTATGTTAAGGACGGCAATGATGTACATAGATACCGAAAATATTAGGAATGAAACTGGAGTAGAAACTCTGAATGAGTGAACTGAGAATAACAGGTTCATATGGACTGGCCATGTTAAGAGAATGGAAGATCAAAGACTATCAAAACAAATCATGGAGATCATGTTTGAGGGAAAGAGAGCAAATGGAGACCTAGATAAAGATGGATTGTCTCAATAAAAATGAATTCAAGAAGAAGGAATCTGGACTGGAACAAAACAGGTATAGATGAAGAATGGCAGAAAGACAGAGGAAAGTGGAGTAGTAACATAAATGTCCCAACCCAGCTTGATGCTGGATGACTGAGAAACAAAGACAATAATGAGAGGGGTGAGTGCCACACATATAATATGCAAATTATGGTTCAAATGGCTCTGAGCACTATGGGACTTAACAGCTATGGTCATCAGTCCCCTAAAACTTAGAACTACTTAAAGCTAACTAACCTAAGGACATCACACAACACCCAGCCATCACGAGGCAGAGAAAATCCCTGACCCCACCAGGAATCGAACCCGGGAATCCGGGCATGGGAAGTGAGAATGCTACCGCACAACAACGAGATGCTGGCTGCAAATTATGGTGGCAATCATTGAAACAAAGACAGTTTTCATTGTGGCAGGAACTCCTCATCAAATTTCCATCACTAATTTCTCCTCCAAATGCCAAAATATTTTGTTGGCACACAACTACATAGGAAAAAACAATCATCGTCAAAAAATACGAGAAATCAGAGCTCATGCAGAAAGTTTAAGTGTTTGTTTCTCCTGTATACTGTTCGAGAGTGGAATGGTACAGAAATAGCTTGAAGGTAATCAACGAACACTGTGCTGGGCACTTAACTGTGGATTGCAGAGTAATCATGTAGATGTAGATAAAGATGTAGGTAAAACTGTCTTGCACAAATTCTACATCTAGAGAAATCATTACCCATCTTATGCCATAGCTGTATGTCAAATTATGCAGATTATCCTTGCCATAACTAGCTATTTCTTGTCTAGTTGTGATGCCATGTTTCCACAGGAATCTACTGGTCTTTTGAGATGTCGGACCACCATAAAGAAGATAAATGATTCTTAGCATATCTTCCTCTATTTCAAAGATAAAATTCTTCCCTCTAGGTCTAAGAGAGGTGTGTACCACTTTCCATGCAAATATGGCATGTCTTATGCAGGGCGACTAAAACAACCAAGCAAATTAGCTGTCACCAACCACCGACTTGAATACGACTCTGAAATGAAATAAAATGAAAGCAGTGTCATGATGAAAATTTGAAATTTCTGGGACAATGTAAGTGAAGAATCTATCAAAATAAAGATTCTCGAAAACTTAACAAACTAAGATGGAGGATTCCATTTAAACAAGGCTTGGAGTCTGTCACTCAATTTATTAAGATCTCACTAGACATAACATCCTCTAGAGATAATAAACACTGATAGAATATGTGTTCCATGGAATATCACTGCAAGCTCTGAAAAACAAAAGAGGATCAAAGAGCAGAGTGGGTGTTGGGAGTTGAAGTCACAAACAAGGCACATCATCAATAGTAGTTCATGTTCTGGTTGGAGTTCAGGCAGTGAGTACATGTAACAGTGGGAAACTGTGTTGTTCACCAAAATGTTGTGCATAAAATGGAAACTTAAAGTTAGATGAACACACAGAAGCTCTCTATCAATCAGTCATGTGAGGAAAACTTGAACACCAGATCATGACAAATTTGGTCAGTCAGTATTCTGTCAAATGGGACAGTGAATGGTTGTACAATGGCTGATAGCAGAAAATAACTTGGCACACACTAGATACAAGCCACTAGGAGTTTATTATACACTGGCAGTTTCCCATTTAATATTCCAGCACTGGATCACCGTCATTCCCAGTGCACTATGGAAAGCATTTCTGAATGATCTACATGCATCTCATTTAGCAATCATTACATCTACATCTACATGACTACTCTGCAATTCACATTTAAGTGCTTGGCAGAGGGTTCATTGAACCACAATCATACTATCTCTCTACCATTCCTCTCCAGAACAGCACGCGGGAAAAGCAAACACCTAAACCTTTCTGTTCGAGCTCTGATTTCTCTTATTTTATTTTGATAATCATTCCTACCTATGTATATTGGGTTCAACAAAATATTTTCACATTCGGAAGAGAAAGTTGGTGACTAAAATTTCGTAAATAGATCTCACCGCGACGAAAAACGTCTTTATTTTAATGACTTCCATCCCAACTCGCGTATCATATCTGCCACACTCTCTCCCCTATTACGTGATAATACAAAACAAGCTGTCCTTTTTTGCACCATTTCAATGTCCTCCATCCATTCCACCTGGTAAGGATCCCACACTGCGCAGCAATATTCTAACAGAGGATGAACAAGTGTAGTGTAAGCTATCTCTTTTGTGGACATGTTGCATCTTTTAAGTGCCCTGCCAATGAAACGCAACCTTTGGCTCACCTTCCCCACAATATTATCTATGTGGTCTTGTTGGGTTAGGTTAGTGTTTTTTAATGCCCCGTCAACAACGAGGTCATTAGAGATGGAGCGCAAGCTCGGGTTAGGGAAGGATGAGGAAGGAAATTGGCCATGCCCTTTCAAAGGAACCATCCTGGCATTTGCCTGAAACGATTTAGGGAAATCATGCAAAACCTAAATCAGGATGGCTGGAGACAGGATTGAACCATTGTCCTCCCGAATGCGAATCCAGTGTGCTAACCACCGGGCCACCTCGCTCGGTGTAAGTTGTTCGTGATTTTAACACCCAGGTACTTAGTTGAGTTGACAGCCTTGAGAATTGTACTATTTATCGAGTAATTGAATTCCAATGGATTTCTTTTGGAACTCATGTGGATCACCTCACACTTTTCGTTATTTAACATTAACTGCCACCTGCCACACCATACAGCAATCTTTTCTAAATCGCTTTGCAACTGATACTGGTCTTCGGATGCCCTTACTAGATGGTAAATTACAGCATCATCTGCGAACAACCTAAGAGAACTGCTCAGATTGTCACCCAGGTCATTTATATAGATCAGGAACAGCAGAGGTCCCAGGATGCTTCCCTGGTGAACACCTGATATCACTTCAGTTTTACTCGATGATTTGCCGTCTATTACTACAAACTACGACCTTCCTGACAGGAAATCACAAATCCAGTCGCACAACTGAAACGATACCCCATAGGCCCGCAGCTTGATTAGAAGTCGCTTGTGAGGAACGATGTCAAAAGCTTTCCAGGAATCCAGAAATGCGGAATCAACCTGAGATCCCCTGTCAATAGTGGCCATTACTTCATGCAAATAAAGAGCTAGCCGCGCTGCACAAGAACGATGTTTTGTGAAACCATGCTGATTACGTATCAATAGATCATTTCCTTTGAGGTGATTCATAATGTTTGAATACAGTATATGCTCCAAAACCCTTCTGCAAGTCGACGCCAATGATATAGGTCTGTAGTTCGATGGATTACTCCTACTAACGTTCTTAAACACTGGTGCGACCTGCGCAATTTTCGAATCTGTAGGTACAGATCTATCGGTGAGCGAGCGGTTGTATATAATTGCTAAGTAGGGAGCTATTGTATCAGCGTAATCTGAAAGGAACCTAATCAGTATACTATCTGGACCTGAAGACTTGCCCGTATCAAGCGATTTGATTTGCTTTGCAACCCATAAGGTATCTACTTGTAAGAAACTCATGCTAGCAGCTGTTCAAGTTTCAAATTCTGGAATATTCCCTTCGTCTTCCTTGGTGAAGGAATTTCAGAAAACTGCATTCAATAACTCCGCTTTAGCGGCACAGTCATCGGTAACAGTACCATCGGCACTGCGCAGCGAAGGTACTGACTGCGTCTTGCTGCTTGTGTACTTTACATACGACCAGAATTTCTTCAGATTTTCTACCAAATTTCGAGACAATGTTTCATTGTGGAACCTAATAAAGGCATAACAAATTGAAGTCTGTGCCAAATTTTGTGCGTCTGTAAATTTTAGCCAATCTTTCGGATTTCGCGTTCTTCTGAACTTCGCATGCTTTTTCCGTTGCCTCTGCAACAGAGTTCAGACCTGTTTTGTGTACCATGGGGGATCAGTTCAATCTCTTACCAATTTATGAGGTATGAATCTCTCAATTGCTGTTGCTACTATATCTTTGAATTTGAGACACATCTCGTCTACATTTGAATAGTCAGTTTGGAAGGAATGGAGATGTCTCTTAGGAAGGCTTCTAGTGACACTTTATCTGCTTTTTTAAATAAAATTATTTTGTGTTTGTTTCTGGTGGATTTGGAAGAAATGGTATTGAGCCTAGCTACAACGACCTTGTGATCACTAATCCCTGTATCAGTCATGAGGCTCTCTATTAGTTCTGTATTGTTTGTGGCTAAGAGGTCAAGAGTGTTTTCGCAACCATTTACAATTTGCGTGGGTTCGTGGACTAACTGCTCGAAATAATTTTCAGAGAAAGCATTTTTCTGCCTACCACTGGTTTTGAACAAGTATTTTTGCCAACATATTGGGGGAAGGTTGAAGTCCCCATCAACTATAACCATATGAGTGGGGTGTTTATTTGTTACAAGACTCAAATTTTCTCTGAACTGTTCAGCAACTATATCATCAGAGTCTGGGTGTCGGTAGAAGGAGCCAATTATTAACCTAGTTCGGCTGTTAAGTATAACCTTCACCCATACCAATTCGCACAGAGTATCTACTTCGACTTCACTACAAGATGAACCACTACTGACAGACACAAACACTCCACCACAAATTCTGCCTAATCTGTCTTTCCTGAACACCGTCTGAGACTTCGTAAAAATTTCTCCAGAACTTATTTCAGGCTTTAGCCAGCTTTCTGTAGCTATAATGATTTCAGTGCATGAAGGACATTGCTTGTGCCTTCATTTACTGGCCTGCTATTGATGCAGCTATTGAATAAGTTGTCAAATCTTGCAGTGAGTGTTGTAGACAAACACACACTACTCCAAAAATTTTGGGACCATCTTACAGACATTGATAAAGTTGGACCTGTTGTGGGAGTGATGTTACTCATCTTTGTTGATAGCTTTAGCAAATGGCTAGAGATGAGAGAAACTCACTTTCCCATTACTACTTTGACTATTGCAATGTGAGATAATGTGTCCATTCCACATTCCTGAAAGTTTTTGTCCATGATGTGATTTACACAACACAATGTGTGAGTGAATGAATACCAAGCAGACAATAGAGAAGATAAATATAATTATATCTTTAGGTATTGTACTCTACAGGGTGATTCAAAAAGAATACTACAACTTTAAAAATGTGTATTTAATGAAAGAAACATAATATAACATTCTGTTATACATCATTACAAAGAGTATTTGAAAAGGTTTTTTTTCACTCAAAAACAAGTTCAGAGATGTTCAATATGGCCCCCTCCAGACACTCGAGCAATATCAACCTGATACTCCAACTCAGATCATCAATGGTGGCTGGGAGAGGTGGCCGAAACACCATATCCTTAACATAGCCCCATAAGAAAAAATCGCAGGGGGTAAGATCAGGGCTTCTTGGAGGCCAGTGATGAAGTGCTCTGTCACGGGCTGCCTGGCGGCCGATCCATCGCCTCGGGTAGTTGACGTTCAGGTAGTTACGGACAGATAGGTGCCAATGTGGTGGCGCTCCATCCTGCTGAAATATGAATTGTTGTGCTTCTTGTTCGAGCTGAGGGAACAGCCAATTCTCTAACATCTCCAGATACTGTAGTCCAGTTACAGTAGCACCTTCGAAGAAAAAGGGACCAAAAACTTTATTGGCTGAAATGGCACAGAAAACGTTCACCTTAGGCGAGTCACGTTCATACTGAGTTGTTTCCCGCGGATTCTCAGTGCCCCATATACAGACATTGTGACGATTGACTTTCCCGTTAGTGTGGAAAGTTGCTTCATCACTAAACACAATCTTTGAAACAAAAGATTCTTCTGTTTCCATTTGAGCAAGGATAAAATCACAGAAATCGATTCTTTTAATCTTATCAGCTGCAGACAGTGCTGGAACCAATTTCAGACGATAAAGTTTCATATCTAACCTTTTTCGTAGGACTCTCCATAAAGTTGATTGTGGAATTTGCAGCTCTCTGCTAGCTCTGCGAGTCGATTTTCCTGGGCTGCGAACAAATGCTTGTTGGATGCGTGCTACATTTTCATCACTCGTTCTTGGCTGTCCAGAACTTTTCCCTGTGCACAAACACCCATTCTCTGTAAATTGTTTATACCAATGTTTAATACACCACCTATCAGGAGGCTTAACACCATACTTCGTTCGAAATGCACGCTGAACAACGGTCGTCGATTCACTTCTGCCGTACTCAATAACACAAAAAGCTTTCTGTTGAGCGGTCACCATCTTAGCATCAACTGTCGCTGACGCCTAGTCAACAGCGCCTCAAGCGAACAAATGTACAACTAAATGAAACTTTATAGCTGCATTAATTCGCCGACAGATAGTGCTTAGCTCTGCCTTTTGTCGTTGCAGAGTTTTAAATTCCTAAAGTTGTGGTATTCTTTTGAATCACCCTGTATTAGGACAGCTGATAGTAAATTCAGGAAAAAGTCAGAAGAAAATGCATGTAACATCTGGAATCAAAGTATTGTATGGCAAGAAGAAAAACTGGAGGTGGATTACAACTATTACTAGAAAGTTATTCACTTAACACAAAATAATAAATCTATGTATCTTCCCATTTATTGAAGTGACCATGTCGATAAACATGAGAACTAGTGCCAGGTCCAGGACTCACAACATTTTGTTATCCAAGAAGACCTTCTGGACTGACCAACTGACGCAAATTCTCACTGTGATTTGATGTTTCCCTCTTAATTTCTGAACTTGTACGTGTAGCAGTTTTCCCTCCATGGGAGTAGCACTCTGTAACGCATTTTGACAGACTGCCTGTCTGCTAGAACACAATCTTGGATGGTATGTGCATGACCACAAAATAAGGATTTCATGAATGTTATTAGTTACTGAAGTGACCAAGCTCACATATATCTAAAGGGAATCATAGAATGGCAAAGAGAATTTGAGTCAGTCCACAAAAAATACTTGAATGACAGACTTGCTCATCAAATGTAAGATCTGAAAATTCAAGTATTCTTCTTGACACATACTTTAGAGTGTCACTTTGTTACAAAAATAATGTAAAGAATTGAGACCAGCTACTGGATAATGATGTTTACGACAGCTGTTAAAATGATGCAATTGTAGTTTATAAGCAAAAATAAAATACGTAACAAGGTACGTAAATGTTTCAGTTAGTTGTAGCATTGATGGTATTTGTACAGACACAGTACCATATATTGTTCAAAGTGATGATACTAACATTTTGTGAAAATATGGGTCCCAGTCAACAATTTCAACAACTGAGTAGGTTCCTTCTGTCAGTGGCTTAGCAATGGGAAGGGTCTGTTTCATCTGCACCAGAGTGACATGCCTGAAATGTCCAGCATTGTTGTCTTGTTCATGGGCATCAACCAGTACCATCATTTTACCATCTGGAGAAAAAATTGGCAACTGATAAAAATCCACCCATGCATTTCTGTTGTCTGTTGTGTAAACCTGCAAAAAGAAACTACTTTCAAGTGCAGCTTAAAGTAAGTGACAAATAATTAATACAAAATATCCAATAACATCAATAACATAAAAGCAGAAGCATTGAGTTGTCAAAAGGCACGTGCAAAAGGAATAAAACATGCTTGTTTTTGGAGTTACCCTTTGAATACCCACCCACCCACAAACAAACACACACACACACACACACACACACACACACACACACACACACACACACACACACACACACACACACATTCTACATGGTGCTGGCTGGACTAACAGTGCCAATGCCAATGCTGTATTTCAGAATATGGACTGGTAGTGATGGGGGTAGTGTGGATGGGACAGAAGGTGAGGGAGGTGAGAGGCAGAGAGAGGGACTGGTGGTGGGTGGCTAGTGTGTTGGAGGGAGTTAGTAGGTTTGCCAGTTGGAAATATGGGAGGGAGGGGATGCTGGTACATGGGCTAGGCATGTAATGCACTATTGTGGGGGCTGGTGGGGAGCAGTACATGTTAATGGCACTGTGCAGATGTGAACTGGCAGAGGGTGACAGAGAAGAGGAAGAGGAAACTGTTGGAAAGGTCATCTGAGATGGAGGACAAGATGATTATGGGAGTGGAAGATGTGCTATATGCATAACTCACATCTTTGTATTCAGAGAAGCTGGTGATAGAGGGAAGGACCCAGATGGCCTGGGTTGTGAAGCAACAATTGAAACCGAGCATGTTGTGGTCAGCTGCATGATGTGTCACCAGCTCATCAACTTTGTTCTTGCCAATAATTTGGGGATGGCCATTCATTATGGTGAGCAGCTCGTTGCTAGTAACCAACACATAAAGCTGTGCAGTGTTTGCAGCACTGTTGGTTTATGACTTGGTTGCTTTGACAGGTGGCCCAGCCTCTGGTAGGCTAGGATAAGTCTGTGATGGGAATGGGGTAGGAGGTGCTGGGTAGGTGGATTTGGAATGTCTTGCACTTGGTCTGCCACAGAGATATGATTCTATGGCAAGCAGCTGTAAGTGGGACTGGCATTGTGTACGTTGCATGGGTGATGGCACACTGCTTTAGGAAGGGTCAGAAGGATCTAGGGTAAGATGTCCCACATTTAATGGCAGGATGAGAGATTAGAGATAAATCAAAGCTGTGGCAAAGGATATTGTTCAGTTGTTAAAAGTCCAGAGTAATATTGGGTGACGAGGTGGGGCACGCCTTTGTAGCTGATTCTTGGGGGTGGTGTGAGGATTGGTGATGAGTGAGGATATGGCATGGGAAATCTCTCTGTGGACTAGGATTGGGATGTATTACCTGTCTGTAAAGGCTTTTGTGAGGCCTGCAGCATGCTGGGCAAGTGAGGTTTTGTCACTGCAGGTATGCCATCCACAGGTGGGTAGGTGGTAGGAGAGGAATTTTTTGCTATGATAAGGATGTCAGCAGTTGAAATTTAGGAACTTTTGGTGATTAGTGTGTTTAATGCAGACAGATGTGTGGACAGAGCTATCAGGGAGGTGGAGGATAACGTCCAAGAAGGTAACAGGTTGGGTAGAGAAGGATCAGATAAAGCAGATGGGTGTGAAGTTGTGAGGCTGTGAAGGGATGTGGATAGAGTGTCCTGGACCTTAGTCCAGATCATGAAAGTATCATCAATGAACCTGAAAAGGAATAAGGTTTGGGAGTTTTGCAAATCTAGGAAGGTTTTCTCTAGATGGCCTATAAACACATTGGCACAGGAAGATGTCATGCAGTTACCCGTGGCTATGCTGCAGACTTGTTTATATACTGTCCTTCCAAAGGAAAAGTAAGTATTTGTCAGGATATAGTTCATAAGGTGTATGAGGAATGAGACTGAAGGACATCAGCAGAAGTAGTGCTTGAGATTGGCAAGGTCATAACCATGAGGGATGTTACTGTATAGGGAGGTGGCATCAACAGTGACAACTAGGGATCCAGGAGGGGGGATGGTGGAAAGTTGGTGAAGGAAGTGGTTAGTAACTTTGAAGTGGAAGGCTAGGTTTCAGGCATTTGGTTGGAGGTGTTAGTCTACAACAGTGGAAATTCTTTCAGTGGACCACAATAGCTAGCACCAATGTCACATCAAGGAATGTTGCGTTTGTGGATCCTGTGGAGCATGTAGACGGTGAGAGTGTGTGGTGCAGTTGTAGTGAGGAGGGAGATGTACTCAGGTAGTGGTTCCAGGAAGAGCCTATGAATTTCAGTATGGACTGGAGGTTATGTTGGACTTCTGGGATGGTAATAGTGTGGCAGACATTGTAGGCAGACAATGCAGACAGCTGACAGAGGCCTTCTGTCAGGTAGTCACTGTAACTTACCACAACAGTGGTGGAGCCTTTCTCTACAGAGAGGATGATTATGCTAGGATCTGCTTTCAGGTTGAGTATCACTGTCCTTTCTACTGTTGAAAAGTTAGTGTTCTTAGGAAGGGTCCTGGGGAAGGATGGTGAGGTCAGTTGGAGGTAAGGAATTTCTGGAAGGTGACATGGTTGTGGTTAGATGGGAAAGTGGAAGGTCACACTTGAAAGGTGGTATGGACAGAGAGAGCCACAGTTCAGTGTTGGGATCAGGTTGACTTTGGGTGGAGGGATTGGTGGAAAAGAAGTATTTGCATTGTAGGGATCAGGAGAAGAGGAGTAGGTCTTTTACAAGTCCAGCATGGTTAAACTTGAGTGTAGGTCTGAAGGTGAGGCCTTTGTACAGAACTCAAATGTCTGTGGAACAGATGCTTTAGGTGGGAAGATTAATAACAATGTTCTGGGTTTTATTATTTTCTATGAGTGTAGGAAGGGTGCTGGGAGGGAGTTTTGGAGGATACGGTAAATTGAAGAGTACACAGCTATCCAGAGGCTGGGGGCTATGGGGGAGGGAGGGGTTGCCAGGGGGTTCACTGTGAGTAGGATGGGTGTTGATGGATACTAGTTCCCCAAGATGGGTGTAGAATGTCAACAGATTGGACAATTCATGGAGGTGATACCTGTAATCTCCTCCAGGTGTCTGAGTGCAAGGGGGCCTGTTTTGGAGATGTTGTGTGTGTAGTAAGGATAGCACAGTATTAGTATATTTTTTAGGGTGTAGAGGTGGTTCTAGGATGTCTATGCCATGAAGATTTGTTTCAATACGAAGTTTATGAGGGGTGAGAACTGATGGAATCTGGAAGGGTGAAGGTTGTTGTGAAAGGAAGGGTGGGGTCCAGAGGAGGAGATTTTTATGGTTTGGGCATTGAGGTGCAATTCCATGGCTTAAGAAGCATTTAAGGAATACTATATGGTATGGTGTTTTAGCCATAGAAAGTGATACTTTCCTGAACTGGTGCAGAAAGATGGATCAAGAGTCCATCATGGTGTTACAAAATGGGAAATGACATGGGAAATGGGTGAATGAAAGCATTATTTAGTTATAATGGGAGCTGGATAATACAGCATGAGTTCAGAAAATGAAAGGATGAAGGTAATTGTGCTGGAAGCAATAGCATAATTTTGTGGCATGAGGATATTTTGTTGCATGTAAGTTATCATCACA
The DNA here is from genome assembly GCF_023897955.1 of Schistocerca gregaria. Lineage (NCBI taxonomy): Eukaryota > Metazoa > Arthropoda > Insecta > Orthoptera > Acrididae > Schistocerca > Schistocerca gregaria. Next base: position 485,341,468 of record NC_064924.1, read on the forward strand.
CGTGGGAAAGAAGATGGACTGACATAAAATTCTAATGGGAGCCATGTGTGACAAGGGATGGGCAGATTTGATGTTAAATGTAGAGATTAGCTGCTGGAAGGTGTTATAACAGTGATCCTGTGGACAGGTGGTACGTAGAACAGCGTAACATGCAACTAAAGCAGCTGCGACTGGTGCTGTAGGGTGCCACAAAAGGCATGCCTCCTTTGTTACTATCTATAATCTACATCCTCTTTAGCCTTACTGTATTGACTATCTGCATCTTGTTCTACAGTTTCCCACTTGACATTGTTATGCACAAGCTTCATCACTGCCAACCACCATGAACACGTGCGATTTTTATGACACCCTATAGCAATGGTCGTAGCCATTATGACTGCGAAGCACACTGTTCTACATACTGTCTGTCCACCATATCACAGTTATAACTCCTTCCAACAGCTGACCACTACATTTAACTACTGAATCTGCCCACCCCTCTTCACTCATTGCTCCTATCAGAATTTTATGTCTTTACTTCTTCTTTACTGCATTTGATAATAACTGAAATGTGATCAAATATCTTCAAACCACTAAACCATACTATTGCTCCCAGTGCAATTCCTCCCTCTTTTTCACTCCCTGAACTCATGCTATATTATTCAGTTTCTCTTATAAGCAACTAATGCTCTCACTTGGTCATTTCCCACATCATCTCAAATTTACTAATACCATTCCTTCCCTAACGAACCTCGCTCCATCTTTCTTCACCAGTTCAGAAAAGTATTCCTTTCCCTGTTCCTTAAATGATGATTAAGCCATGGAATCCCCCTAGAACAGTGTAACCATAAAAATGCCCTCCTATGGAGCACACCCCTCCTCTCACAACGACCTTCACCTTTTGAGATACTGTCAGTCTCTATACTGCACAACGTGGTACTGCAGAAACACTTCTCCATGGCACAGGTATCCCAGAACCAACTAAACTTACACCACAAGATACTAGTACTGTGCAATCCTTACTACATACACAACATCTGCAAAGTAGAAATCTTTGCATTCTAACATCTGGAGGAGGATTCCAGACATCATATCCATAAGTTATCCAACTTATTCACATCCTACTCCCACCCTGGGGTACTACTATTCCTCAACACCCATCCTACTCACAGTGAACCCCCTCACAATCCCCTCATAGCATCCCGACCTTGGATAGCTGTCCTGTTCAGTTTGCAACATACAGGGTTTATGTAAAAAGAAATGAAACTGAGCTTTTGAATCAAAATTTATAGTAGATATCGTTACAACCACTTGTTACTCTTCAATGTATGACCCTTGAGAGTCAACAATTCACTGCATGCAAGATTTCCACGTTTCAAATGCTGCTGTGAATGCTGAGTCCAAGATGGCCTTGCTGTGGCGGCTTGGACCTTCTCCAGGGTCTCATGACAGTGTCCTTTCTGAGAATTTTTAGTTTGGGAAACAAAAAACGTCTAGTGGGGCCACATTGGGACTGCAGGGGGGCTGAGGAATCGTTGGAATCCCTTTCTTGGCCACGTAGCTGGCCACCATGAAGCAGGTGTGACTCGGTTCATTGTCATGATGCTGCTTCAAATCATTGGGGATGGCTGGCCTCATGCAGTGGACCCTGACTTTCAGTCTCTTGAGCATTTTGCAATAAAAAGCCCCACTGACTGTTTGGCCTTGGTGCACAAACTCATGATGAACCACGCCCCTGAAGTCGAAAAACACGATCAGAATGGCTTTCACCTTTGATTTGGTCATGCAAGCCTTTTTTGGATGTGCGGATGCTGTGGTGTGCCATTTGGCACTCATGTGCTTTGTCTCTTGGTCATACTGAAACACCCGGGTTTTGTCTCTGGTGATAATGTTATCTAAAAATTCCGGATCACCTTCAAGGCTATGGAGATTGTCTTGGCAGGTGTCCACATGTGCTTGCTTTTGAACATCTGACAAAATCTTCAGGACCATCTTGGTGCAGATCTTCCTCATCGACAATTCTTTGGTCGTCTGCTATCATCCTGACACTCATCAAATGGTCAGTGTTCAATAAAATGCACATACGGTCGATGATTTTGTCAGTTTTGCTAGTTGATGGGCGTCTGGAGTGTTCCTCATCCTTGATGCTGCTCCACCCCTCTTTAAAGCTCTTCACCCACCTGAAAACTTGAGCTTACGACGTAGACTTTCTGACACACATCCAACGTTTCTGTACCCAAGTTTCCTAGTTTCACACAAAACTTAATGGCATAACATTGATGATCATTTGCTACATGTTGTGCCACAACCAATGACTTTGTGACACGTCCACTCATCACACGATGCAGCCGCCGCGGAGACAAGAGCCCACAGGCAACTGGCATGCTGTGCCGCCCCCCCCCCCCTCCTCCCACCTTGGGTGAGCAAGTGCTACGAAGTACAGTTGCATCAGCAAAAAATCAGTATCATTACTTTTTATACAAACCCTGTATTCAAAAATTCTGTGAATCTCCACCCTCCCATATAACTACCCACTGATGACCTTTCAGGAATTCCTTATCTCCAACTTGACCTCACCATACACAGGCCCCCCCTCCCCCCCCCCCCCCTGCCCCACCGAGTCCCCTCTTAAATACACAGATTTTTCACCAAAAGAAAGAGCAGCCATACATAGCCTGAAAATAGTTCCTGACACAATCATCATCGAAGGGTCCACCACAGTCGTTATGAGTTGCAGTGACTAACTGATAGAGGGCCTCTGCCAACTGTCTGACATCCACCTACAACATCTGCCATAGTGATCTCATCCCAGAAGTTTGACCCAACTTCCAGTCCATACTGAAATCCATAGGCTCTTCCCAGAACCTCTCTCCTGAGTCTTTCACTCTCCTCACCCCAACAACACTTTACATACATGCGCACTCTACATGCTCTCATAATCCACAAACCCAACAATCCTGACACCCCACTGTAGTTGGCTAATGTGCTCCCACTGAAAGAATTTCCACTGTCGTTGACTAATACCTCCAACTAAATGCCTGAAATCTAGCCTCCCATTTCAAAGTTACTAGCCGCTTCCCCCACCAACTTTCCACCATCCCCACCCCTTCAACTCCTGGTCCCTTTCTCATCACTGTTGATGCCATCTCCCTATACACAACATACATCATGCCCAAAGCCTTGCTGCTATTGAACACTACCTGCCCCATTGTTCTTCAGACTGCAAACTCCTTACCCCATTCCTTATACACTTTACCAACTTTATCCTGACCCACAAATACTTTTCCACTGAAAGGAAAGTATACAAACAAGTCCACAGCATAGTCAGGGGCACTTGTATGGCACTTCCTGTGCCAACCTGTTTATGGGCCATCTAGGACGAATCTTCCTAGCCTCAAACAACTCTGAACACTTAGTCTGGTCAGGTTCACTGAAGATGTCTTCATGATCTGGACTCAGGATCAGCATACCCTATTCACATTCCTTCAAAACCTCAAGTACTTTTCTCTTATCCACTTCACCTGATTCTCCTCTACCCAATGTGCCACCTTCCTGGATGTTAACCTCCACCTCTCTGATGGCTCCAGCCATGCCTCTGTCCACATTAAACCCACTAACCACCAACAGAACCCACATTTCAACAGCTGCCATTCTTGCCACACCAAAAAATCCCTCCACCACCTGTCCATCTGTGGATGATGTAGATGCAGTGACAAAACACCCTTGCTGAGTATACTGCAGGTCCCATGAAGGCCTTCACAGACAGGCAATATTCCCACACTTAGTCCACAGATTTCCCATGCAAAATCCTCGTAAGTAACCACTCCTCCCACCTCCCCCAGCAACCAGCTCTGAAGGAGTGCTCCTCTCGTCATGCAGTATCAATCTGGACTAGAGCAACAGAACTGTCTCTCATCCTGTCCTGAAATAAGGGATATCCTACCCGAGATCCTTCTCACTGCAAAGTGCTGTTCTGTCATCCACCAAACCTACACAAGATCGTAGTCCATCCCTATACCACTCCCACTCACAGTCTCTTGCAACAAGGATCATATCTCTATGGCAGACCAATGTGGAAGACCCGGCATCTCTTACTTCACTACAAAATTGAGCACCTAGTGACAACACACAACTGAGCACAACACGCTCAGTTTCAATGGCTGCTTCACAACCCAGGCCCATCTGGATCCTTCCTTCCACCACTATCTTCTGTGAATGATGCAGATGGGAGTTATCCTTACAACACATCCTCTGCCCCTGTAATCATCCTGGCCTCAATCTCAGGTAACCTACTGTTCCCACACCCTCCACACAATGGTTTTCCCTTCCTCCATCCTGTCACTCCCTCAAAATTCAGGTCCCTACATCACCTTGAGAGTGTGCCACTACCAATTAGCTCCTACAATTATGCATTACATGCCTAGCCCATCCCAAAGATAGAAAACTTTCTTTCTTTTGTGTGTGCCTATTGGTAGTAGTCTCTTTTAATCTTAAAGTATTTAAAAATCAATAAGGTATGTACGCATAGCCTGTAAGAAAGAAACAGGGGAGAATAAAAGGATAAATATGACTATATCAGTTCCAAGATAAGGTAAACATGTCTAATGCCAACTTTTTACTGCAAGCCCTCATTAAAACAATCAATGTGGAGTGAAGAAGTTGACAGAAGGTAAATTACATTATTTCCTAAATTGATAAGTCATTGCTTTGTGTAACTGAAACTGAATTACATCATTTATGAAAATTCAGTACACAAATACATAACTACAGGAATGGCTTACAGAATAACTACAGTTATGATACCTTAGGCTTCTGAACTGCTAATTTCCACAACTAAAAAGCAGAACTAGACCATAGTTTCTTCACTGCTATTAATCTTTTTCACTGTCATACACAATGCTTTAACAATTATTTTGTATTTCATTGGAAAGATTCAGATGCAGGAAGTGAAAATCAGTACAGAAAGTACTGCTCTGTCAAAATGAGGGGAAGAACTGTACAGGTTTAGATGCCTAACTTTTTTTATCTCAAATAACCTTCAACTTGTTAAAGATATCAGTTACAACTTTTCACCTACACCAATACTGGCCAGGAGCTCGTGAAATACAGAACCAACACATTTTTGCATTTTCATTAATCACTGAGGCACAGGCTTCCATTTTTTCTCAGTTGAATTGTAGTATTCTTTTCTGGCAGAATAGAATATTTGCATGAGAAAATTTAGTGGCAAAGCTTCTTGTAACATATCATTCCATGGCTTCCCATGTGTGCCAGATTATTCACAGCTAGATTCTGGTTGTAGGGGGGAAAAGGGTTTCTGTTTGGTCTGGAGGTGAGGGGCTGGTCTTTCTTTAATCTTCCTTAAAGGGTGGCAGTCTGAGCTGACAAGGCTGACTTTAAAGCAACTAAATTCCTCATGACAAACAGTGTTTCCAAACTTTTTGCAAAAAAAGTTTTAAATGTACTGCCAGGAAGCATCATCTTGCAGAAGTACTATTGTGGGAGCAGGAAATGGCCAATGAAAATGCCTACATCCTGCTCCTGAATCAGAATGGTTGGAAAGTGTGAATGTAAAATAATTTCATGGGTGTGTTTGGAGCCCAGTGACATTCAGGAGTCAGTTGGCAGCCCTCTTGAGAGTAGAAGTCATGTGTCCTCTGGAGCAGAGGTGGTGTTTCTGCAGCATATTTCAGAGGATGGAAGTTGATCCTGGGTGATCAAGCATGTTACTTAACAAGTATGGAAGACAGAGAGAATTCAAAGTGCATTCCAAGTGTAATGGAACTGATCAATATACATATTTTTTCTTCAGTATTCAGAGAACACAGAACACTACAATTTAGAACGTGATCTGAGATACAGACCACAAATTGTACACTTTCTATGATTTTAATTAAAAGTACATCGATGAAGCATAAAGGTGACATAAAATTAACTATTTTATGAGAAATATAATAATTTTTGTTTCCAATATACTTCACAGTTTTGTTCATTTCTGAAGTCAAGAGTATTTTGATTTAGTATTAAGATCATACTTATTGTTTTCCATAATTATTCAAAAAGATAAAATCACCAGAAAACTTTATTATTCTCTGCTTTTATGAAATATTAATCAATTTTAATTCTTTGGTCAAAGACAATGATCATATCCATCATGTAAATATATCTTTGTACTGAAAGTGATACAACTCTGTTCTTGTACACTTGGAGTGTGTCACTTTTTGCTAAAAGACTCTAGAAAGTTAGTAGATTTTGCCAAGAAGAGTGTTAACTTGTGAAAACTGCAAAATATGGAACAAAATAGTTTTAAAGGAAAAATGTATTCCTGCCATATAGTATTATTTATTTGATGCACGGATAAACAGAATCCAGACATATCTTTGCAGCATTAGCATGACGGAGCCATTAACCTATGACAGTTGAGCCAAAACAAAGAAGAACTTATAAACTGATTCTCTCTTTCTCCATAACAAAGGACTAGTATCACAACACACTAATGAAGGCAGCAATAAAGAAGCTGGCCTAAGAAACAATGCATTGTACACAGACTTGCCAAGATATGTGGTGGCTTTTTACTTCCTGTTTAATTTTTTACTGGTTGTGTGTCATTAAAAACTTTCAAAAATAATATCTGGGCTGCATGAGCAGTTACAAAATTTGAAACAATGTACTAAAGAATGGGATAAAAAACAAAAAGAACATCACCAAAAAATGAGGAACACTTTAAAAACATTGGGATAATCAGCTCAACAATCTACATGACACCTTGACACAAAAATCTCAAATTTGAGTAAAGATTTAAAAACAATAGTCAATGACATTTGTAAAATTATTAATAAAACAGTAATTGTAGCACCACCAGCCTTAACTGTAGAATCCACCAAAACCATCTTTGAAAGATGACTCTGCAGTTGCAGGGGGTGAAACGAGTTCACCAGTTGTTGATTTTATTGATGCTAAAATGTAACGTGTTCTTGATACAATTAATGAAATTTTACCTGAACTGTCTATGAGAAATAACTTTCAACGTCAGTTTCTAAAGTCTGTATGAAATCTATCACTGCAAAATGATCTGTGTAGAGAGAAATATCTTACATTTTTCAAACACACATCTTTTTTCTGTAAAGCTATTATGATTTTGGAGTCAGTTGCAGCTTGATTGGTGAACAATTTATCAAAATGCGTTTTGTTGTCAGTTTAGAAACAGTAGCATACCAGTTTGTGGTAGTCATAAAAGCAATGTAATACTTACTACACTCAGTTCTGAGGTGAACATTTATAATTTAAACACACAAATTTTGAAGACCGATTACAAATTATTAAGCAATATTTTGAAGCAATGTAACAAGGCTAATGTTGTAACCCTGTACAGTGAGCACACATAATTAAACGGTGCACACCTCCATCACTGGCCTAAAGAGGCCACCTCAGTCAGTACAGATGGTGCAGCAAACACTGCGCCAAGTGCAAGCAGCTGTATATAAGCTGGCATGTTGGGCCCTTAGCCACTCTAATGCTTTCATGATGAAGGAACACTTCTCTGTTAGACTGTGACTTAATGTAACCCATGATTTCATGTGCTTGTTCTTCTTACAGCATCATTCAGTGTGTCTGTTCTTTACTTTATGTGGAAGCAAATTAAAAGTTGATTGGCAAGAATTCTAATATTGTGTTTGTGCAATGTTACAACCGATAATGCCAAAACTAATACACATGAAAATTTGATTATGACAAAAACTGTCTGAATTTTCAGCTGAAAATTGTTGAGAGAAAAAGAATAACTGTAATCTTTGGAAGCAAGTTGTGCCAATTTATATTTGAAAGCTACGAAGCATGTGTGTATGAACATGCATAAGGAGAAAATTTGCAGCAGTGTATGGAATAAAGTACCATAGTTTGTGTTAATTAAAAATGTAAGAAGCCTCCAGACAAATGAATGAGTCTTTCAGAAACAACGGTGATGTTTTTTAACCTTTTTCATGTTTTGAATGATAGAAAATTATTGGTAAATGGAATTTAAGATTATTTGGAACAGAATTATAGTATCTGTTTAAAATATTTGTGGAGAAATAATGTTATTAAACGTCTTCCAGGCTTCTTTGCTGTTTAATTTCATAGAAGTGTTTATGCATGTTTCTGGATACATTTGGAAAATAACTGGTATCAGACTTGATCCTTTACTATTTGCTGTCAGCACTTGAACATAATTGTTAAGAAAAACTGAATCACCGAAGTGCATTTTATATTAAGTGTGTAACACAGTAAGAGAGAACATGAGAAACTTACGCTATCAGTTAGTAAGAAGAAGATGAAGAAGTTGATCACTTTGTCTATCTGGGCTCAGCGATCATAAAGTGGTTGGTTCTACACAGGAAATTCAATGCAAAATTGTTTTGGGTGGGGATGCTGCATTGAAGCACATTAAATTAAGAGTGCTGAAATGTCTGGTGTTTCCAGTTTCCCTTCATGGCATTAAAATGTGGACAATAATGAAGGAGACTGCAAAATAACTGATACCTTTGAATTGTGGACATAAAGGAGGCTGCAGAGAATATCATGGATGGACAAATGGACCAACAAATCAATGCTTCAAGAACTCATGGTAGAGAAGAGATTATCCAGCATTTGTTTCTAGTGAATCCTGCAGTCCTTTGGTCACATAGTCGACATCAGGAGGATAACTTGGGAATGATAATCATCCAAGGCAAAGTTGAAGGGAAAAGATTACAAGGATGACCACTGACACAATGGACAGACCAGATAAAGGAGAAGAAACATCAAACATGGGGTCAGTTACTCTGAGATGCAGAAGACCGGGAAAAATGGAGACAGACTGTTAAGAGAATTATATGTTGCGTCATCAACTTTCAAGATGGAGTATTGGTCATGACATTAATCTGAGATCATGTTAAATATTTTTTTATCTTAACCTAGTCATGTTTTTGAGAAAAATGTTATTTTTAGAGAGAGAACTGTTTTCACAACACAAAGGTAGAATTTTAAAATTATGTCATAAAATAGAAGCCACGAAGCTATGAACAGAAACTGAATGAATTTGGAAATATATATGCTGTGTTCAGAACATTTTTATTTATTTTTGCTATCTGGAGGAGACTGCTGTTCTAAGGTGTCTATGCTGAGATGGCGATGTATTGGAAATTGATAAGAAGTATATGTTGTCGGCAGAAGATGAAGTCAGGATTGGAGAGCTGTATTCTTGTAAACCATGTAGTATTGCCAGTTGTATAAATGAATACATATTTGCATCTCGAAATGAGATGAAAGTACTTGCAGTGGAACTGACAGTTAAGAGGTAAATACTAATTGCATAAACTAATTTTGGAGGTACAAACATGTAATGGGGTGCTAAAAATTTTGAAATCATGGAAATTATCTGTAATATAATGATGTATGCTGCCCAGAATATCTACCATCTGTTTGATAAGACATGTCTGATTATTTAAAAAGAAACTTCTTCAGCTTTGGAACATCATTTCTTTGAAAAAATGCATGCAGTACGGTAGAGATGATTCATAAAAACTTTGGAGTTGAAAGAAAAAGGCCTTTTACTGAAAAACAAACTGAATACTTTCTCATATTAAAAACATTGAAAGACATGTTTACAAGTTGTCAGATATATATACATATATGTAATAATTATTATTTTCATTTCTTGTTTATAATATCTAAAATAAATATGTATAATGATGTAAATGAAACCCCCAGAGGAATGTACATTCACTTGTATTCAAAGCAAACACAGAGCCTCAAGCTGTTGTAACCCTCATTTTCTGTGCTGCATCCTCCTCCTCTCTGTTTAGATCTATTAATGTTATATCCTTCTAGCCACATGAACTCATGCAATTAAAAGAATAATGATTTTGATGTATACATTTTCATGCCTTGTGCATTCTTTTATTATCTACCAGTCTGTCTCAATAATTCAAGTATGTCTGCAACATAAAACATGTTGAATCAGCTTTCATTACAGTCTCAGAATCAGTTACTGAGGATCTCCTCCCTTCTTCTAAAGATGTGGAGCCCCTCCACACCCACACCGGCATGATGGCCAACACAAAAGGTCTACTGCCATCTCTGCATAAGGGTTAGTGTTCATTAAAAAAGAGGTTTCGCAGGAAGTGGGTACTGCTATATTTGCATATGTCTGGCTAAGGTTGGCCATTTATACACGCTCATCTGGAGATAGATTAGGTCGAAAGTTGAACGAAGGGTAGCAGTTTTAAGGACAGAGGGAAAAAAGTGCCAAGGCAAGCACCAAGGGAAAAAAACCTCTGCAATAGTTGGGTCAGGCAGTAAGAGCAGTAGCGGATGCCTTGCTGACTGCAATAGGTCATGCAAGGGTAGGTTATGTTAGAAGCGGGTATCATGCGATCTGATATCGTGTCATGCCAAGTTTCGTCATAAGAGATCAGTCTTGGATGGTGCTGCAGCTTGGTGTGCTGTAGTAAGTGTGTGCTGGGCTCGTGTGGAGTCTCCTGGGCCTGCTGCGGTGGCTTCATCCCTGTAACAGAAGAATTCAGTGCGGCAATGCGCGCGTTGCCATTACGCCCTCTGCTGTGCCGGGTCGCCAGTGACTTGGCACAGCTACATCAGGCTGGTGCTGAATGGAATCCTCCTCTACTGCAAGGCGGAGCTCTGCTACATCGTAGCCTCGAGTAGCTCTGCTTGTTCAGTGAGCTGCGCTGCTTTAGTGCCAGTGAAATGCACGCTGTTCGCTCATGCTTGCGTGATGAATGCTGACTCTTTGACTTCTCGGCCACTTGCGGGGTCCGTCCCCACAGCAGTTGGCATCCCGTCAATACCACTGGGGCGGCGGTAGTCTTCTTTGCACCTTTCACCTGCAGTGCTGCTGGGGCAGTCACTGGGACAGGCACACGAACGCCCTTCTGCAAGGATGCAGGAGTGTTCGCAGGTACTGCTGTGTGGAGGCCTTGGACGAAGACAGCACACAGTTGCCTCAAGGCCTCTTCTTTCTCTGCAGCCACGTCAGCTGCAAAGGCAGCCCTCTCTGCCACCATGATGGCTTTGAGGGCTGCAGTGGCCTCCTTCATGGCGGTGCCGAGTTCGAGACCACAGTTTTTCTCAGGTGCCCGAGGTGCATCCTGACTGCTTGTCTCCAGGTGATCATCCCCACTCCTGGCAAGTGGAGCTGCTTCTGCGCTGTCCCTCAGCTGCGCCGGACTGGTCTGCGCCCTACGTTGTTGCCGACATCGTCTTCTCCTCTTCCGCTGCGTCCGTACAGCCTTGCCGCCTTCGGCATGGTTGCGGATTGAGAATGCCGGGCAACTGTGCCAGCTAGCAATGTGTGGGCCACCACACCGGATGCAAGTCGGCACAATGTTACTACCGCAGTCACAGGCGTGGCTGTCATGCTCGCCTGAGCACTTGACGCACCGCGCCGTGTTGCAGCAATACTTCGCGACATGGCCCTCACCCTGGCACCTCAACCACTGGGGCTGGGGGTTCATGGTGGTCGAGAGAGCTTCTGTTGTAACTGGGAAGCCCAAAAACTTCCGCAAGTCGAAGATGTCGCTCCCGCCATTGGCCATTTGCATGGTCACAGCATAGAGTAACACCCTCTTCTTGTTGGTCCGGTTGTGCAACCTTGCGGTTGCAGTACCAAACCCGGCTTGCAGCAGCCCTTCCCGGACCACTACATTGTCACAGAACCAAGGTAAACCCCTGAGGAGTGCCTTGACTGTCTTCATCCTTCCTACGGAAGGCGCCTTCTCACGCGCCAGTGGCGTGTTGACAATGTGGTCGGACACTGCGACCTTGATCACCTTGTGGTCAGCCACGGTTGCAGTTCAAATGCAGATCAATGAGTCTGTATCGACAGACTCGTAAACCACTTTGTTCCTAATGCAATTCATCATAATGTCAAACATTCCTGTCCACCCGTCTTTGCATTTGACGTACAAAGGGGGGACAGGGTGCAATTCGACTTCTCGGGACTTCCTTGTTTGGTTGGCAGACTCAGTGAGTTGCACAATCAAAGGACCTTTAGTAGCGGCAGGTTTCCTCTGTGCATAGTTCTTTCCCATGCTGCAGGGCGCAGAACATGACAATCTGCAGGTGTTGTGAAAACAAAACGCAACAATTTGCTTCCTGTGGCACCCACAGCACAGAAACCTCTTCACAAGCTCTCAACAGCCAAGTAAGCATAGCATGCAATGGTAGCGATGCGCTCACCTCACTAGCCCAGGCCAAATTAGTTGCTGAGGATTTATCACTTGTATATTTATACCAAATTCTATCCTCATGTTTTTTTTATGTGTGTGAATACACTTATGTCCTTTTTGCATCTTCACTGCCATATAGAGTTAAGTGTCAGACAAACTCTTCAGTGATAACATTTCTTACCCTGTTGCTATCCTTTTTACAACGTGTGACTGGAAAGCTTTAAGAATGGGTCTGCTACTGCTTACTGGTTTGGTGAACAGGTACACGGAGGGTGGGGAGAGAGTCATTGCCTTGTACTTGAACGCCCTCTGACAGGAAACTGTATTTTCTTTATTCAGTTCATTGTGGCAGTTGGTTGGGTGAAGGTCTGTTAGGGCTTGTTGCCGTATTCTGTCTGCGTGAAAATGGACATAAAAACGGAGCAACAAGTTTGTGTGAAATTTTGTTTTAAAACCAGGAAATCGGTTTCTGAGACTTACAAACTATTAAAAACAGCTTTGGAGATATTGTATGAAGCAGTCAAATGTTTATGTCTGGTTCAACAGATTTAAAAATATTTGAACATGAACCACAGTCCGGCTGTCCTTCCACATCAAAAACGAATGAAAATGTTGTGAAAGTTCATGACTTAGTGTGCTCTGATCATAGACTTACAATTAGAGAGATGGCTGATGAATTTAATTTAAATTTCCATGCAGTTCAGTCAGTTTTAATGGAAGATCTGAACATCCATTGAGTGTCTGCAAAATTCATTCAAAAAGTGTTTCAAAGTGACC